>NW_026126625.1:9100000-9700000 GCF_943737965.1 Phodopus roborovskii
CCTAAACATTTCTCAACTCCAAACCAAAGCTTTCAGAGTTGCTAAAACAATGTGACTGGCATTCAACTAAATCCCCAGAGGAGGAAAGACTACCTTCTTACAAAATGCCAAGGCTAGAAACTGTTACCTGAGAAGCAGGCTCTTGACAGATGGAGATGACAGTCTACAGGTCAAGATGTTCTCTGGGATATTAGTGCCTCAGAATAGAATTCACTTAGCAGGATAAAGAAACCTAATCGGCAATGTAGGAAATGAACATTTTTGTTCCTGTAAGCTAAGCCACCTGGTGACTTCTATTCAAATCTTCTGGGGTTTATAACTAAATATTAGCCTGTTTCCTTTCTGGAAATGACAGGATCCACATGCTACAGGGTGAGGTCCTGTCTTGGCTCTTCCTCTGCCTTCATTACCTTTCTTCTCCCATCATGTAGATCCTGTAAAGTATGTGTAGTGTGTAAAATCATAGTCGTAAGTCATTTTGACATTGTTTGGTTCCATTTTGATAAGAATGTTTGGCTTGTAAGTATTCAGGGGCTTTTCAGTAGTTTCACTATGCCAGTACTGACCTGACTGAAAATTATGCAGTAGCTCTCAAGCTTCTAATCACACTCTCAGGGGGCTGAAGGCATGCAGTGTTATTCATTACTGCATTCAGAAAGATGCAGCTGCATTTGCAATTTCTGACCAGATCTCTGGCATCTCGAGGGGCAGAACCCTGTAGGGAAAGGGGCAATGGGTTGAATTCATCCACAGGACAGTGATGAGGCCTTCACGGCCTCATTAACATGTCCCTAGCAAAAGGTTTGGGGACTTTGGGCCAAAGAAACCAGAAGACACCTACAAATGTCATCATGTGAAAACTTTTATTTAAATTGATGGTAGCCAGAAAACAGATTTTGAATGTTTCCAGCACAATGAAAAGGAAACACTCCAGACCATGGGTTTGCTTACTATCCTGATTGACACTATTTATGTTATTGTATATACGTATAACACACAATACCCCTTAAATATATACTATTATGTGTGAATTAAAAATAATTTAAAGTTGAATGCAAGCATATCCATATCTATCACTATGCACCAAACTCAAGTCTAAGTGGATCAAAGACCTCAACATAAATCCACCCACACTAAACTGCATGAAAAAGTGAGGCCAGGTGTTGGTATCACACTCCTTTAATCCCAGCACTCCTGAGGCAGAGGCAGAAGGATCTCTGAGTTTCATGCAAGCCTGGTCTAGGACAGGCTCCAAAGCTACAGAGAAACCCTGTCTCGAAAAACAAAACAAAAGCAAGGGGAGGGGGAGTACCCTTGCATGCACTGGCATAGGAGACCATTTCCTAAATATAATACCAATAAATACCAATAGATAAATGGGACCTCCTGAAATTGAGAAGCTTCTGTAAAGCAAAGGACATGGTTACCAAGACAAAACATCAGTCTACAGAATGGGAAAAGATCTCCACTACACATCTGATGATCTCCAAAATATACAAAAAACTCAAGAAACTAGACATCAATATATCAAATAATCCAATTTTTAAAAAATTGGGTACAGATCTAAATAGAGAACTCTCAACAGAAGAATCTCAAGTGGTGGAAAGACACTTAAGGAAAAACTCAACATCCTTAGTCATCAGAGAAATGCAAATCAAAACATTTCTGAGCCATCAGGATGACTAAGATCAAAAACACTGAGGACAGCTTATGTTAGACAGGATGCAGAGAAAAGGAAACACTCCTTCATTGCTGGTTGGAGTGAAAACTTGTACGGCCTCTGTGGAAATCAGTATGGCAATTTCTCAAAAAAAAAAAAATTTGTAATCAATCTGCTCTAAAACCCTGCAATATCACTTTTGGGCATATCATATACCCATAAGAGGCACACTCACACCACAAGGACATTTGCTCAGCTATGTTCATAGCAGCACTATTCATAATAGCCAGAACTTGGGAACGACCTCAACTGAAGAATGGATAAGAAAAATGTGGTACATTTACACAATGGAGTACACAGTGGTAAAAAAAAAAAAAAAAAAAAAAAAAAAAAAAAAACCAAGCATATCTTTAAATTTGCAGGCAAATGGACAGAACTAGAAGAAGAAAAAAAAAATCCTGAGTGAGATAACCTAGATCCAGAAAGACAAATATAGTATGCACTCACTCATAAGTGGATACCAGACACAAAGCAAAGTGTAACCAGCCTATAATCCACAACCCCAGGGGAGTTAGATTCCCTCTTCCAGAAACAGATGGAAGCAGATAAGCAGATGCAGAAATCCCCAACAAACAATTGGCCAAGCTCTTGGGGTACAATTCAAGTAAGAAAGGAGCGATAATATGAGCAAAGGAGTCAAGACCATGATGAGGAAACCCAGAGTCAGCTGACCTGCACTGTCACTGACTCTGCACTGTTAACTGGGGAAGCGGCATAGAACTGAACTAGAATCCCTGAATACAAGTGACAATGGTGAGGCTTAGGCAGTGGGACCAAGATCTAACTCTAATGCACAAACTGACTTTGTGGAGCCCATTCTATATGGAGAGACACCTTGATCAGCCCAGACATTGGCGGTGGCAGGGGTGGGGGAGTTGAAGTTGCAGGGGTATTGGGGGGGGGGGAAGGATTCCAACTGGGATTGGAATGTAAAAACTAAGTTAAAAAGTAATAATTTAAAGTTAACAACTGTTTTTAAATTCATGATATCAATCTCCATAAGCACTTACGATATCCAAACCATTATAAAAAAGAGAATAATTCATTTGATATGAGTTTTCTCTTGCATTTTACCAGAGTTTTTGCTTATGGCCAGCAATTAGAGCAATGGAGTTATTTGCCAGTGAATTGAGGGAGGAATAAATGAACAAATGAATGAGACCTTCTTCCTTTCCCAACTCACAGTTGCCAGTGCCTGCCTTCCTGCTCTGTTGTCTGCCCTGACCTCTGCTCACACATGAGGACTGTCCAGCAAAGCCCAACCAAGCCTTCTAGCATTGTATTATCGTGTTCAGTGACACACAGGTTAGCTAACTCACTGCAAGCAGCAAGCGCTCTGGATGTTCGCTAGCTAACGGGTGTGTAATTCACAAATGCAGGAAGGTCCTAGGTTGAGATGAGATGTTTGGCCAAGAAGCCAGTGTACAGCTAACAAGGGAAACAAATGTACAGGAAGGAGACAAGGAAATGGGCTCCATTTTGCCTGTGGCGAGGACAGGAAGGAGACCTGGGCCTTTGTCCAAGGCCCAGTATGGCCAGGTGCATCATTTTCAGATCTATTTATTTTTTGATCGCTAACATACATAAATCTCCAGAGTCTTGTTTTTTAAAGACTTCTTTTTGGAGGGAAGGAGAGAGAGGAGGAGGAGGAGGAGGAGAGAGAGAGAGAGAGAGAGAGAGAGAGAGAGAGAGAGAGAGAGACAGAGAGAGAGAGAGAGAGAGAGAGAGAGAGAGAGAGGGAGAGAGAGAGTCATGTCTGTGCAAGTGTCCACACAGAACAGAATCGTTCATCCAGTTCCCAGGAGCTGAAGTTACGGCTGAACTCAGGTCCTCTGGAAGGACAGCAAATTCTTTTAACTTCTGGCCATCTCTCTAGCCCTTAAAATAAATCTTAATTTTTTCTCTAACCCAGTTTTGTGGGGTCATTGTGCATAGTGATATGCCCACACTTAATACATGTCAAACTACAACTAAAGTAATTTGGTTTTTATTACTAGAACACAAAAGTCTTTAAGGTTGAGTTGTCATTATTTCTAGAGTTTACTTGCAAATGGGAGGTGGCAAGGAAAACATGGGTGGAACTAAGGCAACTGTAGCAAAATATAAGTAGTAAATCTATATGGGAAGTAGCCAGATGTTTATGATACTGTGGTGCCAACTTTCTGTAAGCTTGACATCATCCAAAGTAAAAACCAAAAGATGTAAAAGTAAGGAAAAAAGAATAGAGGGTTATCGTTTGCGCCTGAGTAGCAGTGTACTTGCTGTCTTTAAGCCCCTTCTGGAGAGACATGAATAGGAACACCACGCCCTGCCTTCCATGTTCCCCAAGCAGTAAGTGACTATCAGTCATGCTAAGAAACAGAGGACTTTGCAAGTCTTTGGGTCCTGTCCGGGCACACAAGCTTGCAGATAGACTTTGGGAAGAACCAACTCATCCCTAGGTCATTGAGCCACACCTCCTACTGTCCAGATCTCAGCCAATCAATGTGGGCACGCCCTCCTCACTGTTACATATGTATGACCCTGGCTGGCCTTCTGGCTTCTTTTATGCACCAGCACCAGATGTAGGCTGGAATTTGCTCCTGCTTCTGACGCAGGAGAGCAAATCAACTCTTCAGGCCCCTTTCAACATAACCCTGCCTGCAGACTCCCAGCCTCCCAACTCCCTGGCTGTCCCCAGGGACCACTGGCAGCAGCCGGGTCTCATGAAAACCTCAAAGGCATCCCAGCGCTACAGAAGCATCCGGAGAAACACCAGCCAGCGCTATCTCTACCAGGACTCCCTGCTGCTTGGGTGAGTGCCCAGCTGGCTTCTCCAGAATGAATGCATAAACTTACTTTTCAGGAGTCGCCTGAGAGTGGGGTGTCAGTGCTCTGGGAGGGAGAAGCTGCCAGCGGCTGCCTCTTGACCAGAGCTGTATCCTACACTCACTTTGCTGCCCCTCCAAAGGACAGACACACAAAGTCCACACATGGGACTGTAGGGAGAGAGCTGATATTACACCTGTCTGTCACCTCAGATAAATCAGGCGTCTGCTGAAAAGGCTTCTGGTAACTTAGAAGTGGGCAAGGACAGGACCTGATTGTGTTAGGTTTTCATCAGGAATGGTTTTTGTTAAATGCTGAAACCTCCCCTAACTATGAAGAAAAATTTCCTTCAAGGAAATAAACGATGTCTCAATGGGAATGAAGGGAAACGTTTTCTCCTGCAAAAGCCATAGATTATTATCTACACTTAAAAATGTATTGGGTTACATATTAAATATTACTGGAAGGGGGAGGCCCTGTTATATGATGAAAAAGTGTTCTTCTACAAGGTAGCTATGTCCTGGAGGAGTCTGCCCCAAGCATTCACTTAACTCTTTTTATTTATTTTTTTTTTTCAAAAACCGCTGCCTTCTTCTAACTCTCTTGTCTTGGGTTTAAAACAAACGAACAGACAGGCATCTCTGCTGGCACAGGCTTGTGTTTATCTCTTTTACCCTCAGTGTGGAAGAAGGAGTCATTGGGACTCTAACCGTGGCTGGTCACTTTGGTGAGCCTATAATTGACAATGCCCCCCCTCCTCCCGTCAAAACTGCTGCTCCTCAAGAGTGGATTCCAATTTGGGAAATCCACTTCTCCTCTCTCCTTTGGTGTCTCTTACCTTAACAAGTTATTCTTTTTCACTAACAACTGAGGTAATAGAATCCCACAAATGAGTTTCTACGGGTGCTCTCAGTCTATGGACACACACACACACACACACACTATACAGTTGACCTTAGGACAGTCAGATGCAGAAATTACCCAGGAAAGATGCCCTTTGCTGGAAGCAATTCTATAATCAGATTTCCTCCATGATGCCCATTTCCATTCAGTAACTCGGATGACAGCTTTAATGCTGATGAAACAGGGGACAACAATGATCCGGAGCAAATCTTCCAGAATATACAGTTCCAGAAAGATCTCATGGCAAATATCCGTTGCAGACCCTGGACCATGGGACAGAAGTTGCGGGCACTAAGGTGAGAGCTTCCCACAGCAATCAATAATAAATGTGAATTTTACTTTATAATTAAACAGCCACATCCTGCCCAGGAAAGCTGGGGTGAAGAGGGATGTGAGAACTGTGGCCACCTTGCATATGACTCAGAAAAGTCCCAAAGATGCTTGAAGGGATTATCTAGCCTAAGTGTGCATACATATTTGTGTGTTTGTGTGTGTGTGTGTATACGTGTGTGTGCCCACGCGCATGCGTGCACACACGCCTGTGCACACGTGTGTGTTGTTTTGTGTTGGTAGACAGTTTGGGGTTTCTAATAACTTTTCTAAACACTAGATTTTCTCATTGTCTCCCAACTCACAGGAGACAGGGTGAGGGCCAGAATCAAAGAAATATCTCCTTAACTTCCTGCTTCCATCTCTCCTAGGAAGAAAGTCTTTAGTGGTCAGGATATTAGGATATTTTGAATCCATTAGAACATCTGTCTCACCGATGGTTAAGTGCTTAGATGTTTTTAAAAAGTGGCTCAAGAGAGAAAGATGCCATGCAATGGAGTTCAAGTGGAGGGGTTTTTTATTGAGGGAAAATAATCAGAAATGGGACAGGGGATGGGGGAGACCAGCCTCTGGGGACAGGAGCAGCAGGAGAGAGGAAGGAGAGGCAGAGAGAGAGAAAGAGAGAAAGAAAGAGTGAGTGAGAGAGAGAGAGAGAGAGAGAGAGAGAGAGAGAGAGGTGAAAAGGGCCCTTTTAAAAGGAAACATATTGAATGTGCACAGGAGGTGCTCTTAGTAGCAGCCGCTGAGGGTGTTTCTTGTCAGAACTCTAAAAGCCGGCCAGTGCTAATGTCTAAATACTAACAACTTCCCTTCTTGAACTCTATTACCTCTTTGGATCTCTAGCTGTTCGACACTGGACAGGTTTCCTAATTTCTCTAGATACAGGGTCCTCTCTTTAAAGCTAAAGTGGGTGGCAAGCAATGACTCCCACCCCTGCAGCAGTGTTAGTGAAAACATCAACAGCTAAACACTCAGAGTTCTGTCAAAAACACTGCTGTGACATCTCCCAGAATCAGAGCCAGATTATGGAAGATGAAGCCGGCCTCTCCTCTCTCCTCTCATCCCTGTGACATTGGGGATGGAACACAAGGCTTCACACATAACAGTCCATATTTGACTACTGAACTATAGCCCAGGTACCCAGAATTTTTAATATTGATTCAGCGCAATCCTTTTGTCCTCTGAAGTTTGAACTTATTGAACATTAGATGTGCTAATAATCACCGTGGGAGTTAGCTATGTGGTCTATGTAACATGCATGCCTAAGAAGGAGGTGATTGCCACAGATCCCATTAGCGGAGTTGTGGCATGGACTTCATGACTGATGATACTGAGCTGTGGTGGTGAACATTATGTTTAGTGAATAAATTTACGGTGCAGCTGTCCCCATACCTGCTGATCAGGGACCTCCTCTGTACACAGAACTACTGTCATGTCACACTGTGCTCTTCCTGGTGGTTTCCTAGATACCAGTGTGCATTCCTGCCCCTTCATACCTACCATCTATCAGGCTGGTGGATCTTCCTGTCAAAACACCTGTTTGTGAGATTTGAGTCCCAGTCTGACCAACATGCCCCTCTGGCTATAGTGGGTTCTCCTCTGCCTGCTTCCCATGTCTGTTTCTGTGTCTCATCATTGCCATCCTTTAAGGGTGGGTAGCACTATGCCCACTTGTCAGGTGAGAAAGACTGGTTGGAGACATTAAGAAAGCAGCCTGAGCAAACAGCCCATGAGTGCCAAGATCAGCTTTAAACTAGATGCTCTGGGCAAACAGAAGAGATTCTCAGAGAGGACCTAAGGTAGGTGGGGATGGGAACATGATCGATCAGGTTGTGGGCAGGGAGACCAATGGGGTGGTAGTGAAAGAAACTACTGGAAAGGAAGGGCTTTGGAGTCAGGTAAAACCCTGGTGCAAGTGAGACTCAGAAAGACCCCTGCTTACACCCCTAGCAATAGTGGATACATCACCTGAACTGGTCATCTCCTGTGCCTGGACCAATTATCATCAGAGAGGCTTCATCTAGCAGCTGGTGGGAACAGATGCAGAGCCACAGTCAAACACTATCCAGGGAATACTGTAGAAGAGGGGAAGAAAGGACCGGAGGAGTCAGAGAGGTCAAACACAGCACAAGAAAACTCACCAAATCAGCAAACCTGGGCTCATAGGGGCTCACAGAGACTGAATGGACAACCAGGGAGCCTGCATGAGTCTGACATAGGCACTCTTCATATATGTCACAGTTGTGTAACTTGGTCCCCTTGTGGCACTCCTAACAGTGGGAACAGGGGCTGCCTCTGACTCTTTTACTGCTTTTGGGACCCTAGTCCTTATACTGGGTTGCCTTGCCCAGCATTAATACAAGGGGAGGCACTTAGTCTTACTTGATACGCCATGTTTTGTTGATGCTCATGAGAGACTTGCTCATTCATAAACAGAAGTAGAGGAGGAGTGGATCAGGGGATTGTGGGAAGGGACTCGGAGGAGAGGAGAAAGGGGAAACTGGCTGGAATATTAAATAAATAAATAAACAAACAAACAAACATCTATATGCTTTGACCCCAAGTTTTATGTACTCTTTGGAGCAATTAATTTAAAACTAAAGAAGAATACATTCTACCAGAACTTTCAAAGACCATTCAGAAATGACAGCTTTTATCTGAGTAGTGGGAAGTTAAACCGTGTGTGTGTGTGAGGGGGGTTGGGGGGGGTGGGGGAAGGAGAGAGAGAGCTGACCTGTGTGTGTACTAGTAATGCTCAGGTGTCAACAGAAGCCACCATCCTCTGTCACTCCCCACCTTATTCTTTGAGACAGTCTCTCACTGAACCTGGAGCTCACTATTCCTGCTAGACTAGCAGGTCAGTGAGTTCTCAATACCATGTCTCCTCTCCCACACACTTGGAGCTAGACTTACAAATGTATGCTTTTGTGCCCAAACTCAGTATCCAAACTGAGTATCCAAACTCAGTTTCTCATGCTAACACAGTAAAGCAATTGTGATGCTTTTTTTTTTTTTTATGGCCCTCAAAGGGAGTGACAATATTAGGCCTTTTCAGAGGAAGTGTGTCACTGTAGGGGCAGGCTTTGAGGTCTCTTTTACTTAAGCTCTCCTTGGTGTGACTGTCAGTTGACTCTGAGCTCCAGCCCCACATCTGCCTGCATGCCTCCATGCTTGCCCCCATGACAATAATGGACTGAACCTCTGAAACTGTAAGTGATCCAGTGCCAAGTAAATGGATAAGAATTGCCATGGTCATGGTGTCCTTCACAGCAATAAAAAACCCTAAGACAGCAATTCACTCCCGTGAGCCATCTCCCCAGCCCAGACTAAACCTTTTTTTTTTTTTTTTTTTTTTTTTAACATTGAGACCACAGCACAGTAGATGCTTACCATTCTTTCGGATAACTTCAGGAATAAAACACAAACCTGGGTGGCTGGTGGATTCAGTCATGCTGCCTGCCTCACCAGAGCTCCAACAATGTCAGACACAGGCCACACCTCAGGCTGGTGGCAAGGCTCCTTTGTCATTTCCTGTGTCCCTTGAAAAGCTACTGGCACATCGCCTCACTAATTGAACCCACTAATGCTTATCCTGGTGTATGGGGACTGTTCAGAAGGCACTGAACCCTGGCTGTTTAGACATCAAGGAGGGACCCCAACACCTGTCAAAGCTACCCATCTGCAAAGACACAGCTCCCACTTGCTTCCTGTTATGGGGCCTGTGTTGTGCGTTTCTCTCATCTCTCCACACCTGTCATCCTCCACCACCTCTTCTTCATCAGACATCTTTACTGAGTAGGGAGCCCTTCCAGGACAACCCTTTCATGCATGTCTGTATTCCACTGTCCTTGACCCAAAGCAAACGTGCCAACAATACATGCCGGGAACAAAGCTACAAATAGGATGATGAAATTATTTGCTATTTTGACTCTTGCAGTATTTTTTTTTTTGCATGCACACTGTATGTGTGTTTAAAAGATGTCATGGTATTGGCTAGAACATTAACTTTCATCCTTTCTGTACCTGTGATTTTGATCAGAGTAGAGCCAGTGTGGATAGTAGGCTATCACAATGAAGGCATTAAAACTGAGAAGATAGAGCCAGGAGGATAAATAAGTTCAAGGCCATCCTTGACTACATAGCAAGTTTAAGGACTGGGCCACACGCAAGACCCATAATCAACAAAAATAAAATATAATGAATTGCAACTAGTGGAACAGAAGTCTAAAATCCAGAATTTGGTGAAATAGTGATTTGGGGAAGTCACCTTGTCTGTAGAAATAGGAATTGACTTCTCCCTGATGCTTCTAAAGGAACACGTATAGTAGATTTTATTAGGACGGCTTGGGGAAGCACACACAAGAATGTCATATTAAATAGATCTGTCAAACCCACAAACTGTCTGACTGAGAGGAACTGAGTGTAACCCCACAGAGAGGCTGATCATCAAGTGTGGGTGAGTATCTCTGCCTTGGGTTGTGCTTCATTAGGATTGAAGCTCTAACATCAGCCCAGCTCATGGCACTAACACTCAATGTTACTCATTCAGTTGCTATTTTAACCATAACTATCCTGATGAATTCAGCCCATTGTGTGGATGGAAATGTGCATATTTGTGTGTGGGGGGGGGGGGAGAGAGAGAGAGAGAGGAGAGAAGGCAGGTTCATATCTGTGTACCTACTGTGGAAGCTAGAGGATGGCCTCTAAGGCCATGCCTCAGGATTCTCTCAATGTCATTTTAATATACAAGTTTCTCACTTGTCTGGAACTGGCCTCACCAAGCAGGCTAGGTCAGCTTGCCTGTTTCCAGTACTGAAATTCCAAGTGGTCACCATCACATCTGGATTAATATGTGTATTTGGGAGATTGAACTCTTGTTTTCATGCTTGTAAGGAGAGTATTTTATTGACTAAAATCATCTGTCAAGTCTGGATCAGGTTCAAGGCCATGTAAACACAACTTTGTTACACTCATTAACTTGACAGTGCCCCTTTCTTGAAGCAGGCTCCTTAAAAAAAAGGGGGGTGGTATGGCTTTCCCTACTAAAGACGTGACTGAAAGGGGCTGGAGAGATGGTGATCTTCCAGAGAACTCGGATCAATTCCCAGGGCACACAACAGCAGCTTGCAATGGTCTGTAACTTCAGTCCCAGGGGTTCTAACTCCCTGACTTCCACTGGCTCTGCATTCGTGTGGTACATAAGCATATATGCAGACAAACACTCAAACATGTAAAATAAAAATAAAATTTCAAAAAATGTAATAAAAAAGTGCCTGGAAGAGACAAGTGTCAAGTGGAGGAACTGAGGTATATTGTCTGCTCTCAGGATACCCAAGGCCTGTGATCCCCAGCCAGCCACCAACCAAAGAAGCACGTGGTAAGAAATTGAGTCATAACTAACTGGTGTGGATTCACTATTTCCAATTAGTTCATCCACATAAATGTTATGACAGTTGTAAAATGTGTGTGTGTGTGTACAAGTGTGCACAAACACATTTGCTCTCTGAAGCACACTTGCATGATTTTAGGTGTGCCATGTGCGCACAGGTATCTGTGGAAGTCAGAAGAGGGCATCCAATCCCCTGGAATTGGAATTATAAGTGGCTATAAGTCACCATTAGGTGCTGGGAACAGAACTCTGGTCCTCAGAAAGAGCAGTAAGCAGTTTAACTGCCAAGCCACCTCTCCAGCCTCTTAAAATAGTTTTAAAGGAATTTTCTTGTTAATGAAATATTTTAGTTGTACTCCTGCATCAGTCGGTGCTCTTTTCCTACTAAGTCTTCATATATTTGAAAAATGGTGAGCGTGGTGAAGTTGTGGTAACATTTACATGTTTCTTCTCTCAGACGAGCAAAGGAGATTGTACTGAAGTTTGAAGGGAGGTTGACTAGGACCCGAGGCTATCAAGCAGCAGGAGCAGAGGTAAAGAGCACACATAAGGCACAGGTGGCCTCCCTTCCTTCTGTCTCTGGAGTTCAGAAGCTGCCATAGTCCCAATCATTACATGTGGGTTAGGAGCATCAAGCATTAACAACTACAGAAAGGGGGATGAGGCAGCAAATTTGAACTCTTCCAAACCTGAATCTTAGTCCTGGGGATCACCAGTTATCAGCTGTATAATATACGTAAGCCTGGTTCATTTTTGTGAGAATTATCCAGGACCCTTCCTGATTTATCCCCATACATCTAAGTGCATTTGCGTCATCCCTATATTTGGCTGTATCATTATAGCTTTCACATTGAAATCCTCAGAAAATTAAAAATGGGAAAAGGACTGGGTGCCACTCCTGATATCTGCTGCTGCTTCTACAGATGGCCAATTGCTGCCAAGGAAGGAAAAGAACTTCCTGACGAGACAGATGTATAGTGGAACTAGAGCTCAGGTCTCTGACTCCTGCCCTGTGCTTCCTTGCTGTAGGACTTTAAAACAGTGCAGAGGCCTGATGTTTACTAAGGCCAGGCCTTCGCTAAAGGATGCTTGAGCAGTCTGGAGACCATAGGGATGGGAGTGGTCAAAAAGTTTCCTGTATTTCTGGGCTCTAGATATGAGGTGTGTAAAGTGCAGATGATGCCAGATAGACATAAGAAAATTGGAAGCAAGACCTGTGACCCCAACAAGAATTTAGAGACAGAGATATCTGTTCCTGGCTACTCACATACAGTCTGTGTGATCGCTCATGGAGTAATGCCTGTCTTTGACTTGGCTCTCAAATCTTGAGCTAGACAATTCCAACTTCTAATAAAACTCAGATTTCCATGGGCAAGCAGCCGTCTGGCCTTAGCAGATGCACCCTGAATGACATTATCCTGCGAGCCTGTGTCAGGACCGTGTGCTGTCTTACAGTTGGGAATGTAGTAATTACATTTGTAACTCTTCCTTGTGCAATGATATCATTTGCTTCCAACACAAACCCGGACTGTTTGTGTGTTAGAATGTACAACCTGTCAATTTTGCTGGAGAGCAGAGCCAGTATAGGCCACATTCTGCCTTGTTCTCCTTTGAGAGAGAGAAGAATGATTTCATACTCTTGGCAATTATATACTAAGTCCACAAGACAAAATTCCCAAGCTTATTTTTGGCAGCTTCGACCAGGACAAAGGCCAGGAACTAGCTTATAGAATGCAAGATGAATCTAGGGTGTAGCTCATTTTCAAGGAAGATTCTAGATTTTTGGTCTATAAACAAGGGTGCAGATGGAATCATCTGGGTGGCTGGTGACTCAAGCAGATCTATAGGCTACACTTACAAAGCCATTAGGTGTCTACACCTACACCTACACCTACAGCTGGGTCAAATGACTCCCTTAAGATGACATTCTTCATGTGATTTCCACTTCCCTAGCTCCCAGCCCATAAATAAGGCAGACTGTGACTCAAAAGAATCTAGATCTCAGGACTGGGGTATAGCTCAGTTGGTAGAGTGGTTGTCGAGCATGTGCAAAGCCGTGATCTCAGTCAACATCACATTAACTGGATCTGGTGGGGTACCCACACTTGGAAGACAGAGACAGGAGGATCAGAAGTTCAAGGTTATACTTAGGTACATAGTGAATTTGAAGTCAGCCTGGCATGAGTCTGTCTCAAAAAAGGAATGCAGATCCCATAGCGCAACGTGAAAATTGGTCAGGACACAGGGAAGATAAGGGGCTACTTTGGTCTTGGAGGTGTTTAATGGCCTGTGAAACCATGATTAAAGGTTCTGTGAATGTGTCTGGGAAGCTCTTCTCTACCCAGAACCCCAGAGCTCTAGTTTTTACCTAGGTTATGAATGAGAAGTTTTCTAATCATGTCCTCTCCTGTCTAGCTCTGGCGGAAGTTTGCCCGTTTGGCCTGTAACTTTGTGGTCATCTTCATCCCCTGGGAAATGAGGATAAAGAAAATTGAGAGTAAGTATCCACTGGAGGAGTGGAAGGAGGAGGTGCAGCTGTGGCCAGCACACAGCCTAAGACATCTGGTAGGCCTTGGCCATTATGGCATAAAGTCAGCCAGGGCTCATGTACAGCTAGAGGCTCTGCTCATGTGGGACTCAGAGATGGGAGACCTGGTGCCCTCACCTGAAGAATACCTTTCTCCATCTGATCTGGTCCCATTGGACCAATTTCTCTCTGCCCACCCAGTCTCCACAGTCTCCACTATGGAATAACCACTCTGAAGCTTAATATCAGTTATAATTGTTTGGCCAATGACTTAGGCTACTTATTGGCTAGCTCTTATAAATTAATTCATTTTTACTAGTCTGTGTATCACCACATGGCTGTGGCTCACCTAGGTGATGCTCCAGCATCCCGTCTCCCCAGCAGCTATGTGGCGTCCCTTGACACTGCCTTCCTTCTCTTTATATCTTGGTTTGGATTGCCCGTCTAACTACATTCTTCCTGTCCATTGGCCAAAACAGATTTATTCATCAGCCAATAAGAGAAACATATAGTCACAACATATAGAATGACATTCTACATCATCACTCACCACCTCCCAGAATGAGACAAGTCCCCATGCTGTATTTCTACATTCAGCCATGGCCCCATGTTCATTTCTAGTACATTCATTCAGTCATACAGCAAACTCTAAAGGATCAGTGAAAATCTGTAAGAAGTAAGATGATGACTTCCAGATGTAAGTATGAAAATACATACTTTTATAGAAGACCATAAGCATTTAGAAAATCCATGCCAAAAATAGTTAAATAATGCCCCAAATCTCTTTCTCCTTCTAGCCCACATGCACAGAGAAATAAACAAACTTTGAAATGTCCCAAACTGAAGAAAAGCAAGAAGCTGGAACCAAGATGATGAATGTCCTTTAGAAGAGACAGGGAACATTTATTCAAAGTTGTAGACTTTCCCAAAAATCAATTCCCAAACTTAAGGTGATTCTACAAATATGCCCAATGTATTACTTAGAGTCCTTGATCACATGATCACAAAATGCAAGAACAAAAACTTCGAAGAGATAAATTTGGAGACAGGAATAAGAAAATATTCCCAAGAAATTACATGAACAAAAGGTTAAAATAAAATATATTATTAAACAGCACAGAGCAGAGCAGCACAATGGAATTCAATGGACTAGGCAAACATTTCAGAAACAGATAAGAATGTAAACCATTCCTTCTGCATCCAACTATTTCTGGATTCAATAGAAGTCACTCTGTAAATATTGCTGGGACAATTGATTCAGCTGTTTCCAAGAGTAAAACTAGTCCATACATTCTAATATTCTATTAAATAATATGAATCTATAGTCAGAAATCATGAAAATCATTAAAGCAAATATAAGAAATGAGATCTTAGCATGGATGATGGGATATGCCATTCTGTAAATATATTTCTTGTATTGGTTAATGAATAAAGCACTGTTGGCCAATAGGAAAGTAAGATAGGCAGGACTAGGAGACAAGGAGGATTCGAGGAAGTAGTAGGGAGGAATCAGCATGGAGAGACTGGAGAGAACAGAGGTCTTGGCCCACTCTCCGGTAAGGTGAGACCACGTGAAAATACTTAGATTAATAGAAATGGGTTAATAATTAAGACAGAGCTAGCCGATAAGAAAGTAGCACCTGGCCAACAGCATATATCAAATACAGAGTCTCGGTGTGTTAATTGGGCCTGGCATGGTGGTGGGACCCGCGGGACCAGACTGGCAGGGAAACCCTTACTCATAAAATATGGCGCCACAACGTGGCTAATAAGAACTTCCACTTAAAACTAAGAAAAGCTAAAGAAATGGTTTTAGAAACAAAAGAACAAAGACAAGCAAGGCTTCTTGATAGGACCATGTTTCTCAGTTGAATTCTGTTTTGCTAGAGACAAGCAGAGACTTGTGTGGCTCCTTTAAGGGAGATTTCCTGACTCCGAATAAGCAGCAAAAAACTGCAAGGCTTTTAAAGAGCTCTACTAGCAACTGAATGGTGTGTACAAGAGTTGGCAATGGCAGTGACCACATCTCCAAGCCGGAAACATGCTGCTGGGTGCAGCGTAGACCAAGGCAGTGAACTGCACAGCTCTCAGTGCTGGTGGTAAAATTACCTGCCGCCATCTTGGATAGACCGCTACTAATACAGCTATGCCTTTCATTTTAGCAATGTTGTTGTTTGCCAGATAAAGACGTGTGGCCAGAAAAAGATAAAGATTTACAGTAAAGACAGATTCACATTAAGAAAAAACACTAAACATTTACAGTGTGTTCTAAAATATATGTAGGCTTGGAAGAGAAAAGGAATAAAATGGTTTTTAAAAGACAGCGAGGGGCTGGGTGTGGTGGCACATGCCTTTAATCCCAGTACTCAGGAGACAGAGAAAAGCAGATCTCTGTGATTGCAAAGTAAACCTGGTATGCACAGTGAATTCCAGGACAGATAAAAGTTACACAGAGAAACCCTGTCTCAAAAAAATGAAAAAATAAAAAAGTAAAAGAAACAGAGTAATAAAAAAGCCAAGTAAAGATGGAGAGAATCTGGATACTATACAGTATTATATTGTCTTTGTATCATTTGACTGCTGAGGAAATAGCAACAACTGTTAAAACAAATGCTGCTGGATCAATCCAATTTATATATTTTAAAAATGCTTTGACTTCAAAATTTAAGTCTAAGGACAAGTTACTGGGGAAAAGGATTTCTATTTTTGTTTCCACAGAAAATGAAAAGTTGTGGATTCCTTCCAAACTAATGTGGTTTGATTAAGCCAGACCCCCTGAAACAGAGTGGCAGGTGATCCAACATTCAAAACAGTTGGGACATAGCAGCCTTGCAGACTACAGCCAAGATTTCTGCATCTTCTTAGGATCCCCCCATGACAGGGCCCCCTATCAGCAGGAAGCAGTTTGGAAAGAACAACGCCCAAATTCCCAAATATTGTTTATAAATGTTTGTTTTCATTTAAATGGGCTTGGTTATAAATGGTTAATGGCAACAACCAATCACTTTTTAAAGGTAAAAGGGGATTATGGTATAGATATGAATACTTTGTTTTGGAATGGATTGTATCATTTATTGATACAATTTAAAGTCAATTTTGTGATGTGTATATTTCTCCTGTTGTTTAGGTATTTTGTTCATATAGCTCATTTAGAAATGTAAAGTATAATTTAATACAGATTTTAGATAGTTACCTATGATAGTCAAAACTTAAGTTAGTTAGGATGTCTAGATATATAGAGATGTATTTAAGATGAATAGGCATTCTTCAAACCTTTCAAAGACCTACAGAATATGGCATTTAAAATGGTTTAGGGTTTTTCTTGACAGTGAGGCACAACTGCTCCTGGCAACACTACCTGCATCAGAAAGGAAGATGGACATCGAAGAAACATGTATGGAGTTTTCTTCCAATATGGCAAGACTATCCATTTGGACAAGATACTACTCTTGTCTGGACTGTTTGACATGCAGGACCCACAGAAAAGTGACTGCTGATTCAAGATGGATATTGCTACAGAGTTCCTGTTTCATGAAAGAGTCTGCCAGACAGGCTGCAGGACACAGAGAAAAATGACTGACAAACTGCCAGTACAAAAAGACAGTTTAAAGTTTCCTGCTTTGCAGAAGAGTCTGCCAGACACACTATGGCCTATGGGCTGAAGATGAAACATTACAGAGGAACCTCTGGTGACTGACCAGGCAGTGAGTTGTCTCTGTCATTTCTAGAGTTTATATACTATCCTTCTGTGGTCTTTGAAGGAGTTGAAGACAGATAGGTATGGTTATAGTTTTCCTTAGTTAGGATTAAAGATAAGGTACATATAAGACGTTAGACTCACGAAGATAGGGTAGATGATGAAATATTTCTTTAAATATTACTAAATGTTAATGGACTAAATATTGTTAACTGTGATTCTTATTTGATAACTGTTGTGTGATATATTTTACTATGTTAAAGTTAAAACCCTTCTTTATATTTTAGACAGGAAAGTGGAGATGATGGGAGATGTCATTCTGTAAATATGTTTCTTGTATTGGTTAATGAATAAAGCACTGTTGGCTAATAGGAAAGCAAGATAGGCGGGACTAGGAGACAAGGAGGATTTGAGGAAGTAGTAGGGAGGAGTCAGCATGGAGAGACTGGAGAGAACAGAGGTCTGGGCCCACTCTCCGGTAAGGTGAGACCATGTGGAACTACTTAGATTAATAGAAATGGGTTAATAATTAAGACAGAGCTAGCCGATAAGAAAGTAGCACCTGGCCAACAGCGTTATATCAAATACAGGGTCTCTGTGTGTTAATTGGGGCTGGCACCGCCGTGAGACCAGGCTGGCGGAAAACCTACTCATAACACATGGAGACCTATTTAATCATAAAAGTGGAGGGGGAAATTATCTAGAAAACTGCTTTTTAATTTAATTATTGGGAAATATTCTTTAAAGATTTGTTTATTTTCAAGTGTGTGAGTGTATTACCTGCATGTATATGTCTATGTACCACGTGTGTACATTACCCACAGAGGCCAGAATAGGGTGTCTGGAAGTGGATATGGTTGTAAGCCCCCATGTGGTTGCTGGAAATCATACCCAAGTCCTCTGGAAAAGCAGCAGATGCTCTTAGTTGCTGAGCAATCTCTCTAGTCTCAGAAAATAGATTTCATTTGCATAAAAAATCAAAAGCTGGATGGAAAGCTAGAAAACTCATGTCCAGGGAATTAAATGTTCTCTTACCTTTAAATTGAAGGAAATGTGTGTATACAGAACATTACAGACTTTCTACATACCCTTTATCCACCTTCCCCAGTCATTAATACCATGGTATTTTTACTGTTGAAATTAAAACAAAGGACCTTGGAGAAACCTTGGAATGTGCAAAGTGATTCAAAATAGGACAGAAGTATAGGAAAGTCTCAGAAGTTGCTAACTTTCCAAAAGATACATGAGTTAGCGAATTTGACTCAGCACGTTAGCTGAGTACAGTAGTGGGGATATTGTCAAACAGTGGTCTTGGTAAACTAGAGCTAGTCTTTCTGTACATAGGGTGGGAGGCCAGGCACAGGATGCTGGCCCAGCCAGGGAGGGTCATCACTGTGATGCTGTGGGTGAGGGCGGATGGCAATGATGCTGGCTGCAGGCTTTCTGCACTGTGACAGTTGAACAGAGTCACTTTCAGCGTTGTCTTCCCACAGGTCACTTCGGATCTGGTGTGGCCTCCTATTTCATCTTCCTGAGGTGGTTATTTGGAATTAACATAGTGCTCACAGTGATGACAGGTGCTTTTGTTGTCATTCCTGAGGTAAGAGTTGTCCCGGGAGCAGGGAGGTGCAAGGCATGAAAGAGCTATAGGGGCAACAACCTGCTGCCCTCCCTCATTGTTACCATACGAAGGCTAGGATGGACAAGGCGAGCACAAAAACGCAGTGAACGTGTCAGACTTAGTCACCACTACTTAGATTTGTGGTGTGTCCCAAAAGAAGAGTTGGGTGTGGCAGAGACCAGTGAGGGTGGCTGAAATCTGAATTTCATATCATGTTGTTTTTCTTTTGATTATTTTCCCCAACCACTTAGTGATGGAAAAGTCATTCATATCCATATCAGTTCATACAAGAAGAGATGACACACTGTAGTTGGTCAAGATGCTGGCTTGCCAGCCCAGTATTCCATTTAAACTCCTTCCTTATAAATAGAACTATTCATTTCCTCAGGGCATAAGAGGTCTGGGGACCTCACTGATCTAGCCATAGAGGTCACTTCTAGTTCTTTTTTTTTTTTTTTTTTTTTTTTTTAACATGGGTTTACACAGGCAAGCAAACCCTAATCATGGCATCTTTATAGGCACATGGGGATCCACCATTCCTCTTATCTGGTCCCCTGGCCTGAGGAACATGTCAATCCTTTCTCTCTTACCAGCTGATTGCAGGCCAGCCCTTTGGAAGTACAGCCAGCAAGACCATCCCCCAGGAACAGGTCATGTCTGCACAGGATCTGGACACTGTCTGGTCCCTGGGGGTAAGGCTAATGTTGGCTACACACAGGCCTTTTGGAAGGGCTGAAAGGGCCACAGTTCCAGGATCTGGGAGACAACTTTTTGCTCTCTGTACAGGGCTACCTTCAGTACTCTGTCCTGTTCTACGGGTACTATGGAAGAGAAAGGAGGATTGGGAGAGCCGGCTACCGCCTGCCCTTGGCATATTTCCTGGTGGGGATGGCAGTGTTTGCTTACAGCTTCATCATTCTCTTAAAAAAGTATGACTATTGATTTATCAAAACCATGCTTGGAGTTCTGTTAGAACATGTGTGATCTCACTTCATCCTGTCAATAGCCCTATGAAACTCATGAGTCACTGTAGCCAGTTTTTAGAGGAAGAGACCAAGGCTCCATCAAGGGTTACATGAATTTCAACCAGCAGTTACTGTTCACTAACTACTTTATGCAAGGCACTGTGAGGGGTTTGGAGAGACAAGCTTAGCAATTAATGTGTGGTATGTGATTTTAGAAAATGCCATAGCTGCACTAACAAGGTATGATTAATGGCATCTATGTGACTAGAGGTAGAAGAAAGCAAACAGCTCTCTTTAGTTCTATGTTTACAATTTCTCCCAGAGCCCTCTGGCTCACTTTTCCTCTTTGCAAACATTGGCTCAAAAAAGCACCAGGCTCCCAGGCTCCCTTCAGGTTAACATACTTTGCTTCTGTGTAGAGCTATTGGGGGGGGGGTGCGGGGAGGGAAGGAGGGAAAGAAGGAGAGAGAGAGAGAGAGAGAGAGATGTGAGTTGACAAAGGAACACCAAGCCTAGAGAGAGCCTGGCCCCCATTATCTCAGCTCATATCTTGCGTCTACTTCGTGCTGTCACCCATTTGTCACCCTGCCCCCCACATCCAGTGTTGTGGCAGCAAAGTGCACTTAGAGGTGGTGTTTGGGGTCAGAAACTACACAGCAAATAAAATGCAAACCCACGAAATTTGAAGAGATATACAGTGATTTGCAAGGGCTCTTCAGATGACTGAATGCTCTCCAACTTAGTGCCCGATGGCCCCAGGACCCCACCAGAGCAATTTCAATCCTTTACTCTTTAAAAGCAACTCAGAGCAGATGTGAGAGCAAGAAATGTAACCAGGGAAGAAAGTCAATGCTTATTACTGGAGGTACGGCCTAAAAGGCAGAGAGAGGGAACTCCTGCCTTCAAATGTCTAAGGAATGCTTGTGTAGGAGGGACTGAGCAGTTCTTAGGAATCCCATTGGAGGAGATACGGCAGGCAGAAGCTACAGGATCAGCTGATCTCAGAGGAATGGTGACAACTTTACCATCACAGCTGCAGACATGAGATGTCTTGGAACACCTCAATGGCTGCTGGCTACCACAGTGCTGGTGGGACTGCCTATCAGATGGACTCATGGGACAATTACCATGTCCATTTTCATACTGGTGAAAGGATGGGCTGAGGGTTCAAGTGTGGTTAAAGTGTGGCCAGTGCTCTGCTCACCAAGCTGGTGCCGAGGAGCTATGTCAGAGGACAGTTTTGCCCAGGTCCCACAAAGTTTCCGGGTCAGGTTGTGGCACTTTGGAAAGAGTGATCCCATCCCTGAGACCCACTCCTATGACCTGACTGGGGCCTTTCTTGCAGAATGGCTAAGAACTCTCGCACCAGCCTAGCTAGTGCCTCCAATGAAAACTACACCTTCTGCTGGCGGGTGTTTTGTGCCTGGGATTACCTCATTGGGAACCCAGAGGCAGCAGAGAGCAAGACAGCTGCCATCGTGAACAGCATTAGGGTAAGTAAAGGCAGCACCATGGAATCCAGATTGTCAAGACAGCAAAACAGTCTGCACCCCCTGCTGGCTAAGCCGCATACCCCATTTCCTCAGAGCCAGGGCAACAGACCCAATGAGGTCAAAGCAACCCAGAAATGCACAGCAAGAAGCCATAGGATGTGAAAACAAAAGACCAAAAGGACTCTTACTTGTGTATATTGTTTCATCTTTAATTTTTGATTCTTGTATTTTTATAATTTACACGATGGATTTGTAAAGCCTATAAACGAATAAATATTTCTACATGATGTATATAAAATTATCTTTAATTTAGAAGTCAATATGATCGAAATCATCCCTCTTATTCCCCCCCTTATTCTGAGGGGGAAATGTTTCCATGATCCAAAGTGTCACAGCCTTTTCTCTCCATTCTTTTGTTTAACTAATTATTAAAGAATTGATATCTAATTCATCCATCGCTGTCAATAGAAACTTACACAAGAAAGTCATAGACATTGACAATAAGAATTAAGATAATAGATCAGTGTTTGGGGGCAAGGCTGGTTTTGTTGATGTTCTTGTTTTTCATTTTGCTTTTAGACCCAGGCTGGCCTCACACTTAATGTGTAGTCAAGCAGCCTAAGGGCTTGGGATTACAGGGTGTGCCACCATGCCCAGTTGGATACATTATTTCTCGTGATTATAATTGGTTATGAGGCTAAGCTTCTAAGCTTCTAATGTTTTTCTTTCCAGGAGGCCATACTGGAAGAGCAAGAAAAGAAAAAAAAC
Organism: Phodopus roborovskii; assembly: GCF_943737965.1. Taxonomy (NCBI): domain Eukaryota; kingdom Metazoa; phylum Chordata; class Mammalia; order Rodentia; family Cricetidae; genus Phodopus; species Phodopus roborovskii. Next base: position 9,122,222 of record NW_026126625.1, read on the forward strand.
AAAAACATGTAAGTATTTATGTGCTCATCCGCTAATTTTTGCCTTATTTGCACAAAGAGTTATCAAGTTATCAATGTCTTATTTTCATAATTGTTAGGCAGCTCCTCCTCCTTCTTATTGTCAGTAATATTAGTAATGTGACCTTCAGGAATCCCATTCCTTGTCCATTCTTTAGGAGTGGTTCCTTCTTCTGTACCTGCAACACCTGGACAGGGCATCTGAAACAGACCAGTTTCCTGTTCTTTTACTCATGTAATAAAATGGCTATTTTTAGTAACAATTAGACATGTGAGTATCATTAGGATTAATTTTATTTAGAGACAAACCTTTGAGTTCCTAAGATACAAGGAGAATCCCATCCAAAGCCATAGCTTTCCAAGATGGCCTCTTAGGCAACAGCTTTGTCATGGGATCTGTAAACAGAGACCCAAGGGAATGGAAGGGTCCTGCCATGAAGGGGCAATGGCCCTGTCCTCATCAAGACAGACAAGTCCACCTGTCCCGTGTCCTTGGTGGTTGCATTGTCCAGTTCAGTTAAATTGTGGCTACTGGCTATTGGGGAATGATGGGAGCCAGAAAGAACTGTACCCAAGCAGCTGGGAGAGGTAGATTCTAGCCCTCCCTGGCACAAACCCCAGTGGCCCAGAGAGATGACCTACATTTCTTCTCCAGTAATTGGCAGGATGGGCCCCATCAGGACTCCCAGAGGCTAGAGAACAAACCCACCACAATCACTACAGTCTCTGAAATCACAGACCTCAGTTTGGGTTAGCATCCCTAGCAATAGGATGTCTATGTCTTTATCATTCCAATCAAATGATTTAAATGACCCCTGGAATTTGGACATGATAGCCACCTTTAAGTTCATTCTAGATCCAAGAGGTCTTACTTTACTGGAGAGCCAAGGAGGAACCAGTTTTCTCATTCTTCTTCAGTAAGTCCCAGTCCTCCTCCTTTTACTCAGAGGAAGACAGAGATGCAGCAGGGGCTCAGGACCAGAGGAGATGCAGAGAAAGAAGGGATTACCATGTGTACACTTGGCCCCAGGCCCAGCATGCCTTGACTGGTGTGACCACCAGGAAGGATGCAGGTGCATGGCCACGGGGAGCCAGCCACTGCCTCCTCAGCACCTTCCTCCTAACTGGTGCCTTGTGAGTAGTATTATCCTGGCAATGATGACTGTGTGCTCTAGAGGCAGAGGATGGCATTGGTGGACCCCGGCTCTTCTGGTGTTTTCCTTCCCAGTACTCTACAGTTCTGGGTCTACAGTGTTCCCCTTCCAAAGGAATAACGCTGTCATTTAGAGTACTGTGTTTTCCTTTTTATTATTTTTTTAACCTGGAAGATACCATTCACCATTTCATTTAGGAGTCAGTTTCTTTTATGTGAATGAAGGGCAAAACTATACACAAAGGGAAATATCTTGACCTGCCCCAGCTCCCTAGTACTGTGATTTCATAGGAGGAGTGGTATAATTCTTGTGTGCCCCTACAAATCATCTTGGCCCTTACTCTTTCCCCAGGCAGAGTTATGCAAGCTTGTTCATACCTAGGCTAGCTACCCCAGTGCTGCTCTGGGAAGTACTCACAAGGTCCTGGTCCACACTTAGTACTGTCGTCCACAGCAAGGTACACTCTGGGAGAATCACCCAATGCCACAGAAATGGAATGAATGCTTTCCTCTTGAATTCTGGGTACACTGGGAGCATCCCATTGCCCTGAGCGGACCTCCAGCTGTGGCAAACTCTACCACTTACCCAGCCTTCACTCCTGCTTGCTGGAATTACTTCCCCAGTCATCTCCCTGCATATAAACATTTGACTGGAGCTCTGGTTTCCCACTGGTCCCCAAACAGGCAGAAGAAAATGTTTTGGACACAGACCAACCAGTCATATGGCCAGTACTTACAAAAGGTGGGGGGGTGTCCTATGTAAATTCTAGAATCACTGATGGTTTCTTAATCTTCTCACACTGTCTGAGGAAGTGTAACCAAACAAGGGAGGGGATGTTCCCAAATCCCATCTCATGGTGACTGAGTTGCTGGTTCATCTGACAAATATGGATGGATTATTTAGGTGTACTGGGAAGAGCTATCCTTAGAGCCATGAACTTGGAGAAGAAAGAGATAGACAAGATTCTGAGACCTCACATAACCCAGGGGAAAAAAAAATAACCTAGTAACCAAGTAAATACATGGCAGATGTCAGACTCATGGTGTGGAATGATGGGTCCACCAACTCTCTTCTGAAAGACAGGAGGCCAGTCTCTCCCCTCCATCCCATTCCTCTTCTGCTGGAAGCTTTATGTGAATTCCTGTCTGCATCACAGGACTCTAATGTGTGTACATGGGGGTGGGAAGGGGGGAGTGTGTGTATATATTGGTTACCGTAGGTGTGAATACACATGCATAGATGCTGGGCGTCTTTCCTCAATCCTGTCTACCTTTATGGTTTGAGACCTGAAGCTCATTTCCCTAAGCTCACTGGCCAGTGAGCTTTAGGGATCTGCCTATCTGCCTCCCCAAAGCCAAGTGCTGGGGCTAAGTACACTCCACTTTGCTTGGCATGTTTTAAATGTGGGCTCTCAGAATCCAAACTCAGGACCTCAGGCTTGTGTGACAGGCACTTCACAGCAGAGTCACCTCCCGGCCCCTGTAGGACTCCAATTATAAGTGACAACCCTGGAACTGAAACCCACATACTCGGATCCTAAACCAAATGTTTGATGGTTTCATAAAGGTCCCAAGCTGCTGGCTAGCTAAATTTACAACTCTGTTGATTTCTCAGAATATGAGAAATTGGAGGTGGAAGAAGCAGAGGGGATTCTAAGAAGGGGAAATGTCCCTTTCCTAAAGTCCCGTCATCTGCATCCTGGTGATGCTTCTCTTTGCAGGGCAGTGACTGTCTGCCTGAGAATCATTGCCAACATTCTGGTGCTCCTGTCACTGGCTGGGAGCATCTATCTCATCTACTTTGTGGTGGACCGGTCCCAGAAATTGGAGCAGTCAAAGAAGGAGCTGACACTTTGGGAAAAGAATGAGGTACCCAATAACCAGCAATTATGTTAGCAGGTTGCTCTTTAAGGAGGATGACATTACCTTGTCTCTGAATCTTTGGTGAATTAGGCAGAAACATCTCTAGAAATGAGCATAGCCTGCCAGTTCTAGGGTAGGGACCAGGACCTTCAGCTCCTGGTTAAACAACTAGGAAGATCTTCACATTAAGAACTCCTCCAGGTGCCCACACTGACCCTTATGGTTCAGCTTTTTCCTACTCACTTCTGTTCCCTTGCGTCCACACTCCCAAGCATGGGCTCTGCCCACAGACCCGCATCAGTGACCACACTGACCCAGTGTGTGCCTCAAATCCCACTAGCTGCCTCATCCAACACTTGTATGTTTCCAGAACCAACCACGCCAACCGTTTGGGCATTGAACAACCCACACCCCCCACTTGTGTGAATATCTCCAAAAACAGAAAACCACCAAGGAGGAGGATATGGAGAACTTCCAATTTCTAACATTTGTTGTGACTGTTGTCTTGAACGTTTGGCCCAATTTACCTGCCAAGATTTGAAAGACAAAAAAAAAAAAAATCCTCCAAACTGCCTCTTGGATTATTCTGATAAAAATAACTAGCATCCACTCGAAAAGCAACTAGATGGGCACTCATTTGTCTCACATGCATTCATTTCTTAGAAGCTGATGTTACACCAGGTAGCCTTTTCCATGCCTCCTAGCAGTTTATACCAGTTATGTGGGGTAAGTAAAGTTTTACCTCCTTGCACATTTATAAGTTGGCAAATTTTAAAACATCTGTTTATGAATGACTTCTTTAGTTAGCTTTAACATCTTTTGTACCAGCTTAAATTCTCCTTTCTTTTGCCATAAGTCCAGACAAACAAGAGCCAGGCATGGTTCTCCACATAATTAATCCCCCGTGTACAGAGGGATATTCAATTACAACTCTGCCTTCCCCTTTCTGATCATAATAATGATAATTATTTTCATCCTCCATCCAAGGTCAGGGAGGTATAAATACAATGAATTAGTGACTGGTAAATGTGACAGAAATTCTACAGAAGCCCAGATAACACGCATAAGCATCCCTCATGATGGGATGGGTGGTAGCCTTCTGAAAAAAGGATGACTTTCAGAGACTTAGGGAGGTTTCTAAACAGGAGCTCAGTGTTCCTGTGGATGTTAGATGGCCATATAGAAGGAATTGGGTCTTGAGAAACATGTACTCTCTCCATAGGTGAGTGTGGTGGTCTCCCTTGTCACCATGCTAGCACCATCTGCCTTTGACCTCATAGCTGCCTTGGAGATGTACCACCCACGGACCACACTGCGCTTCCAGTTAGCAAGGTATAGCATCCTAGCTAGAAGAACCCCAAGGTGGCTCAGCCATCATCCACCTACAATGGGACTGGATCCCTGCAGAACTGATGCATGTTTCTTCTCCTCCACACTAAACATAAAGCTTTCCTAGGGTGCAAATGGAATGAAAGGAGGGCAGTGGAAAGGAGAGAACAGAGTGATGCAGGTAACACAGATGGAATTATGGGTAATAAAAGAGAGGAAGCAGAGAAAGAAGAGGAGCAAACAGAGAGGCAGAGGGGGGAAGTGGGCAGGAAAAGCAGACACAAAAGAGCAGCAAGATGATGGAATGTGTGTCTGGGTTTCCTCATTATTGAATTCCCTCTGTGGTTAGACTCTGAGTGGCAAAATAGACCCTCATTGCTTGCCAGACATAAGAGAGAAAGCCTGTTCTCTGCTAATGACTACCCAAGCACAAAGTCTATAATGCTATGAACTGTACCAAGACAGTCAGTGGCTGCTACAGCAGTTATGGCCTGAACCAAAGCAAACTGCATGTACAAGAGAACATCCCACGACTGCCTCCCCAAGAGTTAGAGCCACATTTGTGTCTAGCAATGACTGGCTTTCTGAAAGTCTGCTTTCCTTCTAACAGAGAGCATGGTATAGGAGGTATCACAGCTCTGGGCACTTGTTCCTTACTCTGTCCACACTGGCTTCTCCATGCCATCTCCTGTGACACCTCATGAGACTCCTCAAACCTCAGACTACTCTGAGAAGAATCCCTTCCACTCAGGAGTCAATAAATATCTTCTTAAAAAAGACATGGCAGCCAGTATTTTATACTCTGCCATCTATGTCCACATCCCTGTCCCAACTACAAGCTCTAAGGGAGAAGCATGAAAATAGCCACTGCTGATAGCACAAAGGCTGGGTTATCCAACAGCACTTGATTTACTAAAATGGGTTAAAGTTTTGTTTCACTTGAAGACTCCAGTTCCATAACTCCTGGAATCCTACTGCCATAATGACAAAAGCCATCGCGAGAAAAATCAAGGAGTTGACCAAAAGCCCACAGCACGAGATAGACCTGGGGCAAAGCTTGGGGACCCACTCACCCTGATGTTTCCTGTTGCATTCTGCGCCCCTCCAGCCTGGATAAGAAGGACTTTCTCTAGTTCCTTCCTTGCCCACAGGCACTGGGGAGAATCAATTCCATTATTGCATTTGGTGTAACAGCAATCCTATTATACAGATCGGCCTCGTTATTCATACTCAAAACTAGAGAAACAGAGCCACAAAGAGACATAACCTCAGACAAATGAGACATAATTTTGGTAATAAAAGCAAGACATGTTATTTCAGTTCCCTTCACTCACCAACAGACCACCATACCTTTCATCCGAGATGCAGTGAGAGCTGTAGCAAAACCCTGGCTCTGCCAAGAACTCATCAGGCCTTTCTTCCACCAGCACTCACCATGCAGCATTGGAGAGGCTAAGGCTAATGCTGAGGTCATCCTGATGCATGAGGAAGCCCTCCATAGTTTCAGAGGAAAAACAAGTGACAAAGGTGTCTTCTTGAGGAACCGTCTACCAACACGTGACGTCACCTGAACCCCATGGAGATGAAAGAGGCCAGTGTGGCTGTGTGGGTCACTGTTTCCATGTGGAAGTAGTCTCCTTAAGATAAAGCTGTTTCCCTATCACTGGATTTGATTCCACATTTGCACAGCACTGATTTGGGGAAAGATCTGCCGAGGTTGCTTTCCTTGCCCATTATATTTCTTAGGCAGGTTACTCATAAGACACAAGGCTCCATTGTGGGCAATGCCAGGACATGTTTCTCAAATATTCCACTCTGGGAGAATGGGCATGGTGTCTATAGTGACTGGTACAGACCAGCAAGCAGATTCCATTCTGCGGTAGCTGCTTGCATGATGTGATTGTAATACTTTCCCTCTGTGCTGCTGTGGAGCCCAGCCTATTTTTTTGAGGGTGGGTGTTGAGATGTACAAGTGGCATGCTGGTCCTTCCAGCCTCATGGACTGAACAACTCTCAGAGCTCCACCTTTCTGTTCTCTCATCCCTTGAATGGATAGTGTAACATAGACTTGCCAAGAACTGAGTGGAATGATGCCAGGTCATAAATTTACAGATCAGAAAGCATGGGTCAAATGTTCTTTCTGCTGCACTAGTGTTTCTAACAGGCTGGTCCAGGGACGGCTACTGTGGGATCACCTGGGAAAGATGTGCAATCCAAGCCTCATCCTCACCTGCTGAAGTTAGATGATTTTAATAGTCTGTGATTTGGTTTGTTTTTTTTTTTACATTTGTGTGTGTGTGTGTGTGTGTGTGTGTGTGTGTGTGTGTGTGTGTGTGTGATATTCATGTGATGTGTGTGGAGGTCAGAGAACAATTTGAGAGAGATTTCTCTTTCTACTATGTGGCTCCTGGAGATCAAAGTCAGAGGTCAGACATGGCCACAAGTGTCTGTACCCATTGAGCCATCTTGCCTGCCCTATTATCTGTGGTTTATTTCAGTGACACTCAGGTAACTCAACCGCTGTCTTATTATCATATTCATGATGGCTTAGAACTCTCTGGAAGCTCCACACTTCTGGTCCCATGTGTGGTGATCTTGTCTTTCAAGATGTCTTATGCTTTTCAGGGTCCTGGTACTGTATCTAGGAAATCTCTACAGCTTGATCATTGCTCTTCTGGACAAAGTAAACAGCATGAACATTGAGGTGAGTATCCAGCTGGGACAACACCTGCTGTCACTACTGTCATAGCTGCCTAGACTGTATAGTACCTACCAGCATGGCTCAGACTAGAAAGTCTTCCTCCCACTACTGTCCAGACTGAACAGTCACCTGCTACCACTGCCTAGGTAGGGCTCACTCAACATCAAGGCCTAGATTAAACAGTCTCCTTCCTTCCCATCACTGTCCAAACTGGACAGTGGTCATTGCTCTCCAGACAGTACCCCCATGTCAGTGTCTTCATCATCTATGTCTTCTTTACTGCTTATATTTGTGGCTCAAATGACACATCTCAAACCATGCCACTGTGGTCCTTTTAACATGTAGAGAGAAATTTAATTCCCATTTCCCAAATAAAAAATTAACAGTGTTATTATCGGAGCCTGGGCTGTTGCCACCATGTCTCCCTGGGCCATGCTATCTTATTTTCATGCCTCTATCAGGAAAGACTGCCAATGGTTCTTTTAAATAACCACAGGAAGATGAGCAGGCCATAGGCCCATCCAGAAAGTAGAAAGAGAATAATCTTCCCATACCAAATAGTTCAGAGTATGCTCCACCCAATCCCAGCCCCACAGGGCAGCTTTAATGCTCATTTCAACCTGCTCAGCCTTCCAGGACACACTGAGTGGGAGAGGTGGGAAGACAGGAGGAGAAGCTTTCTGAGAGTCATTTATTCAAAGTTTATCATAAATTCCAGGGTGTATGGGCCAAAGAGGCCATGGAGAGCTGGGGATTGAAGTTGCATAGACCTTGGTCCTTACCTGCCACTGTCTGGAGCATTAGTCTATCACTCATTGATCCTTATGCACTTGATCTAAAATTCCCTTGAGGTTGAGAACAGGGGAATCTGTTACCTAGAACCACAGAACTATTTCTGATACTTGTTGCGGAGCAGCGAACTCTATTTCAGCTAATGTCTTGTGAAGTATGGTCACCTCCAGTCAAATGATAAAAGGGAAGGAAAGAGAAGAGAGGAACAAGGAGTGAGGAAAAAAGAAGACTAGAGTTGGGGAAAGGGATGGGGGAGGGGTAAGAGGGAGAAGGAGACAATTGGGGAGAGAGAGAATAGTTATTCTAAAACAAAGCAGTGGTCCCCTTCATTTGTCCAAGCTGGATTCTTGCTCACAAACATGTAAACAGCCTTCCTTCCTCTTTCCTTCCTTCCTTCCTTTCTTCCTTCCTTCCTTCCTTCCTTCCTTCCTTCTCTCCTTTCCCTCTCAACAGGCGGCTGCTACCAAAAATATCACAAGCCGTTGGGCAGATCCTTCCACCTTCTATACCACCAGAGCAATGCCTGAAGAAGGGCAATGGTCCACACCTGGGGCAGGCATGGAGCTCAGGAGTAACAGCAGCACGTGGATCTTGGAAGGCACAAGCATTCTGACTACTGTTATGCCACATACCAAGGCCAACAAGACAGTGCCCTACATGCAGGGCCCACAAGGACAGTGCTGGGAGACCTATGTTGGCCAGGTGCTACCCCCTGCCCCTTGGGAAGTCCCTTCAGCACCTTACCCTGGAAACTCTCTGGGACATCGATGATCCTTTTTCATAGAAAAGAAGCATGGAATCCAGTGATGTTTTATTTTCATATGTCACTGGTCTCAGAGTTAATCATAGTAATCAGAGCAAACTTACTGTGGAGTAGTAACTAAGCAAGGTCTTTGTAAGGTGCTGACCTCAGCCTCATAGGCACAGAAGAGGAAACTTGTGTTAAGAACTTACGTTTCAGACAGGGTGGTGGTGGCACACACCTTTAATCACACCTCTCAGGAGGCAGAGGCAGGTGGATGTCTGTGAGTTCAAAGCCAGCCTTGCCTACAGAGCTAGTTCCAAGACAGCTAGGGATACACAGAGAAACACTGTCTTGAAAAAACATAAAGAACTTGTGTTTCAGAACCTGACCTTAGGGTCTTCCCAAGTTTTGTGTAGTACAGGCTTTGCCTTGGACGTTGTGACCCAAACTCAAATAAACAGATACCCTCCAAACAGCCATGATGAAGTAGAAGGCCCTCCCTCTGCCACTGTGCTGTATAAAGATGTGAAGGGAAAACATTATGTACCTCCTGGATCTGGCTCCAGGGAAAGGACAGAGACAGGATGGACCCTGGAGGATTGTGGAGAAGACAGAGATGGGGAAGACTATGGGGAGGGGGACAGGACGTGGTGGCAACAGGACCCATGTGTTGCAGGAGATGTTGAAGCTGTCTGTCATTGACATGCTCTTCACGGTGGCCAGCATCCTTCTCATAGACTTCTTCCGAGGACTTTTCGTTCGCTACCTAAGTGACTATTGGTGTTGGGACCTTGAAAGCAAGTTTGTAAGTGAAATACTGTGTGCTTGGGGGAGGTGTGCTAGAACTAAATCCACCTTTCACTGTTAGCTTTTCTAGGAATCAGTCAGGCATGTGTTGTATGGCTTTTTCTGTGGAGTTTAATTCTATTCACCTCAATTAGAGGGAAACAGACCTAAGAAGTGGTTCCATTTCAAGTCTAGCTTAGTAAATTTATGAGCTTCTTGGGGTGGTGAGGCAAAGCTTGCTGAACTTGCAGGTAGCTGCACTGGAGTCTTTTTTCTTGTTAACTGCTTGAGGGAGGGCATCCTGAGCCTTGGACACTTCCTGAGCCTCTAAGTCTTGACTTTCCTAAGTCTCCTGACCTTCCCCCTTCCAGGAAGGAATGCTTTAGTCCAAGGAAACAGCTACATATGAGTATGGCCCAGGTAGGACAGAGATCCAGAGAGAGGGTTCATAAGGAAAAAGGAGAGGGTATGCATGGAAGGATAGTGTTTCCCCAGCTTCATATTTCCCCATTTGCTGGTGGCCAGCACGGCAGTCATCTCTGAGTGTCTGTAAGAGCAAAGAAGTCTGTCCAAGTTGTCACAATGAGCCGCTGTGTACAAAGAACTTCATGACTGTTTTTAAAGCAAATGTTTTTCTCTCACAGCCTGAATATGGGGAATTCAAGATCGCTGAGAATGTGCTGCACCTAGTCTACAATCAAGGCATGATTTGGTAGGTCTCAAAGATGCTAAGTCATCAGGGTTAAGGCTTTGATAAGCCCAGGTGGACTCACATAGCCACAAGCGCTATCAGGAAAGGATATTGACAAGGGACTTAGGTTTCTTAGGTGAGGTGCCTTTCTGAGGATTTTATGAAAAACAATGACAGGGGGTGGTTCTTTTTTAAACCATGTCTGATCACAGTCCCCCAAAAATGTCAGCTTAGGAAATGGTAGAGTCTCTCAGCTGGGGGGGTGGGTGTCGATCCAAGAAGAGGGACTTTTCTTGCCAGGAAAGGGTCAGGGGTTGTGTAGTTACACTTGAGCACTTAGAGCCAACCCCATCTTGGGCATTTCCCATCATTTCTTTCATGGAGACATGGGGCCAGATGGAGAGCTATTCTTCTGGATAGCTGACACATTCTGGGGGCTGACCAGGACCCTGGCAAGCCTCCAGCCAAGTAGATCATGTTCCCGGGGGCACCAGGGCACAGGCAAGGGTCATCTTGTCATCCTTTCCTCAGTAGTGTGTGGGGGCCTCCAGCTTTATCTACAGGACCATAAATGACACTGTTGATCCAAATACTGTCAGACAAAGAAAGAGAAGCTTGGCTATCCTAATTATTCAGAAATACAGCCTCCACCATCAGTCACAAAATGCACAGAGAACCCACTAGTATAAATCTGGTGTTTGAATCCATATGTGTTGGTCATTTAATATGTTCATGCTGAGTTAATTTTTACCACAACCCTATCAACTCCATGCAATCATCAAATGCAGTAGAAAATGAGGCTACAGAGGCACAAGGAGGGATGCCTGACTATTACTTTTAAACACTTCATTTTCCCGCCTCTAAATCTGAATTCCATGGGGGTCTGGTTCAATTGCATATCCAAAACAAAGTGAACTAAAGTGGAGGCTATGGGTTTTATTGTGTATTTGATATTTGTGCCTTGGCTAGACGCCCCAGTATGCCTGGGGTAATTGAGTGGTTACTCCTAGTTTACTTATTTTGCTCTTACAAGTGTCCACATCTAGACATGGGGCCACTTTTTTTTTAGCAACATGTCTTTGAACAAATAGGTAAATTTTCCCAGATTTGCCTTCCTAATCTGTTAACTTTGGTCATCTCTCCTTTTCACAATTTCAGAAAAATAAATTAGCTAACAACTGCAAGGGTGATGAAGAACAATGGCCAACAAAATTTGGGGGAGGGGTGTCTGACCTGTGCTGATTCAGACTGAAACTCAGTAACTTATTAACTTAGTTCTTGCCCCAGAACTGCAAAGGGTAGCATTTAGCCCAGGGCCTAGTTCTACAATGCCTGCCTCTCTGAGAGGAGGCCTTTCCCATTGCTAAACTAGGAGAAGAGAAACAAACATATCACTATTGCCCACCTGTGGGGACTCATCATACCTCTGGAATGTGGAGACTGTGCCTCAGATCTTTAGAGGTTCTATGATTCTTGACATATAAAGTGTAAATGTCACGGCTCAGACCCTTGTGCCACCATGGGTGGGGCCTCTGGTATACAGTCCTGAATGTGGACACACACAGACTACCTTCTGCCATTTCAGGATGGGGGCCTTCTTCTCTCCGTGTCTACCAGCCTTCAATGTTCTCAAGCTCATAGGGCTGATGTACCTGAGGAGCTGGGCAGTGTTGACCTGTAATGTACCCCACCAGCAAGTGTTTCGAGCCTCCAGGTTGGTAGCAGTAGTGTCTTCCTTGGACTGAGACCATATAAGCTCTGAGCAGACCTCTTCAGACAAGGGCCTTCTAGCACAGTGCCTCAAACCCTACTGTTTCTCCACTCAGCTCCTGGCATGAGGTCACTGCCTATGGCCCCACCTTGCAATCTGTTGTCATCTCTTTAAGGCTCTTGGCCCATAGTGGGTTTTTTTTTTTAAGTTTTTACTGATATATAACAAAATCATTTGGGAAAAAAAGTAAACAAGTTAGAAACATCAAGCTTGAACTTTCACAGATGGGACACAAAGGTAGGAGCAGCAGAACATGAGGGATTCGCAGAACACATCCCTTCTTCCCATCACCCCTGGTTGCTACAGAAGTACTTGGGCTTGCCTGGATTTGTCATTTGTGTTTATGTAAAAGGTGATGCACAAAGAATGTGCTCATTTATGTTCAGGGTTCTTCTTCTTCTTCCTCCTCCTCCCCCTCCCTCTCCTCCGCCTTCATAGAGCATTGTATTCCTCTACTTCATGTCCCTGAGGAGACACACAAAACTGACTTCTGGTTTCTTTGTCTTGTAGCTGCCAGCTGCTGACTGTAATGGACAACAGCCCTGAACAAATTATAATACTGTGTATTAGGCAGGTACACATTAGTTTTCATAGTTGGTTAGAAGTTAGAATTGTTCTACAATCCTGGCTATACTAATTCTTTACTGAATTTCATTTTAGCCACATGGGTGAATTCATAATACATTTTGAATCTCATGATTAGTTATCTGCGTGTCTACCTTCTCTATCAGTGGCTATCAAGCTTTTTAACATGACATGGAGAGGAATATATCTATTTTACCTGGTGACCAGTACACACTTATGCTTATGTTTGGATATGTGTGGTCTTATATATTTACGTGTAGTTATTTAATCTCTACCTCCCAAAGACTCCACAAAGGTAACCACATGTCAGCATGAGCTATGGAGGGCACAAGCATTAGTATCTACTTACCACATGAAATGTGGGACTTCTGGTTAAGTGTTTTTCATCAGCAAAGGAGAAAGATAGGGAAACCAACAGACAGGGTGGTTGAATATCACTAGACTAATTAACTATATACAGGGCCTCACATACCAAATTGGTCTGAGCCACAGTTGTGGAAGCCAGGCCACTGGAGGCCCTGATACCAGCCTGGTACAATTCATTCTGAGCAGTAAGGGGCAGAGAAATAAACTGAGAGCAAATGTGAGCCAAGTCAGATGGTTGAGGATCACAATTAATAGAGCCTTGCTCCTGAGACCCAAGAAGCAAGCTCCAGGCTGGTAGCAGGAAAGGAAGGCACTAGGTATCAGTGCTCTGAGTTACATGGATCAGACGAAGAAAGAGAGCAACTGCAGATGAATTTAGCCTTAGCAAAGGCAGCAGGAGTAATCAGTCTCCATGGACTGTCTGACTGCAGAAGCTCTTTTAATTGATACACAAAAGGCCATTTAGCAAGTGAGTTCCCAAATACCAAAATCTCTTATCTGAATTAGAAGTTGTCTTAACGAACCATTGCCTAAGCAAATACAGTCATTTTAAAAATTCCAGGTGTGTCAGGAAGGTCTTATGACTGAGGTTATGCTAAGGTTCTGAAATCTCCAAGACACAGGGATCCCATAAATCTCAGATGGCAATCACTGATATTTACAAAAGATAATTCCAAGGCCTAAGTGGCCATCACTCCAGAGTAAGTGCCAGGTGCAATGGCCCTGTTAATATTCCACTAAAATTAGGTAAGGCCCCAGGTGGGTGGAGGGCAGTTCTAAGATTGGCTATGCAGAGGTAACTGGGTAGAAGCCATGCATCCAGGGGTGCAGCCACTGCTTTCTGGGTTTACATCTTACAAGTGCACAGCCAGTGTTTGTGAAGTGAATTTACTGGGTTGGAAGCCTTTTTCTGAAAGCTGCTTTCCAAGTTTCTAAGCTGTGCAAGCCCCTCACACAAAGCACAGGTGTGTGTGTGTGTGTGTGTGTGTGTGTGTGTGTGTGTGTGCAAATGCTGGCACTCAAGCACATGCTGGTCTATGTATGCATACAAGTGCATGTGTACATGTGTATGTGTAGGAGTGGAGGCCAGAGTTTGATATCAGGCATCTTTCTCCACCTTATGTTTTGTCAGTCTGGCCGGCCTGACTGGATAGTAAGTCCCGGGAATTCCCCTGTCTCTGCCTCCACAGTGCCTCCAGCCTTTTACAGAGATACTGGGGAATCAAACTCAGGTCCTCATGCTCATGCAGCAAGCACTGTACCAACTGGGCCATCCAGACCCCTGCTAAGAGCCTGGTTCCATGTCCAGAGGTGCTGGCTGATTCTGGGTGGGTTGTTAGGTTGTGCTCACTCAGACTCTGGGATGAACGAACGCTGCATGGTGTTTGGTCTTTCCGCAGATCCAACAATTTCTACCTGGCAATGCTCCTGTTCATGCTCTTCCTCTGCATGCTGCCAACCATCTTTGCTATCGTCCACTACAAGCCATCTCTGAACTGTGGCCCCTTCAGGTAACACACACATTGGGGAAAAAAGTAAATAAGTAAACAGATAAATGAAAAAATATAATATGTAAGAGAAAAAAATCCTAGTATGGTTTGTCACATCTCTAAATCCTAGTATTTAGGAGGCTGAGCCTGGAGGATTGTCAATAGTTTAAAGCTAGCCTGAGATATCAAGTAGGACTGTCTCAAAACTGAAAACATACATACAAGTAATATACAGACAAGGGAAGTTGTATTTATGTACTTAGGAATATACATATATACATATGATAGTAATTAATGCAATAAGGCACTATGTGTTTTAAAGAGAGCAAGGAAGGTGGTGGTCTGTGATAGAGTTTTGAGGGGAAAATAAGGAAATGATATAATTACACTATATTCTCAAAAAGGAAAAGAGGAAGAAAGGAAGGAAGGGAGGGAGGGAGGGAGGAAGATCTGGCTATATAGAAGTCTACATAGCTGAAGCCAGGAACTTTACTTGAGGACAATCCATGTCAATTTTCAGTCTATAGTATCTTTCTATAACCATACAGAAATCTCAACTGCAGTCTCCACTGATGCCTAAGCCAGTTTTGACACACAAATCTTTGGAGGAGGTCTCCACTGACCTGCAGTGTGATCAGTGGCCTTATATCCAGTCCTTCTAGGGAACTAGATGACTAGCCACTTCACAGAACTTCTAGGGAGCATTAGGAATCTTTGCCATTTGGAGATTTGCCTCCAGCTTTTGTAGCTAGTTTTGGGGATCCACCTCTAGATACCAAACATTTTTTAATAGGTCTCAAATCATTCTGTAGACAAAAGCAGTCAGATCTGGAGTTATCTTTTTCTTTCTCACAGTGGACAAGAGAAGATCTATGACATCGTGTCAGAGACAATAGAGAATGACTTCCCTGCATGGTTTCACGTTGTGGTTGGACACATCAGCAGCCCTGTGGTGATACTTCCAGCTGTACTCCTTCTGTTGTGAGTGCTACAACTCCCAGCCTCCAGGGGATGCTACTCCTCCCAACCACCAGGGGGCATCACTCTCTTCAACCTCCAGAGGACACTACACCTCCCAGCCTGGAGAGGCTATCTTACCTTCCAGCCTTAAAGGGGCATGACTCCTCCCAACCTCCAAAGGATGCCATATCCCTCACCCTCAAGGACAGCTGTGTGTGTAGCTATATGATCACACTGCTGTCCAATAATTAAATAAAATTAGTTCATTCAGGAGTCACTTACAGGAGTTGATCTAAGCATGGACTCAGCCACACTTCAGAATAGCACAACCCACCATGCCACAAAGAGACAGCTGCATAATTACTGCATTGTTCCTGTAATCCATATCATCTGGTGGATTACCATGGCCACTGTGAGTGGCCATATACTATTAGTACCAGTATGGTAGTCTGCAGAAATGTAGATAATTTTGAAATGTCATAATTCAGCTGAGTAGCTTGTGTTTATTAGTGCTTCCAGTGAGAAATGAAACCAGTACTCACCGCTTGATTGACTACAAAGTGCTTGCTGACCTTGGTGCCTTGTTTTTATTGTCAGAGTGCAGAACAGGGGTCAGCCATGAACAGCAAAAGATGAAAGGGGGGAATTTGCACTTTCCCAGTGGCCACAGGCTATGAGAAGGCAGACACGCTTTTGCTAGGAGTCCAGGGGTCACTACTGGATAGCCCACATCTGATCTGGGAACCCTCATTTCCACTGCCACCAGAGCAGGACCTGAAAGCTAAAGAGCCAGTTGAAGCCCACTCACTATTCCATGTCCTTCCATCCCAGCATGCTCATCTACTACCTTCAGAGCATCGCAAGATCCCTGAAGCTCAGCAGCCAGCAACTCAGAATGCAGATCCAAAACGCAAGTATCATCTGATCTCAGCTGTCTTCCCTGACAACATCAACCCCAGTCATATGCCTGCCCCTCTATAGCAGGAGAATGCAATGGAGCTCAAACTCTTAGGTTATAGTGGTTTGACACTTGACATGCTGTGGTACAAAGTGGCTACCCCCAAATTCCCTCAGGTCACTTGTAAGAATATCCAGTGGTTGCTTGCATTTTCTGGGAGTGAGCCTATTCACTGGAACAGTCTTTGCATGGTCGTGCCAGGTTCCCAGTGTGCCAGGCACCTCTGTGGACTTTAATAGACTGGTGAGGACCCACCTCTAACCTGACCAAGGGACCAAGGTCAACTTTGACCTTTGAACCCTTAGGGCTGCTTATACCCTCTTTCTTATCCTTTAGATTTTGTCTGGCATGGACTCCTTCCCACCGGGAAGTACTCTCCTAAAGTAACCAGATTGAGGTAGACACTCCCAGCCCTTCCACAACTGTTCCCCTACATCCTCTCCCTTAGGGTCAGGAGGAAGCCAGGGAAGTACCCAGGGTACCAAATTCAAGGATGCTCTCTCTGGGTCCCATCTACCTGCCTTTCATAACACTGAGAGTCATCCTTCCTTAAGTGTGGCATCCTGGTTACCTTCTTGTCTTTACCATCATTGAAAAACAACTCCCTGTACCTTTTCACAAAAAAAAAAAAAAAAAAAAAAAAAAACCAAGCAAACAAAAAAAAAAAGCAATTGCTCCCATAAATTCAAATTTATGTAAAGGGGCAACAGACTAGCTTTGTGAAATGTCAAGTTAGAAATCCATTTCCAGTTGCAGGGCATTTTGTTCATGGGTATTTATTTCCCTAGTGGCTGATCTGTGTTTTCTTTGTGACTCAAGCCATTTCAGGCAGAGCCTCTCTCATCTAAAGATCTGAAATACCCCAAGACCTCAAAGTGCCTGCTGGTCACCATGAAGCCAAGAGTAGAAAATTCTACACCATGAAAATGTTTTGTGCACAAAGTTATCAAAAATAATATTCTATAAAATCACTTCTGGGCTACATGTACTCAGTACAGGTGAAGCAAATGAATCTTATTTGAGACTTGGATCTTATCCCTAAAATAACCAGAATATGAAAAACTATAGGTTCAAACTCCTTCAGCTCCTCTGCCTGCCTGTGCAGAATGTAACACCCATGAGTTAGTTGTCCTTATAGGAAAATCATCAGGTGTAAAACCTTGGCTCTTCTGTGTTTGCATTTACTCTCTCAAATAACAAGTCCAGTCTGTGCGATCCAAGCATCCTGTCCTTATTGGTACTTTCATGCCCAAGGTCTGAATAATTGTGTATAAGTCATCTTCTTTCCTGCCCAAATAAAATGTTAACTGTCTCAAA
This sequence comes from Phodopus roborovskii, assembly GCF_943737965.1. Classification (NCBI taxonomy): domain Eukaryota; kingdom Metazoa; phylum Chordata; class Mammalia; order Rodentia; family Cricetidae; genus Phodopus; species Phodopus roborovskii. The sequence goes on from NW_026126625.1 coordinate 9,139,746, forward strand.
CCGGAAGCATACTGATTATTATTCCCATTTCAGGCAAGATCTGAAGATAAGAAGAAGGTTGCCCAAATGGTAGAGGGTAAGTGAATCTTAAAATACAAATGTCTATTCTTGAAATGGATGGGTGTTTTTAGAAAGGGCAGAAGGCCCACCACTTGCGAAGATTGCCTCATAACTAGTGCGAAGATTGCCTCATAACTAGTGCTGGGCTCTCACAAGTCACTGGGCACACTAAGTAAAACTAGGCCATCTATAGCTCTAGGCCCTTGATCTAAGCATGTCCAGGCATGGAAACAACCCCCAAACCTCTGTAATCAGAAGGAGTCTTTAAAACCAGAGGGAAAAAAAAAACAGTGTGGCAAGATGGAAAATACTCAAGAACCTGTTTGTCTGACCATGTGATGTAGGCCTCTCAGATGTCCATCTGTTCCCATGGATGCCCATATCCCAGGCTTCTGCCCCAGGCTTCTGTGTTCCTAAGTTCTGTCATCTCTGTCTTAGCTTCACCTAGGGATGCCAGCCAGGCAGGCCCAGCCACAAAGCAGGTTACAGAGTAAAGACACAAAGACTCTCCAAGGCCAGACCTTCTTTCCCCCACTTCTCCAAACTCACACCCATCATGAAGAAGAGAAAGCTATGGCCCAGAAGGAAGGAAAGCATGGGGAACAAAATTTGGTGTGGCTAGGCTGGATTCAGAGAAGGGGTGTGGTAGGTGCAGCTCAAAACAGAGGCTGTAACTCTTCCCCCTAAGGCTTGAGTGTCAGGATACTCAGTTGGTACCACTGGTCTGGCACAGCCACCACTACCTGCCAGAGCAAGTAAGAGAATGGGACTCAGATGTTGCCATGAGCCAGTCCCTGTGACTATTTTAAGGTGAGGTGTCTGCAGGAGAGCTCTTCTCCAGGAGACTCAAGCCTAAGGGTCACATTCCATGCAGAGATGTCACCAGGTGACAATTTCACACACACAAGGTGACCGTGGCTTGTGCTATAAAACCCATAGTAATTATGAGAGATGACTTGCCAAGTAAGAATAATGTTTAATCTAAGCAGAGCGGGATCTACAGAGACCTTCTCAAATAGCCTGCCTTGCTTTAGGAGTATGAGATTATACCCTGTCGTCTCCGGGCTACTCTTGGTTCCTCCGTTCCTTGCTTAAGCTCCCTGGATACCATGTTTGGAATGGCTGAGTTTGTGGGATGCAGATGATGACTGTAGACTCAGTTGTTATGAAAGTCCCGCAGTTAAATCAGCTTTGTGTCAGGCACCTTTCCATTGGGATAACAAACACCTGGCATCACTTTCTTATAAAGACAGAAAGTCTATTTTGACTCCCAGTTCCAAGTTCCAATCTGTACTCTCCTGACCTCATTGCTTAGGGGAGGAGCATACCTCCCTGCCAGACAAGCAAACCTCACAGTCAGAAGCAGAACAGGTCCCCAAAATCCCCTTAGAGCACATGCCCCCTATGACCATCCGGCCCTAGTCTCAAAGGTTCTCCCTTCCTGCAAAAAAAGCCAGCTTAAGGACCAGGTCTTAGCATGAGGGTCTTGTGGGGGATTTAAGTCTCAAATCATAGCAAACCTGGTCCTGTCACCTGCTCTTCCCTCTACACACAGCTCGAATCCAGACTCGTGAAGAAAGCACCAAGAGGCTTCTAAAGGATGGCGACATCATCAGCCAGCTGTCCTCAGCATACCTGGCAACACCCCAAAACAATGGCACCATGATCAACTGTGACTCTCTGAGTAGCAAGAGCCTCAGGATGGAGACAGTCACAAAGTCCCAGCCCCAGAGTCCCGGGTAAGGGTCCAGGGGCCCCTGCTCTCCTCTTCCAGGTGGATCGAGCTCAAGGCCAGAGCAGGATGCCAGTAGGTGAGGAGGAATGCTGACACAGAAGGAAAACAGGTTTCTTGGATGTGACACCAGTGACAGACCGAAAAAACTACCAGCAGGCTGGGGCCTTTGTATTCCAGGTCTGACAGGAGTCAGAAGACAGAGACTGCTGGGACTCAAAAGGATGTGGGAAGTGGTAGGGGACGGGAGGTCAAGATTTTTCTAACCTTACCTTATCACATAATCTGTAAGAAAATTTTCCTTGAAGCCTAGCATACATATTTCTTCAGCCTATGAAAATAACAGTTCATGTCCTGAGTCAGGATTTGGGGGTTACGGAAGCAGAAGGCACAGCTCTGCACCATCATCCTCAGCAGCCTGAGGAGTTCCCCAGGAGTTTTGATGACCCAACTCAGGCCAAACTGGGATTTGTGGCTTCCACCCAGGGAAGAATTTCGGAACTAGCGAGTTTATGAAGTAGAGTTGAGGTTAATGAAGGCATTAAATTCAGGCTTAAGCAGGAAGGTTAAGTGAAAGAAAAGTACACTCCCAAAGAAAACTAAGATGCAGGAGAGGGCATGGGGGTGGGCTCTTCAAGGAGAGTCAGGGCTCATTGTATTTGTTTTATTGTTGTTGTTTGTTGAAGTAGGCGCTGAAGTTACTCAATGCACAGGGTCATTATGAGATGTAAATGAGATTCCTAAGGAGCACCTGGCAGGATTGCAATTTATAAGGTTAAAATGTGTAGCTCTCAGGGACACAGGAAGTCGGGATATTGTCACAGGAAACAAAGAGGGCAGTCTTGTTTGAGGTTCTCAGGTCTTATCTGGGGAAATGAATGACTCTACCCAAAGTCATGTACATTCAGCCCTTAATCCTGGCTCTTTTACACACATAAAATGTCTGTGTATGAATCCTGTGTCCCAACCCTCACAGCCAGTGTTGGGTGTGTTGGATTCCAGCTTCTCCGCACCCCGGGGTCATGAGCTCTTTCCTCTCTCAAGTCCCATAGCTTCCCAATCTTTCTATACAGCCTCATTACATATTAGGTCCCAGAATGGCTGTATTAATGGTAAAGGGTCTCTGCTTTGCATGAGACTGATCAAGTTATTAGAAAGATCTTCAATGCATTATTATATGGGCCAACTGCTTCAGACTCCTCTTCAAGAAAGCAGATGAACCTAGCTTCCTTTACATTTGTACAGCACCCAGAAGACTGAGGGGACAGAGCTATGCTGTCCCAAAATCATAGTCAAAATTATATTCATCATTTGTAACACAGTGGATATCACAAAGATAAATATTTTTTTTCTTTCTGCAAGTTATCATAGAACTTGATGTTTTCTTTTTAAGAAAGTTGTCTTCATATCATTGTAGTACCTTCACAAGTGGTACCCGGACCTAAGTCCTTCTTGGGAGGTCATGGGCCTAGGGAGGGGGGTGGTCAAACCATAGTCACTATTTCTTGGAGCAGGTATAGCTCCCCCAAGAGGACACTTAGGGGAGTGCCTGGAAAGCTGGAGCAGCTGTTTAGCCACTAGAGCAGTAGAAATGCTCCTAACACAACCAGTGCTCTGTGACAGGATATACTAATGGGACATGCCTTGCCATGCACCCCAATGGAGACTGGCATCCCTTATTGTGTCAGGGTTCTAAGATGTCCAGTGTGGCCCCACTCCCTGAGTATATCCACGAGTCACCAACAGATGTTTTGGGATTCCTGGAGATGAGGAGGGAGACAGAGGCCATAGCTACCTAACCACTTCTGCCTTACAGGGATCCACATGGCCCATGTGCCAGCACAGGCAACCTCCACAAGAACAGACCCTGCACATCCATGACACAGACACAGCCCCGCAAGGATGCTTGCTCAGAGCCTCTTTCCCGAAAAGACTTTCAGCCAATCAGACCTCATTTCTGTGGACCTGGGGTCTCTGCCCTGATGACACATGGCCACAGACCCCGTGCTCCCAGATACTATGTTGTAAATGAACGTGACTATCACAAAAAGACCCACCCGACTTTCTGGCCAGAACGACATTTCAAGATAGATGCTTTAGGTGAAGTTGTGGAGCTGTACCCCAGGAATGTGAAGAAGTACATGTCCTGGGCTCCCCGACAGCCTTGCTCACCACAGCTGAGTGAAGAAGAGGAGGAGACACTGGGGACAGATTTGGTGCAATGGGCGATCCCTCCTGGCTCCCTGACAGACCTCCCTCGGGCTTCTCATTTTTACACCGGTAACAGACCAGAAAGTGACACTCAAGACCCTGAGTATCAGCGAAGAATGTACTACAGATCTGCGGATAACAGTTTTGAAGGCCAGCTTGAGAGACCCACATTTGTACATAAAAAGCCACGATCCAGGAATGTCCAGTACCCACAGCACCCTCTGAAGCCCAGAGGCAAAGCCAAGTTCGAGCCATCCTTCACAGAATCTGATTCCGTGTCAGCAGCATCCAGCAGTGACCAACAAAACAGCAGCAATGATCAATACCTGCAGGTCATGTCCAGCCAGGGCAGATTCCCAAGATCTGCCAGCCAGCTGGGCAGGAAGAAGGCCAAGCCCAGGCAGGCGCTGCCCACGGACCTAAATGACCTAATTTGTTCAAATGTCTAGGCTTCTTTCAATGTCCCTTCCTAAAGACTGGATCTCTTTGGCAGTATTGGGAGCACACAGTCCCACCCTTTCTGGAAGAGAGACCCATTGTGGGGGTTTTAGAGATCTGTGGATCTTCTTTAGGGGCTTTTACTGTCTGAGGTTCTGAGACTATGGGGCTGTACCTTCCTATTCACAGCAATGGTGTGTGAGTGCCCATTCCTAGTGTTTCCTGGTGTCTAGCACACATCACCACATCAGACTGTCTTTTCAAGAAAATATCAGGCCTTTGATTCCAATCAGGGCAGCTGGCCATGCTCACCAGCAAGCTAGACATCTCACCAGAACCGCACAAACCAACTTTGACACTCTGCTTGTTTGCCTTCAGTATGAAGTTCTTTGCACTGTGCTCTTTTAACATACCAGTAGTGGCACCATGTTGTGAGCACCCAAACTTAGGTGGCCACCCTGAGCATGTCCACTGTATTTAGTTTATGAGGACAATCAGTTTAGTGGTGGCCAGCACAGTACACTGCAAGCATATCTAACTCAGTATTAGTTAATCAGGACACAAAGTGGAAAGGATCGCAAATTTACACCTTGCTTGGTTCTTTTCACTGAGAAGAATAGGGATTGAGACACAGTACCATGCTCAGCTAGAACCAAGGCTCAAATGTCCCCAAGAATACCTGTCATCTTACTGCTCAGTTCTGTTTCTGTCTTTGCTGACTTGTGTTCTCCCACTGCCAATAAGACTTCCTTCAGGTAGGAGGTGAAGATTTCACCACCACAGAGATGCCGGGCTTCCAGCCAATAAGCCCAGGGAAAGAGCAGAGCTGATGTTGCCTACTTCTCCCTGTGTCTCTCAAGGAGCTGTTCTCTGAAGCCTCTGACTGGCCTTGTGTAGGGCTTAGCATCTCTGTGTGCCCCATCCCACAGTAACCAGCTGGGTGCCCTGACTCCTATTTCCAGATCACATTTTAGAAGCTCTCACTTTTAACATTTCTGACTCCTCTACTATACTTCAAGTGTCTTTGGAATGAAAATGGCACCATGGTTCTACATTCCCAGTAACTGACACACAATAGATACCACGTGTGTTTTCTAGCACAGCTCTCAATCAGAATAACAATAGAGACTCTCCACAAACAGGGTTTCTCTGAAAACAGAGCACATCACATTGATTAACCACTAGCACTGTAAGCCACAGGCATATACAAGGTCTGGAGCAAAGGAAAGGTTTCACAAGCAAATGGATCTTGCATGAGCTGTTGCAGTCAATTCTCCTTGTCAATAGATCAACAGCAAAGGTGGCACCCAGCCCAAGGTCAGAGGGATGTGCTTGCAGAGATACTTACTGTCTGTACAAAACTGTGGTGGCCTTACGTGCCAGGCTGTGGTCTGGCCAAATTTTGTGATCATTTTCTGTGGCTGAGTGCATGTGCAATCCCCCTACTTCACCACCACCCCCCGTGCTTCATTTACTTAAATGTCAGTGCAACCCCACCTTGATTCTTGTGACTTTCAACCCACAACAACAAATTGAGTGGCTTGATAGGATGCACACTAACCATCACAAAGTTTCCATGGCTCAGGAGTGCAGGCATGATTGACTGGGTCCTCTCCTCCGGGTCTCACCAGGCAGCAGCTGACGCATCAGCAAGTATTGACATCTCGTCAAAGGTTCCAGGCCATCTTCCTGTCTCACAGGGTTCTTGGTCAAATGTCCAGTCCTTGAGGTTCTAGAGGCTTCCTGCATGTCCCTGCTGCACAATACTCTACGGAGCATGGCTGGTAGATCTTCACTGGTAGTTTAGTATGGCCATTTGTCTTCCAGTCCCTTTTGGCAGGGATACATGGGCCCTCTTTCAATAAGTGGCTTGAGTAGGACAGGGCCACCCAGAAAACATTTCATTCTGATTACTAGAAGTTGGCTTATGGGGAATATTAATCACAACATGAAAATCACTTCATCCTTACTGCCTATCATAGCCCAGTCATGGGGTGAAAGTTCATACTATTCAGAACATCCTACAAGCCATTCATCCCACGGAGGCAGGGATTTTGGAGATCTGCACAAATGCTTAATTCTTAGATAGATGCTACTGTATGGGTGAATAGACCATATTGATGTCTGAATCACATATGGCAAGGCCACTGGATTAGAGGCCAAGATAACTCCCAATTCTAAAGAGGAAAGTTTGTATAAATATTGAGTCATTTGTAAAGCACACACTGATAATCCTCCTCACTAAACCCATGGGGAGGAGTGCACAGGTTTTCAAATGCTATACCATGTTGTCACTAGGAGATGATGGTCTAGACTTAGTGTTCTGCAGTGCCTGGGTTGTCTTTTAGTGGCAGAGAAACCCACATCAGTGCCACAGTGAGGAGGCCTCCTACCCCAGGTTCTGGGATTAAAACTGAAGCCTAGACTTTCCTGGGACATGGAACTAGGTTAGGAAAGCCAGACCCACCTCCAGACATCTTCAGAAACAGATGTGTGACAGGGGGAGGAGAAAACATGAGCAGACACTGGCGCATACCAAGAAAACAGAGCCATTTAGTCCGTATCCAGGACTGAAGTGTGAGTTCAGAGCGCGCCTATATGGCACCTTGTTTCAGGTGATTCCCACTTGGAGAAATTTAGGACACCTAACAATACAAAACAGAGCGTGATGAGCATCCGTATTCCCTTGTGAGGCTCAACAATGGTTTGTATTTTATTTCCAAGGAGCCACTTAGTTATTAATAATAAAGAAAACACTACAGAGCTGGATTTGAAAGATTGATACAGGAGGACTGGACCACAAGTTCAAGGTCAACCTGAGCTACATAGTGTTAGGCTAGTTTGAGCTGCACATGAATATGAAGGGGAGAGAGAGGGAAAGAGAGAAAGATAATCAAATTATTCTTTAGCCCCCATACTAGAAGTCCTTCCTTTTGTATTGTCATGAGCTCAGTATATATGCATCTAATAGATTGTCATATTTACAGATATTTTATGTATGAATATATATATATATGTGTGTGTGTGTGTGTGTGTATTACAGAAGCATGTCTTAAGTCAATGCCATTATCTTAGATCTATCACTGTATTTATTGCATTTTGAAATCTATTACAGAAATGTGCACAGATGAAATTCCCTATGACAGCTGTTTAGTATTTCATTATTAGAGCGAACTACATAATGTCTCTTCTTTTACTACACAAAGGATATTGGAATATGAAGAAATTTCCATATCTTTCCTATTAAAAAGGCACACTATATTTCTTTTGTTTGTCTTCTTTGAAGTTATCAGTCATATAAAGAAAAATCTGAGCTTGCTGGAGACAATCCTATCAGGCTTTCCCAGTTTCCTCTTTATTATTCTTTCCAAGGCCAGATGTTGCATACTCCTGCCTTGGCAGATGACTGGAATGCTTTCCTTGCAGTCTCACCAAGAACTTAATCTTGCCACAGTATGTAATTTCTGTCAATCTGATGGAAATATAATAAATCAAGTGGTTTTAATTACCCTGCTCCTTTTCCTCTTTCTTGACTCTCCTCAGGCTGATAGGTGATCACCTCTCAGCACTTTCACTCTCTCTGCAGCATCACCACCATCATTGTGAATGAACTTCCATGAAGGTCCTAACAAAAGCGTGGCTTGCTGATCACTCATCTCCCTGCTCTTTGGTAATACCATCTCTTATCTTTGCTTTAGAGCAGAAAGCTACCAGGCTGCCTTATCAAGCTTGCTTATGTAACTGTGGTTTCACAAGATGCCTGTGTAATTTATTAATGGTCCATGGCAAGGGAAATTGTCTGCCTTCTTGTCCTGTCATCAAACTATTACTGGTAGCATGACCCAATGTGTTGTTACAACTCCAGGGCCTGAAGGAATAGCTTAGTGGTTAAAAGTACATACACTCTAGTAGACAGCCCAGCTGAGTTCCATTCCTAGCACCCATGTTGGGAGGCTTATAATTGCTTTTCACTCTAGTTTCATGGGATCCAATGCCCTCTTCTGGCCTCCTTGAACACTGTGTTCATGTGTATATGCACACACACACACACACACACACACACACACACACTTAAAAATAAAATGAATCTTTAAAAATATCTATCCTAAAAATCACTACATAGTAAATGTGCTTTCCCTTTCTTTGTTTGTTTGCAAGTGATTGGTTTCTTTTATCTTTTCCAAGCCCCTGGAGCCACTGGTCTCTACCTCCTCATACTGTGACAGATTGACTGGATACTAAATGACTCAATCCAGGTAAAGTACATGTGTAGGACAGCAGTTGGCAAACAGTGAACTGAGGAAACAGGAAGTGTTGCTAAGGGAACAATAAATGGGCATCTCCATACTTACTTACTAGATTCGTGGTGTACTGAGCTAATGCAATACATAGTTTGTGGCACCCTTGCCCTGAACACCTATCTCAAAGTCATCCAGGGGTCCTGTGAGATCTGCTGAGGGATCCTGGTGGCCTGAAAGGCTAGGTCTTTGTGGGATGGCATTGACCAATGAATCTGCAGAGCTCCATTCTTCCTCTTCCTCTTCATCTCTCAACTACAGCCTCAAGCAGACTCCAAACGTGTGCCTGTCTGTGCCCCTGGGAGTGGTTTGTGGGTACTGCTTAGCTCCTCTCAGCTCCAGCCAGTTGCTTTCCCTCCCCTGGGCCTGCCTCCAATCACAAAATAGACAGAGCAGCTCCAGGCTACCTTAGATCTCTCCTGTCTTCTGCAGGACGTTGTCACAGGCCTTGAATGGAAAATTTACTTCTCCAAATATTTTGTCTACCCAGGACCTCCCATTTTCGGAGAACAAGGATCAAAGTTAATTGTAATTAACTTTGTTTTGTTTTTGTAGGGTCTGGAGAAATGGCTTAGTAGTTAAGAGCACATTCTACTATTGAAGAGGACCCAGGTTCAGTTCCTGTCACCTATCTATGTCGGCTGGCTCATAACCAGCTGAAACTCCAACTCTGTGGTATATTATACTAGCTTCTGTGGGCATCAATACATACATGCACATATGCACACACACATAAATAAAAGCAACACTTTTTTAGGAAAAAAAAGCTGCCAACTACACTCTGTGACTGTAGTCATCTCTTGGATATTGATAGTTACTAAAAGTCATTTTCTAGATCAGGATTGGCTTTCCTGGTCTGGTATGTAGTTCAGTGGTAGAGCATTTGCTTCGCATGCCCGAGTTCACACCCAGCATAAAGAAAATACAAGTCAAGACTTACTTTCCTTCATTTTTGTTTTCATATTGTTTAGGCTCAAAATAAAATATTTCTAATAGGTCCCAGTCTGACGATCAAGTTAGAGTCACAGAAATTTTTAGGAATACATTTATTGAATTCTAATTAGACATTGTGGTGACTAGGGGAAAAAATGGCCCCCAAAGGGTGTGACACTATTGCCCTTATTGAAGAAAGTGTGTTGCTGTGGGGGCGGGCTTTGAGGTCTCTTTTGCTCAAGCTCCCCTCAGTGTAACAGTCAGTCGACTTCCTGTTGCCTGCAAGACGTAGGACTCTCAGCTCCAGCACTATATCTGCCTACTCCCCCCTTAATGATCATAATGGACTGAACCTCTGAACTGTAAGTGAGCCACCCTTAAGTAAATGTTTTCTTTACAAGAGTTGCCCTGTTCATGGTGCCTCTTCACAGCAACAAAAGCCCTAAGACAAACATTTAAAATTAAAACCATTCTGTTAGTGAATGAATTAATGAGGCAGCATATGATGATATGAAACATAAAGGAAGTGTCCAGCTGACTGCACTCTGTTCTAAGCTCACTCCTTACTAGACTGGAACACTCTGAGCCCTGAAACATATAAACTTCCCTAGCATGCAGTGCTTCATGGAGGATAAATGTCCTGAGAGAGGTATCATGAAGTGATTTTTGTCATTGTGTGACATCATGGTGCATTGTTATAAAGTGCAAGAGGCCTACAATGTCACTGGGTGATGGGTAACATTATCTTATAAGGCCACCTTTGTACATGCTGCCTATGTAGCACACACACATACTTCTTTCTTACTCAAGACATGTAAGTACTTAATTGAACATAGATATGATGTAGTGTGTAAATGCTTACTGCACATCAAATGCCATTCTGATTACTATTCACTGTTAAGCCATTTGATCTTTGCTTCAACTGCTAGTACTATTACTTATTTTACTTTTCAAATGAAAAAACAAAAGAGAGAGAAAAATTTAAGGCCTGGAATGGCTACTCATTTGCTAATAATGCTATACACTTGCCAACATAATTTGTGACTTGAGTGACCTGATGAGTGTTGGCTTTAACTTTATTACTTTCATAATATTTTTACCACTGGAAATGCAACCCAAGACCTTGAGCATGGTATGCAAATATTATATGACTGAGCTGTATGTACCCACTTGCCCAACGGTTTGCCAGCTAGCTTTTTTGCTTGCTTGCTTGCTTGCTTGCTTTCTCTTGGTAGGATCACACTCCATAAACCTGCCCAACCTGGAACTCAATATGTAAACCACACTAGCATCAGAATTGGGTAATCCTCCCTCCTCTGCCTCCTGAATGTGCTGCTATGCTTGGTTCTAAGCACAAGCCTTTGTATTCACAACACTGTTATCATTCAACTTGTATTTTTGACTTATGTGATGTAGCATGTGGCCATCTTTCCCTGTTGGTTCTTAAACAGAGATCACATTTGGAGAAAGATAAGAATTTATGTTTTATTCATTAAGTTTTAAACTCTGTCGGTGTCCTCCAAACAGCAAATGGGTGTTGATGAGAAGAGCTGCCTCCTATCAAGCTGTGTTGTTAGACTCAGCCTGGGCCTCTGCTCTCTTGAGCAATCCTCCATGGCATGAGCCTGCAGCAGTTCCATTGGCTGGGTTATATTGAGTTTAATGGTTACACAATACCCCACATAATGGGTCTCTTGTAACTTGGCTCAATGCATTGACAAATAAGATTATGTCCATTACAAGGGCAATCTTCCATGCCTCTGTGCAGGTGAGGTTGTTGGGTTAAAGAGGAAGTACAAAAACTGTTAATATGTATCATTGCTTTGTTTGCAAAATGTTGTACACTTGCAAATATGGTCCACAGTGAGGAAAAACCCTTTCTCCCATATTGTTACTGACACAAGGTACTGACAACTCTTATCCTGTTTGTGCATTAAAAGGGTCTCCTTATTTAGTTTGTAATCCTTGCATCTTTTGTCTCTTGGTTATTTATTTTGTCATAAAGCATCTTTCCATGTATGATGCTTTCTTTTTGTATTAAGTTTGATTGATATTTCTCAATGGTTTAAATAACCAAACAACTCCCATTATTATCTTTTATGATTTTATATGCTTCATTCTTAAAGCACAACAAAGCAAAACATCTGTTTTATAACTTCTAGAATAACACGCATGTGTTCTTTCATGTGTTTTCATAGTTGCACAGGGATATTCATGTTATTATAACATCTTACCTCACAGCAAACTGCTATTCAAAGATGTTAAGAGAACTACCTTCCCAAACCCACATAGTCAGTACTGGATCTGGCCCTCAAGGTACCTAGATTCCTCACCCAGAAAGACAGTCCCTCACTTCTTCCAAAGGGACTTTCAAGGCAAGTAACTACCTATACTACCTTCCTAACCATTGGGGGGGGGGGGAACAGTGCACAATTTTCAAGCAATCGGTTGGAGATAGGCTTGAAGAAGAGGAAACCTGGGCAGCTGTTATAGAGGGAATGGTGTTCCCATTCTCCCACTGGCCTGGCTACCTCTATGTCCAGAAGTTACTGATAGTACTCTGGTCTGCTTATTATTTATTTGATGATTCCCGGATTGCATTCAAGTCTTAGCACATGCGAGGTTGCATACTATCACTGCACTTTGTTGCCAGCCCTCTTTCTACTTCGAGATGATGGTCTCATTAAATTGCTCAGGCTGATATTTAATCCGTGATCTTCCTGCTTCCATCTCCGGAATCTGGATTAAATCTCTCAAGGGAAAGCCAGGATTTTCCCCTGATGCCAACATATGAACTGTCTGTTGGATATGTGTGTCTACTTAGAGCTCTCTGGGCATCTGGAACTAAATAGATCCGACATTTGTTTTAGCACTTCCCCCAACCCCTTCGAACTTCTGCCTTCCTCTACTCAACCAAGGCACCAGCTAGACAAGGTTAAAAAATGGCAATCGTGGCACTTTCAGGGGGTTCAGTCTCTACTATCAGAGGCAGACATCCCTGCGCAGGCCTGGTGAACAGTCATGGGTAAGTTTCCCTCCTGCCCACCTCCACTGCTCACTCATCCACACTATCCCCCTGGAGAGTTGTTTGCTATGAAAACTACAAGGTCTCAGTGGGTGCCAAAGCCTCAGAGCACCAACGGAAAAATCACCACTCCATACTCTAGCCTGCTCAGGCTTCCTGAGACCCGCCCAGAGATGACGCGTACTGCAGGGCTGGCCTCCACGTGGAGATCTGCTAATTTCTAGGAGGAGCAGAATTGTCTGAGAGCAAAGACCAATTCTGAGAGGGAGGCGGAGCCCAGGGGCGGGGCTCCAGGCTCCGCCCAAGGCCCGGTTTTCCGCCTAGCAGAACTGGTGCTGCACAGCTGGGACCCTCACACCGGTGCAATGGATGTGTCATGGGCCACGCAAGAGAGTGAGGCAGTGGCGGAGAAGGTGCTCCGGTACCGACGGGACGAGTCGGGCTGGAAGAAGTGCCGGGAAGTCGTGAGTGAGGAACTGGGCGGGAAAGGGATCCGGAGAGGGCTCCTGGAAGCTGAAGTCCTCCCATCTCCCAGGCTTCTCCTCTCCCTGTCATTTTCTGCACCCCAGCCCCCGGAGGTGGGTTGAAAGAGCTATTCCACTGAGGTGGCTGCTCTCTGGGACTCCTGGAGATCCCTAGCGCTTTCAATGAGAACACATTCAAGGTCACCTGACTGGTATGAGGTTAGGATTGGACCTGAAACTCCAAGTACTAAGTCTTTCTTTCCTCTGTTCATAGTACAATCCCTTCTCCCAGAGAGTGTGAGGCAAGTTTTCTTCCTTGATGCTTCTGATTTTTTTTTTTAAACAAATATTCCTAAATTGCTTAAGGAAACAAAAGTTCTTGGTGGCGTTTAAGGAGGTTGGGGAACCTCCCACAACTCCTGAAGCCAGCCAGCCAGGATCCCTCTGCTCATCACCTGCTGTGGGGGCAGCTACATCCATGACTAATCCCAGCTGTGCCAAGAATGGGTTGGGTGACCTTGGAAAACCATGTCTTGAGATCTCGTCTCCGAGACTTCCTCTAGCTCTAAAATTCTACAATTCTGTGCCTTTTGACAGAATGGAGTTTCAGTTTCCTGGAGGCCATCTGAGGAGTTTCCAGGGAATCTGTAAGTGCACACCTCTAACAAAGCTTATCACAGCCTGGACTCCCTTCCTGGTTTCTCTGGGGTTGCTTCATGAAAGATTCCAACTCACCCTGGCCCTCTGGGAATCAGTCATCTTCCAGAAAAGCATTAGCTTGTCTTCTGAATGGTTTCTAGCAAGCTGTATTCTATGAGGGCTTAGCACCTGTTGGTGCAGGCTGGAGGGGAGGTGAGCTAGCGTATTTTAGCCTCTTTTCTGTCAGCTGGCTCTAGAACTAGGACAGACATGTAATGGACTTGAGGTAAAATCCTAAAATAAGCAGGTTAAATTGATGCCTTGGGTCAAATTCCTCTCCATGTTCCAGGTACCGAGGAGAAGGGATTCTGTGTGGGACACCAGAAGAGGTGTGGAATTGCATAAAGCCAGTTGCTGGAGGTCTCCGGGAGAAGTGGGATGACAACGTGACCAGTTTTGAAATTGTCCAAAGCATCACAGATGTAAGTGTCTCTGCCTATGTTATCTTTAGTGTCTTATCCTGTTATCGAGAGTGCCTGTCCTGCTGCAAGACCCTGACCCCATGTCCTCTGAAGAGGGATCTATAACACTTATAGGCAAGAGGAGTGCCCTGCACACCATCCAGCCTTGGCCCTCTGGAAACAGTGTGACTTTGAAGACCAGAAATCCCCACCAGAGCCAGGGCACTCCTAGCTGCTGGGGCAGGCCTGGGCTCCCCCAGCACCGAGGCAGGCCTAGATTTAGACTACCAGATCTAGTTTGAAGCCTTGCCTTTTGAGAGAGCCTTTGTCCACAGGAGGAAAACTGCATGTGGTCACTTCTGGATTGCAGTGTCTGTGATAGGAATGTATGCACCCACAGCCCAGCCCAGCAGATGCCTTGCTATATGGCAGCATTGTTCTGCAACTGCCCTGTCTAGAGTGGGAGCCTCAAGTTCCCACAGGGCCATGGAGCATGAAAAGGTGGCTGGTCTGAGGAAATGAATTATTCAGTTAACAAACCTAAATGTAAATTTAAATAGCCACATGAGCAAGGGGCTGTTGCAGCAGACAGCTACAGTCTTGATGAGCCTGCCCTGGCATCATCTGTAAGTTTAAGATCTTGAAGCTCAGGAGAATAGAAAGTCACAGTGAAAATGCATGCACGAGCCACTCTGGGGAGGCTAAGCTGTGTAGTTTGGATAGCATCTTAGTGCCACTGCCTGGGACCTCTCTGGCACTGTCTGGTGCTGACATAAGCAGGTGGCATTGTGAACCCTCGGTGTTTTGCAGCTGGCCGAGCTGTGGAGCCAGGTGTCTTTATGCTGGCCTCATTTCGGTTGGGTCTGTTGTCCGTGGGAGTTTGTCAGACTTGTTTGAAGGCTGGGACAGAAATCCCTGGGAAGAAAGGTAATCTGATGTCCTTGTCAGTCAAAGATGGAATCAAAACACACAATGAGGCTGGTGCACTTCCAACCCTTCTTTCATCCCTCTGATACCAGTAAGAGGAGAGCAGATCTCAGGCACTTGCGTGCCTCTGACACTCCTTAACTCATGCTGTCCCTTACTATGAGACCAATAGGTAGCCTGGGCTGGGCATGCAATTTATCTTTAATTTGTGACAAGTGATTTTTCCTTCCTCTCTACAGTTTTTCATTTGTAATACTTAAAAAAAACTTCGTTTAGAACCACAATAAATGGATATGATTTTCTTCTTCTGGATTAAGTGTCACCAGCACAAGAAAAGAATTCAAAGAGAGAATGCAAATAACAATCCAAAACATGGTTAAAGTTTAGCAACCCTTGGTTAATGTCTTTTATATACAATGCAAATATTATAACTGAAGGACTTGCATATATGTGTGGGGGTATATGTGTATGTATGCATGTTCATGTGTGTGTTCAGTCCCAAGCAGTGTCTCCTGTAGTTATTCTCTGCTTTATAGATTGAGGCAGAATCTCTTGCTGAATCTGGAGCTTGCAGTTAGAGCCAGCTAGCTCCAGGGACTTCCTGCCTCTACCTCTCTTCTGGGATTACCACTCCCCATCCAGCTTGTATGTAGGTTCCATGGAATCTAAGTACCAGTCCTCATACTTGCAAAGCAACCACTTCACCCACTAAGCCATCCCCATAGCACTGCACATCATCTTTTGGAATTCGAAAGTGGCTCCATTTCCTGAGCATATTTGCACCTCTAGGTCTCAGGCCAGTGCTTGGTGGGAAAGCCATAGGCTGAGCAACCATATGATGGCTGACCCATCAGTGCTGTTAAGGCAGGTATTGGATGTTCTGTTCCTGGCTACATCAAAGCAGGAGCTGGCTCCCTGCTGTCATAGTGCTACTTCTCACCTTCACATCAGTTCCAGTTCTGGCTTTATCTCTCTGCTCCTCCCACAGGGGACATTTTTCTCCAGTGCTGCTTTCTAGGCACCACATGTCCCCAATACACATGCACTCACTTGTGAGGAATTCTCTTCAGTGCATGTTGTTCTTGCCTTCTTTGTCAGCTCTCCAACATGGTTGAATGGTTGGTGCTAGCGGGGCTTTCTGGCTCCTCTGGAGACCCTGGCTTGTCCATGCCTGTGCCTGTTTCCCTGTGTGGGATGGATGCTGCAGATAACACAGACACCCTCACCCTGGTGCATCCATTTCCCTGAACGGGCTGGGCCAGTGTCAGTGCCAGCAACCCCATATCCCCTGCCTGAACCCAGCCAGCCTTCTGATGCATGAGTCTGCAAACTTTTGGCTTGTGTTTCTTCTAACAGATTTTTGGAAAATTATGTCTCATCCCAACACATGTCATTATCTAACATTCAGTTCACAGCTTAATTTTCCTAAAGGGTGAAGCCTAGATTTGTGATGCATACTGTTTCTTAGTTTTGAACAAAGCAATGGCATTTAGTTCTGTCTAAATAATATTGGATTTTATTTATTACATCCCATTTTTAAAATGGCTCATACCTGTAATCCCAGCAGCCAGGAGGTGAGGCATGAAGATCATAGGGTTGGGGACAGCCAGACTACTTAGGAGCTCCAGGCTAGGCAGGGTTGCATTTCAATTCAATAAACAAAGCAAGCCACCAACAAGAAGAAGTAAATGTTTCTGAATCAGAGTATAATTATTTTCCTTGAACTGCGTTTTACGCAGCACAGCACACTGAGGGTTTTTGTTTGTTTGTTTGTTTGTTTAAGACAGGGTCTCTTTATATAGATCAGGCTGAGCTCACAGAGATCCATCTGCCTCTGCCTACCAAGTACTGAGACTACATGCTAATACAACCAGGCCCAGCATCTCACTCCGTTTTATCCCTCACGTAATGCATGTATTTCCTTGGACATCACCAAATCTTATTAGAGTTATTCATGTATATTGGAAAAAACTTTTTTAATTATGTAATTCTTTTTATCACAAGACTTAAAAAAAAGAGCTGGACTGAGAAGGTATGAGTGTAATGTATTTAGCTAAAATAATTACATTTGAAAATTTGAATGAAGAATGGCTAAACACAAAGAGAAAAAGTATTTCTCATCTCTGCATGAGATGTGTGGGAACTCTTTGTTCTCATTAATTCACGTGTCCCTGGAAATATTTGGCTTGTTGCCAGAGACACACAGCCTTCAGCAGACACTAGACACAGGAAAGAAAGCACAGGCTGCTAGGGAACATAGTAATTCTAAAAAGCAGAGAAGCCAATGAGGAGCAGGATCATGTTCCGTAGGAGAAACAGGGCTGGTAAGGGGCAAAGACCCTTTCTTTCAGGTGGCATTCATCGGTGTGATTTGGATAGCTCACAAGCACCCTAATTCTTAATAGATAATGGGTAATTGTTGTATGGATGAGACAGGAACCTGGAGTGAACTTGTGTCTATAACAAGTGACTCTGTCTTTAGTGTTCTTAAAAATAAACTCTTCTCTTGGGCTCCAGATGGAATCAGAAGCAGATGTTACACGATTACTTCTACCATGCCTGCTATAAGATAGGGAGTTTCAGAAATGAACTCGTGTTTTGGACTGTGCTTAGGGGAAACTGACATTCTGAGCCCAGTATGTGGCACCATGACCAAATATTCCAGTTGGCATTCTTGCAGATTGTAAGCACCACAAGGGATTGTATCCTGGGCAGTGAATCTAGGATGATACTAGATGGATAGGGGAGAAGAACCTCTTTGCAGACACACACCATTCTCATGTAAGTTTGTCTTTAAAACAAAACAACAACAACAACAAAAACATGGAGATGAAGTCATTTGGCCTCAGTGCACCCACTGGAAAGTGCCCAAGTGCCCTGGGCTTCTTTGGGTTCTCCTGCTTGCAGCTCCCTACACTCCTGTGTATGAGATGGATTTGTCTTCAGTAGATCTGAGCCTGCTTTGTTTCATCAGGTGCTGTGTGTAAGCAGAACATCCACACCCTCGGCTGCCATGAAGCTGATTTCTCCCAGGGACTTTGTGGACTTGGTGTTAGTGAAGAAATATGAGGATGGCACCATCAGTTCCAATGGTAAGGGACAGTGAGTATCTGCTGGCTGTCCTAGATGCAGGCTTTGTCTTTTTTTTTTTTTTTTTTTTTTTTTTTTTTGCAGTCTTTGTCTTATGCACCTCTAGATCATCCAGGACAGCTGGGTGATTAGGAACCATCAGCTAGCTCATGTGTTCCATCTTCTCCCCTTGTAGAATTGAGATTATTTTATACAAGAAGGTATGAAATGGGGAGACCAAATGCCTGAGCTTTCTAATGCCTGGGCTTTATTACATCCCAGATTTTGTCAGCACTGTTTGTATTCCTGCTGAACTCATGTCATCAACATACAGATTGCAGATAACCTCTTGTATGTCAGTGTGTGGAGTTCATAGAAGCATCCTAATCACATGATTGCTTTCTGCCCATTCGTGCCCTGTGGGAAAAGAGCCCCGAAATTCCTCTGCATTTCCTCTAGGGGAAGATGGGGGACACATCCTTACTTCGGTGGACTGAAATTTGAGAGAAGAATCTTTCTCTTCCTACCCTGAGCCTTATATTCTGGAATGTTTTTTCTTCTGAAATTCTTAAAGGGTTGGAGAAAACTGTGTGGGAGTGAATGCATGTGTTTGCATACACCTGTGCATGCTTGTTTGTGTGTGGTGGGGTGTGTGTGTGTGTGTGTGTGTGTGTGTGTGTGTGTGAACTGGATGTAGGCATAAGGAAATTGACAGGTAGCAGAGCAGAACCCTTTGCTAGCCTGCTGGACTTTGGTTGTTGGGCCTGTGCAGATGGGGGACCCTTCAGGGATGGTAGGGGTGACCCTTCTGACTGAAACTGAATCCACTGACCTCATGTCTTCTAGCTACCCACGTGGAACATCCACTGTGTCCTCCAAAGCCAGGTTTTGTGCGAGGATTTAACCATCCATGCGGGTGCTTCTGTGAACCGCTCCCAGGGTAAGAAAGTGGGTGGAGGACTTTGTCCCAGACCTAACTGCAACACCTCTGTGAACCCAGAAAACAGGCACTTTGATGGTAATCCACAAAAATAACTTCCATGTTACAACAGGCATTGTCACACACATGCACTCAGTGATGTGATGTGCCATTGTGGGTGGTTCCTGGGAAAGCTGTAAGGAGGAGTCTCTCCCGCCCCCACAGGACAGGTCAATCAAATGTCCCAGTCACACTGAGCAAATAAGGAAACTGTGGCTTAGATGAGAGATGTGTCCATGGTCAAAGGCCAGGGGTGTAGTGCAGTGCCTGAGCTCTGAATCTTCCGTATTCTGTAAGGACACCCACCAGACTAGAGTGGCTACAGGGACAAATTCCCCACCCTATGTTGTACCTAGTGACCACTTCTCCTTTACAAGAAATGGGACAGTTCCAAGATCATGTTGTGAATCAGCCCTGGAAAGGAGCTGAAGGGCCCTGAGTACACTTACAGACAACACTTACAGACACAGCCAGGATCTTGCCAGGAGCTCTGTGGGTAATGAGTTACCTGAAAGTCACAGATTTAACGAGGAGAGGGTTTGCACCTGCTGATGAGGCCCTGTGTTTCCTGCAGACAGCCAGAGGGGAAGGTGTCGGCTTCCTCATGCAGTTCCAGGAAGCAGGTCTCCATGACCAGGATATTACTAAAACCCAGACAGAGCACTCCATCAGAACACTGTGTCTGCTAAAGCTGGCTCTCCAAACATCTCTTGGAGGGCTTCTCTTAAATGTCACAAAATGTTGAGTTTGACAGCAGTAAAGCCATGCTTCAGCATGCACACATGCACACAACTTGAGTTCCAGTACTGAGGAGGCCAGACTCACTGGCTTGGGCCTAGGAAATTACTGTTGACCACTTTCCTTTCTCTCTTCCCAGCAGTCAGGCTGAGACCTGTTTTGCCTTTCTAGCTTGCCAGGAATATTGCAGCAGAGTGTCTGAGAGCAGAGCCCTTTCTCCTTGAGGCTGAATCTCAGGGCTGGTTTAGGGAATACCCAGTATGCAAGCTTTAGATCATGTAACAGTGGTGATGGCCCAGGGCCCTCAGACAGGGTGGGTAGAATGAAGAGGTTATTTAACTAGCCTAAGATTACAAACCAGCAAGTGATAAGGCCACAGCTTAAGCCCAGGCATCTGTCTTCCATAGTGACTGTTTTTTCTGTGTTTAAAAAAAAAAGACATAAGAAAAACACCTGTTCTGTAAGGCCTTAATTCTGATGGGCAGGAGAAGATAAACAAGGCACAAATGAAAGTAATTATGTTATATGTACACTAGGAAGTACTACATATTAAGTGCTGTGTAGAAAACTAAAGGATGATGAACGGACCTGGGGTAGGATGGGAGTGACCCAGGAGGTCAGCAAACACCTCCCTGATCAGAGCCTCACAGATCAGGGGCAGATGCAGGGTCCCTCTGAGTGGAAGCACATGTGTGTACAAGGGAAACTGTGGAAGGAAGCCACTGAGTTGGATCAGGGGAGAGGCCAGGAACTACAGTCATTGGGGAAGCAGGGCCAGACCCTGCCAGAGACTGTTGTCTGAGTAATGGAGTTTTAGAGAGGTCTGAGCAGCCATGCCAGGACTTCAGTGTAAGCTGCTCTGATGTGCCCAGAGTAGATGGAACTGTGAATCAAAGCACTGGGGAGTAAAGCTGTGTCCTGCCCAGGATGGAGGTGGCTAGACTCAGACCGTCTGTGATAGAGGGAAAGCTGTCTGGGAGGACAGGGGTGTGTTTGGAGGAGGCAGCATCAGAGCTGCGTTTGTGGTACACCTATGGTGCATTCAGGGAACATTCTTCGTGCTCCACATGCGTTCTGATGGGTGGACATGTCGGGACAAACTCTTGGCTCACTCTGTGAGGGCAGTCACGGTGCCCCTGGGCCTCCTTTTAGCCACTTTGGCTTATCCCATGGGTCTCTCCCTTTGTAGCTACCTCTCCTGTGATGCTGTGCTATTAAGCCCAGGGCTCTCCTGAGAGAAATGTGGTCACTAACTCAGATTTCCTACTTACCTGTTCAAGTTTCCAAAGGGAACACAGCAGAGTGATAATGAGGGGTGGCCTGAGCCCACTCCAGGAGACACAGAGGGGTGGCCTTAGCCCAGAAGAGGAGGTGTGGGGGAGACATAGAAATATGTCCCCATAATTGGTAGGAGGTGGTGAAGGAGGGAGAAGATGCAATCTGAGGGAGCTCCACCCACAGACCACCACCACCACCACCACTACAAGGGTAAAGAGTTGCCATTCTAGAGCAGTTCAGGTACTCCTACATTGCTCATCAGCTTGCACTGTCCTCTTGAGGCCTCAGTAGCTGTCTGGGAGGTAGGAAGGCCTGTAGAGTCTTCAATACCAGAAGTTCCACATCAGAAAACCTCTGAGGTGCCATGTTGTGTGGAGTTTCTGATGAGACCAAAGTTGTGGACAGCATCATTTAGATAAAATGCCACATGGTGGGGACGGGGGAAATGCCACTCTTGGTTTCTCCAAACCTGACCACTGCAGAGTTTGTGACCATGAGGAGCCTTCTAGGTTCCTGTTTGGTCATGCCCCAGTTCCTCTTTTGTGTGGAATCTGATTTTAGCTTCTGGATTAACCCTGTTGCTACTTCACCAGTAGGTGGGACCCTGCATTTGGGCTTCTGCTAACCCTTGTCAAAGTCTCCTCACATGTGTAGAAACTAGTCCTCAGTTCTCTTTAAAAAAAAAAAATCAAAATCTGAATGTAAGTTTCCATTTTCCCCCTAAAATATGATTGAAGATTTCACAAGACTCTAGTCCATATAAATTGTAGTTACCATGATGTACTATATTTTGAATTAAGATTGAACAATCTAAAAAAAAAATCTATTCAATAAACAGTAGCAAATGAATTGCATGCCAAGTAACATTTTATAAAGAAAAATCCGCTTTTCTAAATAAAAACTAAGAATGGCAGTCTTTTCCAATTTCTTTCATGTCAGACTTAATAAACATACCTGTGACAGTGTGTGCTGTGGGGTCACAAGTCATAGGCTGAAAACTCCACTGTGTGTTCATAGTAATTTGGCATGGAAAGAGTTTTAACTTTGTTGACCTGGAAAGGACCCAGAATGACCCAGAAGTCCCCAGCCATCAAAAACACAGCTGTTAATAGCCACAAGGAACATCGCACATGTCCCACCCAGGGTGTGGCACCAGTCCCCCAATGTGTTTGTAGTGGGCTAGGCAGTGAGTCCCCTAAAAATATGTCATCATCCAGAACAAGGTTGAGAAGAGCCCTGGGCACTGAGTCTGGAGCAGGAGTAGAAATGAACACGGTGCCTGGGCCACTCACTTCTGCGGTCGTGGCTCTGGCCTGGATGCTTCTATGGTACAGATCTAACCCACCACTGCTGTTTCTTTCTCAGGGAGCCTAACAAAACCAAGCTGGTCACATTCTTCCAGACAGACCTGAGTGGCTACCTCCCTCAGAGTGTGGTAGACTCCTTCTTCCCTCGCAGCATGGCTGAGTTCTACCCCAACCTTCAGAAGGCAGTGAGGAAGTTCCATCACTGACACAGTCGCCTATTGGCAAGAAATGCCCTTCAGGAGCTCCAGCTGTTGAGTCTCAAAGAACACAGAAGAGCTCCTGTGGCCTCTTGAGATGCCCTAGTGAATGGGAAGTCTCGGGGAGCAAGCCTAGGACAGCACTCCCTTTCCCCCTCACACCCCTCCTTCCTCTTGGGCTTGGTGTGGAAGGAGCTGTCCATCAGTTTGCAGTGGGACACACACCACACCACACACATACACACACACACACACACACACCTAGGCTTGGTGTGGAAGGAGCTGTCCATCAGTTTGCAGTGGGACACACACCACACCACACACACACACACACACACACACACACACACACACACACACACACCTAGGCTTGGTGTGGAAGGAGCTATCCATCAGTTTGCAGTGGTACACATGCCACACCCCACACACACACACACACACACACACACACACACACACACCTAGGCACACACCTAGGCTTGATATGGAAGGAGCTGTCCATCAGTGCAGTGGGACACACACACACACATACACACACCTGACAAGGCAGGTGTTGCTGTGGTCACCTAACACAGACATGGCTCAAGCACCCTTTGGTTCCTTGTGGTCCAGGGCCCTGTGGGTTGCTGTCAGATACCTCATCTCTCTGTTGGTCTTAGAGAATCGTTGTCTACCCTGGTCACTAAGTCCTCTGGCATCTGGAGCTCCCAGACTTCTGCACCAGACTCCTGTGTTCATTTTGTGATACAATTTTATATACAAATTCTTAACACAAGATTTTCCCTCCCTTGCAAAGATGTTAACTTGGAAAATATGTTTTAAAGCACAGAATAAGCCTTAAGGAAAAACACTTTCTACCTAATGTTTGTTGTATCTTCCATCAGAATTGTCTTTTCCTGTCTGTCCCTTCATGAGTTAATGTTCATGTCCCCATGAAACCAGTTTGAATCTGCCCCAGCCAAATTGTGTCTTTGGGAGGGAGTGGGAGTTCTTGTGTCCTGTGTGAGTGATTCTGAGTGGGGCCAGCTGCTCCCGTGTGCATGGAGGACTCTGGGTAGAAGAGCCCCCTGGCACATACCTCACTCTGTCCTCAGTCATAGGGGTGAGGCAAGAGTGCTCTGGTCCCCTGGCCCCGTCAGGCCTTGCTGCCATTAGGAAGGAAGGACAAGTAAGTCTCCAGTTCTGTGGGACTGCACCAGCCTACAGTATCTAACAATTGCCACAAAACCTGCCATTCCAGTATGCTGTCTCCTTAGCTTTTCAAATACATTTAGGTTCCTGCTTTTCATATGAAGAAAGGAGAGATCTCTGTTGTCTGACATTGTGATTGCTTAAAGACTTCAGAGACGTGGTGCCCCTCACAGTCCTGACCTCTTCTCCCCTTTAATAGCTTTTAATAATTCCTCTACTCTTCCTCTAGTTGTCCCTCACATCATTTCGGGGGTGGGGGAGATCTAGTCAAAGGGCTCCTTTGGACACACTCTGTCTGCATCTACTGGTTTTCCTGTTGTTGCACTGTTCCTGGGGTTTGCTGATCTCCTGTTGTCTCTCTTCTGGTTTTGTCTCCGTATCAAGCCTACTTGCTCTACCATTCTTTTGGAGGTGATCAACCTTGTTTTTTGAAACAGACTTTCTCATTGGACCAAAACTCACCTAATAGGCTGGGCTGGATGCCCAGCGAGTTCCAGGGAACTGTCTTTCTGCTTCCCCAGGTCTGACATTACAAGCGAATGCCACCACACCTGGTTACCTGGTTCTTTCGTTTCCATTTGTCTGTTTGCTTGTTTTGTTTTATTCGGTTTTGTTTTTCTGGCCTCTCGAGTTATCATGTTTGCAAGCCCTTTCCTGACAGTTGTCTCCCCAGCCCCATTCCTTTTATTGTTAGATCAAATTTAACTTCTAATAGATCTAAAAGGCCAATAGGAATGGTAGCCTGAATTCTTCATCTATTTGTCTGCTATAGGACAAATGCCAAGTGGGCTGGAGAAGTAAGCATGCCAGCTCCTGTACCAGGCTGTCATTTCTCAGAGTAGTTGAGACTGAGCTATGCAAGAGTCACTGAAGGGTTTTGCATGAAGAGAAGAACCCAATGAGGTCTTCTGAGTCCACTTCAGATTCTGGAGAGGCCAGCAGGTTACACTGGCAAGTTCCCATTGGCAGTGCCATGAAATAGATTGTCTCTGGTGTTTTGCCTGTGACACTTGCCAGGCTTTCCTATGTCATCCTTATTTCATGGGAACAGAGGAGTGGGGATGAGGATCTGAACTGCTGGACCAAACCTACTAAACCATACTTGCTGTGGATTATCAAGACTCATATTGAGTTGTCCTGAGCTTGGCTACCAGACATTCAAAGATGACCAAAGCAAATACTCTATTGGCCGTGTACATGCTACAAACAGGCTAGGAAGGTGTCTTCCCTAGTGTGCTGTTTTAAAGCTCCTGGGCCTGCTCATGTCTACCAGGTCACAGAAGGAATGACAATCTCTACCCTACCACATCCCAATCAGACAAGCTACCCATTGTCCTGAGGCTCAGTACCTTCCAGTACACTGGCACAGGACCGCCATCGGTGAAGTGGTGGTGATCACACAGGATGTCATTTAACATCAAGCAGAGTGTCTGACATGTGACAGATGGGACATCAGTAGTAATTTGTATTTTATAAGCATATGCACGCTGGTTCATTCTGTGAACGCATCTGTCCACACCTTAACACACTCTAATCTCCTGGTCCCACCCCTTCTAGGATCACTTCTCAACCCAACCAAACAGTCTTGGAAGTGTTTGAAAGTGTTTTTCATGACAGGCTGCATCTTACAAAAATGTTCCTGACAACATATCCCTTTTCCTTGAACCCAGGCAAACACCTGCTTGGGTTTGGGTTTTTTGTTTTTGTTTTTGTTTTGCCTGCTCTCAGTGGGAGTACAATGTAAGCAATGCCATTTAAATTGATGCAGCTCCTGCCTGGCTATGGTGTGTGCACCAGGCAGCCCGGCATCATGATATAGAAGCCTAGGCCATGAAGAGATGTTTCAGTCATCACTCAGCACCAGCAACCAGAGGCACAAGCAGTGACCCTTCCTAGGACCCCAGCCCAGCCTTGAGTTGCTATAGATGATACTTAGTGGGCTCAAAAGGAGCTCCAAGTCCTGCCTATCCTACAGATTCATAAGATAAAACTTGCTGCCATGGGATGGCTTTCACAGTACCTGGGTAATGTTCAAATCAGGACATGGGTTTCATAGAAAACTGCAATGCATCCATTTTATTTTGGCACCAGAATAGTATCACTAAGCTATCTCTATACAGTTTGCAGTTTGAATTAGCCACCTTTGTGTGACTCTGTCTTGACATTTACAGCAAACCTCTTGGTGGGCAGTGTCCAAACCTGAGCAGCAGCTACCAGTAATACACCTGGGCTTTCCCCAGCCTGGGTGAGGTGGGCAGCAGAGACCCTGAGAATCAGCAGTGACAGAGCTTCGTGCTCCACTTTGTTGTAGCATCAGCACCCTGTCTAGGAGTCCCCAGAAGACGACATCTGCTTGCTTTGGAGGCCCTTCCTTCGGATGACTACAGTGACAGGCCCATCTGGCAATGACTTGATGACATTCCAGGCTTCAAACCGAGTAAGACCTTGCACGACAGTGCCAGCGAGCTGCAAGATTTCATCTCCTGGCTGGACTGTCTCGCTCTGTTCTGTCCCTATAAAGGAGGGGAACATGACAGGTGATTCTGGGCTCCACAGACAGCAGGAAGAAGAAAAGGCACCTTTAAGAAACCAGGTCAGCTAAGTGGATCACACACCCATCCCTGAGAGCTTGTCAGTGTTTCTAAAGTGAGCCAAGGTAGCTCAGAGCTTGGACACCAGACTCGGTTCTGTTTTCAAGTGAGGAGATGGCAGGCAGCCCCAATCCAGAGCCCAGTGAGAGACTTTCACAATTTCTAGAAAAGCCCTGGGGCTCCCGGTCCTTCCTGACTCCCTTTATCTATCCTATCTCATGCTGACTCCCTTCTTCTGGTAACATCATCAGCAATGGGTGGGAAGGGGTGTGAGCTAGTGAAACATTCCTGGAGCAATCTACACAGAGATCTTGGCTAGTTTGGCTTGGCAAGAACTCTGGGTCCACACAGAAAGACATAACCCTGCATGGCACCCACTCAGTCAAAGATGCATACAGAAACCACATCTTCTTTTACTGATCATATTGAAGGGAAACCTCCCATTTATCAGACACCTTTGGCAGTAATGAATATAGAGCATAAAACAACAATGGAAATATAGTAAAGAACATTGAGCAAATACCACAGTGGGCATTGACTCACATGTTCTGTACTCATGTATCTTGGGGGTACATACCAATAGACTTCCTTTTTACAGGTGTGGAGACCAAAGATGGAGAACCTCAGGCATAACTTGAAAGTGTCTCAGTTTTAGGGTCTAGGTTTGAACTCTAACCTCCAGGTTCCACACCTGCCTGTGGCTGGAGGCTCATTCCCATGTGTGCTTATGGCCCCAAAATAGTGAAGTGCCTTGCCCAAGGTCCTGACATTGGACATGGTGAAATTGACATTAGGACCCAGGTCTCTCAACTTTGGCTCCTTCGAGAGCTGAAAGCATTTCCCCAGAGCTGCAGTTAACATGGACACTTGGAGTTAATTACCACGTATGACTCAGTCTGCCCACTGGGTTTCCATCAATGCTGCAGAACTTAAAATCAGCTAGCTATGAAGGCTCATGAGGACAGGTATTGGGGATGGGATGTTCTTTGGATTCCAGTTCTAAAAGCTCCCAGACACACACCCATATTTTCTACCTCTTCTTGTCAATAAGTAACCTCTAGACAGGTAAAAAATGGTCACCTAAAAAGTTAGAGATAGGGCTGAGGCTACACCCAGAGCCTGGCCTCTTTCTCCACATCCTGTGTTCCCTTGCCCAAGGCTTCCACCTATCGGCAAGGGGTTGCCGATAGATTTGCATGATAGCTACAAGTTGTTCATAATTTTCTCAGTAAAATCCATATCCAGCTAACCAACATGTCAGATTGTCTGGCAGCCCAGTTCATAAGGAAGAAGACATCAACTGGAAAATTAACACAAGAATCAGTGAATCCAAGACTAGAGTAAAGCTAGCCAGGCTGTGAGACAAGGCTGCCAGCCTCTGGCTTTTCTCAAAACATTGGCATCTGATGCATCAAGGATTGGTGGGTTGGTTTGAGACAGACTCAATCACCCAGGCTGACCTTTTATTCATTATGACATTAACCTCCTGAGTGCCTGGTGCGATCACAGCTGTATAACTTTTAATATTAATATTTATTTTAAGTACATTGTGTGGAAATAGTATTGGCCTTTTCTCACTGCACCTTTTGGTGATCCTCAACTCTGTGCCTCAAGCCAGAGCCTTCCTTGTCTCTTCCTGTCCTTAGTCCTGAGAAGCTGAACCAAGCCTGTTGTGAGATATTTGTTCACTGTGTGAAAGTGTGTTGCTGTGAATGGTTTAATAAAGAGCTGAATGGCCAATAGCTAGGCAGAAGGTATAGATGGTACTTCCAGACAGAGAGGGGAAGTAAAATGAGATCATTGAAGTGCGGGGGAGATGCCAGGAGACACAGAGAGAAACCAGGAAGTGCAAGATGGAAGAGAGGTTACACCACATGATAGAATGTAGATTAACATAAATGGGTTAATTTAAGTTATAAGAGATAATTAGGAACAAGACTAAGCTATAGGCCGAGCTTCATAGTTAATAATAAGTTTCTGTGTCATTATTTGGGAGCTGGCTAGCAGAACAGAGAGGACTCATTACACAAGCCCAGTGCTCGGTCATGTGAGAGGACCCAACAAAAAAGAGAAGTAAAGGCACAGCTGAGCAAGGACACAAGGTAAGAAAAGCAGAACTGAATGTATAGGGGTCAACACGTGACTCAAAGGGCGTGGGAATCCACAGTGGCCCAGAAGGGTCTCAGGAGATTTGGGTTTGGAGTGCTTGCTGCATGCCCACCTTTGAAAATCCTGTTGATGGTGAGAGGCTTGTCTCCATGAAGGGAGCCCTTTCCTCCCTCCAGGCTGAAGCCCAGCCCCGCGGAAGTCTTCTCCAGTATCACTGTGCAGACAGTGGCCTCCACTGCAGAGAAAAGCACATGGGCTTGGTCAGTGCTCTGCTCTTCTCTCAGGCCCAGCTGCCCAGAATGATGGCAGCTGTTTAATAATGCACACACATGTGGAAACACCGATTCACATCTCTGCAGCACATCAGGCAAGCTGGGAAGGTATGTTGGGGCCACACATTACCACACAGTGCCACCAACAATGGGTCTAAATGGCCAATGGCAGTCAGAATATGGCTCACATGGGGCCATTCTCCACACCAGCCCCCATCCCACTGCACTGGGAACACTTACTGGATTCTACAGAAATGTCACTGGCTGCTGAAGATGATGCTGCAGAGTCAATAGAGGAATTCAGGTCATGAGTGGCCTCCACAGCTGCTCTCCTGGTGACAATCACAGCTTGCCTTGGGTCCCGAGCTTGGCGGAGGATAGCTAGGGCATCATTGTGGGTAGCCCCTTTGAGAGATTTGCCATTGATGGAAAGAACCTCATTGCCTTTTTGAATTGTGCCTTCCTGGGAAGCTAGGCCATTTGGAAACACTCTGTGAACCTAAACAAGCAAAAGGAATCAGAACCCCCAAACTACACAAATCAGATCCCCATCTGTGCTAGCAGGGCACTCCAAGCCAGGTATCCAACCAACCCCAGAGGAGTTTAGGCCAAAGATAACTATAACATGATAAATTAAAGACCCAGGACAGATATTGGGGTTCAAGCTGAGGGCCAGATGCTTTCTGAATGCTCAGGCTTTAATAATTGACAGATAATATATCACTACAGACAACAACGGTTGACTATATCTCGGGACTGAGCAACAGATCTGGGCCAGCATTCCTTCCTTTTCTTCTCTAGTCAGGGCAGAAACCACCAACAGTGATGGCCAGAGAGACCTCAATGCTCTTCCCACACAATGCCCTTGACTGATCCTCCAGCTCCATCCACTCCCAGAGAACATCATCCTCCTTATCTATCCTGGATCACATTTCTAAGAATGGTTTCCTGACATTGAGGTGTGTTTCTAAGGACAGGATTCTAAGAAAAAAGAAATTGGATGACACCACGTTAAATGAAATCTCCTCAGATGTTCATTGTTTAAAGATGCTAGCAACCCTACAATGCCAGTTTACATCTTGCTTCTCTGAGTAACCAATGTAATAACATGGTGACTCCCCAAACACATTTCACATTTCAGGAGAGCTTATCCCTTCTGGAGATGCACTCAGGTCTCTTTTTCTACAGGAAGTACTTGAGGCACTATCCTAGACTACCTAGATACCATCAACATCATTCTTTAGCTGGTCCCTTTCCTTTTTCTGCATGATTGGCAGAAAAAAAAAAAAAAAAAGCTTATAGCCAGAAAGAAAGACTGCTTAGTGGGTAAGGTCTTTGCCACCATACCTAGAAGCCTGAGTTTGATACAATGACACACAGCCTGTATCATGAAGTCAGAGGGCCTCAGAATATCCCAGTCAGCAACTGGTGACCTGAGGCTGTGAGTGAGGACAGTAGCCCATGCTGGTCAGATCGACTAGGCCAGGATCAACTATGGGTCCACAAAGAAAGATGCCTATAGTACAGATCTCTTGCCCTCCCCATGCTATTCCAGGCTCTAGATCCTGCAAAACAGGTGGGTGGTACAAGCTCTGTAGACTTGTGTAAACACTGGTGTGTGTAGCCTGTGCATGGCAAAGTACTCACTTCCACCTGTTGGCTGGATCCCACTGAGCTCAGCCAACATTTTCATTCTGCAGGTAGACAGAAGCAGGGTAGTCCCTTCCTATGCTAGGATTTGCCTTCTATGGGATCCTTTTTACATGATATGAAAAGTCAACAGTCCTAGTCAAGTTCTTTAAAAAATGCCCTGTTGCTATAAATTGTACCTATCCAAATCCTAATGACCACCACAATCTACATTTCCAAAGGAAATTATGTGATACTCGCCAAAGTTGGCCCAAATTCATTGTGTATATAGTCACTGTGTATATGCACACACACACACACACACACACACACACACACACACACACACAGGTATGCACATTTGTGTGTTTTTGCAGCAACATATGATGTGTGCACACACATGGGGAGCCCATAGGACAACCTCAGCTGTCATACCTTAGGCATCATTTCCTTTGGTTTTTTGTTTGTTTGTTTGTTTTGGTTTTGGTTTCTTTAGACAGGGTCTCTCAGTAGCTAGGCTGGCTGACCAGCTGGGAATCTACCTGTCTTTGCTTCCCCTGCTCTGAAATTATAAATGCACCTCTATTCCCAGCTGTTCTTTAACACAAGTTCTGGGATTCAAACTGAGCTTCCCATGCTTGCAAGGCAAATGCTTTGCTGATGGAGATATCTTCCCAGTCGCCTCCATTTTTAATGCATCCTGTACATATTTTTAAAAATATAGGTATTAGGGCTTTAAATGGTGCAAACTTTCCATTCAGATGTTCTGGTGTACAACGTGTGTATGCATACACTGCATGTGTGCACATGTACTCACACACTATCTTTTGATGCTTCGTGTGTAATTAGTGTTTGTTTTGGTGCACTGGGGCCATTTAGGGTACATAGAGACCTTCTTCAGTGAAAGGCACATAATGTCAAAGAGTTAAGTCTGGATCAGATAGGAGCCTACACTGAGCCCCTTGAGAAGAATGGTCCCAATGATTTCCCTTTAAAACCCCTGTCTTTACCCTACCCTGATATTTCTCAGCACAAGACCCCTTCCAGGCAAGTCTTTTCACCCATAGCAGCCCACTCTGCCTCTGGCATTTTGATTCCTGGGCCACTCACCGTGATGATCTTGTTTTCTAGATCCGCCCCTCCTGCCAAGCTGAACCCAAGACCAGCGCCTTCTTCCTTGTGTAAGATGGTGACATGAATGCTGTCTAGTTGCTGTGGATGAAAAATGCATACATTCACAAACACTGCACTGCAGCAGCAGGAACAGTTTAATACGAGCTTTAGCACCGTGCTGGTTTGCGTTATTAAACACCAGCTGGGCCAGAACTACCACCTCCTCAGACTTCAGTTTTATCGCACAGGAATTACAGGACACTTAGGAGGTGAACCTAATGTATGTAAAACAGCAAGCCCAGACTTCTTCCTCTCTTACTCACCCATTCACACCCAACCCCCACAAGACTGGGCTGCACACAGCTAAATCAGCCAGAGATGCCTTCAGGCTGGAAGATGATGCTTTCCTATGGCATTGTAGGGACAAGGGCAGGTGGTGTGATCTGGGTCAGACTCTCAGAGGCCAGCTGCTCCTTCTTCTACCAGCATAGTAACAGTAAGAAGCCTAGATGGCATCTCACACCACCATACAAGCATGTACCAATGTGTACACGTACACAGGCATAAACAGAAACTCCCAGTCTGGAGCCAGAAAAACCTCACTGCACTACCCAAAGGCAAAGGATCCAATTCTAGCCTAGAGCTGGAACCTGGAGCTCCAGAGCCCACAAGAGCCATGGAGGTCACATACATAGGCAAGATGGACAGGCATGAGTGACAGACACAGAGAGCCAAGCACATGTAATTCTGAGGAAGGCAGACCCAGTGCTACTGGGTCAGAAATCTCAGGACTTATTTCTGGAATCTGACAACTTTAAAAGAGCAAGTAAATTTTATTTTCAAGCCTATGGCTCTTGGGTCACTTGTTTGTAAATGGCACTAGGAAATAAAAATGAGGCAAAGCAGTGCCTTGGTCGTGGGACTTGCACACCTGACTTGCAGTCTTCTGCCATCTTTTAATGGGGAGTTCCCAGGACAGAGGAGTAACCTGGGTGTAAAGGTCCCATTGACACTATGCTTGCCCACATCTTTGGGATTATTTGCAGGCTTTTTTGGGGGGAGGTCCTGTAGGTGACTGCCATGCTGTAACTAACTAACTAACTAACTAAATATATAAATAAATGTCTTCTGCTAAGACATTAGACAGGCAGCTCTGAACTTGAAGTTTCACCTCTAGCATGTTATTTGAATTGAGTCAGGCCCTGGAGATTGGTGGCTCATGCAGGCTACAAGTGATTACTGAGAACCACAGAGGAGAAATTATAGCCCAGAGGCATCTGGAATCATCATCCTCACCTGCACCCTTGACCTCAACTATGACTCTTCTAATAGAAAAGGGGAGTCCTCCCTCCCCAGTCTGCATTATCTCAGTGTAGGACAGTGTACGGACCCCAACAAGCTTCCAGAGAGTGAGGTTCATGAGCCCCCTCTGGACTGCAGGCTCTGGCTGGGCCACTTCCTCTTTACATACCTTGGCTGTGTTCAGCAACTACAGGGCATGTGGGGCTTTCCGAATGAGGTGGCTGAGGCACAGAGGCCCTCCAGAGTGCACCTTGAGGTGCAGCGGAAATAATGAAAGCCTCAAGGTGAGAGCTTACCTCACCTATGCTGTTCAGCACAGGTGGTATTGTAGCACACACCTTCTCTCTGGACACTCATGCCAAGGCAGCGGTCCCTGGGATGTTGACACAGCACTGGACTTGAACTTAGAGACAGAGCACCCTGGCTTTGTGATCATCAACTCCCTTCTCATTCATAAAATGAAGGGCATGGTCATAACACAACACACACACACACACACACACACACACACACACACACACACACACTAACACTACACTTCCTAGCCCAGCTAAGGTCAGGTGTTGTCCCTCTAACATAGACAGGACAAAACCTGGACCTGATACCAACACCATGACAAGCTTTGAGGCCCATAAACTTCTTTAGCTACTTCCGCCCCTCTGCCCCAACTGAGATGACCACAACAGCCTACAGGGAGCCCTTGTTACTGCAGATGTGCACACAGGAAACCCACCTTCAATGTCGCCTCGTCTAGAACTCTCACTTCCTCGATGAGTTTTCTCAGTTCTTCTGAGCTCAGCAAGGAGATGACAGACTGGCCGGGCTGAGAAGAACAGTGGTCCCTGTTCTCAGTTTCCCTGGGCTCGGTGAGGCTCTCTGAATATTCTCTCAGCTCTGAAAGGCTTTCACGAACAAATAACACAGTGTGAAGAACAGGATACTGCATCCTGAAAGGGGCTCAGCGCTTCAGAAACTCTGTTATTTGATATGACCTATCCATCCTCAGCAGCATAAACAATAAATAAATCACAGCTGCTCCAAGTGGGGCAGACCCAATCCTGCAGGAGAAGGCTTCAGATCCCCCTACTAAGTCTGTGAAGCAGGTCTCATCTACCTCCTAACTCCAGCTAAAGAGGGAAGCAAGGTGCACAGGGCAGGAGTCTGTTCATAGTAATAAGGGTAAGGGCCTGGACGGAAACAGGGGTAAATGTCCTTACTCCCTGCCTAGGTCCTGGGCCCATGTGAAAAGCAAAATGGATTCTTGTTGGAGAGCATCTCCTGACCTCACCTGGAGCTCCTTAAGCTGAAAGTGGGCCTTTCAGATATGCATCAGCCACGTGTGTGTTTGTGGACAGTTTACCAGGGGTCTGGTAGTGCCCCCCCCCATTTCCCATCCCAGCCAAGGTCAGGTGTTGTGTAAAGAACTTCTTAGCATGGAAGACAGAGCTACAATGTGCATGTGTACACACACACTCACATGAGGTGAAATGGTTTTCAACTAGAAATGTAGCTGAGAAATGTTTAACTGCTATATAACATAAAACAGAGGACGCTGGGGAGTAAACAGGGCACAGACACTCACTTGAGGGAAAAGCCTGTGTCCGAGGCAATGACTTCACCAAGACCTTCTGTAGCTGTGTTATTGTTGGAAGGTGGCTTTGGAGACACCCTTTCCTTGGGGACACAGGTGATCTGGCCACAGGAGACTGAGGATGGGAGGCACAGCAGGGATTTCATTACAGCTGATGATAACTGGCTGCTGATGGAGTAAAGCTTACTGGCCTTTTCATCCACCAGCTTTGTCTCACAGGACTGGGTCCTGGTCAAGGGGAAGCTCCTTGCCCGCTGACTTGGCATCTTGAAGCCTGGGCCTTGAGTGGCCTCAGTCTGTGTAGCCAACAGTCTCAGGAGAGTGTCTGGGGAGAGAGCTTTTGGGCTGGGTCGCTGACCTGGGGGAGGAGACTCAGACATACCGGGGTCTCTGACCTCTGAGGTGTTAGGAAAGCCTATGGGTATAGGCTGTATTTCTACCTGTTTGTACTTATCAGAGACTGGAGCCACTCGCCCTGGGAGACCAGAAAACTGTCTTCCATCTTGCTTTCCTGGAAGTTTGGTGGTCTCCCCAGAGCTGGACTGCAGGCTCAATCTCTGGACTCCTCTCTCTGGCAGTTGTGAGGAGCCAAAGTTTTCAAAGGAGCTGATCCTCTGCCGGATGGAGGAGGAAGCAGAAGAGGAGGAGGCCTGTGAGTGTGGCCCCAAAGGCTCTCTGGAAACAGGTCCTGTCTGAGTGGCTGAGGCTACTTCCGGGAGTCTTCTGGGGTCTTGGATACGATTCCTCAGACCTTTCAAGCTCTGACGAAACCAGGCTGGCTTGGGGGCCACTGGGGGCCCCTTCTTCACAGCACAGCCATCTGTTGACTTGTGAACTCTGGGAGCACCATTGGCAGCGTCCATTTTTGGCAAGACCCCTTCTGAGTGGCCCTGTGTTCCGTCCTCTTCACCAAGGCTGGTGGTGGCCTGTAGTGGCATATGGCTATGGCTCTCACTCATGATGGGGCTAAATAAGTTTTTGATGCAGTCAGAGATTCTAACCCAAGGATCTTCAGTGCTGGTCTCAAAGCTATAGTCCATCCGCGCCTGCCTCTTCAGCAGTGGCTGTTTTCCTGGTGAGGCTGGCGGGCAGAACAAAGGCAGACCTGAGCGTGACACCTCATTGGGGAATTTAGAATTTCTTTCTAAATTCAAGCTACAATGCTGAAGGGATCTGGAGTAGAAACAGTGGACATGCAGGGGGCTGGCTCCAAGGGCTGCCACCTAATTGGGGTGCCAACAGGGAAAACGATAGAAGCAGAGGACAGAACCTTCTACTATCTTAACATCCTAGAACTAGATGTGTCCTTGGGAAATACCTGCTTTATCATTTGACAAGAGAGGACTCTAGCAGCCAAGAAGATGAGGGGCCAGGGTTGTCAGAGTCAGGCCAGGCCCCATGTCACCTCTCTGCCCACTCTAATGTCCTCTCTACTGTCTAAAGCAGTCACACAGATAACGTAGGAGAAATGTTGAGAGAAAGCAATTCTTTTGCCTGTTAAACTTTCACTCTATAAGTCTCATGTTGGTCAGCATATTTGATTTGGACTATCCATGTCATTCAAAAGTGACAAGAATGAGTGAGCCTACCGGTGGGATGTGTACCGCTTACTGAGGCTCTCTCATTTCAAAGGCACATTGCATACCTGTTTACCCACCTGCTCCTGAAGCCAGGAAGTCATGTGAGTGTGATACTCTGCCCACACTCAGCTTGGAAAATGAGCTTTCTCAATCAAAAGAAGTGTTTAAACTGTCCCAGGTAGAGAAAAAGCTATGTGCCATTGATTTTGAATTTTGGTTCTACACTGGAATCTGAAGGGTCCATTTCTCAGTTCTGAGCTGATATAACTGGGCTATAATCTTGGCAATCGGGATGTGGTTAGCCCCACAAAGGTATTTCATTGTATCATCCACGGTCTGCCCATGATGTTCTCAGGTCGCCATGTCCAAGGGGCAGCATGGCAGAAGCTTTCTTGGAAGAAGATAATATTAAACTGACATTTACCAGCATGGACTGGGAAGACTCTGCACTCAACCCCTTTCCCTAGGGATGGGGAAGTTGGTCTCTGAGCCCTAGCATTCAAGAGGGATGTCACTGTCAGTCCTCTGTGTTTCCCATGCCTCATCCTTCTCTGCTTAAGACTAGACAGCTTGGGCTGCGTGTTTCAGGGAGTCTTCATATGAGAAAGCACCCTTGTTTGAGGAATGTTGCTTCCTCCCACCTCTTACCATGCCCAGTCTCAAGAGAAGTAGAACACTGAATTCTGATGACACCCAAGAAGAGCTGTGCCTGATCATGAAGTTCAGGACTGGCCCTTATGCTGTTTCTGCATTTACAAACTGTTCAGCTATAAGGGGCTGGTATGGTAACAATTCAGAGTCCAAAGTTCTACAGGCTAGTCCTCTGCAAACAAGGGTGTGTCCTCAATTAGGACGACAAAGGGAATGGAGGGTGAGGTGGTGGACTCTCCCTTGGTGGGGCACCTCTCTGGGTGAGATATCCAGATCATTCCATACATATTGTCCTTTACTCTCCAAAGGCCTTCATGTGCTTAGGGAATATGGTTTGTAGCCTCCCTGTTCACCCATCTGCCATGCTGGGAGCTCCTCAGGCCAGGAACCTGTTTGGAGGATCCCTTCCTCCCTCATCCTTGGCACCAAACACAGCCTCACACACCCACCATTCACTGTGTGCTCGATGCAGTGAGTCACATGTCAAGATTCCATATGGCCTAAAGGGCCATATGGAACCTTATGCTGACCAGTGAATGGACCCACAAAAGCGAAGTAAATTGCCCAGAATGAAGGGTGAACCCAGGATCTTCTGTCCTTTGTAGTAAGCCAACAAACACTCAAGCCATGCCATTGCATTGACAGGCATACCGCCTGGACCACTTGCTACCCACCTCCTGGGTGTGGTAACCATCAGCAAGCCCTGCTTTTCCCATGCTGCACTCTCGGATTTGAGCATAATGAATGGTGTATACTGTCTGTCTTGCTGATGCCCATGTAATGCAGCTGCTTGGGATAGCTGGGTTAGCTGTACTCTTTGGACATCTTCCCATGTGGACCCTCAAGAATGGCAGGCATCGCTACCACCACCTCCCTGGAATCACAGCTTCAACCAGGACACTTCTCACTCTGAAAAGCACTTCCCCTATCTTTCTGCCCCAGTGCCCCAGAAGCCTCACCTTCCATCAACCCTAGGCACTGGCTGTATCTGCTGTGTCTATGCAAGGCACTGACTTCAGACCAAACTCTAGCTCCTGCTTGATCCGTAGAACTTTCTTCAGAGAGATCTTCCTTTGGAAGATCCCCATGGTGGCTCACCTGGACTGGCACTCCTCCTTGGCTCTCCCTCTGTGGTGGAGGTCGAAGTCGGTGTGCTGACTGCAGGTCCTGGACAGCAGGCTGTGGTGCAGGGGCTTTTGCCTGCAATGTCTTCCTGTAGCAGCAGAGGCAGCAGCTCTCTGGTTTCCTGTGGTGTAAACAGGAAGCCAGGCTGTGTCAAAACGGTAGCCTCAAGCTGCCAGGAGGCAAGGCACTCTTTGATTCGGACTTGAAAATGAATATTGAGACACCTCAAAAGGAAAAGTCACAGCAGTCGTGAGGAAGGGTTCTTTCCCCAACACAGGGCTGTCCCTGCACAGTTAATCTCCCTTGGATGCTCTGGGTATCCCTGGGCTTCCAACAACCTGCTGGGCCCAATATGGGCATGCATCATAGGCACGAGGAGTTACTGGCTACCTGTGCCGGGCACAAGAGGTGGGGGTAAGGAAGGTGCTGGCACTGCTTTGCTTACAACAGCATGTTGGCCAACTACCTGACCCAAAGGCACACACAGGAGCCAAAGAAACTGCCCTCTAGTGCTGCCTAACTTAAGACCACTCAAAAGAAAAGCATGCCAGTTGCTTCCCTTGTTGGTTTTAAGTTTTAAAAATTACATTATTTATTGTATTCACAACACACACATGAAGATCAGAGGACAATATGTGGAAATCACTTCTCTACTTCTACCTCATGGCTCCCGAGGATTGAACTCAGGTCATCATGCTTGGCGACAAGCATCTTTACACACTGGGCCTTCTTGCCAGTTGCAATTTTGTTTTCTTTTGTTTGAGACAAGGTCTTAAGTATCCTAAGCTAACCTCAAGCTCTCTACTTAGTCAAGGATAACCCAATGCACTTGCATCCACCAAGGCATGTACCACCACACTAGTTTGGGTTCTTGTCTGCAAGGAAAGCACTCTAGTGACAGCTCCACACCAATATTACCAAGGTAATTAGAATCTAGTAGCACCGTGCCCTTTCTTCCCTCTGCAGCACCTAGAAAGACACCACCAATCAGTTTCAGACTTCTTTCTCCATGGAGAAGGCTGCTGCCTCAGGAACCTCCATAAAACAGGTTGTGAGGAGCTGGATCCGGCATCAAGTATCCATCTACTATTTAAGTGGCATTCCCACAAAGTCTGAGTGAGATGCAGAGTCCAGAGGGCATGTTGGACCTCAGAAGCACTGAAGGCTTGCCTGAGAAATGCTTTGCATCTGGTTCTGGAACAAATCCAGGCAACCAAGCATGGTAGCAAGAATGGTGCGCTCTCTAGGAAGAAAAGGCAACACTGAGGCCCATGTAGATGATGCTTCTGACACATGTTTGTATGGAAGAGAAACATCTTTCTATGCTGGGGTGGCTCCCAAGTCCTGTTCATTGAGGAGTCAGGTCACAATGGGCCAGGTGACAAGGCTAAAGGCTGTCCTCCAGAGGAAGGACAGAAGCAGGAGCACTTGCTGGGCACTCAGACTTAGTGTCTCTGCTGTCCCCATACATTCTTTGGGAAAGAAAGAACTGGAACAGTTGGAAAGAGGTCACAGTCATTGACCAGCCCAAAGTCCCTGTTTCAGAGTGCAGACTTAAGAGAATGTTCTGGAATATGAAGGTCAGAGCATCCAAAGAAGCCTCCCTGAACTGTTCCCATTAGCACTTAACAGTAAGCCAATAGTAACATCTGTTCTTCTCCAAGATATTCACCACACAGGAAAACTGACTGTGCCCTGATAGGGGCTCTGTGAGGTGACAGTCATCGGTATCCACAGACTGTTGGTGCTTTTATACAAAGGCATAGCCAATGACAGCAAGTCATCTTGGAAAAGACCCCATGTATGCCTGTGGCGGTTTGAATGAGAATGGCCCCCATAGGTGCATATGTTAGAATGGTTGGTCCCCAGTTGGTGGAACTGTTTGGGCAGGATTGTGGGGTGTGGCCTTGTTGGTGAAGTATGTCACTCGGGCTCGGGGTGGGCTTTGAGGTTTCAAGTCCATTCCAGCTCTCTCTCTGTCTCTCTCTGTAGTCTCAACATGTAAGCTCTTTGAGGTTTCAAGTCCATTCCAGCTCTCTCTCTGTCTCTCTCTCTCTTTCTCTCTCTCATGTAAGCGCTCAGCTACTGCTCCAGGACCATGTCTGCCTGTCTTCTACCATCCTCCCCATCGTTATGGTCATGAACTCTAACCTCTAGAACCATAAGCCTAATAAATACTTTCAAACTGCACCTGCCTGTACATTTGCTCACATATGCATACATATTACTGGCTAGATCTCATATATTCTCAGACGAACACATGTTTTATTTCTGAGACTATATCAACTCACTTAATAGTATAAGTTGTAAATCCATCCATTTTCGAAAAATGATTTCCTGAAAAATTTTAAATTTTTTTAGAGCTGAAAAGTATTCCATATATATGTGTGTATATATGTATACATATATGTGAATATATATATATATATACATACATTTTTCCTCTTCCTTCATTTCTTTCCTGTGTATGTGCATGCACACATGTATGTATACATACAAGTGGGTACTTACATGCCTGTGTATATATGGGTGTGGAGTCTAGAAGGACAACTTCAGGTGTTTTTTGTCAGGAGCTATCTGCCGGGGTTCTTGTTTGTTTGTTTTTGAGGTGATCTCTCCCTGGTCTGGAGTGACCCAAATAGGCTAGGCTAACTGGCACCAAGTACCAGGGATCTGCCTGTCTCTGCCTCCCCATGCTGGCTTGATGCTGTTGTTTTGACATGGGCAAAGTTTCATTAAATGGGAAACATGCATAGACTCTCTTACATATCTGCTTGAGAAGGGTCTAAGCACCCTAGAGGAAAAAGACTACAAAGCAGAAT
Organism: Phodopus roborovskii; assembly: GCF_943737965.1. NCBI lineage: Eukaryota > Metazoa > Chordata > Mammalia > Rodentia > Cricetidae > Phodopus > Phodopus roborovskii. The sequence continues at coordinate 9,180,478 of NW_026126625.1, forward strand.
ACGAGAAGAATGCAGGAAGAGAAAAAGAAGAGGGAGAAAGTGGAGAGTGGGCAAGAGGGATTGAATATGGAACCACAGGCAACAAGATCCACTCAGAAAGGCTAGGAGATCCACTCAGAAAGGCTAGGAGATCCGCTCAGAAAGGCTAGGATGTGTGAAGAATAGTGCATAAAGTCAATTGCTTCCTGTTTTCTGCCAGGCTAAAATCCTGTCTTTGTGATCTCTCTCCCAGCCCAACAATGCTCTGCTGGTTGTGTGAATAAGTTACAGAACGGTCTGCTGGCTGTGGGAGATGATGGAGAGTGGACCAAAAAACAAAAGCAGCCACTGAATGGCCTTTGTGTTAGTGAGGACCCTGTTACTGGTGAGGACAGGGAGGAAGTCAAAGGCAGGGCAGGACAAATTGCTCATGATAGGATGCTGAATCTGAGAAAGCAGTGTGTGTGTGTGTGTGTGTGTGTGTGTGTGTGTGTGTGTGTTGTGCACCGGTGTGTGTGAGTACTCATGCACATGTGTTTATATGTGCCTCTGTGCTATCTTTAATACCTTGGCTCCTTGCCTGCTCTTCCCAGCAGAAAACCTGCTTCCTCTGCTGGCTGCCTAACTTGGCAATGCTCCCTGCCCTACAGGGGCCCCACCCAATCAGGCAGTCCAAGGGCACCATCTGGGCACCTGTTCCCCTTTCCTTTGTCTGGAGGAGGAAAGCGAAGTCTACCTTCTCACCTGCCTGCTTCTGATTTGCCTTCTAGATTCAGTTTCAGACCCAGAAGCAATGCCATATTTGTTGAAAGGCGGGGCAGGGGTGGTAACAGAAGTATATCCACAGGATAGCCCATTCCTGCTTGCTAGTCAGCCCCGCCCCTTCAGCTGTCTGAGAGACTGCACTTCCTGTTTGGTAACATAGCTTCTTCTTCCTCTACTGTGCCTTCACCAGAGATCTCAAGACTTTCCTCCCACAACTACCTCACTGAAGTTTGTCAACCTGCATTTTGGCTTCTAGGGGATTCCCAGAGGCCTTACTTTACACATGCACTCCCCCCTCCCCTTCCCTCCTGAGCAATGTGAATTTAATTCCTTTTCTGATAATTAGGACCCTCGTCCTCAGACCCTTGCAAGAATGAACTGACACAATACTTATAAGCATATCTAGCATAGAGCCCTTTGTTAAATTTCAATAGCTGCTGTCCTACCCACCTGCCTTCCTTGTGGAGCAGGGTTGGAGGAAGGAGGTCTTGACCAGGTGGTGAGGAAAAGCATGGGGCTGTAGACTGCTAGATACTGAAGGAGGATGTAATTCTCAAAACAGCCAGTAGAGGGGGCACTCAAAGAAGCCCCAAGTAGTAGCTAAAGACACCTAGACTTAAGAGAGGTTAGTTCCCCCAGTGTCCCCACTTATAGGAGGGAGACAAAGTTAAGAATGAGTAATGGGACTAGTTTCTCACAATCACCCGGTATCCCCACAGAATTGTTGATCTCTTAGTTATTTAGGTGACAACTTGTGTGTGGGTAAGCAGAACACCTAAGATTCCCAGGCTCAGCCTCACCACTATGGAGTGACCCTGCTGCTGCTGGTGTGCCGAGCTCCAGACAAATGACCCATGCAGAGAGAACTCTGAATGTTAGCACCAACAGCTAGCGGACCCGGAACTTCCATTTTGGTTCTACAAAGCTTCCAGTGTCTCTCCACAGTGGGCCTAGAGAGTGTTTCTCGATGCCAGAGTACAGGAGACCTGAAGATATTTTCTAACGCTCAAGGGCAGCTGTGCACGATGCAGGGGACACGTGTCCCACTGCGCACACCCTCCTACCTGGCTGCCTGTGGGCAAGGCATGCCCAGAAGGGTCTGCGACCTTCTCTTCCAGTTTCTTCTGAGGCTCGCTGCCATTTTTAAAGTATTTTCTGGGTGGAGGCTTGGGTTTGGAGGATGTCGGCTTTCTCACCAAAATCTCAAAAGATTTCTTCAGTCTCAGTGGTGGGTGACTGTCTCTTTCCAGGCTCTCGGGAAGGGGCGGGCTCTCCTGATGAGGCCTGGATGGGACCCCAGGGCAGGGCTCTTGCTCCTGCCCTGGGGGCACGCTGGGGCTGTGTGTACAGCCTTCCCTCTCAGAAGGCTGTGGCTCCGCACCTGCACTGCAGGGGCTTCCCCCTGGTGACCCAGACATGTAGCTGCTATCACTGCTGGAGCGGACCATGATCTTCTGGGCCCTTCGATGAGGGGGTGCTGAGTGCTTCTCATGTTCCTTCTCCAAGGTGGGCCGCCCATGCCAGCTGCTCTCCAGCCTTTTGACACCTGCATGGGAAGCACAAGGAACCCCCCTAGCTGAACCTCAGAAGGCCACCAGAACCCCTAGGGCTGCAGGCAGCATTCTGTACATCCATCCCACTACTCAGTGGCAGGCACCTTAGACTCTGAGCCTGGCAGCCTTGGGTTTGAACTCCTATGAATTTTCAAACTTTGAGTTGAGAAAATCATTCACCCTTTCTGAGCCTGCATGTGACGTGCCAGACACAGAGACTTGACATTCTGTGCAAGAGCTGGGTGTCCCAGTTATGCGGACACCGGTGGCCAGCTTTGCAGCAGCAGAGACACCATGTTAACGTGGGAGCAGCCCAGTCGCAGGGTCTGATGGAAGCAAGGGTGGTTTGGACAGAGCTACCCATCGCTGCCAACTTGAGGCAGCCTGAGTGGACCATGCTAGCTGCAGGGCCAGGGCTGGCTGACTTCAGGTCCTCTATTCCTTGCATAGGAGTGGATCCCCAAGAAACCTAAAAGGCATCTGACACACTATGCTCTGCCTCAGCATTATCTTCCTGGGAGGAGGATGGCACACCACTTGTGTGTGTATGTGTGTGTGTCAAAGGGGCTGCAATGCTAACATTGCTGGGCTTGCCTTGAGTGAGGTTCACTAGAAAAGACAGAAAAGATGTAGAGGATCTCTGAACCCCACACCTGAAGACGAAAGAAGTGAAGCAAAGCCGCAGCCCAGTTCCCCTCTCTCATATTTTCCCATCCCCCACACCATGGTTTTCTGGACAGTGGCATCTACACATCTCTAAGACGCTGTTCTTTCTAGTGACAAATGGTCACAGGTACCCCTTTCCTGAAACTGCAGCTCAAGGAACTGGGAGCCACAGAGATCTGGTTGTTTGTGGGTTCATTTGGTGCAGTTAGGAGAGCTAAAACGACCCTCATGAGAAAGCAATAAATCCAACAGGATTGGAGCCAAACACACTTTAAGGAGGAGCTTTTTGCTCTATCTTGGTCATATTTGAGAAACCTAAATCACTAAAGAAAGGCATGGAAGCTAACATTCCCCTGTGTCTAATCACCATACCCCCTACCACTGTAAGTGCTTGTGGGAAGGGTGTCCTGGTCAATTCCCTTATGTTTCTGTGCATCGGGGTGGGTGGAGCCTAGTGGAAATAAAGCCTGGTCCTGCCCTTTCCTCTGAATGTTTTCCCACACACTTTGTTGGTGATATCTTGTTTGTACCAATAAAGCATGCCTGAAGATCAGAGGGTGGAGCTTGCCACTCACTAGCTAACAGAAAGACAGGAAGTGAGATGATGGGGCAGAGAAAGGATTGTAGGCTGAAGGAAAGAGGAACTTTGAGCTCTTTTCCATTGGGAAGCTAGTGAGGTAAAGGGGTTTGCTCCCCTTTTTTCCTTACATCTGACTCCCAGCTTTTATTATTAAGGCCTATTAGAACTCACATTATACACTTCAGCTTCCTTGCCAATATCAGTGTTAACTCTTCAGGTTGGCCTAGGACCTGGCTAATGTCCAAAGGTTAAACACAGGAACTACCTAGAGAGCTAAGTCCCTGATCCCCTGACCAATCTCTTCATGTACTGGTCATATGTCTTTGGCAAAGAGCCTTCCAGGGTCTCTCTTATTCTAATAACATGTACATAAAAATTAGATGTGAGGATGTGGTGGGAAATACATTAAGATTAATTAGGAGTTTTCAGTGTCTCTTATTACAGATTAGGAACTGCAAATTCAAAGCCTGCAGGGGCATTATGTGGGCAAGACAGTCTGGCAGGTGATGAAAGGGATGGAGATGCCTGCAGAGCACCTGCCACATTTAAAACAATACAAGCCTTGTGCTTTGCACACAAGGCAGAAATGAGCCAATTTCACTGGTGAGCCTAGCGCCTGTCTTTCAATCGTCATTGCCTAATGGCACACATGTGCAGCATGACTGATCTCATGCTGCTGAGGTAGATGGTGGGTTAATGGCTGAACCCCAAGATTTCTAAGGAGACAAAGATTTTCCAAGTAAGTGTTCACCACTCCCCTTACCTTCCAAGCTCCACTGGTGCCTCTCTTTTCCGAATTTGATGCCCTCTACAGCCTGAGTCACAGCTTCCTTGAGTTGCCGCTCAGACACCTGGAAAAAGATCCATCACTGACTCAAGCAAGAAGCAGATTCCAAAAACTGTACCTACCATGCCCATGGCTTCTACTTTCCACTCTGCAAAGAGCAGACAAATTCAGCTTCCAGAAGTGCCCTGGGCATCAACACTCCCCCAGGGTCTTCCAGGTGTTGTTGCATGTCTAGCAATAAAGGCATGTCCATCAATCCCCTTGGTTCTCCAACCTTCTCCTCACTACTGAGAAACGCCAGGTAAAGTCACCGTTTCATAATATACTTCTGAAAGCTATTCCCTTAGCAGTGATGTCACCGTCAGTGTCACAGTCATCACCATGACCAATATAAGGCCTGTGCTGTGCCTCACAAGCCATTAGTCCCTTCACAGTAACAGTTAAATGTGAGGGGCTGGCTCAGAACTGGCGAGCACCATTTGCTCTTCCAGAAGACCAGGGTTGGATTCCCAGCACCCACATGGTGGCTAACAAATGGCTATAACTCAAGTTCCAAAGGACATGACACCCTCTTCTGGCTTCCTTGTATACTGCATGAATATAACACAGACAGAAGGAGGCAAACGCCCATACACATAGAAATAAATAAATAGAGTTCAGTGTGAGTCTAGGAATGAAGCAGGCTTATACCTCATGGCAGTTTCTCTATCATCTAGATACTTATACTTCTAAGCCTTAATTTCTTGTTCTACAAACTATAAACAGTATAAATCTCCAGAAAGAGCATATTTTGCTAAATAAATAATTGATAACCTAAATATGGGAAACAAAAAAAGGAAAACAATAAATACAATTCCTAGGCTGGAGAGGTGGCTCAGAAGTTAAGAGTACATATGCTCTTGTATAGGACCAGAATTCAATTCCCAGCAGCCATTCTGGGCAGCTCTCAGCAGTCTACAGGAAACCCAGTGCTTCTGGCTCCTGAGAGCACCTGCACACACATACACACACCCACACACAGACACACATACATACACATACTTTTGAACAATAAAAATCAATTATAAAAAAATCAACGAACACAAAAACTTTAAAGTATGCATCCTGAGAACAGTCAGTAGACTGAAACAACAACTCTCTAAATGAGAGAAAATACTTGCAAATCATATATCCAGTGAAAAGTTAAAACACAGAATATAAAGAACAATAACAAAAGCCAAAACTCATGTTATAAAAAGGCAAAAGACTTGGGTGGATATTGCTCCCAAGAAAATATACAAATAGTCAACAAATCCATGAAAAGATATTCACTACCACTGAATACTGGATGAAAATTTCAATCACAGAGAAATACCACTTCACATCCATTAAGTCAGGTACTCAAACAAACAAACAAACAAACGAAAAAGACAAGTCTTGGGGCTGGAGAAAAGACTCTGTGGTTAGGAATGCTTACTGCTCTTTCAGAGGACCAGAGTTGGGCTCCCAACCCATCCAGTGCCCTCTTCAGGCTTCTCCAGGTACACACACACACACACACACACACACACACACACACACACACACCACATTAAAATAACACATTTTGGCAAGGGCATGGAGAAATTGGAACTCCTATGCACTGTTGATGGAAATGTAAAATAGTTCAGTGTCTATGGAAGACAGTATAGAGAGTCCTTAAATAATAATAAAAATAGAATTAGCATATGACCCACATCTGGACATACACACAAAATAATAATAAACAAACAAACAAACAAATAGACCAGGTATGGTGGTTCTTGCCAAAAATCTCAGCACTCAGGAGTATAAAAGAGGAGAATTGCTTCAAGTTCAAGCTTAGCTAAGCAACACAGTGAGTGTAAGGTCAGCCTGAACCACAGTGTGAGACTCTGTCTCAAATAAACAAGAAATTAAAAAGTACCTCAAAGTCATGAATACGTCTCATGTTCTTTTCCCCATTATTACAATAGTCCAAAGCAGAAGCAAGTAACTATCTATTGCAAGCTGGGTGCTTAAACAAAAGGCAGCATATGTATCCAAGGGAGTATTAGTCAACCTTAGAATGGAAGGCAGATGGCACGGGTTATGACATGGACAAGAGTGTAATATAAATGACTTAAAGTTGCAACAAAAGGGCAAATGTGTCATGGTTCTGCTTATAGAAGGTATGTAGGCAAAAGAGAAAAGTGATTACTAAGGGCTGTAGGGAGGGGATTGTTTAATTGTCAGAGTTCAGTTTCTCAAGACAAAACTTGGCAGTGGTTGCACAACAGTGTGGTGGCCTTCATGCCTCTGAACTACATATCCCCGACTGCCTGTCTCTCTGACTCGTTGTAAGCTGTGTTCATTTTCCTTTCAAGCCTGGGTTTCTCATTAGTGAACTATAGCTTGGCAAACATGTCTGACACACACTGAGGAAAGATTAAATCAAGAGTGGGAGTGACTATCATCAAATTCCCCAAGGTGATCTCACCAATCTCTCACCATGGCATTGAGTCTCAAGTCTAGGTCTGGCCTGGATGTCATAGCAGCATCCGCCCTCAGTGTAGCTGCCTATGGAGTGTATCTAGACATCCCACAGACATCTAAGCCCCATCAGGTTACCCACAACTCCTTGTTCATTGTCTCCTGTCGCATTCCTTAGTTGCATTCTATTTCTTAGCCCAAAGCTAAGTAGCTAAGAGCTACTGCTGATTCTTCCCAAGTATGACTTTGAGTTTCTTCTTCTCTAGTCTCTTCCTATGCCTTCTGTGTAGACCAGGGCCTCACCATGCATTCCTTCCTACACTCCACCCACTCTACTCTGTTCAAAGGTTGGAACAATAAATATGAACCTGTTACATCTGTAGCTCTGGCCTGTAGCTCCTCACCAGGTCCAGGAAAGAACACAGATGCACCAATGTGGAGGAATCCTGGCCAGTGTCGGTTCTCAATCTCACCCAGTTCACAAAACCTGCCATCCACTCTCCAGATATAGATGGTCCCTTCAGACTCTGACTTTGAACTTAGTGCTCCCATATGCTGGAATGATTGTAGTTCCTGTCTCGAGAAACCTAAGGTCTATCAAGCTCTGCTTTATCAACCCCCACTCCTTCTGCGTGTCAGTCTCTTTATTGAGGCCATGTGCTTATTCAAAACTCTTTACTGTAAGTTTACTTGTCTCTGAATCCTTACTGCCTAGCTCCAGATACTCCCATTACAAGTGCCCACCAGATACACACGCAAATAGATCTCTTCCATTTGCTGTATGGAACTCTGGGATTCTGTTTTCCTCCCCCAAAACTTATAACTTAGCTATAAGATATTCCTAAGTGAACAACCATTTCTTCTGATGTCTAGGAGTTTGTCAGTGGGCTTTCCTACAAACACTTTTCCCCCCACAGATAGCCTGGACAGGCGTGGAGGAGTAGTGTTTAAATCCTAGCCAGCAACATCTCTGTTTCCATCCAATTCTTGCCCTGATTCATACTGAAAGAGAGAGCCTGGGCAGAGAAAAGCCCAGTGGCACATTACCTGTGGGTCTGGATGTCGGCTAACGATGATGGGAATGGGGCCAGGGTCACAGTGGCTCAGGATTGTGTAGACTTCGTTGAGGGTCATGCAATGCACTGGAGAATCATTGATTTCCACAATCTCATCACCACACCTGCAAAAACACCCATAGAAGCCTCAAAATAAAACAAATACTACAACAGAAAGAGGGCCACCTCTCAGTAACCAACTCCTGGCCAGGCTGTTCATAACATCTCAGTGAGTAGACTTTACCACTTGACCAAAACTCAGGACGGGGCAGAACAAAACAGCTGTGAAATTCCTGTCACTGTGGACCACTGAGTGGCCAGTGTTTCATACCTAGACATAGACAGAAGTTCACCTGTCCCTTCCCCCACTGCCTCCCATTGACCTGATCAAGACTGAGGATGTGGTTTACCCCTGCTAACTGTTTAAACGGGAAGTAACTCATCACATTCTGGGCCTCAGTGTCCTCAGAAGTAGAGTGGCTAGGAGGGGGGACTTGGCAGGGTGTGCTAAAGGCAAAGAAATTGTAAGAAATGGTAGAGGAGGGAGAGAGCAAGGACAGCAGCCATGGAGACTTCTTTTAGTTCCAACATAGGGCGCTAGTTACCGGCAACTGCTGTGGTTTAGATGGGTACCCTCCAAAGGCCCTGAGAAGTGGTGGAAACTGTAGGAGCGGGGGCCAGGGACAGCCCTTCTGGTTTCTGGGAATGTGCCTTTGCAGGGGAACTCTGCAGTGTGACTCTGCCCTTGCCTCTCTTTTCAGAGGTCTAGCCTAGAGGTGAACACTTTGTTCTGCCTTCTCTCCCTGCCATCATGTGTGTCCTCACCACAGACCCACATGTAGTGGGGCCGGTCAGACACAAATAGACCTTCCAGAACTGTGAGCCAAAATACCCTCTCTTCGTATAAGCTGATGACTGAGGTGTTTGCAACAGTAACAGAAGGCTTGCTGACACAGAAAAAGAACCAAGCTAGCAAAGACAGGATTCGATTGGATTGTTGATACCAACCAACTATCCTGGCCAAGTTGGCAAGTCATCTGAGAGGAGGGAGCCTTGGTTGAGAAAATGCCTCCAGAAGATGAGGCTGAAGGCAAGCCTGAAGAGCATTTTCTAAGTTAGTGATTGATGGGTAAGGTCCAGCCCATTTGGAGGTGTGGTATCCCTGGGCCACTGGTCTTGGGTTCTGTAAGAAACCAGGTGGAGCAAGCTGTGAGGGACAAGCCAGTAAGCAGCATCTCCACAGCCTCTACATCAGTTCTTGCCTCCAGGTTCCTGCTTGAGTTCCTGTCCTGACTTCCTTTGATGATGAACTGTAATGTGGAAGCAGAAGCGGAATACACCCTTCCCTCCCCAAGTTGCATTAGTCATGGTGTTCATCAAAGCAATAGTGACTCTAAGATGTGAACAAAGTCCTTGCCCCTTCACAGATGGAGAAACAGGCATTCAAGATAAAATAACTTTCCCCCTGCAGCCTGTATTGGGGGTGGACACTTTTCTGTAAAGAGCCAACAGTAAATACTTTATATTTGGCATGGCATGCTATCTGTGTCACAAATGCTCAACTCTGCCATTGTGAGTGACAGCTGCAGCCACAGACAGTGAACAAGAACAGATGTGTGGAAACAAAGGTTAAGAGCAGTCTTTTTCAGGGTTTCAGCAGGGTCATGGTAAGAACTCAGGTCTTCTGGTTCTGCATCCCCTCCTGTGGTCCCCTGATTCCTTCTGTGTTTCTGCTAAACTGACCTCCTTCTCTTGCTAAGGTGATTCATGTTCTCTGGATGTAATTGAACAACCCTGCCACACAACACAGAGCAGTTCCCACGCCACTGCAGGCCTCTGAGAGAGGGCAGAAGGGATAAAGTAGTAATCACCCCGACTCTGCAGGCAACCCCCCCCAACCATGCAGCTAGGTGCCCTGGCCTGAGGCCACGTCTCCCAGCCCTGCAACGGCCACCCCCAGCCCCCACCCATCCTTGTAGTTGTGTCCCAAGTGCAGTAGCAGTGGCTCTCCTGCAGATGGCAGCACAGATCTGTTTCCAGCTCAATTTCTATGAAGACATCACCTAAAGTGGGTTTGCCTTTCTACACTGCAATCATGGGAGGTGCGGGGAGGGATTAAAAACAGGGCAGAACCTTCCTGCTTAACAAAAGTGTGTCCTTGTGAAACATGCATATGTACCACGGGCAGATGTTATAATGGCTGTGAAAGTATTGTAATGGGTTAAATTGACATAACGACTTCTACCCAATCAGATCGCTTACTGAAGGCAGAAGCCTTTTATAGAGAGGTGTGACTGCAGTTTCTATCTGAAATTATTATGCTTTTCTCAGCAAAGATGTGCATGCACACAGCCAGTTTACTTAAAACACTTGGGTCTGCACATAGAGCTCACAGATAAACCCCATCGGGATGGCCATTCGTGACACCATGGTTGAGTCTGAATTGAAGTAAGCTTCCTTCCTGTTTTCTGTTGCAGTCTGACATTCTCAGAGGCCATGCTTCTTAAACTGCTCATGCACACAGATTTATGAGGAATCAGTAACGCTGGACTTTACAGCTCTGGTGTGGGGCTGCTGAGATTGTGTACCCTGCCCTCTTTCCCTGTGTCCTGGTAACTGCTGCTGAGGCACAGTTGAATCAAGCCTGGATCATTCACCATTTCTCTTGATGGATGTTTTCTCTGCTCTAAGCCAGGGGTCTATTCAGAAAGAAAAACAAAGACCCACCGCAGCCGTCCATCCAGATGCGCCACGGATCCAGGTGACAGCGTGTGCACGAAGATGCCTGAGATGCACTGGAAGTAGGGGACACTGCACAGGCCAATCCCCAGGCCAACACCAGCCTCTGGAACGCAGAATGGAGGAAAGGTGGGGGATGTGAGCTTTCCTATTAGATGCCTCTGACACCTGGTGTCCGGGGCTAGGCAAGTGTCTGGGTCAGGACACTCATTCCATGCCTGTGTGTGGAGTGTCACTGTGCACAGAGGCCATTTAGGGACCAAGTGATGGCCAAAGCAGACAGTGAGGAGGGTGTGCAGTAAGGTCAAGTAGATAAACATTAGGAAATGAGAAAGGGGAGGCTGTGAGAAGGAAGATAGAGGAAGATGAGCAAGAGGACGTGGGAAAGAAGGAGACAGCAATGAGTATTATTCAGGAAGTGAATGGGAAATAGGCTAGAAAGTGGCAGGATTCCCCTTTGGACCTCACTGACTACATTTGGTGTAAACCATGGATGACAACATAGAGCCAGGATGAGGAGTTGGGGCAGAGCATTGGGTAGCAGAAACAGCCCAGGCAGAGGCTAGAGGCTGGGAGGAGTGTGCCTTGTTTTTATAGTTCCAGAAAGGCCAGTATGGGCAGAACGTGGGCAGGCATGGGGAGGGTGGGGTGAGGTGACATAGTGCAGGGATCAAGGGCCAGACTTAATAGGTCTTGTATGCACAGGTGTGCAGAAACATACCTTCTGTTTAACTTAGAAGAAATGCCATGGGACAGTCGGGAATGAGGAATTGGCATAATGTAACTACCATGCTCTATATGGAGAGATAACTGTTGATGGTTAGGAATGGAAGAACAAAGATCATTGAAAAGATCCAGAGGGTAAAGAGGGTGGCAGAAGAGATAAATGGAATATATTCCAAAGGGATGGAATATAAGGACTGGGTCAGTAAAACATCTCAAAGGAAGTCTTGGATTGAGTGACTGGAGGGTGTCAATGCTGCTATATAACAGGGAAGTCTGGGAAGGACCAGATCTATGAAGCTCTGCCCTTCAGGCACCCATGATGCCCTTGAAGGTGACTGGGAATATGTGAGAAGAAGGGGGTTGCACAGGCAGCCTGGGACCAGACAAACAGGGATGCTATTAGGTCTATGTGGATCTTCAACTTGGAAAGGGAGTCAGAGGGTTTGCTTGATTGGAAAGGTCCTGGAAATAAGACGTGGCAGCTAACATGGACCAATTTGGGGGCCAGAGAGTGGGAAGGAGAAAGAGCTGCCTTCAGGTTTTCTTGGGGCACACATAGCTTACAAATCACTCTTATGTTTCCATCTTTCAATGTTGAAAGACCAACAGGGATGGACCATGAGGGATGGATGTTGTAGGTCACTGTTATAAAGGTAAAGAAATGTGGACTGTGACATGCACTGTGCAGGGGTCAGAGTCAATCCTGGCATCCAGGGCTCCTAACCAGAGCAAGGCTCTTTAGACTAATGGATCTGTCTCGTGTAGGTCCTTGAGATTCATCCCAAACAATGCTGAAACAGTCGGTGGGGCAGAGGCTAAGACTTGGCTATTTAAAGAGAGTGATCACTGTGGAAGCTCTCAGAAGGAGCACCACATTGAAGCCATGTCTCACCCACATACCATGCCAGGCATGATCCATGAACTTTAGTGCAGGAACCCAATTGACTATGGCCACTGAGTATTTGCACCAGAGATGCCTGGAGGCTCAACAGGCTTATGGTCCTGTAGAGGAGCTAAGAAATACTTCAGGCAAGGGTTTTATTGCATCCTCTGGTCCCCATTTTCACACACACACACTGCTCCACACACACCCCTCCTTCTGGTTTACTAACCTCTGCTTGAAACCCCTTTCTTCCTCTCCACCTTTCAGTCCTACCCCTCTTCCATTTGCCCACCTTGCACCAGCCATGCTGGCCTTCCTTTTGCTCCCAGAACACTTGCTTATCACTGTGCTTGGAGCTCAGATCTGCACTTAACAGTGTCCCTTGTCCTTCCAGTCTCAGCTCAGCTGCACTTTAACAGAGAGGGCCTCCAGAACCTTCTAGAATTAGCCATCCACCTGGAGTGACAGAGTGAATGGCTGTGGATCTCTGAAAGTCAGTTTGATTGAAAAATCAAACAAACAAAAAAATCCCTCCATTCTCTTACAGAAACAAGAAAATGGGGCCAAGAGGGTCAGTGAGCTGTTCAAGGTCTCAGGATATCAGCTGCAGAGTTCAGGGTCTGCCCGCCCTCTTTGTGTGTGTGTGTGTGTGTGTGTGTGTGTGTGTGTGTGTGTGTGTGTGTGCGCGTGTGTGCATATGTGCATGTGTGAGAATGTGTAGTTCCCTTGTATGTGCTTATTAACTGTCTCATCAAAAGACATTGTCTGGGTTTGGACAGCACAAATAAGCTTCTAGAAACAGGATGAATGGCGGTGAGATACGGCTCAGCCTGATGAACTGGGTTCAATCATCAGAACCCACATAGTGGAAGGAGAGAATCTCAACTCCCACTAGTTCTCTGTGTGGTGTGCACACGCATATACACAAATATACACAAAATAAGTAAGAAAAGAGAAAGTAGTGATGGGGGTAGGGAAGGGAGGAGGATGAGCCCTGATGGCAAGCCCAGCGGGATGAAAGTAGCACCTGCTAGTGAACCTCTTCTGTGCTCTTTCCCTATGGCAGCAGTGGGAAAGGCTGGCAGAGCACTCCTACCTTTCTTCAGGGACACCTCCACCATGATTCTGTAGTTGGGCTTGGCGGTGCTGGCAGGGGACGCTGGGCTTTCCAAGGAGAAGGGGCTGCTGTCCTGGGCACCACACGTGCTGGAGCTCAGGGAACGGCACAGAGGGGGTGACAGGTGGCTGCCCAGCGATGGGGGTGCTGTCAGGCGGGTCCTCACTGTCAGGGTCAGCAGCCCCTTCTTGGCTTGCTGGAAAGAGTGACAGTATTTGGAGCAATTCTCAGACAGGCGAAAAACAGATGACCAGTAACAATGATAGATGTTCCCCAAGGTAATGTTGGTGGGTGTGCATGTGTAGTATACAAACATGTGGTAAGTTATACGTGACACATAATTACACATACACCCATAGTATCCATGTTATATGACATGTGGCATGGGTGCTTGGCCCAGATAGACTCTTGAACTGAACTAACTGGATGGAGACTCAAAATAACTTTCAGTAATGTCTTAAAAAGTCAAAAGGATAGTGGTGGCGCACGCCTTTAATTCCAGCACCCACAAGGCAGAGGCAGGCAAATATCCAAGTTCCAAGCCAGCCTGTTCTATAAAGTGAGTTCCAGGACAGCCAGGGCTACACAGTGAACTCTGTCTCTAGCCCCCCTCCAAAAAAGCCCCAAAGCTTCAAAACATATCCATTAGTCCTCAATGGTAAACACATGGATTGTTTTGAGATAGCCTTATACATTTTTAGTAGTTTGAATGTCCTGATTCTACTATCATTTGTAGAGAAATTTCTTTAATGCTGTGCCTAAGGGCAGCACCAACTAGGCAAAGGTTAGGTCCCCATAAAGGACCAATTTTTAATTGTGTGGGACCAAAGGAAGTAGGTGACGCTGGGTTTGATCAAAGGCCCCAGACTGTGGACAGAGGCTAAAAAGTCACCTTGAACTTCTGCAAGGCATCCTGGTGTGTTAGGCCAGCCATTGATTCACCATTGAGTTCCAGAATTTCATCACCTGTTGAGGGAGGGAGAGAAAAAAATAGCTAACAAATTTTATTTGGGCTTTTGGAATATACTCCAGACTTTATGCCCTGCCCCTATTTGTGCCTTCCAAGCCTAGCCCTTGGCCTTTAGGGTTCATCACATTTGAGCAGTGTCTGGACCACTAATCATGAAGTACCAACTTTGTCACTTGGGTTTAGCATTGTTTCCTAGCAGCTTGGCATAACTGTTTCCTTTCATGCCAGATACTGTTTTATCTGATGTGCCTGTACTTCCACATACAACAAAAGTACTTAAAACTACTCCAGGCAAGTAATCCCTGTGGCACAGGGCACAGGATCACCAGAAGATGGAGGCCAGCCTGGGCAAGTCCAAGACTAGCCAGGGCTATTAAACAAATAAAAATCACCGTGCAATTAAATGTGTGCCAAGAAAGGGACAGGCAAAGTCAAGACTTTAGAATGCCTGTTTTTAATTCCACAGGGCCTAGCTCTAAATTATTAAAACATCTGTCCCCAAAGGCCAAATAAACCCAGTTCTGGGCTTATCAGTCGTGTCCTCATTTGGCTGTATCTGGTGAACATTGGTGAGCCTAGGTTGTGCCAAATATATTTAACACAATCATTTTTGGGAAGGAGAAGAAAAACAAATCATTAGTAGCTTTGATCTGTATAGCAAGCCTGTCATGACCAGCATATTCCCCCAGAGTCGACTTGAGAAAGCCACTTTTGAAAACAATTAGGCCAATTATTTGAAGCTAGAGCCAGGAATTGGCTGGTTCGAATTCTGTTTTTATTATTGCTATTAAAGGGAGACAACACCCCCCCCCCAACATTGAAAGTTTCCAAGAGTACAGAAGTAACAAAACACCAAAGCACACACCCTGGGTTCTGGCCCACACTTTCTCCTCCTGGCTCCTCTTCCTGATCTTGACTGGGCTGTTCATGTAAACCTGCCCTTGGTCCCCTCCATCCTCCTTCTTCACACCTTTCTTGTTCTTTAACTCACTCCAGACACACACACACACACACACACACACACACACACTGCCATCTCCCTCAAAGGGCAACCACTTTTCAGTGGCCTGCCAGACAGCGCCATCTAGTGCTCAGCCAGGTACATCACCCTCCTGAAGTTCCCTCTTCCATCAGCCCTTTTTCTCTTCCTCCTTGGCCTCTTCCTTTTCTCCAGTTGACTGAAACTAGAAACCTTCACGTGTCTCCATTATTCACTTAATATTTCTCCCCAGGCTTTGTCCATCCTCATTGACTCTAGTCCTTGGAAGGGCTGCTGTTCCAGACAGCCTTAAGCAGGCACAGGCGCCGGCCTCCCCGTGCCAGGCTCCCAGGCCAGCCTCTGAACAGCTCTTCTGCTTCCTGCCTCTTGCCAGACCACTGCATCCTATACACTGTTTCTCTACTTCCTTCCTGACTAGCCCATGGCCTCTCTATCCAGTGCCTCTCCAAGGATAAATGCAAAGCCTCTTACTGCTCAATGCCACATAGCGCTTGAGTTGGCAGTGTTTTCTGTAAAGAGCCAGATTATACATTTTTAAATCTTCACAAACTGTACCATTTCTGTTATGATGACTCAACACGGGGCTGGAGCATCAAGGCAGCCATGGCCGCATACAAAAGAACATGGCTAACATTTGAATCCTGTTGTAATTTGTGCGTTACAAAAAAACAAGGTAGAATTTTTTTAAATCGCATTGTTAATAATTGTGTGTGTGTGTGTGTGTGTGTGTGTGTGTGTTGTTTGAGGGTTTTGTCTTTGTTTTCTGAGACAGGATTTTACTGTGTACCCCTGGCTGTCCTGAACCTGTAGACCAGGTTGGCCTCAAACTCACAGAGATCCACCTGCCTTTGCCTTCCAAGTACTGGGATTAAAGGTGTGTGCCACCACAACCCAGAGATAGAATGCTTTTTTTTTTTTTTTTTTAATGTACTGTTTCTTTTAATTAATTGATTAATGACTGATGGTTTATTGATGTGTATGAGTGTTTTGCCTGCATGTATACCGTATGTCACCACATGTGTGTCTGGTACCCTCAGTTGCCAGAAGATGTATGGGATCCCCTGGAACTGGAGTTACAGATGGTTGTGACCTACTGTGTGGGTACTGGGATTCAAGCCCCAGTTCTCTGGAAGAGCAGCCAGTGCTAGGAACCACAGAGCCATTGCCTCAGCCCCTGACAGAATGTTTGTAATAATTTAGAGAGGTAGAAGCTTTCCTTTGTTGTGATATATGCCTGGTCACTGGGACTATAGTATAGTGTCCCAGCCGCCCCCTTGATATTTTAGGATGTTACAGTGGTTGGGCTCCTGCCTGGCTTACAGACACTGCTCTGATGCTCTGACAAGGAAGAAATCCTTCTCTTCTCCCCACTACTTGTCCTGAAATTTGCCACCTGACGGAAATCCTGAGGTCTCTTTGGTCCAAGCTGGTTGCCCAATAATCCAAACAGAGACTCAATCAAGTATGGAGTAAGGGTCTGATGACTGTGTCCTCAGGCCTCTTGCTCACTTACAGGGAGCTTTTGTCCTCTGAAGATATGAAAAGAACTGCAGGCAGAGGAAGGAAGGCAGAGAGGAGGGCCAATGCAGAAGCCATTAGCAGTTCAAAGGAGTTTCTGTGGATAAATTTCCCCCCAAAGTTACATCTTTGTTGAAGATTCGGCAGGATGACTGGCTGTTTAGAACTGTCTCACTGTGGAGAGTAGGAATGTTGCAGATCAAGAGCCAAAGTTATCTTAGGCTATCTTTAGTTGCCTTAGTAGTCATGTATCACTCACCACCTTTGAGGCTGACCTAATGTCTTTTAGACTACCACATACAGTCTTTTTGAATGTGTTAACTCGGCAGATCACTACCTCCCACCGATTTAAAAGCTATGAATGTTGTTATATGTCCTCTATAACCTAGAGCAGAATTTCACCTACTTCTCCATAACCTACCTGCCTGGTGTTCCCACTACTCCATGTGAAGAGGCCTTGACTTCTGACTTCCTTTTGCCTGTGACCGGAAAGGACTTCACATGTCCCCTTTTACAATGGATGTGGCCATCTAGATGCATGTTCCTAGGCCACAGTCACTCATATGTGGCTCAGAATAAACTGCCTCTTATTCTCATTGGTGTGAGAACTGTGGTTTGTGCCATGTACTCTGTGCTTCTAGAACCTAGTGGTTCTCAACTGTGGGTCATGACATGGGGGAGGGGGACCCTGAATGACTCTTTTACTGGATTACCTAAGACCTTCAGAAAACAGATATTTACATTACAATGCATATCAGTAGCAAACAACAGTTAGGAAGCAGCAACAAAGTAATTTTATGGTTGGGGGGGGGCTCACCACAACATGGAGAACTGTATTAGAGGGTGCCATTATTAGAAAGGCTGAAAACCAGTAGCCTAGAGCTTGGTGGGACGCTGTGAATTGTACCCACTATTCTGCCTGAAGTGCTGGACCTGGTGTCCCATGGTTTCAGGTGGAGTGGGGCAGGGAAGGTGAAGGAGAGGGTGTCAGTGAGTCTGAGGAAATGAACATGGACATGGGAGGAACGGAGTCAGCCAAGAACAAAGGCTTCATTGCAGGTTGAAAAAAGAACCAGAGGGAGGTGTGGCTGCCAGGGATGATAACCTGGTCCTCACTGTGATAGAGCCCTTGAGGGAAGAAGGCTACTACTGGAAAATGGAGAAGCATCCCCCTCCCCAACCACAGAAATGTACTCTGAAAGTCCAAGACACAAGACACATTTTCAACTCTGGGCATCTTCGGCACCCTGGCAGCCTTGGATTGTGCTTGTGACCTCTCACCAAACTTGGATTGATGGAAGCCTACCTTCCTGTAGCCGTCCATCAGCTGCAGCTGCGCCCCCTGCAAAGATGCTTTTCACGTAAATCCCAATGGGGCCATAAATGCTGTCCTTTCCCCCAACAATGCTGAAGCCCAGGCCCTGGGGAAAGAAGAGAGGGCTAGAGTAGAATATCCCAACTTCTTGGACTGTTATTTTTCTAAGGTCCTGCCTAAGTCCCAAAGAATAGAACGAGGGAGGAAACAAAGCCCCTTGAGTCTCAGAGGTTAACCAAAAAGTTGGGAAAGTAGTTTGTGGCCAGTTTGGGCTATGGAGTATCAGAGGCTTGCCCACAAAGCTGACAGGTGGACGCTGGGTAGAGACTAGTACCTCACTCTCTCCACTTGACTATTTTCATCCAATCATTTCCTCCTTTTGATGTTGGGGGAAAATGTGTTGTAAAATAAGATCATAGAAGTCACAGTCTTTCCTTGAAAGTAAAATACAATACCCAGAAACATCAAGGCAACAGTAATGGTACTAACAATAACAGCTTATGCCATGGAACAAATCCTTTCTGTTTCCAAAGGCCTTTAGCTCCCCTCCTTCTGTGTCAAACCTGTCCCCTGCCTAAGGACACCTAAGGACACCAGTCACCTGCTCTTGCTACAGGTGTTGTCCTCCCTGACATTATTTCTAGGTCGTTCTCAGGAGCCAACTAACACGTCTTAGGATTATAATGGTATCACTGGGAGAAGCAGGTAGCCTTGGCTGTGGGAACAGCTACAAGGTGCCCAAGGTGGGTCCAACGCAGAGCTGCCCCATGGAAGGTAAGGATGACGTCAACAGCAAGAAGAGAGGAGAGGGGAGGTCTGGCTTCCCCTGCAGACCTGCCAGAGATTAGTGGAACAATCTGGACTGGCTTAGGTAGTAGCAAAGGAAACAGCTTTGGCTCCATTCATTATGTTGAAGATGGAGGAATCTGCAATTCCCAGTTCAGTCCTAGGGAACGCCCATTTCAATGGTGAGCTACTAGAAATTAGTGAATCTCATTTTTCCATGACTGGACTTAGACAGGTGCTCAAGACACAAATGGAGGAGAATAAATGCAGATCTTGTTGTTCAAGAGGCATTAGGTGGGCCTGGGAGCTCAGTTCTGGACAAACCCTTGAAGTGATGGTTGCCGCTGGTAATGGCATCACTATTCATAGATCGTTCATCAAAGACCTAGGACTCTCAAAATCCACATGGAAATAGAAGTTTCAGTGGTAGGAGATCACCCCAAGTGTCTCTTATATTCATCCCCAAACATGCTTATTTCCAGGGCTTTGTATTGGGCACTTTTTTTGGTCACTGTGACCAAATGCCTGACTTACAGTCAGAAACTGGGACTGTCCAGAGAGAGCTATGACACATGCCTCTTTCTCCCTTTGACTTGAGGAGTCCTCTTTGTATTTCCTGCTGATCTCCCAGGAATGGGAAGGGACAGGCGACAGAGGGAAAGATGACTCCAGGTACATGGTGAGGTCCCTCCCTAGAACATAGTGGCCATTAGTCCCTTACTGTCATCAACTGAAATGTAGCTGGGTAGGTTAAATAAGCCCACTGTTCATCAGAGTGCTGAGCCCTTTAAACTGCTTTGAAAATGTGGCAGCAGGTGCTTGTGTCTGCCCTAGTTATTTTAGGCATGTGCAAGTCTGTTACTGTTTGGATGTGAAATGTCTGAACCCTTTGTCCTCAACTGGTGGTGCTGTTTTGAGACATGGTGGCACATTTAGTAAGGCAAGGCCTACCTGGCGAAGTAGGTCATTGGAAGGCGGGTCATAGATGTATGGCCCAACCCCACTTCCAACTCAGCCTGTTTCCAGATCCACTGAGGTATGAGCATGGGGCCTCATGCTCCCAAAACCACAGGCAAGAGCAGCGTCTGCTACAGTGCTTCACCTACCATGATAGAGTGGCCACTCAACTGTGAGCCTTAATGAACCCTTCCTCCCTTAAGCCTTTTCTTGTCAGGTCATGGCCACCAGAAAGCACCTAATACAAAGTACCTAGTATGCTGTGGGGTAAGCACAAGGGGAGAACATTCTCACACTGCTCACTCCTTCATTCCCTATATTGATAGATCTCGGTGATGGGGCAACATAGCATGATGTGTCACCGTCCAGACAAAGCAGAGTCCATTCGGACTCCCTGGGATGCTCCAGCAGAGGCCAGAAGTCTATGGCCATCGAATGATCTGTATGGAACAGGGAGCATAGAGTTTGGAAAATCTGGGTATGAGTCCAACTTTCTTCTAGCAACATCTGATTGTGGAGGTGAACTCCCGCCCGATAATTCTATGTAAGGGATTTTAGTCTGTGCATCAGGTGAGATAACGTTGTGGAGAATATCATGTCAAGAAGGATAAGGAAACAAGCTTGGAGAGTGCTGGAGCAGTCAGGGAACATTGCTGTGGCATCCTCTGAGAGGAACTGGAACAATCAGGTTGGCTTAAAGCCCAGAGAGTGCCTATGAGCTTGTTTCCCCCTTGCTGCACTCAGTGGACCACAGCCCCATTTCCACGCTGCCTTGGAGTAACAGCTCCTAGAACAGAGCATTGCTCCAGGGCTTCCTGTTGGTGATGATCTTTGCCCACCTTTGCTTGGCCCTTCATCAGCACAATGTTGGAGATGACTGAAGCCTGCAGACCCCCAGACAGCTGCCCGAGCTGAGCTGTGCTCAGTGACCGAGTTGGTCTTGTGGTGCCCTGTAATGAAGAACCCAAGAGGGCAGGAATGAGCCACCTGTGACATCAGCCAAGGACAAGAGCCCCACCCTCTACCTCCTAAGGATGGTCAGTATAAGAGCTGGAAGGTGACTCATGGGACATCATTCAGATTCTGGTGGCTTGGGCAGGCAGCTTTTTCAAGGTGACCTGGCTGCAGACCAACAGTAAAGGCTCACACATGCTTGTGAAGGCAGTAAGCCAAGGGTAATAACACACAGACCACACTGCCTCCAGAATGGGCCCTGGAGGCCAAGCAAGATCTTCAGCTGAGTTTGAAACATCGCTATAAATTGTGCTCAGCTCAAAGCTCGTTTACCTAATGCCCTGCTTGTGCCAAGTACAGTGTAGAACCCAAAGATCAAAAGGAGAAGATGAATTCCAGGGGAGACCAATGCAGTTGAACCAGTTGCATCGAAGAAGCAGAGGGTGTCACCAAAGAGCAGTTTTGTGTCCCAGAGCCTCAGTGGGGAGCAGCATGGCTTAGTGTTTGTTAATGCTGACACTTTGGAAGCCACATCCATGTCCCAGATAGTTCTCCTGGCTCTGCCAGGTATCAGCTGATAACCTTGGAGAAATGACCTTGTCCCTCTGTGCCTCAGTTTCCTTCAGTAGAAGAACATTTTCAAAATGCCTATGTGCATGGCTTTGAGGAGTAATTAACTATGCTAACTATGCAGATGCTCAGCACAGGCTTCATCCTTAGGAAATGCCTATACATCCTTATTTTGCTATGTAATGCTTCAACAGTCTGTGACTTTCATGTTTCCTATCTGGCCATGTCAGCCAAGAGTGTGTAAGGGAGAGTGTGTAAGAGTGTGTAAGGATCCCTGCTCTCTAAGGTCTGGTGCTGCAAGGTGAGGCACACACATAACTAGCCTGTGGGGAAAGCAGGCTTTGAGACCATCACCCCTGAAGAAACAGCTCATCTCCTCACCCCACCTCCCCTCCCCTCTCCTGCTGTTCCTGTCCCTAGTCTTTCCTGTTGCTGACTTGAAGCTTTGTGTCCCTAAGCCCCACACAAGACTGTCTCTCCCCGCCCCACCCCCCATTCCAGAAACAACCCTTCTGGAATCCTGCTTTGCTGACTCCTTTGGAAGTCTCTATGCAGATAAAGGGAGACCATGAATGGGCATCAGTGATAAAATTGGCTTATCAATATCACTGGCCAGAGATGTAGTTGGTAAGGCATTATATTATTCTCTCTCTCTCTGTCCCCTCCCCCCCGTGTGTGTGTGTGTGTGTGTGTGTGTGTGTGTGTGTGTGTGTGTGTGTGTGTGTCTGGGACTCACATAATGGAAGGAAAAAGCCAGCTTCCATAACTTTTCTTCTGACGTCCACGTGCACACTGTTGCACTCCCCACCAGCCCCACACAAACATACACAGAGGCTCTAGACGATGTTAAAAAAAAAAAAAAAAGGTGCAACTTCAAGTCCAGTTCTGTTACATACTATCACAGTGAATGACAATACATTCCTTGTTTTGTCAAATCCAGAGTGCCTAGTCTTCTCACCTGAGATGTATTGTGTAGGTGAAATAAAGGGATTCTCCGGAAGATTTGGTTGAGACCTGGAGAACTGGGGTGGGAGGTGGGGGTCTCTATTGGCTCCTAAAAGCATAGAAGTGACAGCAGTTACATGTACCTGGCACAAGGGGGGGCTGATAGGTAGGCCTTCCTAGATGATTTTTGCCTAGTGAGATGCTTTAGCCACCTTAGCAAGCTCTCCGAAGTGGGCAGAAAGGCACTATTGCAGAAAATACATAGCCTCTCATCCTCCCATATGTCCAGGCCCCTCCCCTCCATTTTACCGAAACTGGGTAGTCCAGTTGTTGAGAGAGAGACTTCCTGTTGCTACAGAGAGAGTACGGCTGCCTGTCGGTAGGAGCTGCAGATTTCTTCGTCACTGGAAAATCAATTTCTCCTGTGCAATAGGGATTAACACCTAAACAGAGGTGGGAGTCAGGAAACAAAAAGGAAGATTTCATGTGTGTGCACTCATATGGTGACAAAATCAACCTCGCACATCCATCGCCAGCCCTTCTTTAGGTAGGGGTCTGTGAGGGTAGACCATCCAGCACCCAGGATGGTTAGTGTGGTCCTCCAGACTGAAGAAGGCACAGCATCATTCTAACTATTCATCTTGAATTTGGTGCTTCAGGATGCAACAGATTTCTTTACCAGAGTGGGTTCCTGCTCCACCCCTGTCCAACTCAGCAAGGGTGAGAGGGATTTCCTGCATGGTGTACATGTCACATGGTATGCCACATTATACTTGTAGTCCAGGCTGCCAGAGAGTTTCCAATCCCAATCAAAGGAGGGAGACAGCACAGAGGTTCCTGGTGTAGGAACAGAGCCTGGCGCCAAGCAGGGAGCCAATCAGTGATTATATGGAAGACTAGGCAGGGAGAAGGTGGGCCCAGGGGATTCTTCCATCTTCCATACAGACTACTGCCTCCTACACACCCCACACACAGGCAGAGGGCCCAGGGGTCCTCCATCTTCCCGTACTGCCTCTTACATACCCCTCACATAGGCAGACAACTTGAATCCTTGGGGATTTGTGGAAATGCAAACTATCAGCTCCCTGGAATATGGGGATCTCAATCTTCCTGTCATTCATCTGGCTCTATCACCACCCACCACCCACCACTCAACTACCTACCCCACCACTCACCACCCATACCCACCACCCACCACCCACCAAACTAGCCACCACCCACCAACCACAGACTCTCACAGTCAATTTGAAAACCTTTAGGGTTGACATACTTAACTCCTAATGTCTAGAGCTCTCCAGCTCAGATACAAAGTTAGCTGCATAGGTCATTTAAATTTATCTAATAGCCACACTGAAAGAGTAAAAGGAGGACCAGGCATAGTGGTGCACAGCTGTAATCCCAGCCCCCCACAGGGTAGGGAGAGGAGGATCAGGAGTTCAAGATCATCCTCCACTACATACTAAACTGGAAAAGAACCTAGGCTATCTGAGATCCTGTCTCAAACAAAACAAAAAAAAATCTAAATAAAACAAAAGAAGAGAGAGAGAGAGAGAGAGAGAGAGAGAGAGAGAGAGAGAGAGAGAGAGTTTCAGGACAGTCTGGCCTACACAGTATGACCCTGTCTCAAAGAACCAATTCAAATAGGATAATAATAATAACAATAATAGTAATATTGGTAGTAGTAGTAAGGATAGGAGGAAGAAGGAGGAGGAAGTGGAGAAAATGGATGTGACTGGTTTAATTATATTAATATATTTTTATTCTGTCCACTCTGTCTAAACTATGTCCCTCCAACATATAAACAATATGTAAAAAGATTAATGAGCAGCTCATGTTCTATTTTTCCTTGTACTTAGTCTTCAGTTGGGCATGTTCTCTAAAATTTCTGTGTTCTCTACAGGGAGCATCCATGTGCTCAGAAGTCATTGTGGCCAGTACACAGGGGGCAGGGTTCCAGAGACCTGGGAGGGGGGAGGTGACAGGGGCAGGATGATGATGACAAGATTTACCCAGCATTCTTCAGCCTGAGGAAGTAGACTGACCTTTATGGAAAGCCCAGCCCCCCCCCCCATCCCAAGGAAAAAGTGAGGTTGGTGGTGGTTCACAGGAAATGCAAGATGGATCAAGGTTGAGATTTCCTTTCTGTAGGGGCAGGGAATAGGAAAGACTTTTTTATAGACTAAAGAGAGGAAGTGACTAGCTAGGACAGGTTCAGAATGAGAGTCCCCAGAGGAGCAAGTAAAATACCTAAAGATAAAGGACAGAGGCAGAGGCACCATGGAAAGGGGGAGATTTGGGTTCTTTGGTGCTTGGAAAGTAGCTGGGGAAACTCCCTGCAAAGGTGGTTGCTTCCAGAAGTCCCTTCAGAATGATACACTCGTCTTCTGTAACTTGCAGGGACCAATTGCTCCCAGATGGGCCAGGAGGGAGCTGCACTGTCAAGACAGGATGCAGAGCTTCCATCAGAAGTGGTAGGAAGCCAGAGGTCACCGATTCCTAATCTGCCCAGGCACCACTTTTAGTGAGTGTTTAATAGGAATGCAGATCGATCACACCCCTACTGACCCACTGATGGGGACTAAGGCAACTCTCCTGGTGATGCAGCCAGTTTATCATAGGCCTTGGGGAGCCCCCATGTACTCCTTGCTTTCAAGTGAGCAAACAGAGGATCAAGGGCCTCATAGCTATAAATAAGTCCAGAGCATAAACCAGACCTTTGGGGTCCTGTGGCTTCTGCCCACAGCACTGACCTCTACTGGATGAAAGAGAGGGAGAGAAATAAGGACAAATAAATAGGCTGCCATTAGCAAAGACTGACAGTAGGTTGATGACAGAGCCATGGGCAAGTCCAGTGCAAGGTGTTAAGACCATGCTGAGCTGGGCTCTGCCCTTCTTGACCCAGGCAGTCACTGTGCTTTTAGGTGCTATGTCCCTGCCATGGATTCAGATCTGAATAAATGGAGGCCAGAGCAGGACTCTCCAATGCTCTAGCTGGTCTGAGTCCTCCCTCTCCCTCACTCTACCTGAAAATTACTTGTGGGTGTGCACCAGCCAACAGAGAAATGCATCAAAATTATTATCTCCAATGGGGGGAGGGTTAAAACCTGCTAGACCTACAGCACTGGCTGGGTTGATAGTAGATGTGGTTAGAAACCCAGCTCTGAAGCCCAAAGAGTTTTAGAAAGAGTATCTGTAAGTTGAGGGGAATATGCAACAATAATAACGAGTTTGCACTTTGAAGCTAAGTTGAATTATGAGCTGGAAGAGTTAATTGGCAAAGGAACTAAAATAAATAACACTAAGTTCTTTGTCTCTCATAAAAGGAATAATTGAGAAATTTTACTCTGATTTATTTATTAATTAAGTTTAATAAATTAATTAGTTAATTTAAATTTAAAGAAAAGCTGAAGTGGAAATAGAATTGAACAGATTCTAGAAACCTGAAACAAGATACACCAAGAGGCAGAAAACAAGCTATTATGGGAACACAATGCAGAATGAACAAATAAAGGATGGGGTCTTGTCCGGATGGCTCAGTGGGTAAAGGCCTTTGCCGACAAGCCTGGCCACCTGAGTTTGATCTCGAGGTCCCACATGCTCAAGTTGTCTTCTGACCTCCATATGATCACACACTCTGTGGCAAATGCCCCCTGCTCTCCTCCCTTCCTTCCTTCCCTCCCCCATCCCTCTCTGTCTGTCAGTCTCTCTCTCTCTCATACACACACACACACACACACACACACACACACACACACATGCTAATATTTTTTAATGGGAATGGACAAGAACTGACCATCAATAGTGATGCTAGTCTTCAGCTAATCATTTAGGAAAAAATACAATGCTTCTTACTTCATATAAAATGCTAAACATTATAAATATAGCAAGTTTGATATGGAGATAAATCATTTATAAAGTAGAGGAAAAATATAAACACACAATTCTGGTTGGT
This sequence comes from Phodopus roborovskii, assembly GCF_943737965.1. Taxonomy (NCBI): domain Eukaryota; kingdom Metazoa; phylum Chordata; class Mammalia; order Rodentia; family Cricetidae; genus Phodopus; species Phodopus roborovskii. The sequence continues at coordinate 9,206,764 of NW_026126625.1, forward strand.
TTCTGTCAACTTGACACAAACCAGAGTCACCTGCGAAAAGGCAACATCTGTTGAGGAATGCCTCCATCAGATTAGACTGTGGACAAGTCTGTGAGGCATTTTAATGGTTGCTAATTAATGTGGGAGGGTCCAGCCCACTGCTTGGCAGTGCTGCCCCTGGGCAGTAGACCCAGGTTATATAAGCAAGCAGGATTATACACAGTTATCCTCCATGTTTCCTGCCTCTGGGCCTGCCTGAGTTCTTGTTCTGACTTCCTTCCCCCGTTGATGAATTGTGATAGTAAAGTAAGCCAGATGAACCCTTCTTGCCAACACAGCAACAGAAAGCAAATTAAGATGCATACATATTTAATATTCTTCCAATATGGGAGAAAGTTCATGGTAAAAGGGAAAAAGATCAAGTCTGATAGTATAAAAATCAAAGCATCTCCAAATGAAAAACTACATAACTAGTGGAAGTGTGTGTGTGTGTGTGTGTGTGTGTGTGCATGCATACACATGCATGTGTATTTGAAAAATCCAACATTCAACTACTAATTTAACCAAAAGTTTTGTAAATTAGTAAGACAATGATGACCCCAATAGAAAACTAGTAAGAGTCACCAAAACAAAATTAAAAAGAAATATACCAAATAAATGAAAAAAATTTTTCAGTCCACCTAAAGAGACCTGTTTTCCAGCTGTTTGGTAAGCCCATGTGCAAGTAAGTAATGGGTTGCATAAGAAACCAAACACACACTTAAAAGCCAGCCAGATATGCTGCAAGCCTGGAGGCCATTACCTTCTAGGGCCTGAAGGGCACAGGAAAAAAATTGTGTCAGTGAAAGCCAGTGAGCCACTGCCAGGGAAGACAGGCCACTTAAGTGATAGACAGTCAAGGGACCAGGGAGAACAGCAATACCATTGCTCTAGCCTATAGACAGCCACTGATTCTTTCAGTAACTGAACTCAGTTTGGATCCAGAAGTTTGGGAGGTTTGTGCTATTATCTGGGGGATCAGTTCCCAGGATACCAGCATGGCTGGCTTCACGGACATATGGCCTGAGCAGTCACCGGGCCTGTGGTCAGAAGACTCCCAGCTTGGTTTAATGCTGGGCTGTTGCCACTTTGAAATTCTTAATAATAATTTTGAACAGGCTTCCTTGGTTTCATTTTAGACAGAGCCCCCCACAAAGTGTGTAAGTGGTCCCAGGTGCTAAGCAAGGCAGAGAAGCAGAAACAGGCAAGAGGCAGACAGAAAGCCTGTGCAACAAATATTTAAAATAATAATAATAATACAGTGTGAAGTGGGTGATCATGTCTGCTGCTGAAGGAACGTCAGGCTAGTTTGGCAGTGTGACCCAAGTCCTTAGGCTGTATCTACCTAGCACTTAAAGCAAAATCCAACTCCCAGGCCATTACACTAACAAGAAACCAAGTTATACAGGCATCCAAACAATGGCTTGTAGGTGTCACAGAGTAATGAGGCCTGGAGAGTCAAAAGAAATGCCCCAAAGTCAAACAGATAATCACTTCCAAGGAAGTTGGATCCCAATCTAGACACAATGGCCCTCAAATGTGCTGTCTTTCATTTTGCTTTGGTTGGGGGAGTGTGTTGGTTTTGAGACAGATCTGCTGTAGCCCAGCCTGGCCACACACTCAATGTATAGAGTCCAGGCCAGCTTTGGACTCCTCCTCATCCAATCTTTAGGGCTCATATGATGGGACTATAGACACCACCACACTCAGCTTTCAAGTATTCTTAGTCATTCACCCATCACTTCCTCCTATGGGGTTGTCACTCAATATTCACAAGAACTAATGGCATCCAGAAACCCCACACACAAAAAAAATTTAGGTACTTCTCCACATTCTGTATAAACTTACTGCATCATTACCACATAATAGATGCATATAAGTGCACTACTTATGCTAGATTTTTATAAGACAACGAGAAAAGAATCCACACATTTTTTTCTGTAAAAATGTGATTTTTTTCAGGTATTTCCCCTTTACAGATATGGAGGCTAACTGGAGTTCCCTTTAGGAATCAGTATGGGTGGAAAAATAATTTCATGTATAAAGTAAGCAATGTGGATTATACTAATGGAAGAATGAAAATAATGCAAATATCTAATAAGAGAGAGTTGGTCTACTAGACTGTAACTGTTCATACAATGAAATTCTGTATTTCTATTAAAAATGGTGTTTAGAATGGAATTTCCAGTGACTTGTGCATACAAGTTTTCTGTAGTCACGTGGAATTAACTGAAAAATGTTAGCACAGCTTAATGTTAACATCTCTAGTGTGATCTGAATTTCTTGCTGCTTTTCTCCATTCTTCAGATTCTATTTACAGTAACCAAGAACACTGAGGTCTTCTGATCTTGGGCCCTGTCATATCACAGGGGGGTTGGGGTAGGGCAAGGCTGGCTCAGCACAGGAAGTGTGCCAGCACTCAGGGTAGGAACAAACATTCTGCTCTTCTCCCCAGACCAGCTCTTCCCAGCATGTCAAGCAACCAGAAGAGCTGTCCACAGAGACATGGCCAAGCCAATGCAGAACTTCTCTAGCTCCCTGGGAAGCACACCCAGGAAGCATGCTCTCTGAGAGACAGACAGCTGCTACCTTGGTTTACCCTTGATAACCCAGGAAGGACCCTGCCCCCTGGCCTCCCCCATAGCACTGACAGTCCTGGTGTTCAGGAGCAGTTAAGCCCTGTAATGGTTTGAATGATAACATCCCCCATAGACTCATGTATTGGAACACTTGGTCTCAAGTGCCCCTTAAGGAGGCCTAGGAGGTGTGGTCTTGGTGAAAGAAGTATGAGAGGCAGGTTTGAGAATTTAAACATTCCTGTTTCCATTTCTCCCTCTGCTCTGTGCTTGGGGTTCAAGGTGTGAGCACTCAGCAGCCTGTTGCTGCCACCATGACTGTTTGCTGTCTCCTCCTGCCATGATGGACTCTAACCCTCTGGAATTATGAGCCAGAATAAATGCATTCTTTAAGTAGCCTTGGTCATGGTGTTTTGCCACAGCAACAGAAAAGAAACGAATATAATCTGTTCCTGGAAATATTTTGGCAAGATACTCACTGGTGGAGTTGCTGCGTGTCCTTTGGTGGCAGGCTTTAGGGAACAGGAAGTTGCTACTTTGTGCGTCTGGTTTTCCAGTCTTTTCTCTAGAGGAAGTTGTAGAAGGTTCCTGTGAAAACAGTTTCCATCTTTTTTATTCAGCAAATTAAGAGTTGAAATGAATGTTTAGCATAATGAGGCATTGTCATGGACCAGAGAAATATCTGTTGATTTGTCTGTCTCTCTACTGAAATAGCAGGCACTTTGAGGGCTGGGATTTAGGACCAGTCTTAACTATTTATTCACAGATAAACATTTACTTAAATCAAAGGTACTTAACAAATAGAAATTACATAACTATTAAAGGAATGCAGCAAATGTTGAATGCATATGTCAGGGTTTTGACTTGGGGAATTCAGCAGTGATCAACACAGGCAAAGACTTTTTGGATAACTGGCATTTTAGTAAAGAAAGACTATCAGGAAACAAAGGTAAAAGATCACCACAGAGAATGACAAGTGGCCTGCATGGAGAGCCCTGGAGACCCGTGCTAGAGATGATGGGGGTGCTACATCGTGCTGAGATAGGCACTCACAAAACTACTATTGACAGTAGAGTTTTAAAGCACTGAATCAGCCATGTATTCTTCTGGGTATTGTGGTTTTATTATATTGCTGGTTTCTATTTGCCAGCATTTAATTTAGAGCCTTAAAAGTCAATATCAAGTCAAATTGTTTACAATTCTCTTTTGTTTCTGCCTTACCATATTGAATGATTTCACTTTTTTTATAGCAATGATTTTATATGAATAGTTTCTAGGGGTGGGAAGATGGCTCAATCTATAAAGTACTTGCTGCACAAGGATGAGGACTGGAGTTTGGATCCACAGTCCCATATAAAAAGCCAGGTTTAGCAGTTTATGCCTGTCATCTATGCGCTGGGGAAACAGAGACAGATGGACCCTGGGGCCCACTGGCCAGGTCTTGCTGAATCTGAGCTTCCAGGCTCAGTTTGAGATACTGTTTCCAAAACATGAGGTGTAGAGTGAATGAGGAAGGTAGTCAGTGTTGACTTCTGATCTCTGCATGTACACATAGGTATACACACACAAGCAACACAGGCCACACACATACACACACACACACCACCACCACATCACACCACATGCACAAACAACACACACCACACATACACACACTATACCACACCACACACACACACACTATACCACACCACACATACACACACTATACCACACCACACATACACACAAACTATACACACACACATACTATACTATATATATATATATATATATATATATATATGTACTACACACACACAAACCACACACACAAATAGTATATATATATACTACACCACACACACACACACCACACTACACCATACACACATAATACTTTCACACTCCCACACACAAACAACACATATACACAAACCACACACACTACACCATACCACACACACATACACCAAACAAACCACACACACAAACAACACACACTGCATAAACCACACACACACACACACACACACACACACACACGAGTCAAGCATGAAATTTTCATTGTACTGAGTATGTTAAACAACATAGTTGGTCTCATTTTTCTATCAGGGTGGAAGAAACTATGTGACTTCCTTGTATGAAAAGAATCTAGAAGGACTACTCTCTCTTTTCTTTGAGATATTACAAGTGGACAGTGAGGGTAAAAGGATTACTTTACTTCAGCTCCTGGGTCTTTCTACTTTGTAACTTTACAAAGACTGTGACAATTTTTTGAGATACACTGCTTCTCATTTACTACTGCAACCTCCCGTGTGTGTGTGTGTGTGTGTGTGTGTGTGTGTGTGTGTGTGTGTGTGTCAGGGAAGCGGTAGGTGGGAAACTCTCTAAAGGTAGGCACAGCTACGGTTGAATGACTAGGTAAATGACCTTTGGATATTTGTCACTGGACCTGGAAGTATAGCTACAGACAGTGTAGGTGTTTGGGGGCAGGCACTTATTGCTGCAGTGTCCTGGAGACTCCTAGTCTATCTGACATGACCACCTTTGTGAGAAGGCAGAGATAGCAGGGACTGGTTAACTGCATGTGCCCAGTGAGTACAATACCCAGCACCTGGTGCGTGGCCAGAGAACAGAGAGAATGCCCTCTGCTCTGCCTCTCGTGGGGTACCTCCTTGAGGCCTCAGCAGCGCTCAGCAGCCAGCACCAGGCCTCACCACCACCAGCAGGCCTGCACTGAAGACACTGATGGCCTCTGCCCCGCTGCTTTCAGGGTTCCCCTCTGCTCTCTGCTGTGTCACTGATGGCAGGCTAGTGACCCTGGGCCCACCCCACCTGCACCATGACACACAGCAACTTCTCACGGGTTCCAGAGTACAGTTAGGCCCCCTCCATGGCAACTGTTTGGACAATTGTTTCTCCTGAGGGGCACACTCCTTTTGAGTTTTGAAAGAATTTTATGCCCAGTGGTGGAGTTAACCAGGTGAGCTTTGTAAGCAACCTGGATCCAGAAGCCCACTAACAGCCTTTCAAAACTAAGCTATATCCAGTCTGGCGCAAGAACTCATGCAAGAAACCACAAATCAATTCCCCTTTACTTCCTGTGTAAGCCAATGTGAAAATCAGAGAAAAGTCTGGGCAGACTCCTAGGCAGTCATTTCTCTTTTTAGCAACAGATGGTGCTGTGTTAGCCAGAACAAAATCACCCATCTTTAAGCTGTGCTAACCCAATAAATTCTTTACAAGCTATAAAAGCTGTGATTAAATACAGGAGGCAGTTGATTTTGTTGAGTTCTTGAGAATCTAATTTTAAATAATTAAGTATATGATCTCCTTCTTTGAACACACTGGAATATCCACCCTAATATCTAAAAGATATTTCTCTTTTTTTAATGGTATTTTTTCTTTTTATTATTTATTTTTATTTTTAAAACAATTTTATTTTACATACCAATCCTAGTTCCCTCTCCCTCCCATCTCCTGCTACCCCCACATTCTACACACCACACCCTCAACCCATCCACTCCTCTGAGAGGGCCAGGCCTCCCATGGGGAATTAACAAAGTCTGTCATACCACTTGAGAAAGTACCAATCCCCCACCCTCCCCCCATATCTAGGCTGAAAAAGATGCTTCTTAATGACAGTAGTAGGGAGAGGGCGTGTCCCAACTCTACCTCAAAGACTTCACTCCTCTACCATCTGCATTTAATGCACTCCAGTGCAACGATGGCAGAAGTACCGATCTAATGTGGCCTTGGGACCTTTGCAAGCCTACTAAACAAGCAGCTAATTGGTCTACTTGTCCAAGGGTGACCCTTATCTTTTTTTTTTTTATTATTATTAGATAGTTAGATCTTTATTGCTTGCTTTGAAATTACATTCTATTTTTACTTCACTAAATTGTTTGTTTTAGCTTTAATTTTTTAATTAATTTATTTTTATAATCCAATCCCAGTTCCCCCTCCCTCCTCTCCTCCAGCTCCTCCCAACTCCCATCTGCTCCTCAGAGAGGGTAAGGCCTCCCCTAGGAAGTCTACTAAGTCTGCCCCATCATCTCATTGAGGCGGGACCAAGTGTGACCCTTGTTCTTAAAGAATTTTTGAGACATGTATTCAGACTGCATATTCCCACTTTCAGATGTTTAATAATGTGAAAGTAAGTAAATGGGATACACACAAGACAAGACATGCTAAAGTTATTTTTAAAATAGTGTTTAAAAGAGTTTTTTAGTGCAATTATACATTATCTGTAAGTTTTAAAATATTTTATAATAGTCTGACTATAATGAAATAAAAAGTACAATTCCCAGCATTCTCATGGCAGCTAGAAACTATCTGTAACTGCAATTCTAGGGGATTCTATGCTAACCTCTGGCTTCCATGATGCATACATGCACATGGTACACAGATATATATCGGGCAAAATACCCACACACATAGCATAAATAAATTTCATATGTTTAAGATGTCAAACGTGGCGACCTCCTCAGCCGGAAATGTGTGTCAAGATGGAAGGTAGGGTGGTGAGACCAGCAGTATTGGCTTCTTCCTGAGTCCAAACTTGTCATGCCATTGCTCAGGCTCAGTTTCCTTTTCTGTAAACTGAAAGGTATACAGCCATCCCTCACCACCACTTCCTGCTCTGCACTCTCAGTGCAACTGATGAGTATGTTTAAAGCCTCCGGGCTGCTTCCCTTTCTGAAATGATCGCACATCAGAAAATGATTTACAAGTCTCAGACTGCTTCCCTTGGCTCCCAGGGGAGCCTGGCCACTCTGGACAAGCATGTCCTGGGTGGGGCAGCTTCTTATCAAAGGAGTCTCTGTAGCAAGTCCACGGAGGCCTCCCTCTGCAGTACACAGAACAGAACACTTCTGTTCCTGCTCCCAAGGTGGGGCTTCTCTCCAGGCTGGGGCTTTGTCACTGCGGTCAAAAGGCTAACATAGTCATTAGAACACACTTCCCCTTGATTTCATCAGACTCTATGGCCATGACAGCCATTCTGTAGGCAATGTACCCCTCCGTTAGCTAGTCATCCATCTCTGAACCAACCAGTCCCAGAGGGACCAAATGGCCTTGGGGTTCACTGTGCAGCAAGCTCTTCACAGTACTTTCGCCAACATTAAGATCAGTCATATCACTTCTAGGGACAAACAGCCAACTTTATAAATGGAAATGTACATAGTCCTCATGGAATGAGAGGACGAACCCAGAATGATGTGATGAATTTGGGGGCATTGCATTCTACAAGCAAAATGATTCCAGAGCTAAACTTCTCCCGAGGCTTACAAGTCCCATTGCTTCACTGGGAGAGCCCATTTTGCATGTGGACGTCTAGCTGGCATCAGGGACAAACTTGGCACTCTGGAGCTTGCTGGCTGCATTCCTCCTCAATGGAAACCTTTCCGTTTGCTTTTGAACAGAGTTGCTGTGACTGCTGCCTCTGAGAGAACTGCACAGCATAACCCAACGATGCCCAGCAAGGTCCATTTCCTATGGTTGGCTTGACATTGCAGCAACAGGCTTTGATATGTAAGTCGCAAGCATACATGAGTGGGTTCCAGCAGACGGCTCTGGGGCAGCCACCTGGTCACATGGATGGTGCTGCTTATCTGAACAAGCACTTCCAGGACTTCCCTTAGATGTCCACTCCTCTCATCTGCAGGATGACCACTGTCACCAGGTCCTTGTAAGTCCACCTTCTCAAGTCTCCCCAGAGCACCATTCTCACCCCTGTCACAGTTCAAGGTCCGGGCCCAGTTCAGTCTACTATAATGGTCTCTGATACCGTGAAAGAATATTTCTAACAGACAGTTCTAGGACAGATGAATTTCTACATATGAGTTGGACTCCTATCTCACACCATACACACAATGTAACTATTTAGAAAGGAGGTCAAGAAAGAGTGCTATTAGGTGAAGGGGAAGGACAGAAAACATGCAAAAGGACACAGAGTTGTGGAAGAAGATATAAAGCTGCTAATGTTTGTGGTGATATGTTGCTTATGATCTAATAAAGCCTCTGCAGATCAGAATGCAAAGATAGCCACAGCCATAGAAGCTGGCCAGTGGTGGCACACACCTTTAATCCCAGGATTCAGGAGACAGAGACAAATGGACCTCTGTGAGTTCAAGGCCACACAGGGATGCACAAGAGTGAATCAGTTTAAAAGAGAAGCAGAGTTCACCCCTTTAATCCCAGCACTAGAGAAGTATATAAGATAGGAGTGGGGCATTCAGTATTCAGTACCCTGGCAATTAGTCTCCAGAGATGGTAAGGACAGGATCCCTCCCCCAGCCTTGGTAGAGGTAAGAGCTATAGACTGCTTTACTTCTCTGATCTTCAGCTTGAACCCCAATATCTGTCTCTAGGTTTTTATTATTCATGCTACAAATGCTGTATGTATGTATGTATGTATGTATGTATGTATATAGTTTCAACTCTATCAGATTTTTTTTTGGCGGCAGGGGTCGGGGGAGGGCGGATGTCAGGTGATGTGTAGGTGTATAAAGATGTAATTGATAGTGAAAGTATGAAACTCTAATCCACATCCCACAACTTCAGAATGGCATTCTGTTTCCTGAGAAGCACAGAGTTGGGGGCTGGGCAAGTCTTTGAGTGGCTAACTTAATCTAGCTGTGTGTGATATTTTCATTTTAGAGTTCATCACAATTAAACAATTTTATAATAAAAGAAAAGAAAGTGGTGGATTACATTGTATCTCCCACCACCACGGGGACAGTCAGTAAAAAATGCTGATAAAACTAACTTTTCTGTGTCATGAAAGTGGTGTAAAATTCAAGCAGACAGTACAGGCTTTCAGCCTTCATCCATGTGCGCCGATATCATGTGGGTGTCATGGTGTTGGGAATGGAAATGGAAAGAATAATTTTCCAAATATATTCCAGCTTTAAAATAATTGAGGAAAACTCCATTAATCTCTTCATATGACCTGCTAGTTGTCTCACTTGCACATTAAAAATATTTTTGAATGTATAAAAATTAAGATAGATGGCACCTAAGAAATGACACCCTAAGCTGACCTGTAGTCTACACATGAATTGGGAACAGGTGAGCCTGCACCCACCCACCCACATGAATCTACATATGTATGACATATACACATATAAATGTAAGGCACTGAAACTGTTATGGAAAACAAGTTGAAGATTTGACAAAAAAAAAAAAAAAGTTGTGTTATGAGCAGTTTTCCCACCAGCCTGGTCCCAGAGCTGCACCAGCCCCAATAACACACAGGGACACCAAATTAGATATAAAACTGTTGGCCAGTTACTAGCATTTCTTATTGGCTAGCTCTGTCTTAAATATTAACCCATTTCTATCAATCTAAGTATTTCCACATGATCTTATCTTACTGGAGAGATGGTCCGGACACCTTCCTACTCTCATATCCTACATCTTGACCCTCTATTACATCTCCCCAAATCTTCCTTGTCTCCTAATCCCACCTATCTTGCCTTGCTATTTGCCAACCATGCTTTATTCACTAACCAATAAGAGAAACATATTTACAGAATGACATCTCCCATCAAAGTTGTTTTGCTGTGAATTTTCAAGACAAGGTCTCTCTTGAATATCCTAGAACTCACTATGTAGACCAGACTGGCCTCTAACTTATAGAGATCCACCCGCCTCTGCCTCCAAGATGCTGGAATTAAAAGCATGTACCACTACACCTAGCACAATATGTCAAAAATTGTAATACAGTATCATCCAACAATTACACTTTTAGGTATATACTTAAGACAATTGAAAACACACACCCATGTTTTTTAAAAAAAACAACTTACACAGGTGCTCAAAGAAGGATTATTCATACTATCCAAAAATAGAAAAATATTCAGTGTTGAGTAATGATAGGTAAGTGGCTGGAATGTAGGATATTCATAAATTATAATATTGTATTTTGATTAGAAGTAATAAAGGGCTAATTCAGTCTACAACACAAATGACTGGAAATTGTCATAATAATCAAAATAAGCCAGTGGAAAATATTACATATGTATGACTATCTATGAGATGTCCAGCACTATGCTGATGGGAATGGAGTGGGTATGATCATAGTTTCTGAAGCTCATGGTCTTTATACGGAACAGGGATAGGACAGAGATGTGAGCCCTGAGGAGCTGCTAAAGCCTGTGAGGTTTCTTTTGAGGTGGCAAATGGTTTTGAGGTGGTAAATGGTTTAGTTAGGAGTGTGGTTGTACAGTTCTACAGATATGATGAAACTACAGAATATTATACTTTAATTACATGATATATGAACTGTATAATAAAACCACTCAAAGAGACCCAGAATGGTGGTATGTGCCTACACTCCTAGAACCCAGGAGTCTGAGGCAGATAGTTCTTAAATCACCCATGAGTTCAAGTTTAGCCTGTATTACGTAGCAAGATCCTATCCTATCTAACACAGAGAGAGAGCAAAGTATAATAGCACCTGTGATGACCATCAAGAACCCTGGTATTCAGTCTCCTATTCTCAAATTTTATTTTAGGAAATAATTGTATAAAATACATACAGATGTTTGTACAAGGATGTTCATCACCATACCTGTAAAACAGAAAACACTGGTAGGTGTAACATTCAAGGACGAGGGATGATCATGCATTCCCTGCTGTGGTGACCACTGACTGTGATCCTTCAGCAAAAGCCAAGTAACAGATTTAAGTGGGATGGAAACCTACCAATGAAAAAGCATCCTTACCAGGCATAGCTGGAGGCCAGGGCTACATTAAAATCTGCACAATAGCTTTTTGAGAAATAAGCAAAGCCCAGACTCTGCTGTGGTTCGGAGATCATTTGCTCAGCCACTGAATTTGGACTTTGCTGTTTGTAGCATTATGTGATGCACAGACCAAGAGTAATCTCAGTGGCTGGAGCTTAACATCCCCTTTGCATCAAGTGGACTGTTCAAAGGATTGTCTCCTTATTTTAAGTATGAACTAAAGTGAATTCATGCCACCCCCGAGGAAATGAAAGGAGATTATAGTCCAGATATAGCTCTGAGAGAAGGAGGAATCCCCTGAGAACTGACTACTACCAGTGAGCACGTGTAGGAGCCACAGCCCTAATTGATGCCACATGGATCCCTTACAACCCTCTAGACAAGAATTTGGTTGATTCTGCTCCAGCTTAATGATGCCCCAACTACCCCACAGGAGCAATTTGAATCTTCTGTGGAAGAACCAGCATTGCCTGGGGGCCCCCAAACACCCATGGAGAAAGTGGTGGGACATAGGAGTCATCAGAGCAAACAGTCAAGTAAAAATAAAACTCAACTGCAACATGGTCTGATCAGAGAAAGCCGCAAGAACCACACATGTGAAAGCCAGACCTACACAGACTGCAAAAGTAACACTCTTCATGTTTTAAAGACTTTAAGGAAGTGATTGAAAATTCAGAGCAGAAACTGAAAATCTCCCAGCAGGCTCAAAAAATAAATTAATATTCAGAAGTAAACAAACTGAAGAGGGTATTTAGACAGCATTGAAGGGATGCCAAGAGAGCTGGGACATAGGTTTGAAAAATATCCAAATGGCAACAAAGATGTGGAAAATACGAATGAGAGCTTAAAACAGCATCCTAGACAGTGACAAGCCTGCCCACTTAGCAAATTTCCAGAATGAAGAAACCTATATCATCTGTCTTTCTGTCTTCTATCATCTATTTATGTCTGTCTGTCTGTCTATCTATTTATCCATCTATCTAATACTTCACATGACAACATCTGAAAGACATTAAACCACAAAACACATCAAACGAACAAATCCTAAGTAAAATAAATGGAAATGAAAACATAACAAAAAAATTTCTGAGGAGAAAAAAAAAAAAAACCACTCAGATATGTAGTTCTTAAACGCAGTAGGCAGGTGCTAGGGAGCTGGCTCAGTGGGTAAGAATACTTGCTGGGCAAACATGAGGACTGAGTTTGCATCCTAGAGCTAAAGTGAAATGCCAGGCATGGTCATGTGTACACCTGTATTCTCAGCCTTTGGGGGAGGGGTGGGGATAGTAGGATTGCTGGGGGCTTCATGGCCACCAGTCTAGCTCCATGCTCTGTGAGAGACTCTGTATAAAAAGAGTAAGGTGGTTGGGGCCCTAGAGAGGTGGCTCAGCAATTAAGATCACTAGCTGCTTTTGCAGGGATCCAAGGTTCAATTTTCAGGCCCCACAGGCAGCTCAAACTGTCTGTAACTTCAGTCCCAAGAAATCCAATATTCTCCTCTTCCAGCCTCTGCAAGCGCCAAGCATACAAGTGATATGCAGACAATACATGCTGGCAAAACACCCTAGCCTTAAAATAAAGTTTGTGTGTTTATACATATATGTGTGTATATAGATATATGAAAGAGAGAGAGAGAGAGAGATGGGAGATAAGCAACAAGTCAGGTACTACTGACAGATGAAAATCCTGAGCAAAAAAGTCTCTCTATATACAATGAAATTCATCAACTTCTGGATGTTCCAGTTATTCACAGCTGAGCATTCTAAGATTCCCAGTTGGTCACTGAAAGTGTGGATGATATACACACACACGCACACACACACACACACACACACACACACACACACACACACACACACACACGGTCGGGAATGGTGAATCAGAAACTCGGCATCTTCCTCTAGCCTGCATATCCACATGCATCTGCAAACACCACACAAACATAAACCGCATACACACAAATAAATTAATTGTTCTGAGAAGCAGGCAGAGAGAAAAGAGAAACTATCTTTGAACAGGAAATAATTAACTCACTTCTCAGTAGGAACTGTGTAAGACAAATAACAGGAAACAAGTCATTAAAAACCATATGTCTGTGGGGTGGAGTGAGGTTAAAAATGAACAAAAAATAGATTAAAAAACGGGTGCCTAAAAACATGTACATACAAGCAACACAAAAGAGACCCAGGAGGCTGTGTTTATATGTTAATTCATTTATATACATACACATAATGAATAATTAAATGCAAATAATTAAATAAAAAGAGGTCAGATTTGAGAGGGGGTAGGAGATATAGAAGGATTTGTGGGCCGAGTTGATAGTAATAAGTATACATATATGAAATTAAAAACAAAATAAAACTAAAACTTTAATAAAAAAGGGAGAAATAAATGCTAAGCAAAATAAAACTGGCACACGTAATAGAAAAATACAAATTTATTTTTTATATTACGTGTGGCTGTTTTTCCTGTATGTCTGTGCACCTACTTTGTGCCAGTTGCCCACAGAGGTCGGAAGAGATACTAGATTCTCTGGAACTAGAGTTTCAGATGGATGTGAGTTCCCACAGGGGTTCTGGGAATTGAACTTGGGTCCTGTGGTAGTTTGAATGTAATAGGCCCCCATAAGAGTAGATATGGTCTTATTATAGGAAGTGTGTCACTGTGGGGCAGGCTTTGAGGGTTCCTATGCTCAGAATACTGCCTAGTGAGTTGTTTGACTTCTTGTTGCCTACAAGATGTAGGACTCTCAGCCACTTCTTCAAGACCATGTCTACCTGCATGCCACCATGCTCCCTGCCATGGTAATAATGAACCGAACCTCTGAAACTATAAGTGAGTCACCCCATTTAAACCCCCTTTATAAGAGTTGCCATGATGTCTCTTCACAGCAATAGAAACCTAACCAAGACAGGTCCTCTGCAAGAGCAGAAAGTGCCCTTAACCTCTGAACTATCTCTCCAACCCCAATTAAGCTGATTCTTTTAAATTTAAAAATTGGTAGATTAATTTGCTAAATAATAACATTTAAATCACAAAATAAATATAATAATTCTGAATGTGCTCACCCCATAGTACAGCCTCACAAATTGCTGACATAACTAAAAGGAATATAGAATGTGAGAACTTCAACCCTATGTATTAGTTACTTTTTTATTGGTGTGATAAACAACATGCCCAAGACAACTTAGAGAAAAAAAAAGTTCATTTGGGCTCATTGTTCCAGAAAGATAAGGGTCTTTCATGGTGAGAAAGCATGGCAGCAGGCCACAGGCTGGACCAGGATGCTGGGGGCTGACGTCTTGAACCACAAGCAGGAAGCAGAGAGAGTGAACTGGGAGTGGATCCAGACTTTGAAATCTCCAAGTGACTCCAAGTCCAACCCCAGTGACTTACTTCCTCCTACGCCTACCCAAACAGTATCACCAACTGTGGACCAAGTATTCAAATGCCAGAGTCTATGAGGGCATTCCCATTCAAACCTTAAGAAACCGATAGATCAAAATCAGCAAAAATTATTAGGGTAACTGCAGAACACATATACATATACAGAAATGTTTCCACAAATATTCATATGCAGGAGCATCAAACCATTCTAGAAATGATTATTGCTTGGGTAGTTAAGGTTGGAAAGGGTGGTGTAGCACTGGGGAGATTTTTCTTTGGTAATTATCACTTCCATATTTGGTTGATGTAGTGACCATAAGTATATTTTTTAAAAAAAACTGCGCAAAACTACACATGTACTATAGTAATATCAAGTTTTCCATTTTAAAAAGTTCATTATTACTATTTTAAATCATGTATACGTATGTGAATATGTGCACATAAATGCAGGTGCTCTTGAAGGTCAGAGAGGCATTAGATCCCCCTAGAGCTGGAGATACAGAGGCTGTGAGTTCTCTGTAAGAGCAATACATACTTTTCACTGCCTAGCCATCTCTCCAGCCCCAAACTTGCTGTTTCTATGTTGTACTATGCACTGTTGTAGAAAACTTGTGGGGACCTCTCTGTGTTTGCAATTTCCTGTGAACATGTAGTCATTTAAAAAAAAAAGTTGTCAAATGCATTTTTGAAGGTAACTGGAAAATATTTGTGCATCTGAAAATTAAGACACATCCTTTAAGGAACTTGTGGCCCTTAAAGGAAAGCACATTGGAAATCTGAGGCATTTAATACTAAATGGACACAAAACTGTACTTAACAAAGCTTCTGGGATGCGGCTAAATACACAACAACATATGTAGAAACAGTTACTATCTTCACTGTTTGTATTAAAAAGAAAAGATAAAAATAAAGAGATAAACTTTCGGGGGATGGGAGGGTGGTTGGGGGGCATGGGAGGGTGGAAGAGAGGGAGGCAGGGATGGAGAGAGAACTGGGATTGTTATGTAAAATAAGAAAAATTAAAAAAATAACCATCAAAGGACACTGAATAGAGCAGATAATGAAGAACTTCTAAAATAATGAGCACACAATCAGGACACTGAACAAATTAAAAGTTGATTCTATGCAAAGCTTTTTAAAATGTTGGTGTTGCTCCGAAGAGGACCCGGGGAGAAGGACAGGGAACATAAATGACATAAAGGAACATAGCTATAGACACTGTCTCAAGAGTCAAAAGATGGCAAAGGGACACAATATACATTTGAGCAATCAGATGAAATTTGGAGAAAGCATGCTTTATCAAAATAAACTCCAGAAAAATTAGGAAATCTTCATGACCTTGTCAGAAAATGAAACAAGTTGAATAGTAAGTCTTCCCACAAGGAAAACACTAATTCCAGATGGCATAAACTGTTAAGTGTTACAGATCATTACAGAAATAAGTAATTTGAGACTGTGGTAACTAAGGACCACATCACATATATTTATGTGACTTGGATATGAACTATCCCTAAAAAATAAAATGCAATAAACATCGAAGACATGTTGAAATTTTGATTCCCAATTGGTGGATCCAGTCATTGAGAGATGATTGGATGCTAAGGCAGCTACATCATCAGTGGACAATCCATTGATGGGTTCGTACGGTTACTTGGAGGAGTGGGTACTGGGTGGGACTAGCTGGAAGAAACAAGTCACTTGGGTGTGTAACTCAGAGAGATGTACCATGTCTCCTGCCCCTCTCCTTCTCTCTCTGCTTCCTGGTTGCCATGAGGAAAATAGCTTTGACCCATCATTTGCCCCCCCTAGGATGCTTAAGTTTATTTCAGGCACAATAACAGATGGCATCCGCTGACATTGGATGGAAATCACTGGAACCATGAGACAGAATAAATATCTACTTTTTAAACTGTTTCTCCTGGGTATTTGTCATAATGACAAAAACATACCAAGCTAGAAAACTTCAATGCACAGAAAGGATGGCAAACAATGGAAGAAAAGAAGAAAGGAAGTCTGGTATCATCATTGTTGTTCTTTCAATACAGTTATAAGAATAAAGGCTGGAGAAGGGGGGAGGGCCCTGAGTGAGGGTCCCAACTGAACGGGGTCCCAAGGTAAGGGACCACATGGGAGAGCATAGCAGGTTCCATAGCAGGTGAGGGTGACCAAGAAGGTGAGGCAGAGGGAATAACACACCAGGCCGATAGAGCTTAAATGAGGAGTCTATTTAGAAAGGGGAGTGAGGGAGAAGAAAAGAGACATGGAGGCACCAGGAACAGAAGAGGAGAGAGGGGGAGGGGGGAGAGAAGAAGGGGGTAGCTGGTGGCCAACCGAAAACAGGAGAGAGAGAAGAGAGAAAGCAAAAATGAGCGTAAGTGGGTAAGGGTCTGACTTTTAAAGGGGTCCTTTACACCTGCCAGCAGACTAATACTCATGGATCACTGGGCTGACCAGAGTACTGCCTGAGTGCGTTCTGCCAGGTGACAGGGGCAGGCCAGCGTAATTCCTGAATCCTTACAATCATGAGGTGCACTTGACCTTGGAACTAGAATAAGAAACACTGTGTGGAATCTCACGTATGAACACAAGATCACAAACAAAAATAGTAGTCAACTCTATCCAAAGATTAAAAAAAATTGTTTACTATTGGGAAATTATGAAATAACCTACAGATCAACAGACTAAAGAAGAATATCATATAAAAACAACTAAAATAGAAATTTTAAATAAGATTCAGGAGTTATAACATTTACAACAGTATCAGTATTTGATTCATACCCAAACCAGAAAAGATTTCAAAATGAGTAGAAAAAAAAAAAAAGATTCACAGATCTCATCATCTAGATAACAGAAATATTTGAGTTAACTGTCAAAGGTCTTTAAGCAGAAATCAAAAAATGTTGTGATAAAAAAAATTATGAGTGTGCCTAAAAATGATGAAAAATAAGAAGTTTCAGAAAAGCAATATGAGAAAGGAATAATCATATCAAAATCTTAGAGCTGCAATGTATACTTACCTAACTGAACAAACCAGAGGACTGGTTCAAAGGACAGAGGAAAGAATAAATTAGAGGCTGGAACAAGAAAGTTGCTAAACATAATGCCTTTAAGAGTATGAAAGAGACCTACTTAAAAGCACTAGATAAATCAAAATACAATTAAAATAAATAAATTTTCATGAAGCCTATAGAATACTAGCAAAAGATCTCATGTTGGGTCTCCAGGGTTGTGAAATCTGGAAGGCAGAGGATAAGCTTGAGAAGTAGTCATGGAGATAATGGCTGATACTCCCCAGATGGAAGAAAAGATAGAAAATGACATATCTAAGAAGCTGAGAAAGTTGCAAACAGGATGAACCACAATAAATCAACATTAAAACACATTATACATATATTAAGGAAGATGGTCCAAGAAAAACAAAACAAACAAAAAACAAAAACAAACAAACAAACACACACACACACACACACACACACACACACACACGTTCTCTCTCATCCTCAAATCCTAGCATGTCACATACATCCGTACATATCTGAATGGGTTTAAATGCAGAATGCCTAATGTATCAGAAAGGAGACCCAGAGAGGATAAAGAGAGGTGCCGGGGGGAGAGGCAAGGGGACACTTGCAACATGGAAACAAAGGAGACTTGGGGATGTCACAGGAAGTATAGAGGCTCAGGAAGGTGGGAAAGTAAAGGGACAGAAGAATCTACTAAAATACTTTGTTTTAAAATGCTGTAATAATATACAAAACTTTGCTAATTTAAAAAATTTTAATTTTAGTTAAATTCATCAATAAAATTGGGGGAGACTAGATACCTAATACCTATTTCATTTTCATGAGCATGATGCGCAAACATCTCCACTACTCACAGGACTTATTTAATGCCATTCAGTAAAGTTTTGTAATTGTTTTTCAATAAGAACTTGTAATATATCTCTCATTAAATTGTTTCCTAAATATTTTCTAATATAATCATAAATGCTATCTTCTAAATAATGCTTTTCCCAAACTGCTGCTTTCTGGCATATGGGATGCAATTTTCAACTGGTTCTCTTGACTCACATTTTGTTTCTGCATATTTACATAAAGTTGTAAGAAAACAATGCAGAGAGATGTGTGCCCTTTCACACCATTCTCCATCTCCCTCCCCTCCATCATTAACATCTGCAAGATGACAGCACAGTGTCATGGTTAGGTCATGAGCATGGTCACCACCATACAGATCCCTCAACAGCCTATGTCCCTTCCCCCTCATTCTTGCCTCTAGTGTCTCTCCTAGTTGTTTTTGGTTTTTGGTTTTTTGTTTTGTTTTGTTTTTTTCCTTTTCTGTCTTTTTGAGACAGGATTTGTTTCTCTGTAGCCTTAGAGGCCATCTCTTCTAGTCTTTCTGATGTTTATCGCTTTACAGTCTATGTGTAAGCTCACTTCAGGTTTGCTGTTTTGTGCTAGATGGGACTTGATCTAAGCTGCTCTGTACTTTCCCACATGGTGTTTGGGCATTTGTCCTAAGTCAGCTAGGCATGCTTACGAAGAAGATTCTTTATAGGCTCTTTCTTCTCTGTGTCTGTCTTTCCTCTTACACCACAGTGCGGATTCATCCTGTAGTGATGAATGAGTCTTGGAACTGAGTAGAGTAACTCCTATCTTTTAAACCTTAGCATTTCCATGTAAACTTTAGAGTAAATTTTTTCTGTAGCTACAAAGACTTGCTAAGAGCCGAGGAGGATACAGAATAAGCAATAAATTTACAACTGATAATGGAAGAGCAGGTTGGTCCAATCATTTCAGAAGCTAACTTGGCATTTTCTAGTTCAGAGGAAGACATTCTGATTCTAATGCCTACCGCCTAGTTTGCATAGACATCCCAGGAGTCAGGTTCAAGGATTTGAAGGAGTACTACCCTATCTGAGTGGCTTGTGAGCCCTGCAAACCACAGTTGCTAACAGGCAAAGTAAGAGAGCAGTCAAGAAACCAAGTTCTCTCTAGCTGCTAAACAGCAGGAGGAAGGGAAAACTGTGGGTACCTGGCATGGAACATTGACCCAGGTTTCACAGGTTTGTCTAACATGCTACTTTGAGGACAACAAATCCATCTCCACCACCACCATCCCCTATCTCTGTGACACAGCAGGTAGGCAACCACCAAGCTACTGAGGACTAGTTTTTCCTGCCCCCTGAAAGCATGGTGGAAAAAACCTAGGTCCTACAACTTCTCCTGTCCCCAGTCCTGGGCAGCAAATGGTCACCCACCAGACCCAAGGGAGGTTATTCTGTCCCAGCATGCATTCCATTCCTTCAGGGACTGAGGGAGCAGTCTGGTAGTTCGAGAAGGATGAATGAAACAGAGCAGAACAGAAGCACAACAAATCTACAGTGTCATTACAACAGACATCCACCAGAGCTGACCAGAACTAGGTGTTGCACATAGCCAGAGTGCCACACAGAAGAGCAGCATCTCTAACAAAATAACCAAAGTGTCCAAAGTGCGCCAGAAGGTCAAATTTATAGTATCTAGAACCAAAAGCACATATTTTAAGGAAGAAGACAGTGAATGAATCCTTTGATGAGTCAGGTGTTGGAGTTATCTGACAAGGACTATAAAGCAGCTGCTTCTTCAATCTTTACAAATTCCCCAGAAACAAACAAACTTAGACATAGTCACGTTGTTAAAGTGGCAAATAATAGGAGACAGGCTTCTTCTTTGAACTGCAACACCAAAGAAATAGATGTTTTCAAAAAGCAGCCGCAAGAGATGCAAGAACTGAACAAATTAACTGTCCAAAGAATTAACATTAAGGTACCTCATAGTCAAACTTCTAAATTCAGAGGCAGAGGAAAATGCTTTAAAATCCATAGAGGTCAATGATACAACATCTATACAGACACATATCATCTGAACACACAGAAGGCAGAAGGACAGATACTCCAGACTCTAAGCACAGAAAGTGTCAGCCAGAAATCTGATATCTGTGAAAGCCGCCCTCCCAGATAAACCCAGCACTTAAGAGGCTGAGGCAGGAAGAGGACCCTGAGTTAGAAGCTTATATATTAAGAACACCTGCCTCAATCAAACAAGCAAACTCCTATCACACTTTAAGTACAAATGGATAAAAAAAAGTTCTTAGATGGATGAAAATAAAAAGAATGTATTTCAGGTCAGTTTAAAATTAAAGGTCATCTAAAGAAATCTCCCCAAATAGAAAGAAAATGACAAAAGGGCCGGAAGCTTCACAAAGGAAGTAAGAATGGAGGGGTGGTGAAAACTGCAGCAAACAGAATAGATTCTCTTCTCTCCCGTGTGAGTTTAGTTATGTTTATGCTTAAAGAAAATGTCATATCTTCTGATGTGGTGCTCACGCCATAAAGGAAATTATTGGGAAGATGATATAAAAGTTAGGAGAGTCAAGGAACCTATGGCGGCTAGTTCTTGTCAACTTGACACAAGCCAGAGCCATCCAAGAAGAAAACTCAGTTACGGAATTGCCTTCATCAACTTTCAGCAAATCTGTGAGCCATTTTCTTGAGTAATGATTGATGTGGAAGGCTCATCCCACGGTGGGTCATGCTATCCCTGGAAAGATGGTCCTGGGTGTATGAAAAAGCTAACTGAGCAAGCCAGGAAGAGTAAGTTGGCCACCAGCATTCTTCCATGGTCTCTGCCTCAGTTCCTACCTCCAGGTTCCTGCCTTGAGTTCCTGCCCTGACTTCCCTTCATGACTGAAAGCCATGAAATAAGCTCTTTCTGCTGTAAGTTGCTTGTGCTCATGGTGCTTATCTCAGCAATAGACACCTAACTAAGACAGGTATAAGTGTAAGTAAGGTTGTAATCAAAGTGATAAAAGTCAGTTCTAAGAGGTAATTTGACAAGTCCTGTGCGGTGTAAAGGGCCATACATATAGCAACCACTGTGACAACTATAAAATAAAATCAAAGCACCAAATAAGGCAAAGGGAACTCTAAAACAGTGTGCAACAATGCACAGACAAGCAAAAGAAGACAAGAGGAGGAACAGAAAAAAAAAAAGGTAAACCTACTTATGTTCTCATATATAAATTATCACCTTAAATGTCAGTGGTATAAACACAGAGATTATTAGAGTGGATGAGTGGATATAGATTTTTAAAATTAAGCTGGAACTGACAGGTAGGCCTGCTTATCCCAACCACTCTAGAGGATGAGGCAGAAGGATTGCAAGTTCAAAGCCTGGGTGTGATACAAAGTGAGTTCAAGGCCAGCCTGGGAAACTTAGGGAAGCCCTGTTCCAAAATAAAAACTGCAAAGAGAGCTGAGGGGTAGTGATGGGCAATGAATAAAGCACTGTTGGCCAATAGGAAAGCAAGATAGGTGGGTCTATATATTATCTTTCTGTGGTCTTTAAAGGAATTAAAGACAAATAGTTATGGTTATAGTTTTTCTTTGTTAGGATTAAAGATAAGTTACATATAAGACTTTAGACTCACAAAGACAGGATAAATGATAAAATATTTTAAGTCTTACTAAATGTTAATGGACTAAATATTGTAAACTGTGATTCTTATTTGATAACTGTTGTGTGATATATTTTGCTATGCTAAGGTTAAAACCCTTCTTTTTATTTAGACAGAAAAGAGGAGATGATGGGAGATGTCATCCTATAAATATGTTTCTCATACTGGTTAATGAATAAAGCACTGTTGGCCAATAGGAACAAGATAGGTGGGACTAGGAGACAAGGAGGATTCAAGGAAGTAGTAGGGAGGAATCAGCATGGAGAGACTGGAGAGAACAGAACCACCGGCCCCCACTCTCCAGTAAGATAAGACCACATGGAAGTACTTAGATTAATATAAATGGATTAATAATTAAGACAGAGCTAGCCGGTCCAAAAAAAAAAAAAAAAAAAAAAAACAAGTAACAGGCCAACAGCATAATATCAAATACAGAGTCTCTGTGTGTTATTTGGGGCTGGTGCAGCAGTGTGACCAGGCTGACGGAAAACCTACTCTCAACAGGGTAGCTTTGAAGTAGAGTACTTTTGCAGAATAAGATAATCCTGGGTTTAATTGTCAGGATTGAAAAATAAAGGACGTAATTATTTATAAGAAACTCACATGAAACATTATGACATAGGTCAGAACTAAAAGGGCAAAAATATCAAGCAAACATTAAGCAACAATAAGAAGAGCTGGTAAATTCAAGTAAATAGATAGGGCAAAGGATACAGATGAGTAGGGAAATAATTCACTCAAAACAAAGGGTAGTGTCACCTGTCACCCATGAGAGGCAGAGTGGGTAGCATTGGATGGGGACACTCACAGGACCTCAGTTAGTTGCCAGGTTTATTTCCTTTCCTTTTCTTTCTTTCTTTTTTGTTTTTTGTTTTTTGTTTTTTAGTGACAGGGTTTCTCTGTATTATTTTGGAGATTGTACTGAAACTAGCTCTATAGACCAGGCTGGCTTCAAACCCACAGACATCTGCCTGCCTCTGCCTCCCCCAAGTGCTAGGATTAAAAGTGTATGCCACCAACACCCAGCTCAGGTTTATTTCTTAATGCTGATGCTTTGTATAAAGGCAATCAGAACACTTTTTTAGAGTATGAATACATTTTATATATATATTTATCTATGCTCAAGATTTAATAAAAAGTTTTAAAATCTAAACTTAAAAAAAAAAAAAAGATATATTCAGGTAAGCCATGGAACCTCATGAGGCCTTAAATATTCCTGCAACTTTCTCCTAAGCTCATAGTAGAAGCACAAATCGACTTCCTCCTGCCTGCACCTGGCACCTAGAACATAGTCTTTGATGGATGCATGTAAATATTTTGTATTGGTTGCTGTTTCAACTGGAATAATAGAAACTAGGGGGGAGGGGAAGGGGAGGGGAGGGGAAGGAAGGGGGAGGGAGAGGGAGGAGAGGGGAAGGGAGGGGGAGGGGAGGGGATAGGGAGGAGAAGGAGGGGGAGGGAAGATTTCCTGGCCATGTTGCAGCAGTATTGCTCTTCCAATTCTCCCACTGGTCCCCAGTTCACCAAGGGGTGAGCTCACTTGCCTATTTGCATCTCGATGAGCTTACAAGGAGGGACTTTGTTGCCAAAGCAAGATCCTAACCCCCGACTCTGGCTCTCACTCTTGCTCTGGCTCCTTGTTTCATCTGCTAATTGGTGAGCATGCTCTTCTACCCCAAGCTTCTGCCACCATGATGCTCTAATCCCACCATGAGTCCAAAAGCAAATGAAACAACTGTGAACTGAGACCTATGGATTCATGGACCCAAAGAAGCCTTTTGCCCTTTGAGTTCATTCTCTTGGGTATTTTACTATAGTCCTGAAAAACTGGCTAACACACTGGGCCTTCAAGGGTGACAGGCTTAGGTTCATGAGTATTGCAGGCAGAGGTGGCAGTAGAGTCAAACTCTTGAAGGAGGTGATGAGTGGACCATGTGCAGGGGTGGGAAGAAGCCTAGATGGGCTGTAACCTACATGCAAAGGATGATGATGAACACCAGAAAGGTGGCTGGAAAGGTAGATGCTTCACTGATTTGTCTCAGGTTCCTTTATTCTCCTTCTACCCAGGCAAACTCTTTACTAGCCAAATGGTGTCTTGCCAAAACCAGTGAGATACAAAATGCCAGCTAATGAAGCCAACTTCTGAGGGGATATTTCCAAATGTCTTCTAGCATTGGAAACAACTAGAAATCACATGGAATTTGGGTGAGCATCAGCAAGTGGGCATGAATCATACCTGTGGGCTGTCCCTCCCCACTTCCTGCACATGGACCACCCTTGCCTCCCTCCATGTCCTCCCATAGACTCTGGGGACCCGGCAGCTCCATGGGAGTCCTGGAAGCCCAAGCTTCCCTCACAGTGACTGCTCTCAGTACCCACAAGTGTTTCTTCTGTGGCAGGAAGTGACAAGCAGCCAGGGTATATAGGGTTTCATACTAGCCAAGAAAGCCTAGGCCTCAAGCCACAGACTGGGCTGCTCAGAGGCAGAGTAGTGAAAGAACTGGTCTGCCCAGAGAGGCCTTGACCCCTCCTCCCACACCCACAGCACATGCCAGAGATGCAGATGGTTGAGATGGCTGCACTACCACTGAGTCACAGTATATGAGTGGTGACTTTGCCTAACCAGTATTTTAAATTTGTAAAGAAAAGCAGGATGTACCACACTGTGGATCAAATGTTTCACATCCTTGGGGGGCAGGAACCTCCCACACACATACACTCACACATGTCTGGCCTTCTAGCTGCTGTCCTCCTCCCGGACTGAGCTTCAATGACTCTAGATCCCAGCCAAAGGATGCTGACAGAATGTCTAGTATAACCCTATATGTTAGCTCAAGAAAGGGACTATGCTAATAGACGCTCTGTCTTAAAGGTGGTCTCAATGTGTCGATTCATAAATAGTTCTCTCCATAAACATTTATAGGGCAATCACTTTGTACCACTTCCCGGTCTCAACAAGGGCTGTGTCCCACAGAACTTTAAAAATGAAGAGGACCAACTCTGAAGAATACCAAGTGAGCAGACAGGTTTTCAGGCCAATCCGGTGACCTGCTATGATCCAGCTGGAGAGGAAATGAGGAGTACATGTGGATGATGGCATAGAATTTCACCAATCCCTTCTCCCCCTGAGGTGTGTGCCGTCCAGAGCATATCACAGCATGAATATTCATACCTCTGGGCTCAAGCACTGCCAGCGATTGCTGGAGGAGGGCAGTGAATAGGGAACTGTAAGTGACCACCTTACGATGATGGACAATGGGGGTGGCCAGACAGAGAGTCGAGATGGACCTCCCAGCCACCAGAGCAGAACTCTGAGGAGTTCAATCCCTTAACTGGAAGTGGTCTGCTGGTTCTTATGGAGGCCCATTTGTCAAAGTGGAAAGACAGAAGAATACATTTTAGGCATTTAGCTTGTGGATATCGTTTGTGCTCTCAGCTTAGGTCCTGTCCCTGTTAAAGAGAAGCCTATTTCAGGCAGAAAAGACTTCAGTGAGACACAGAAAGGCAGGAAGAAGTGAAGGATGGTAGAGAGATAAACTTGAGCATCCATGCAGATGAACACGGACTCACAGAGTAATAATAACAATATGCTTGGAAATGCAATGCATGGCAATGACATCAAAGAGAATGCAATGTCAATGGGAATGGGAGTTCCACAGTCTTAGTGTTGTTTGGGTGCAGTCATGATTATAATGCTTAGGGTGTAGTTTTATTTATTTTAGTGATAAAATAAAAATAATTAGAGAAAACCCATAACTTAGCAAGTTAACCCAGATGAAACTGTAACATATATATCAATCTAAAAGATGAGAGAAAGCAGAATATAAAATACCCAAGGCAATTAGAAACCAAATGACAAGATGGTAGACATAGTCACTAACACACCAGAAATGACACTATCTATAGACAAATGCAAATAATTGTGTACTGTTTATGTAACCTGTACCTTAATTGTACAGGCACAAGTCAAAGATAAAGGGAGGGATAAGGATAAGACACGCCAACAACTCACAATTCTCCTGCCTCCACTCCTTAGTTCTGACATTAGGTGAATTTGAACATCCCAAACGACCTTCTTTTCTTTGTAATTTATCTGGTCTGTGGTATTCTGTTATACCACAGAAAGCTGAGCAGTCAGTAGCCAGGAAGTGCCTGTCTAATACTGTGTCTAAGAACATAGCATGAGCAGTTTGGAAGAAGGGACAAGATTCATTATGCTTACAATTCTCATCTCTACACAAGGCCCCTGACTGTGTAGAACCAAATTTGTTTCAAAAAAAAAAAAAAAAAAAAAAAAAAAAAAAACCTTAAACCTTTTAATCTCATGGGTGTTTTGCCTGTATATATGTTTATGTACCACATGGCCTGGTGCCCATGGAAGCTAAAAAGGGTGTTAAATCCCCTCAAACTGAAGTTGCAAATGGTTGTGAGCCACCATGTATGTGCTGGGAATTGAACCTGGGTTCTCTGGAAGAAGTATAAGTTCTTTTAATCATTGAGCCTTTGCTCCAGCCCACAGATTTGTTTCTTTACTCCAGACAATATCTTAGAAGGGAGTACCTGCCAGTGTCTGGTTTAGCTTTCTTTCCTTAGCCTTGATATTCTGCTCAAATGACATATTTAAAAATACTCTGAAGCTAGAAATACAACTAAGTTGATAGAATGCTTGCCTAGTATGGAGGAAACCCTGGATTCCATCCTCCTCATTGCTTAATTTGGGTTGGTAGGGTATGACCCAGAGGCAAAAGGCAGGAAGATAAAAAAATTCAAGGGCATCTTTGTTCCACATAACTCAAAGAAAGACGTAGGAAGGAAAGGAGGGAAGGAGAGAGGGAGGGAGGGAGGGAAGGAGGGAAGGAAGAAAGACAGAGGGAGAGAGGGAGAGGGAGGGATGGAGGAAGAAAGGAAGGAAGAAAGAAAGAAATTGAATTGAAAAAAGAAAACAGTTGTTACATGAAAAAAGACAGCTAGTCTAAAGTGTCAGGGAAACCCACTCATTTCGTCCTGTAAACGTTCTAGGTCTGATGGACCAAGGTTCTTTCTGGAAAGCTGGCCCTGGAGCAAGTGTACCCTGGGGCTCATCCACACTTACTACACTCCAGTCATTCCCGCTGGTTTTGTACATCCATAGGCAGGAATCAGCTCAGTCCTGGGTGTGCCACACACAACCTTCCAATGACGCTTTCTTTTTAAGTTTTTTTTTTTTTCCAAGTTAGCTGTTTATGCAACTTCCTCTCTTTGAGTTTCACGTTAGGCATTTCTAGAGCAGGGGCTGACATCACAGGGCTTCTTCCAGATGTTGTTTTGAAATCACTGTAACCATGGCACTGCTGGAAGCTGAGAAGTCCATCTGGGCCAACTGAGTCATGCCTGAGTACAGGGAGCTTCTGTTGAGGGAAGAGGGGAGCCCAGGCAGGGACCAGAATGTCCCTTCTGAAAGGAAGAAGTGGGTGGCCTGGGTTATTCTGAAGGGCCTCCACAAAAGGCCATTGGGGCCAGCTGTGAGCTTTGACCTCCATGACCTGACATCTTTGATAAAAACCTTTACTAGCTTGCAGCACATTCATGGGTCTTTAAGACTCACCTGTGTGCACTTAAAAGGAACCCTATCTCCAACCCCCAGCCAGCCAGTACCTCTCTCTCCACTCTTGGCTCACACCTGGCTCACACCTGACCTGAGCTCTCAGGTCACCCTAGCTTGTACCCTGCCACACTCTTCCCAGCCTTTGCTTAGGCCACACCCATACTCCTCATGGTCTGAATGTTTACCCTACTCACCCGGCTTCTATAGTCATTCCTGCTATAATACCCCTCTCCAAATTCAATCTCTGCAATAGCCACACTCTACCCTGACCACGGTGGGAACTGTAATGGTCTGGTCTGCCCCATTACCCTGTAGCACCATCAAAGCCACAACTCTTGCATGCTGCCTGGCACATTGGAATGGACTCAGTAAATGTTAGTGAATACATTCATTAATTACTGAGAAATGAAGCTTTCACCCTTGAAAACAGAGGTGATGGTGTCTATCAAGCAGTTGCTATGTCCACAGTATCAGCACAGATAAACTTTCTCATGCAAACACCTAGCTTTGTCATCTCAAAGACTCATATTAGGCATGTTCTACTGACTAGCATTCTCAATTTCTTAGATGAGAACATCGAGGTGCAAAGGAAAAATGGGAATTGTCCAGGAACAGACACAAAGTATATGGGAAAATTTTATTCCAACCCGGGCAGGATCAGGCACATAATATGTGGGAAAATTGGATTCCAGCTCAGGCAATTAGAGTAGTGAGCCCACACTCACTCCCACCTCATGCTATTGAGGAATGAGGCTATGACTGCCTCACTCCTAGGGTCTTGGGAGATGAAGGCCGAAGAGATAAGAGTGGTGAATACAGCACAGGAGAATAAGCGAGGATAAGAAAGAAAGTTTTTTGGTTTTTTGTTTGTACTTTTACTAGTATCTTTGGACTCTTTCCATTTTCCTTCCTTCGACAGATACCTCACCCAGACAAGTACATCAATGGAGCCTTGGGCATGCCCATCTGTGCCTAGTGGACAAGACCCAAGCTCTCAAACATCCTCTCCTCCTTTGTTAAGCAGTTTTCTCTACCTGGAAAATGGTACCTTGTTCAGGGAACCAATCTGCTTTTCGTAATCTTATTCCAGCCCCGCCTCTTGCTCTCACTCTCATGCTGTCTTGCTCTCAAACACATCCCCTTTCTGGGCTGTGGCTCTGGTCAAATGTGCAGTTGAAGTGACTCTTTTCATGTTTTCACACCCTGCATCCCCCATCAACAAGCCCTTCTAGCTTTGCCTGGCCCATAGGTGTCCCTGCTCTTACTATTTCCTGGGACCTGCCACCACTACCTCAGTTTAACCCATATCATTCCTGGCCTGGGTTATCACTGTAGCCTCCTGAGAAGGCCCCCATTACTGTTTGACAAGCCCTTGAGTGTTCCTATTAAAGCATCCTTACCATGTCCCTTCCCTGCCTCCCATCCTTACAATAAATCTCCATCACTTTGCCACAGCCCTGCCTAGGACCCTGGCTGCTACCTTGGCTTCCCACACTTTTGTTCTCCCCTTTACTCTCTGCCTCGTGTTCTAGACTTTCTGATACTCACAACACACTTCCCTTCTTTCTTACTTTTCAGACAAAATGTTGTGTACCCCCAAGCTGAACTGAACTTACTATGTAGCCCAGGCTTGCCCTGAACTTACAGCCATCCTCTTGAATCAACCTCCTGAATACTCCTAGAATATTTTTTTCTTCCCCTTGTTGCATATGATACCCCTCTGTCTTGGATGCTCTTGCTGCAATAGTCAGTGAGTGAATCCTCAAAGCTATTGAGATCCTGATCAAGAGCCTGCTTGGCAGAGAAGGCTTTGTGAACACGTGTCTCACAAACAGCACCCTTGTGCTTCATTATGACCCCACACACCCCTGGCCCTGCTCAACGAGTTTCCATTACCCTTCTCTACAAATGCTACATCATTCATTAAGTTGTTGATATCTGCATCTTTTGGCCAGATGCAAGACACACCAGGACAATCCATCACTTAATTCCTGCTCTAGCTAGGTACACCCATAGATACTGCCTTGGGGAAGGAGAGCCAGTACCCCCTTGAGATCTGCTCCTTATTTCTCAGCTCCTCCTACAGACCCACATTCCTCTTGGAGTATAGCTTACACTCTAAACATGTTCCTTATGGGAAGGATCTGGATCACCACAGTGCCCAGCACATAGTAGGTGCTCAGAAAATGCCCTGTGAGTAAACAAAAGTGAATGAATAAAGTACACAGTAGGAGTTGGTGAGATTCCCAGATGATTTTGGAATCTCTTTTACCTGAGCTTTCATCTGCACAAGTTCATATTGTGATTAATAAACTCTAGATTTGATCCCCAGCACTAAAGAAATAAGATGTGGTAGCACCACTTGCAATCTCATCGCTGGAGAGATGGTGACAGGAGAATGAGAAGTTCATGTTCTTCCTCAGTTACATAGAAAATTCAAAGCAGGCCTGGGATATATGAAACCCCCAGGTGAGTAAATCTCTCCTCATTCATGGCAAGCTGAGAGACTGGACAGCTTACCTGAAGCCCATCAAGATGCTGGCTTTGCCTTCTACTCCATGAGTTCAAGGCTCTTCAGTGGGAGTTACTCCAAAAGTGATGGTACAGCCTACTCTAGGCAGGACTTTAGTGTCTAGATGTTACTAGGACAATCACCTCTATCTGCTTCATAGCATGGTCTCACAGTACACATTAGGTAAGTACTCAAAAGTGAGTTGCCTCCTGAGGATCAATGTGTACAAAAGTATAGACCTCACCAAGGCAGCAGGATGCCTTCTCTTTCTGCTGCTTGACCACATGACCTCCTCAGGATCTTGGCAATAGACTGGGAAAAACCTCTTGGATCCTGCCCATCTTGTGTGGGAAGCATGACTCCAGGTCCAGGACTCTTTGGACCCTAAGATGTCCCTTCTTCCATAGATGGCACAAAAACAAAATCATGGTACCCCTTAGGGAATAATTACAACACATCTTTACCCTGGATGTCCTATACCCCCATGATCTCTATCACAGACAGACAGCCATCTAACAGGGAGATAACATTCTCAAGTCCCAAACACTTAACATTCAAATTGACTGAAGGGACCTGGAAAACACTCGCAGTTACATTCTGGAAGCTAGCTTTCATCCATGCTTCTTGGCATGCTTTCCCAAGGCCTCTCTTGTGTCCAGGTCCCTACCTTTCTGGGTATAAAGGATAGGTGTATTTTGACCTGTCTATACTCTGTCCAGGGATGCTTGTGTAGCAATGAGAGCTAGTGTTGCTGGCATTTTTTTTTTAACCAGGGATCTAGGCTCAGTCTATCTCCAACTGACACCCCTGTCACCGAATATCTCAGAGAAGAGTGTTGGCTGTACCAGATGCTATGAGCTCTAGTCAGTCCTGCCTCAACTTTTCCCTTGTTGCTATTCAAAATGAGAACTTGCTTTTCTGATTTTGCTTAAATGGACCCAAAGATTAGCTCATGGTATCAGACAGCAATGATGGGCCCTGACAGAGATGCAGATCTTGACCATACCTTCATGAAGAATATCTTCCTGCAGTGTTTGCCTCGATCACTCCCAGCTGCTTGGAGTTGAGCGGCCTCTGAGGCCAGTGCCAGATCTGGAAGGCTGCTGAGCCCAGCCTCCGATGTGTCTGCCAACTGCATGGAGGAATGAAGGAAACTCTCCTTTCCCTGGCACAACGACGTCTCAAAAGGGTCTTGGTACTTCTCATCAGGGCTAGAGCTGTCATCACTGGTCTTGGCATTACAGAGGATCAGAGAACGAGAGATGGAGCGAAATTTTGTGGATTTCCGGCTCTTTCCGGAGTGGCTGTGGGGCTCCATCCTTAGAGAGGAAGTAAGGCCACGTTTCTTCCTCTCCTGTTCTCCGAGCCTTGGCCGGTGAGTGCCAGCTGAACTGGATTTAGCAGCCACTGCATGAGTCCCTAAAGGAAAAAGAAATGGGAAGAAGTGGTGTGTGATGCAGCCAGCTCCTGGAACTGAGCTATGGGTGCCCACAAAGCAAGACAGATAAATCCCTGGACCCAGCCAGTTTGCAGGCCAAATGGACTTAGATAACTCAAGAAGTTAACACCCTCTCCATGTCCCAGGCTCACAGAGACCAAGCCTAAAATCTTTATCCAAGAATTCATCCTACAGACATGGAAATTGAGGAATAGAGAACAGAAAATTAAATCCAAGAGTCTAGCAAAAGAGCTAAGAATCAGTCATGGGAAAAGGTTTAGAATTAAATTGTTCCAAGGGACCGTGGCTTTGTAAGGCTTTTAAAATTGGAAGCTAATCTTTAAATGAAGCTCTAGTCTGTAGAACAGAGCAAGGGGAGCAAAGAGGAGGTCAAGAAGGATGGAGCTCACTGTTCGGTCCCCTTGTACTCCTTAGTATCTCTTACAGTGTCTCCAAAGGAATCTGAGAACCAAGGACTCAGCCTAGGGACCACTGATGTAGTCTAATCCCGGGTGAAGATCTGAAGACTGGAGTCTTTGAAAGGCTAATTTGCTGTGGCTGTGGTGAGTGCAGAAAGTTTAGCACACAGCTGCCTCTTGACAAATATGTGTGCCCTCCTTCAGGCCCAAGAACACGCCCTCACCAATGTGACACGTACGGCTATGAGTGCCTACTCTGTCAGTCATCCACACTGTTTTACCATGAGGCACCTCCCATGGATTCAGTGTCCATGAGACATGTGGCAAAGTGGCCCGATGCTGTAGCCAAACATGTTCTGACTTGGGTCCAAGCCACAAAATAAAGCCTGTTGCCAGAACAACAAACTGTGGGATGCTCTTGGCAATGCATCCTGATGTTTGTGAACATGTAGGATGCAGGATGGAATCAGGAGATGCACAGAACTTCTAACATTTCATCACATAAACATCTTCACATGACCCCCCAAAAGAGAATGCCTTCTAAGGATACTGTCTGAAACACCTGGCTTACACACACACACACACACACACACACACACAAGCATGCACACACACAAGCATGCACGCATGCACTTGTGCCACAGATCAACACCTGGTGTCTTCCTCTGCCATTCTCCACCTGTTTTTTGTGATGGGGTCTCTCACTGAACCCAGAGCTCACCTATATGGCTAGTCTTCCTGGCCAGTGAACCCCAGACATCCTGTCTGTCTTCACAACACTGGGATTACAGGTGGGCACTACTGCACCTGCATTTTTACCTGGGTGCTAGAGTTCTGAACTCAGAGCCTTCTGTTTACACAGCAAGAATTTTCCAGGCTGAATCATCCCCCAGCCCATTAACTGCTTTCAGTATTAATAATTAGATGTGTGACTATTTGGCAGCTGTCTGTGTATTAGGCACTGTGCTGGATGCTTTAGTTAAAATTAACTCAGAAGATGGCAAGAGTAAGTAAGGGTACTTGCCACTAAGCATGACAGCCTGAGTTTGATACTCAGGGCCCACATAATGGAAGGAGAGAAACAACCTCTACACGTTGTTCTCTGACCTCCACACCTGTGCCATGGCAATAGAACATACACACACACACACACACACACACACACACACACACACACACACACACACAAAATGTTAAAAAAAAAAAAAAAAAAGACAAGCAAACCAAAAGCATTATTGCATCTTGGGCTGACAAGATGAGGTGTCTCAGCAAAATGAAGGTGCTTACCACTAAGCCTAGGACTTTAGTCTGATCCCTGGGCCCCACACAGTAGAAGGCTGACTCTTCCAAGTTGTCCTCTGACTTTTAAACTCCACACATATGCTACGGTGTAAATGTTTGTAACCATACATTTGCATACACTACATAAAAAAAAATACAAAAAAGAACATAACTCAGCATCGGCCATTTCATGAGGTGCCCCTTGCCAATATCCCAAAGCTCAATTTTCTCTATCTTTCTAGTTCACATGGTAAGAGGATTCCAGCCACAATGGAGTGAGCCTGTAGTGACAACTGTGCTTGGTGGCAGGCTTCTGAGCCCTGCAGGCCACACTCATTCTTGAGCAGATTGGTACAAGGAAACCTTCATGGCCACCAGCTGGGCTCCAGTGCTGGCCAAGGAATGTGCTGCTTCCATATTTCCTCCATCATGCCCTCAGTGATGACTACTTCAGAATGTCACTGCAGTGTGCCAGGCAGCGTTCTGATTGCTTTACCATGTAGTCCTGAGGAAAGGATGTGTGGGCTCTGATACTGCCCTTGTGTCACAGAAAGATAACCAATGCACAGGGCAGTGAGCATCATAAACTGTGCAGTGTGGCTAGCACCTGAGCCTTCAGGCTGGCTCCTCACAGCCCCACACTGCTGCCTTGCTCACCTTTACCCGGCATTGCCATCTACACCGGGTCGTAATGATCAGAGTATGAACACACTAAATCCTCTTCTGTCCCTAAAATACATGGTAGGTCAGGCACAGTGGTGCCTGTAATCCCAGCATCTGGGAGGCACAGGCAGGAGGATCAGGACTTCAAGGCCAGCCTCAGCTATGTAGTGAATTCAAGGCCACCCTAGGGTTAGAAACACACAAATCTGGCTCCTGTCCCCACATTGTGGTACTCTTGAATAAATGCTCTGTGCTCTACTCTCTCTCCACAACTCACCACTGCTTTCAGATCCAGCACCCGGATTTGCTTCCTTCTCCCAAAGCCATGGAAACTCTGTATCAGTTCCACATTTAATGTGTCCGGAGCCTCAATGGCAAAGTCCAGAGGCTACAAACGGCTCCACTGAAATTCACTGTCTAAGAGGATTGCTCCCTGTCTATTCCCGGTCTTTGAGTTCTCAGTGCCATTTTCTTCCTGTCTCTTGTTTCTCTTTCAGATATCCCCTTTCAAATCCAAACCATCGCAGCTGCCCTTGGGCTGATGTTTCCAGCATGTCTCAACTCTCTGTCCTTTCAAGTTCCCAGAACTGGGAGCTCAATGCCAGAATCACTGAAGATCACAACTTAAGTTGAACTTCCTTTCAGACCAACCTGTTGGGCATGCATGAGCCATGCATGGTATATGTATGTGATGTGTGGGATATGTAGTGTGTGGGATGTGTATATGGTGTGTGTGTGTGTGTGTGTGTGTGTGTATCACAGATAGCACTAGCACACTCGACATTTGAAACTTTGAAAACTAATGAGTTTTGTGTGAAAATCCTTCTAGGACTTTCTGGCACTAGGCAGGGAAGATGTAAGAATGAGTTGCTGAGCACCATGCTGTGGAGAGCAACATTGACACAGAAGGTTCAGAAGCCATGCAGATGAGGAGGGAAGTGGAAAAAAGAACCAGGAACAGAAGGGTAGAGGCAATGTGTGCAGAACCAAGCCTAGATGCTGTCACACAGCAGCTGGATCCAACCATACCTGAAGCTGTGGTACTCAGTCTGTTATGTGAATCAACATATTCAGGTTTGGGGTTAAAACTATATCTTCATGGAATAATAGTATTTTAGTCTGCCGCTAGAGGTTTAAATTGTGAAAAATAATGGTTCCTAGGGCCTTAGAATTTCCCAAGCTGCTTCCATTCCAGTCAAAGCTCGCCTTCTCTCTGTCTTTTCCCACTTATAGCATCTGGTTCTGGCAGTCTTGGTCCAACAATTTCCATAGACCCTGGAATTATGTACCCCATTCCCTTTCTCCCCTATGTTCTTTCCTAACCCACATGTCCCTCAGCCATGACCAATCATCTGCTAGGCATCTTCCAGAGCAAAGAAGCTATGGGTCCTTTGAGGTTGAGGTGTAAAGCTATAGGCTTCCTTGGCTGGGGATACTGGCTGCATGCAGGACTTCAGCCAGATGAAGGTCAGATTCCTTGATGGAAACTGCTCGTCCCGTGATAAGTTTTGGAATGTGTCCACTGAGTACTGTCAGCTGTAAAAAGCAAGCTACTCTACAGAGAGAGGCCATTTCTAAGGCTGGGCTCTCCTGAGAGATGGCAGGGACCATGAGATGGGAGGGAGGAAGCAGAGGGGCAAGGTCTTCATCCTCCATCTAAGAGCAAAGACTGTCCCACAGGAGCCCTGCCACCCCAGAAAATGTAAAAAGGAAAGGAGCGCAAGCACAGAAATGGACAGCTGGGCCTCTGAGGAAGGGACTTCCCTCTAGGCCTGGCACCAAGATAGGCAGAGGCCAGAGGCTGGAGAGAGAATAATTGAAACCATGGCATGGCATGGCTCCGCTTAGCCTTGGCAATTGTGCTCAGGACATTGGAACCAGCTATTGCTTTCTCTTGAAACCAAATGTCAGCTGTGCTGGGGGCCAGCTGTGCCACCCTCCTCCTCAGCGCTCTCTGAGAGTTCAAACCAATAGCCGTTCTCTTACATGCCTCCCCCAGGCCCAGGGATCCCTTGCCAGT
Source organism: Phodopus roborovskii (assembly GCF_943737965.1). Taxonomy (NCBI): domain Eukaryota; kingdom Metazoa; phylum Chordata; class Mammalia; order Rodentia; family Cricetidae; genus Phodopus; species Phodopus roborovskii. The sequence continues at coordinate 9,242,888 of NW_026126625.1, forward strand.
GTCTTACCAGGTTTCCTCTGTCCCTCAAGGGTTTTGCACGAGGCTGCCCTGAGGTTTCCTACACACAGAAGGGCTTCATCATGACACTCCTCAGGGGACCTCCTGCCTTCCCAGCCCAGAGAAGGTCAACAGACCAGAAAATTGTTCTCCCAAGTCCTGGCCAGTGTCCCTCCAAACACTGGAAGAGGATTTATTGGTCCTCTATGCCAGGCCTCGCACAGAATGGAGGTGCTACATGAGGGTCACCTCATCCTGTCATGCAGGAGATTACCTGGAGAAGAGGGGTAGGGACTGTTGTCCTCAAGTAGCTAGGACAACTAACCACAGCTGAGCTGTCCTCTACATAGAGTACGGTGCCAAGGGAGAGGACAGGACTACAGGCCAGTGGACACTTGCTTCCTTTAGAGCCTTGAAGAAAATTCCAGACCACATACAAGCTGTGGCAGAAGTCTCCCTTCCCTCTCTTCTGCAGTCCTTCACCTCCTCTCTCTTCCTTCCTCCCTTCCTTCCCCATTGCCCATTTGCCTGCTCTCCGCTTCCCTCCTTCCTCCATTCCTTCCCTCTCCCTCCTCCTCCTAATTCACATGCGGCCTTACATTTCGATCCGGAACTATCATTTGCTGACTGGAGGATTGGAGAGGATTTTAAATCACCATGTGGCAAGAGGAAAACGCTTTGATAAATGTGTTTGGAGTTTCTGCATTCTCCCACAGTGTCCTATTTCAAAGGAAGTTTTGAAGTCTGGCCATTCCAGCCCAGGGGGTATATTTTTTGGTCTTGAAGTGAAAAGTGATTCAGAGATAAGAAATGAAGGGAAGAGGTGAATGTCCCTTCTCCTACCCAAAGAAGATCTGTAATAGAATTCATGGGACCCACCACTGAGTCTGACCATATATATATTACACAGGATCAGGAAGACAGATAGCATCTCTGGGCCTTAGAAACTGCACTAGTCAAGCAGGCTGTGTTGGAGTACTCTATTGTCATTTTTCTTCCTCTACCCAATTACATCCCCTAGGAGACTGTACTGCCTGGGACTTGGCACAATGCAGGGACTTTGAATACAGTGGACTAATAGCTGAAGAGCATCTCAGAGGCCCCTCCCATTGACGCTGGAACCAACACTGGGAAAACTATCCCACTTAGAACCACAGACTGGAGATGTAAGGATGGAAAAATTTAGCCTAACTCTCCACTGACCCCAGGAGTAGGCAAAAGGTCACATTCTTGACTGTTTACGACAGGGCTGTTTACGACAGCACCTGTGAGTGAGTGAACACAGGAAATGAGCCTTGTCACCTCACCCAGAAGCCCGTGCAGAAAGCAGACTTCCTGGGCTATGTGTGGGCTTGGATAATTCAAATTAATTGGTCTGCACTGGATGCTATGAAATGATTGGTTTATGATGTGTGGGCTTTGTTGTAACCCTACAAAAGCTGTCTCAATCCTGTACCCAGGGTTCCCAATCCTCTACCCCCACGTGGAGTATGGCTGCGGACCCCAGTGCACTGGAATATAGAATATAAAAAGACCTCATGCTTTTGCATCAAGACCGCTTCTCATGAGTGATTTGGGTGGGGGGGGGTCTTTCCTGAGTCGGGGCGTGAGGATCCACGTGCTCCGCGGGTCTTTCATTGAGAACTCTAGTGACATAAGACATGAGACTGACTAGAAGCTACATGAGCTGACCTTTTTGACCTTAAGAGCCATCTAAAAAGACATTTTGGACTCTGGAAAGTACCTAAGAGGCCAGTATGAATATCTCACACAGGTGCTAAATCTTTGGTACCCTGGGAAGTAGCCCTAAATCACCAAGGCACAGGCAGGGTTGGGGCATCTTTAGCTGTCTCAAAGCCACCCAAGTTGGAGGGCATAAGACTAGGTGGGACAGGGCCCTTGGGCAAACAGTATAAGGAGGCACAAGTAAAACATGCAATTGATCTTAAGAAGAATCTAGGAAAACTTCGGCATGCATATTTAGCCAGTGACACTCTGGAGGGGCTAGCTAAGACTCAGTGCTTATGACATTCCCACTTCCAGGATCCAAGGAGAATTGTCACTGCAAAATGATTTGAGTGACCATCTGCAGGAAGCTTCATGGGCACAGTTGTAGTCAGAAAAATGATGAGTGTGGTTATGAATAGAACACCAAAGACTTAACTCTGAGCTAACCTCATCTGAATGGTGGATCTGCCACTTACCTCTGCACTATTAAGCAAGGCATGTTTTGTGTGGCTTAGTTACCCATGAACTGTAGATAGCTATGCTAACCACTGGGAGGTCTGAGGGAAATAATTCAGACAAGGACTTAAACTGCTCGGTAAATTTTATGCACATACACTACACACATGCACCTACACACATTCAAAATAGTATAAATGAAAGCCTGGATAAGAATGGGCTAGGAATGGTGGCACACACATTTAATCTAAGCACTCAGGAGGCAGAGGCAGGCTTATCTCTGTGAACTTGAGGTTACCCTGGTCTATATAGTGTGTTTCAGGTCAACCAGAACTACACAGAGAGGTTGTTTCTCTAAAGGAAGACAGAGAGAGAGAGAGAGATGGAGGGAGGGGAGGAGGAAGGAAGGAGACAGACTTGATGGGGGATATCCTTTTGTATGCTGTGAATGTATGTTTCTCATATTGATTGATAAATAAAGCTGTTTTGTTTGGACCAATGGACAGGCAGGATGTGGCCAGGCTACCAGACAAGGAGAATTCTAGGAAGAGGAATGTAGAGAGTGAGTTGCCAGACAGATGCCATGTAGCTGCCAAGGACAAAAGAGACCCAGGCATCACCGTAAGCCAAGACCAAGTGGAGATGCACAGATTAATAGAAATGGGTTAATAAGAAAGAGATAGCCAATAAGAAGCCTGAGCCATTAGCCTAACAGTTTATAATTAATATAAGACTTTGTGTATTTATTTGGGACTAAACTTCAAGACCAGACAGGACAGAAACTTCTGTCCACAGAAACTAAGAAAGAAACAATGATAGAAGAAAGTCAGAAAGAAAAGGATAAATGAGAAAATATAAATAACTGTAAACAATCTAAAGGTACATCAGTGGGAGACTTTGTTAAATAGGTAAGAGTGCATTATTAGGATACTACACAGCAAATAATAGAAATGAAATTGATCTATATGTGTAAACATGGTGGAAGTCTTAAAAAGCTAAGAAATATCATAAAAGAATTATATAAACTTAGTCTTAATTTCAAAAAAAATCAAACAAAAAACCCTTACCTTCCTGAATAAACAGCAAACTACTAATCACTTTCAGAAGGTGATTACTTGGAAGGTGATTAATCAGATGGTGATTAATGCTGGCGTATATGTTTAGAAGTAGCCTTCCCTTTCTATATAATTGTTTTCTGTGTTTGGTTCATTTTTATATCAGTCACAACTCAAGATTATGGTCTGACAAAAATATTATGCTACATCTAATTTTTAATCATCTGGTACTGACTTGGAGGATTTATCCCTACTGGCTAGCTCTCATAGTGCTAGAAGCTGCTATGTATTCCACTGGAGGAAAAATGAAACAATCAGTGTCATACATCTGTGAGCCCTACAAGGTATAATAAGCCCAGAAAGACACCCCCACTGATGCAATAGTGATTATTCAAGTGGCAAAACATTTTCTGATTTGATCTAAATCCCTTTCCAAAATATGGAACCTGTACTTGGCACTTTTACCAGGGCCGATAACCTATGGCTAGACAGTTCACAGGCCCTATGGAAGAACCTACATTATTATTCAGTTAAATGTTCATGGTGTTAAATCAGCTCCCAATGGCTTATCAATATACTCACAGATCACTGATCTATCAATCTCATCAGAGAAGAGTCTACTTATAATAGACAGTTAACACAGAGACCTACAGCTGATCAATGTGTAGAGAATAAAAGACAGTAGAATGTTCAAGCCTCCATCAATAGGACACCTACATTACACACACACACACACACACACACACACCGTCATCATCACCATCATCATCATGGAAAGTGGGAAGAAAGATTGTAAGTACCAGAAGCAGTGGATGCCAACAACAAAATAGTGCTTCCCAGATACAGCGTGGCACTTGTACATATGAACTCAAAGTGGTTGTGACAGCATGCACAGGACTTTTATATAGGTTCAAGCCATCCAAAATCCAAGCATGGATGGTGGCAGTGGACAGGAACTTCCACACTTACCTGAGGAGCTATTCATAACTCGTAGTTCCTGGGAGAGTCAGTTTGCTTTAAGGATATGACCCCTGGGAGGTCAACCACAATCCAGGGGATGGCTCCATCGTCAAAATTATTTGAGCAACACAAATTGGATTAAATGAGCTTTTTTTTAAAAAAAAAAAAAAACTCAACATAAGTGGGTGGGAAGGTAAAGATGGATATGGGAGGAATTTGGGGGTGGGGAGTGAATGTGGTCAAAATATGGTATGTATGATACACTCAAAGAAGTAATAAATATTATTTAAAGAATCTTTGAAATGTTTCATACATTTATTAAAGTAAAAAGAATTGTTGGAATTAGGCTGAATAGGAAGATATGGTAAGTATTCCAGTTTCCAAAATACAGCAATCTGTCAGTTGACTCTTGTCACCATGTCTGCTATCTTTGTCACTATTAGTTAAGGCTAAAAAGCCTCCTCTGACTCCTGCGTCCACAGGAATCTTGAAAGTCACGTGTCTTATTGTTCTTACCTAGCTGGTTAGTAACTAAGCCTAGGCAGGTGCTGTCATAGCCCCAGCCCTCTTACATCATTTCTTAGACTGTCAGTAATTGAAGCTTTGACCTTCAGCTTAAACTCCATTCTTGTCAAGGACGTTGTGGTTGTTGTCAACTAACTTTCAACTTTGCATCTTTCAGTTTCTTTATTTTTTTATTAGAAAATTCCAGCTTAATTGTTTTGTAGCCACAGGGATGTGTCTGAGCATGTGTTTTTTATTCGTTGGCATGTGTTAAGGTTGACTTTGTAAGATGGCATATTAGATGAGTAAGGTTCTAAGTGTTCTCTGAACTATCATTTGCACAGAGAGGCTAACAGCTCATATGGCCTCTCACCCACCCCTCTCATGCACACATGCAGATATACTTCATTATCTGCTTTTGACAATTATTTCAGTGCTGGGAAAACAGCTGCCCAGATATCACGTGTGCAGTAAATTTGGCAGTCCCCCACCTCCTTCAGCAACTGCTGTGACTATTCCTGCTCCTGTGGTTTGACTGGAAGTAGCAACAGCCACCCTTGGAGGATGAGGAGAAGAGAGGAAGGGCAGACATGTAAGACTGGACCAGACACTGACCTCTAACCCTTGCTACTCACCCAGTTAGGCAAACATAAGAACAGAAAAGGAAAAGACAGCTCAAAGCTAACTGGGCCAGAAGTCCTTGCCTTGGACAGCAGGGAGATGGCCTCTGTGGCCAAAAGAGAAGTTTGGTATACTCCAGGGTATTAGGATCACACCCCATACGTCTCTGTCCCGTTGAGGCCCTGTAATACTGCTTTTTAAACTTTTATGATCTGAATCAAAGTTTGAGTTTATATTTTTTTAATATCATGGAACATGCCATTAGCTACAATAAGATACACAGGTAAGCAAATGTTTATGAATTAATAAATAAACTTATGTAACTAAAACAAAATAATACCCTTACTGTGCTAGAAAACAAACCCAGTAGGAAGTTTATGAAACATATGACTGTGGGGGAGAGATGCCACAGTGGTAAAGCACTTTTGCCCTTCAAGGATAAAGACCAGAGTTTCGGAACCCAAGCACCCAGAGGAATGCACAGTGGGTGTGGCAGCCTGCCTATAAGCTCAGCATGTGGGAAGCTGAGCCGAGGGATATCCTCAGAGCAAGCCAGCTAACTACACTAGTCAAATTGATCAGTGAAAGCCCTGCTCAATGAGCAATGAGGAAGATACCCACACCAACTTCTGAGCTTCATGAGCAAGAGCACATACATACACAGGCAGCCACCCACATGTATGCTTACACATGGGCACACACACACACACACACACACACACACACACACACACACACACACACACACTACACACATACACCTGCAAAAGGATTGATTCTGTAAAGGATCTTCTACATTTGTTTACCCTATTCGTTTTATATGTAAAAGGGAATTTCTCGCCATCTGTATTGATTTCCAATCTACTTGAGAGTTATGTTGGAAACCGTGAGCCTGAAGCTCCCTTTGATGTTTCCAGGTGGTTCCTGTGGGGTGAGTGCTTGGAGTTCTCATTTCACTGGATTCCCTGAGTCTCTCTATGTGCCCTTGGGTCTCACAGCACTGGCTGATGTAGAAGGACCCTGATTTTAATGGACCCTTTTCTGTCACCTTTTGGAGGCTAAGTTCCCTGTTGGGCTTTTTCCTATGCTGAGGCAAGATTGAGAAAAGGGCTCAGAGTTACTCACGGTTAGCCTGGCCAGGTAAGAGATGCCATGAGCAGAAGAGAGTGGGTGCCAGTCCCTGGCATCCCAGCAGCAGGGAGCGCCTGTGGATATGCCAAAGTGCAATTTGGTGGTGACCACCTCCAGTTGGCAGAGCAGGGCAGCCACATCCTAGCTGCACCTGTCCATTACAGATATATTTCTGGCCCCACAGTGCAAGACCCATGAAGATCCTTATTCTGCATGGGCCCTGACATCTGGGCCACAGTGCTGGGAGCTAGCAGCCTAGGAGCTGCTTCTGTGGCATCTACTTCTCTCTTCCAGCAATGCATGTAGCAGGCACCACAGCTTCTGATTCTCTGCCGTTCTCTCCCCAGGCGGCGTGCTCACGCACAAGCTGCGCTCAGCAACCCCATCTGCTCTGTGCTCTTTCGGGCAGGGACCTCTTCATGTTTCTGGCAGACACCAAGCAACCTTGTCTAATTACAAGACTGACACGGATGGGCCCTAATTTCAGCAGAGATCTGAGAGAAGAACTTGGAGTTCATAGCTAATTCCAAGCTGTCTCCTAAACAGAACCATGGGGTTCTTAGAGCCATTTGTTTATTTTTGCTGTCTTGGATTTTTGTTACCTATGTATGGGAGTGTGCGGCTGCCAACAGTGACCTGTGTTTTTAGATGAAGTCCATCTCACAGAAATGTATTGCCAGTCTAATAACGCAGTGCAAACACAAAGAATTCCCTCACCTAATAAAGTGTGTGTGTGTGTGCTACAATATGCACATGCTCAAGAGCTGTGTGCATGGATATACACCCCTATGCATGCACCCTTGGAAGCAGTAGGTCAACACAGATGTCTTTCTTCTATTGCTAGCAAACTTACTTTTTAACCTGAAGCTTGCTGTTTTGGATAGATTGGCCGGTGCAAAGCTTATAGACACAAAATGCTGAGCCCACTTTTATGTGAGTACTGGGGATCTGAACTCAGGTCCTTGTGCTTGGGTAGCAAGCACTTTACCACTGTTGCATCTTTCTAGTCTCTAATATCACTGCTGGTGTTCATCCACACAACAGTCAGTGTCTAAGGTTCACTGTGATTCAGGCACTTGGGTCACACAGGAAAAAGACATGGTCCCCTGCAGCCTACTGGGGACCAAAGACATAGGTGGACACTATTCCTAGTGTGGGAGTTTCTGCAGCAGAGGCCTGAGTTAAGTGCTATGGCTGATGTGACTCTTTGAAGCATCTCACCAAAGACCCACCCATGCGCAGAGACTTGGGACCTGAATGCGGGGTCAGAGATAGCATGGCCCTTTGGCATTTAGATCAGACAAATCTCTCGGTGGCAGTTGAGCTTAGGAATGTAGAAAAGAGGGGACAGGGATGCAATTAACGTTTAAGGTGCTGCTCAGGAAAGTTAGCTCTGTGCTATGACCAAATTCAATTCAAAGGGCGCCCCACCTCCCCAAGTTCTCAGGTTTCTCATGAGGGGATCCAGAAGACAGGAAACAGAGAGTTGACAAAAAGCAGGCAGGTTCTTGGCTTTTGGTCTGATTTTTCCTAAAAATAATTCTGCCTCAGTTCTTTGTATATGAGTATTCAGAAATGAATTCTAAAATTGTTTGTAAGGAGTATTTAAAACCTCTAAGGAAGCTAAGCAGTGGTGGTGAACACCTTTAATCCTAGAACTCAGGATGCAGAGACAGGTGGATCTCTGTGAGTTCGAGGCCAGCCTGGTCTACAAAGCAAGTTCCAATACAGCCAGGGCTACACAGAGAAACCATGTCTTGAAAACAAAACAAAACAAAACAAACACACAAAACCTCCAAGGGATTGTGATCCAATAGAGTTTTTTTTTAAGTGTGTGTGTGTGTGTGTGTGTGTGTGTGTGTGTGTGTGTGTGTGTAAGCATGCACATGGGGAGAACTACAAGACGACTTGGATTTGATTCTCTCCTTCCACCATCACTAGGTTCCAGTTATTGAACTCGGGTCACCAGGCTTGTATAGGAACTGCCTTTGCCCCCAGCCATCTTGCCAGTGAACACTGTTCTGTTATGTTTTTACTCTGTGAATATATGACCAGTTTGTTCTTGTTGAGGTGTGTCTTGGGACAGTAATGAGCATGAAACCTAGAGTCAGATGCTACAGTTAAGGCCCAGAAGGCACCCCTGAGTGAGCCCCAACATTCAGGGGGAGCCACACCATATGACTTCATTGGCAATGTTTGAAAAGAAGTCAGCACAGTGTCTGGGGCTGGAAGAGTGCCTAAGAAGGGTAAGGCAGAAAGCACCATTAAGGAATAAGTGACTAGCTGGAGCTTCCACTTCCGCTTTCCACAGGGCATTCTGGCAGCCTCTGGGCAAGGGAAGGGCCTCTACTGGGCTCAGAAGAACTGGCCACTGTGTAATTGCGGGGCAGAGAGGAGGACAAAGAAGGAGATCTGGTGACCTTCTTCCAGGGAGCTAACTAAATAAGAATGGAAACTGTAGAGGGTGGTCACCCCAGCCTGCTTCTGGAAGCTCCAACATGGCTCCAGCTGGCTCCTAGGATGCCGTTGTCATCTTTGGGTAGCTCAACCAGAAAGAGACAATTTTCCCAAATAAGAGCAGACAGAGAGACACTGCCCTGCTTATCTTTACCCTCATGTTTGTCACCTGAGTCCCCAACAATGGGAAGCAATCACACTAGGAGCTAGAGGATGGGATTAGCACCTCTGGGAAGGAACTAGAGCAGGAATTGGTCAAAAGCTAAGTGCAGGAGTCCACAAGCATGGTGAATTTCCTTCTCGCCATCAAGGCCATCATATATACATACTCATGGCACCCACCTAGCCAGGTCAACAGGAAAACATCCTTTACGTACCCAAGGCCTTTTACCTATTTCTACTTTCTAACTCTTTCCTCACCCCAGCAATGAGGACATGACCAAATAGGGAGTCAGAAACCCCCAAACCCACAACCAGGGCATCCAACCACCCACCATGACTAGAAAAGCCCCATCATGCAACATGGTGACACCGGGGCTTGTGTACAAACAAGTCTCCCCACTGAGCCTTCCCTGCAGCCTCCATAGGACATTACATCCTAGCAACCAAATCACTCCCCATTCAGAAGAGTCAGTTCCCTCCTACAGGGAATGACCAGTGGCTCCACTCACTGAATGAGGGGCCAGTCACTCACCTGGCCCTCTTGGTGCAGCCGTTCAGGATGTCTCCACCTTTGCTTCTCTCTCCAAATTGCAGGGACCAGAACACCAATAATCCGCACTATCAGGGCACCAGGCCCCGGGTAGGAGTAAGTGAGGAATACTCTCTCACACTGAGGCCTCTCTCACACCGAGTCACATCCCAGCTCAGAGGAATGGCACACCCTGTCAGATGCTACCTTCACCACCTGCTCTGGACAGGTGACGCTGGGTGAGTGAGTGCAACCTGGCACAGATTCATGCGAACACCCCCTCCCAGCCAGAGCCATCTGACTTCTCCACATGAGAGGCTTTGTCCAAACAGAGGGAAGGCAGGGAAGAGAGCTGAACCTCCCAACAAAGTCCACCATCTGGGCTGGCAGGAGCACCCAGGCGGTAGCCCGTTCCAAGGCACAGTGAGATTCCTGCTCTGTCCCCAAGTGTCCCTGACATTCTCAGGCAGCAGTGGTATGATTAGAAAGACAAGAGGGCTACAGACAAGGCTTGGCACCCTCAGGAATTTTCTATAAATATTATTGCACAGCAGTGTAATGATGGCCATGCACCTGACACCCCAACTACTCAGGAGACTGAGGCAGGAGGATCATAAGTTCAAGGCCAGCCTAGGCAACTAAGCAAGGCTATCTCAACACAAAATTTAGACACGGAATGGTAGTTCAGCAGCCATGTACTCGCCTAGCATGTATAAGCCTTTGGGTTAGATTCCCAACGCTGAAAAACATACACACACACACACACACACACACACACACACACACACACACACACACAAAATCCTGCCAACGACCTAAGTGCTATCATAACCATGTCACAAAGACACCACTCAAAAATTCAGGGTACACCTACTCACTCTGTGCTGTGCTTGGTGAGCTTGAGTCATAGTTAAACATTGGATCAGCAAGGTCAAGAAACTTTCTCCAAGGTCATGGCTGGCAAATTACTGCATGGGAGCTCTCAACAAAGTATTCCTCACTCCGCCACTCAGGGCTCTCTCCCATCTTCCTGCCATACTTTTCCTGACTGTGGGAATAGTCTCAGGCCCCAGCCACATCCTCCAGAAGAAGTGTCCAGCTCTGCAACAGCCATAGATATGCCTCATGATACTGAGCATGCTCTATTTGGGACCAATGACTTAACTTCCATGAAGCACATTGAAAACCATTCCCAAGGGACATGCCCTCCTGAGTGCTTATTATCATGTGACCAGCATATCTTTCCCTGCCATGTCCCTTCAAAGAGTCTGATCTCAGGGTGGCATCTGCCCCAAGAGAATGCCCCATATACCTCTCCTTAAGCATACCCCCCTGGGAGCAACAGGCTGACCCTTATGCGGCCTCTCCGGCATGTTTTCTGATGTTCTATCAAATGTTCCAGGTCCCTATGCACTAACAAAGGTGTGGGGGCAAACTGCGGGATGCCCTTGACATTCCATGCAAGACTGTGGAGGTGCATGCATTGCTAGGCAGCCAGGGTGGTCACAAGAGATGTCCTGGGAGGGCATTCTGAACACAAAGCTGCCTTTGTCAGCAGGCATGGGGACAGTCCTCTATTGTGGGACTAAGTCTGGAGGAAGGTGCAGGAATTTCTAAAGTACATGTGATGGGGGCGTTGGTCAGTACTGCCTGCTCTGTGCACCCATAGCCTCGCTTGAAGTATCCAGACAGTGTAACTGGGACCCCAACAAGCATTACTTGTTGTGGCTACTTCCCCTCTGGCAGAAAGGTTGAAGAACCTGTATCCCTTGCATCAGAGCCAAACCCTCCCATAATCCATATTCTCTCTCTCTCTCTCTCTCTCTCTCTCTCTCTCTCTCTCTCTCTCTCATAACATAAACTCATTCCCAAGTATAGTCAGGACCCTGACTGACCCTGACTCATATGTAATCTGTGCCCCAAGTTGGAAACTCTATCATATCTAGGACATCAGGCCTTCTGAATGAGAGGACCTTCCCTCTCTACCCAGAAGTCTGCAGGCCTCATGGCTGCCCAAAGGAAGCAAAGAAGCAGCAGCTGGGGAACTAGGCCTTACTTAGAACTCGGGAACTGAGTTCTGTGAGCTCAGCCTCCCGGACTTGGTCTAAGAAGGGAAATCAGAAACTCCAAGTTCAGGGTGTTATTGAGATAATGGGGGGGGGTGGCATATGCTAACAGGTCTAGGAATGTGTAATGGCAGGAGAAGCTTGCAGCCCTTGTGCTTCCTGCCATCATTCCTTACCCTGGGAACCTCCTGTTCACAGAATCCTCAGTCACCTTGGCCTTTGAATTGGTTCTCAAACAAGTCAAGCTTATGTTGCCACAGCTGCTCCTGTCCCAAGAAAGCTCCCCTTCCAGTTCTTTTGGAGGCTGGCTCTGTCCTGAATACAGCCTGTCCTGTCCACTCAGCCTCAGTGACCACCCCCCAAGCTCTCTACTATGCTACCCTTGTTTATTTCCTTTGGGGGAACCTGCCACCATTGGAGGGTGACCTGTTAGCCTATTTGAGTCCCTGTGAATCGTCAATCTATCCCATCTAGATTATAGTCCCCCAGACGGAGACCTCATCTGCTTTGTTCACCGCAGGGTCCCCCAAACACACCAGGCCCACATAAGGGTTCCATAAACATTTACAGAATGAGTCAACACATAACTGAGCGAATAAATAAACGACTGGTGCCTTGTAATGGGCTTTCCACATTTGTTTGTACTTTACGGTTTACAAAGAGCCTTTACAGACATTTCCTTCATCTAACTCATATGATTAGACTCAGGTTAAATAGCACTTTAAAAGCATACGCTTCACTCCTGGCCCCTCAAGGCCTCAGGCCACGGAAACAGAGGAGTGTATTCTTCTCGAGGGAACAGAATTTAGTTAGGAGACCTTATTTCAGAGCTACAGGATGAAGGAAGTCACTGGAGGTGCAGAACCTGAGTGGTGGGGTCAGTTTTCCCTGCACAGAACTCACAGAGGCTCAGCTGTAACCCGGAGAATGACCACTCTTTAGTTGCCTTTGGAAGGTGCTGCAGCTCCCACTCTTTCCCTTAAGAAGACCCAGCAGGATGCAGAGGCCAGATGTGAACCCAGCATCCTCTGGATGGCTGAAGAAGTACACTTTCCCAAGCTGAGCTGCTGGAGATTTCTGACTGTCCCAAGGTCCCCATCTGTTAGGCAGGTTTGGAAAGGGTTAACACAAAGCTGGAGGGAGTGGTCCCAGCCTGGGTGGTGCTATTTTAAGGACAGGACTGGGGCAGTTTACTGAGCACCAGCACCCTGCCAACCTCTCCACCTGGAAAAAAAAAAAATGGAAAGCCAGTTCTCACTGGCTCATATACAGGGTGAGAAAGCAAACAGCCCCACCCAGCAGAGCCCTGGCGATAGTTGGGACCCTATTGGGTCCTGCTGGCTCCAAACTAGGGGGAGGTAGCCGAATCTCCTCTGGCTTTTCTGGCTTTTTAATGGTGTCAGAGGTGTTCCAAGGGGTGGGGTTTGGGTCCAGCTGACTGGGAAAGATAGAATCCAAGGAGGAGTGTGCCTAGTCGTGCCAGGCAGTAACTGGCCACACTTTCTCTGCCCACACAACTATCTGAGGAACGCTGCCTCCTGCCTCGTATCAGAAAACAACATTTTAAAGATGAAGAAATCCTTTCTTTTCCTCATTTGTTATTGTCTTGGTATGACTGATTTGGTATATAAAAATGTTAAATCTCTGCCAAGGTCATAGACTTGTCTCCTACAAATGCGCCTTACTTCCTCCACCTCCCAGGGTCAGTACAGCCCACCCCTTTGACAGAAAGACTAACTAGCTACTGCTTCCCAGCAAAGTTGTATGTTTTTTGAGTTTTGCCCCTGTCACCTCCACCAGGAAGCCCTCCATGACATAGCCTGCCAATTACATCACTGAAGTTAGGGTTGCCCTCCCACCCTCTCAAAGCACTTCATGCCTGTCTTTCATTTGTGTATCTGCCTTACACTGTGACTTCCCCATGCCAGGGACGTCTCCCTCTATAGCCTTGGAACCCAGCACAGGGCTGGCACAAAGTGTATGCTAAGTAGCTGTTAGAGGAGGAAGAAAAAAAGAGAGGAAAAGACAGGGAGGAGGGAGGGCAGGGAAGCAGGAGACAAGGATGCCTAGGTCAGACCCATACACATGGACACAGGGTAGACAAATAGGAGGCTAAGCTTGCATTAGGCTGGGCTCGTGTGCTCACACCCTGGCAAAAGAAGGCAGACAGACAGGGAACGGAGCACTAGCCCTGGAGTCCAGTGTCCTGTGGCCTCAGCTCTGCTGTTCACTGGCTGTGTGACCCACCACGAGCCATTCTCCTGTCTGAGTGCCAGATTCCCTTTTGCAAATGGGTTATTAAGAATGGCCTGCTCCTTGACATACAGGCAGCTCAAATACCAGCTTTGCTTTTCTGGACCCCATGGTACTAACTACAGTGCCCATTTTGCTCTCCAAAGAGGGGAGGAGGAACCAGCAGGGCATAGCAGCCACAAGGCCCTGTAACTGGACCCTCTCTCTCTGTCACAACATCTCTCGATTGCTCAGACAGTTGAAAGCTTGTCCCCAACACTGCCTGCTCTCGGCTGCTTCTAGTGTACTTTCCAGTAAAAGCAAATCTTTGCTGCCAGGGCTGGGGCTGGGGCCAGGCTGGGCTGGGCTGTATCAAGAAACACAGGGCAGCCTCTGGGAGGCAGATGAACACATGCTACCTGCCCAGCATCCATTGGGGCCCCTGAGGCCCTGGAAAAGACACAAATATGCATAGAGACTCTATGTAGTTCTTTCATCATCCCTGATCTGCTCCCATAGTCCACCTGTTCCATCTTCCTGCCCCAATTGGCTCATCTCATCCTACTATCTGACTAAAAGCTGCAACCCTCATCTGCTCTTAGTGAGAGCCTGTATCAGTCTCTGTATAACTTTCCTTTAGTCCCTTGAGTGGAAAGTTACCCGCCTCTTGGAGCTGCCCCATGCTATAGAATCTGATTTCCACTGTACCCATTATGAGGGTACCACATGTAAAAATTCTGTCTTTGGAGCTAAGAGATGCTGAAGCAGACACTACAGTTTACTTGAATAAGCCTTTAAATTTAGTGGCATGTTATATGTCCACCAAGCAATTTGAAAGTACACACAAGAGTTTTCTTGTATGGTGGCTTTTGGGGGAACCAGGGGAGGCAAGGGTCTCATGTAGCCCAAGCTATCTTCAAATTCACAGTGTAGCCAAGAATGGCAATGGACTTATTATCTTTCTTCCTCTGCCTCCCAAATGCCAGAATTATCGGATTGCACCACTATGCCCGTTTTAGGAAGTGCTAGGGATTGAACCTAGAGCCTTACACATGATAGAGAGGCACTCTACCAACTGAGCTGCATTTCCAGTCCAATATTCCCTATCACTGTGTCTCACACCAGTACACACACTTCTCAAAGTACCCTACACATTGGCTTAAGATTTTTGTGTGTTGGGGCTGGAGAGATGACTAAATGGTTAAGAGCACTGGCTGCTCTTCCAGAGGACTGGGGTTCAATTCCCAGCAACCACATGACAGCTCACAACTGTCTGTAACTCCAGTTCCAGGAGACCTGGAACCTTTGCATTGACACACATGCAGGCAAAACACCAATGTACATAGAAATAAATAAATCCTTTTTTTAAAGACTTGTGTATTTCACTGTCTGTAAATTGTCAAATGTTGTGGTAGTTCTGTACATTCTGGAGTTTAGTGATATCTGACACATATGCAAATACATCAAAAAGATGGAGCATGGAAGGAGAAGATGACTAAGCGATTGGTAGATACAATGATAGAAAGATGACAAAATCAAATGTAGCTAATGGATACAGGCATGGTTAGTGTGGTGGCTTGAATGAGAATGCCCCATAGGCTAGTAGATTTGGTCACCAGGGAGTAGCACTATTTGAAAGGATTAGGAGGTGTGGACTTGTTGGAGGAAGTGTGACACATGGGCTTTGAGGGTTCAAAAGCCCATGCTGTGCCCAGCCTATCTCTCTCAGCAACAGCTACAGCACCTGCCTGCAAGCTGCCATATTCCCCACCATGATGATAATGGACTAAACCCCCAGAACTATAAGCAAGCCCCCAATTAAATGTTTTCTCTTATAAGAGTTGCCATGGGCATGGTGTCTCTTCACAGCAACAGAACACTGACTAAATGGTTAGTGCAATGGATTCTGCTTCTCTGTGTGCTTGAAACCCTTCTTAATGCTGCTTTGGAAAACACAAAATCAAAAGCAAACTGAAGCATCAATATAAGAAATAGTAAAATAATCCCTGGCAATATTGTTTTAGTCCATCAAGGTTAGGTTCTAGTACCTTTAAGGATAAGGAGTTATCCAGACTTAATGTCAAATGGAAGCATCTGTGGAAAATCTCTATATGTGTATACATGTGTGTGCATGTGTGCATGTGTGTGTGTGTGTCACACATGTATGTGAATATTACTTTACAGCCATAGAGTGGCATACTAATACATGATTTTCAATACATGAAACACACTGGCTAGTATTTAAATCTTAGTCCTACCCCAAATTGTTTTCTGAAACTCCCAGTGCCTGCAATAAGTCATTTATCAAACAGAAACATGTACACCATGCTCTGGCATGGTGGGGAAGGTAAGGTAAACTCTGATCAGGGAGGCCCTGACAAGTCATTTCTGCTGAACATACTCCAGAGGAAGAAGAGGAAGTTGACCTTACAAAGGGTGTTCCAGAAGGCACAGGGAGGCCTCATAATAATATGCATACTTGGGACCAGGAACAAAAACAGTTGGCTGATGGCAGGGAGAATCTTGTCCCACTAGCAAAACCATCCTCCTATACAGTGGTTAGTTCAGTGGGGAGGTCTGGGGCCACTGTCTCCCCTTGGTCCAACACTATTGAGTACCCTTTGCCTAGGACCTGCATTTCCACCTCTGTCCTGACCCGTGTGGTGATGATGGTGCTGTTTACTGAGACTATCTAGCCCTAATTGGCCTTAAACTCACTTTGTAGTCCAGCCTATCCTCAGACTCATCAATCTTCCTGCCCCAGTCTCCCAGGTATTGGAGTTACATGTGTACACCACAACACCTATTTAGAAAAGTATAGCAAGGTCTGGTCTCAAACTCTTAGTCCTCCTACCCCATCATCTTATGCAAATTGTCTACTGTCAATGCACCACCCCACCACAACAGACCTGCCCCTGACTTAAACCCACAGACCCTGGAAAAAACAAAAGCTCATAAGACTTCCTTCCAGAAGCCTATTCTGACCCACCACATTAGTTTGGTCTCCCCAACGAGTGCCTCTCAGATCCTCCAGCTTTGTGTTTTTTAAGCCTGTTGTTTATTTAATATGTACCATTAGCTCTCTAGCACCCAGCACAGTGCCTGGAGCACAGAATGCTCTAGACAAGTAATGTGTTGTAAATGAATCCCAAGTGTTTAAGAAAGTGATTTCAATCTTCATGTATTGAAAATTAAATTGAAAGGGGGACATGAATTAGAACAAAGCGTAATGACACACATATGAAAATGCATAATAAAACCCATTGTGTTTTCTACTAACTTTCAAAGTTAATAAAAATTAAAATTTGCATATGTAAGAAAGCCTGAAATCCAATGCATTTCTCTCATGGGAACTGCAATAGGAACTTCTTCCTGATAACTTATATTCAACTTGTTCCTGCTTATTTTCAACAATACTATTCTAAATTTATACTTTATTGTTTAATATACCAATCAATTAAATTCAACATATCTACTATTTTTTGGTTTTGCTAATACAACTTTCAATGTGTAACTATTTTTAAATAATGTAAGCTAAAATGCAATGAAGTGAACATTACAAGTGTTGTCCACAAAAAAAAAAAAAAAGGAAAGAAAAGAAAAGAAAACCAGAAAATAAAGAGGTCGGGGAAGGAGATATTAGACTTAGACAAAGCCCACCACATCCACATGTGTCCCAGGAAACATTATAAAGCTCTGAACTATTGAAGACATGCATGGTGTCTCATACAGCTGGACTCCTTCCCTGGGGCAGGGAAAGTCAATAGCAAGTCTCCAGTCCCAGCCCCTCCTGCTGTCAGGCTTATGCAGAACTGGTATTTGCCTTGCAAGCCTACACCCTTATGCTAGCTGCTCTGTGCACAGGGATTCTGCAAGGGTCTGAGTTCCGAATTTCTAATGGAAGAAATCAAAACACCTGTAGTCATATGAGTAGACAGATACAGGCAACCACCATGGTTACATTAGCAGTAATCTACTGCTGGTACTGCTGGAATGGTTTCTGGAGTCATCTCTAGTCCATCTCTGATGGACATAGACTTATTCAAGATCACAGTGCTTTGTAAGAATTCAACTAGACAGGTGGCCATATTGCTAATGCTCAATCTTGTGGATAAGGAAACTCATAAAAGACCAGGCACTCAGTCAGGTTTAGTGAGTAGCTGTCACTCAGAGAATCTCCTTACCCCATGACTATGACATTGTTCCCACAACCAATGCAAAAATTGCTGGGGACAGACTGCCACTGACCTCTCCTAGCCTTTCCCAAAGCTGCCTTGCCCATGATGATGGTCCAGACTCAGGAACAGCCTACGTGTAGTGACTGATACAGCAAGGGCACCAAGTTCTCTAGGAGCAGACACATCAGCCAGAGCCAATGCTGAAGCTCCATCCCTGTCTTTCTGCCTTCCCTGCTGTGTCCTTTACCCTCATGGGTGCTGTACCCACAGCACTCTTCAGGGAACTTCCCACTCTCACAGCTCTGCCTCAGTCTGTTGCCAGGGAAACCTCACTGAAGGAGATAGGGCCAGAGACAGAAACCAGATAAAAGCTGAGAAGATGGTTCTACCCAGCACTGCACCAAGTACTGGCTAAGTACAGGTCAGCTCTTGCTGGAACAGATCCCCCCCCCCAGCGAAAAAGACACATCCACATGTTCTAAAAAGAGGTGTTTGAATGGAAGCCTGCTCCCTGCTCCAGAGGAAACCACTTCTGCTTTTCACTCCAGAGCCTGAGTGCCTGTGACAGTTCAGGTGCTGGCCACCTAGGAGAGCCCTTGCCAATCAGAATGTTCACAGACTTAAGCTCTGACATTGTTTCTCTTTCCCTTTCAGACAGGAATGGATTACTCCTGATCTGCAAAAAAGGAAACTGAGCCAGAGCAATGGTAAACTCCTTTTCCAAGATTAGGAAGCCAACTAGGTCCTTTAGAGTTGCAAACACCACACCCCAGGTCGGGTGGTAGCCTGCCCCTCTTCTGTATTCCCTCTGAATTCAGAGGTTTTTATGGGAGCTAATCAAAAGCTCTCAAGAGTTCTGTCCATATCTTTCTGAAACTCGAAAAGTCAGCCTGTGACTTTGACCTCTCTCTCTCTCTCTCTCTCTCTCTCTCTCTCTCTCTCTCTCTCTCTCTCTCTCTCAATAAAGAAAAACATGTGTACATTCCCTTTGCCAAAGTTAAAGTGGAACCCAAGTTTCATCGGCTTTCACAGTTGGGCAGAGGGGTTAACTTAGGCTGTCCAGTGCCTGTTTGTGTCTGTTTCCAGAGCACACTCAGGGGGCTGTCATAAGAAATGACATCATCTCATGGGCTGTACCTGCAGAAAGGCAGGGCCTCCAGCAAGATTGACCTAGACCCTCAGTGTCCAGACTTGGGAGGTCCCCATCCATCTGTTTCACTATCCTACCCCACTGCACAAGTCCCTTGTATTCTGCTGTGGGGACCGTGACAGCTCCAGCATTGGACATGGATGGCCCTGCTCCTTACCAGCAACAGCCACAGAGAAAGCCAGGTGTGTTCACCCCTTGGGGAAGAGACCCGGTGATAATGCACTTCACCTCTCTGCCAAGTGCGTGGAGGGTGAGAGTCCAGCCAGCCTTTGCAAGGACAAACAGACTCATAGCACACGTGTGCACATAGTCACACACAGGCTATACCAAGTAAGGAAAACTGCTCTCCCACCCCTCTGGGAAGATGTCCAAAAAGTTCAGGCCCCTTCAAGTCCTCAGAGATAGAGGAAGAGGCTGTACTTACCGGCCTCCCTCCTGGGGAAGATGGTCCTCGGCAAACTCATGAGCAGGGTGGTAAGGACCAGTGACAGTCTCTCACAGACCACGCGCAAGAGACACAGAAATCAGCAGCTTCTCAGGACTCGTAGTCTTTGAATGGGAGTTACAACTACAAAGTGACTCTCTTCTTAGAACTGTTTTTCCTCGGCAGGGAGGGAGGAAGGGAAAAAAAATCCCTTTCACACTGCCAGAAAATCTTTAACGTTTCACAACGGTCGCTTCCAACTCCGGCCTCCGTGTGAAATGAGTGTGTATTTCACTGGACTGGAGGGAGCCCTCAGATCCTATGCCTTTTCCCCGGACCACAGACAGAAATGCAAAAACCTCAGCCTTTGCTGTGGACTTGGAGAATGCTGTGAGAGGGCAGAACCCAGAGGGGTAAGACATAAGAAAAATGTGCCCCACTGCTGGGGCCACCGAATCACTCCAGTTTCTGTGCCCGCCCCTAATGTTTCCAGAGAGTTCTGCTGTGTTTATGTGCTTGCATGGGACAAACACAACACCCCAAATCCTAGCCCCACGTTACAGTGATTCATTTTCTCCCTCACACACAAACACAGCGCCTGTTCAATCCAAGTGGGAAACGCCTTTCATAAAGTGTGCTTAGGGTCTGGGCAGAGTGGCTGCTGGTGAATGCAGCCTGTGTCCCCAGAAGGGCAGAGGGGCTCTGGGGAAGGTGGAGGCTGACTTTAATCAAGACAAACAGAAGGATCTGGGCTCCTGCCCTATGTCTGAAAAAGAGGGATCAAAGAGCAGGGGTTCCAGTGCACTGTTAAATGTCGTCAGCCTCCTCTGCCCAATTTCCCCTGCTTGCCTCCTTACACTGGGTAGTATTTTTGGACTTGGACAAGATGTACTGTTATTTTAAGTGACCAATTTGACTGCTGGCTTAAACAAATACTTGGGTTTCTTCAATGAAAAGACAAAGGGATACATAGTAGCGGGGTGAGCAGAACTGAAAGTGGACTCAGGATCCAAGGGAACAAAGTGACACAGACCCTGGTGTAGCTCTCGATGTACCTGTCAAGAGACCTGCGTCTTCCTAGAATAAACTCCTATTGTGGTTGCCCTGAGTCCTTTGAACCCCTGTCACTCTACTCAAGTGACACACTTGTGCACACACAAATACTCCTTAGATTGGGGCTTCTTAAAGTCGTTTTTTTCTTTCTCTCTCTCTCTCATGACACCTTTTCACCCAAGAAAATTTTACATATCCTTGGGAATATAGGTGTTTAAGATAGATATTCAAATCAAGCATCTATCAACAAATTGTTAGTATTCAGGCACCTGTACTGGTCTGTTCTTGGGGTGCTGACAGGATACACCCTCAGCTGCAGCCACTAAGAGCACCACCTGTGCCTATTCACTCTGTTCCCTTTTAAAAGGCCACCTCCCATCCTCCTCCTCCTCTCTCTCTCTATCTCTCTCCCTCTCTCTCTTTCTCTCTCTCTCTATCTATCTATCTCTGCCTCTCTTTCCTCTCTCCTGATGCTCCTGTCCCCTGAGGCTGGTTTCTCCCCTCCCCACTTTCTCCTTTTCCTAATTAAAACAAAAAAAACAAACAAAACAACAACAACAAAAACTGCCGGCTTGAACCCTGTTGCATGGCATCTTTCTCTTGAGCACTGCTTTTCTTAAAGTACAACACAAATCATAAAGGCATTTATTGTAAGACAATTATTTGACTTATCTACTATTTTACCACTTATTAAAGAAAAAAGCAATTTTGCATATGAATGAGAAAGAATTTATTTTTACATAAAGGGGTAAATCTTAGGGGAGTATTTGATGCTGCAGAATGTAGAGTTGTCCAATAATGTGTGACCATCAATTTGGAGAATACTGCTTAGTATCATTATGGAGCAAAACAGGTTTAGGGTTATTTCAAAAATGGCTGCAAATTCTGTTCTAATCACAAGAAGAAATACATGTAATAGATCTTTAATGAAACTCAATCAGTAACTGATAGCAATTTTTAATTAATTCGTTGAGAACTCCATAGAATGCATTTTGACCATATTCACCTCTCATCCACACTTCCTCCAAGATTCACTCTCCCTTCCTTCCCCTCCTCCAATTTTGTGATCTATCTTCCCTCCCTTTATTTTTAAAGGCTTTGAGTCCAATTTGCTCCGCTCACATTCTCTTGGGCATTTAAGCATCCACTGGATCAAGGCTCATATACCAGAAGCCACACCTTTAAAGAAAACTGACCCTTGAGACATGGAAAGAATAAAGGAGAACAAGGAAAGAGATATCCCAATAGAGGGAGCCATTATAGATTTAAGGAGAAATCTGGCACTAGGGAAATGCCCAGAGATCTACAAGGATAAATCCAACTAACAAATCTAAGCAATAGTGCAGAGGCTACCTTAAATGTCCTTCTCCAATAATGAGATTGATGACTACCTTATATGCCATCCTAGAGCCTTCATCTAGTAGCTGATGGAAGCAGTAGCAGACACCCACGGCTAAACACTAGCAGAAATCCTGGAATCCAGTTACAGAGAGAGAGGAATAATAAGCAAAGGGGTCAAGACCAGGCTGGAGAAATCCACAGAATCAGCTGACCTGAACAAGGGGGAGCTCATGCATCCCAGCCTGATATCTGGGAAACTAGCATAAGACCAACCCAGACCCCCTGAACGTGGATGTTAGTTAGGAGGACTGGGCCTCTGGTAGTGGATCAGTATTTATCCCTAGTATACAAATGGACCTCTGGAGCCCATTCCACATAGAGGGATACTTTCTCAACCTAGACAGGACAGATTTGAAGACTCCCCATGGAAGGCCTCACTCTCCCTGGGGAGCAGCCCTGGGGGCTGGGGTTTGGTGAGGGTGATAGGGGAGGAAAGGAGGGTGAGGGAACTGGGATTGACATTGTTTCAAATGTAAATAAAAAATTTCAAAAAAAGAAAGAAAAGAAAACTGATCCTCTCTCTCCCAGCAGCCATCAGTTGTCAATGCTCCTTAGCTTGGGATGGACTTGGCATGCACCTCCTCTATGTACGCTGTGATTTTGTATGGCTTCAAATCTTGTTCGTGGTGTCACAATTTTTGTGACTTCATACGTGCAGCTACACTCTTTGCTTGTAGCCACCCACTGCGTCTACCTGTGACAGTCTTTCCACCCTCCACCCTCTTTTCACTGTCCCTTTAGCCTTTGGAGGAGACTGTGATACAGATGTCCCATTTAAGGCTGAATATTCCACAGCCTCACTCTCTTCACCTTCACCAATGCATAGTATCTCACAATGCAGTCCATAGATTTACATATTTAATACGTGCTGGGGTATGGTGGAAATATTAAACCTTTGTTATCTGTAACTAACCCATTACATTTCAAAAGAGAACAGAAAGCATTGGGTGCACTGTGCAAGCCCCTGCAGTTCATGGCATAGTCTCACATCTGAGTGGAGACTTTGCAGACAATGTTTATTGGCATTATGTGGCTGATTTTGTGATGCACAATAATAGGTGGTTATAAAGCTGTGAGAGCCCCCCCCCCCATGAGCACAAGCCAGAACCTCCAGAAAAATCTTAAATTTGGTATTTGACTTAAATTAGATTTTGATCATTGTACCTTCAGAAACCTTTTACTCTTGACAAATTTTCCACAACCCTCACATTCAGTTGTGTGATCCTATTTGGGGTAGATACCCACACTTGAAGAAGACAGGTCAAGATCATCATTGTTTCTCAGAGCAACAATGTGGGTTACAAGAAAGGCCCCTATTATCAGCACCTAAGGTCAGAACAGCTCCTTGAGAGTCACCCTGGGTAAGGGTAGGAACCTAGAATGGCACTTCCTGCTGATAGCTCTACTCTATGCTGATTAAGTAGTGAATGTCCCAGATGATGGACCTGTAGGATGCATCAAGAGAGCCTCATCCTGCCTGCCATTTTCATGGTCCCCAGATGCAGTGGCCCTGGAAACAGACTAAATACAAAAGGGAGACATGCTGACATTTATATTCACAGGAAGAGGTCTATAAGATTATGCTAAGTGAGCAAGACAGTTTACAAAACAAGGTGTGTTGCTCATCCACCTACATGACACAAAATTAAATTTGGAGAAGTAAAATCGACTTGCTTTTTATTTTCATGAATATTCCTTTGTACATCCCATGGCCTTTACATTAACCCCACAACATAGGAAGGAGCCATTGTTTTAATCCATGCCAAACAAATCAGTTAAACACATTGTTCAGGAATGGGAGGAGTATGTTGCTCCATGGTGGATATCCCACTTCACTCTCACTCCCATGTCCTGGGTTTCTGTGTTCCCCTTTGGCATTTTCAAATCAAATGTGATACAGACCTCCAAGACACTGTCCACAAAGGTCTATACAGCAAGTGACCTGCTGTCCTCCAGGCTCTGTCCTCAGAAGACATCAGCAAAGACTTTCCATCCTCACACATTCTTACAGACAGAGCTGCCTGCCACATGTAGTGATAAGTGACAGAGACCCAAGAAAATTGCAGCTGACTCAGAAAACCCAGGAAAATAGTTGGGAACTAATGATAAGCATTAAACCACATGTTTTCAACCCAAGGATGTTAAGTTCACCTAAAGATCAGTGTTCCTGTTTTTATTAGTTATGTTTTTCATTGCCATGACAAAATAATTTTCAAGAAGTCATTTATTTCAGTTCATAATCTGAGGGTACAGCATGAGGAATGAACATGAGGTGGCTGGTCACATTGTGTCAGTAGTCAGGAAGTAGAGAAATAAATGTTCATGCTCAGTGTAATTTCTCGCTCTTAATCAGTGCAGACCCTATTCCAAAGGATGGTCCTGTGCACATTTGAGGTAGGTCTTCCCACCTCAGTTAAACTGTATTGGAATCTCCCTTACAGACACACTTAGAGATTTGTCTCATAGGTGATCCTAGACCTTGTCAAGTTAACAATATAGATTAACCATCACCACTAGACATTGTTGAACCAACCTATAATTTTTTAAATGCCCATAGGCTTTATCTTTTTTTTTTAACTCAAGGAATGAGAAACAATCTGTCATATCAATTGATGTTATTTTAAATACTTTTTCATTTTTAAACATTGATGGCAATGATAAGCTAAGCCTCAAACAGAATTCAAAGAAGAACAAATGCACAGATTGCCTCTCTAACCTGAGAGATTGGTAAGTACAAGTCAAGAGAAACAACCCCCAAATTCTGATTGGTTGTAAATGATTAGAGACCTCAACACATGCTTAGCTGGCAGCTAATGCTCACTTCATGCAGCACAAAGAATGGAACAGCACAGATGTTGTCATTAAGCCTCATCTTCCCTCATTAAAACTATAGAAACATATGCTCAGAGATCTTAGGGAATTATTAAGAAAATAGAGAGGTGGAGCTTACACACAGTGTTCATATAAAACAAGCCAAAAGTGCCAACCAGTTTCTCAACCAAGAACTAAATAGCTGAATCAATCACAAGTCCCATCACATCAGCCTCCAGGTGAGACAGCAATGATCTTTGGTACCCAGACAGATCTATGATGACCATTTCTGGAGGATGTAAGCCATGTGTCTTCAGAGAACCAACCTCTTTTCTCAAAGAGTAGAACAGCAAGCACTGAAATGGACTAATGTGAAGTTTGCTATGGTTGAATGATTAACAGGAGTACAATTGCTGTCTTCATCCTTACCTTAGCAGGCCCCAGAACCCTGTTGAGCACCTGCAAAGACTTTCATTCTTTGGTGGCCTTTCAACACAAGCTTGGGGATACTGAAGCATAAAGGAGAAATGACTTTCTTAAAGACAAGGAATCTACCCCTAAATCCAACTCGGTCCCCGGTGCTGGTGGCTAAGGAGTCATTCGCTATACTTCTCTGTCCACAAATACCAGCAAGATGAGTCAAAGACACTTGGTCCAGGGCTGCCTTGTCTGCAGGGATCCCTGGCCAGGGACTTTTCAGCAAACTGCAGAAATGGATCCAACCTTAATTCACCTTCCATGTGCTTTATACCTGTCGCATCTTATTATGTTCAATGTATAGACTTTTTTCTGAAGACTCAAAAACATGGTGTCTCATTTAATTCTAGAAGCCTTTCTTGCTTTTTTGCAAGTGTTTTCTATTATGTATGTTTTGCATTGTGTATACATTCGTGCACAGACATAAATTCATATTCATTATTATTCATCCATGGCCAACACACAAAATTCCAAAATACTCTGTGAACTATGCATGAATTCCCAAGAGGAAGCATGGGTCACAGTGAGAAATTAGCCAAGTCACCAGCAAGTCAGTTCAATGCTGCGAGGACTTCTTGGCACACGCCTTAGGCCAGACTTGATGCTGCAGTGTCCCAGCTGGGCATCCATATGCCCACCCAACTTCAATGCCCTCTTCCATCCTCATGGGTGTGACTCAAGTCAGCTCTTGCTAGATCTACAACTCCACTGAGGGTGCTGAGCAATATAAGGCTACTTGCAAGCCAGTCTTTTGTCTTTTCTGCCTCTGTTTCCTCCCCATGAGCACTCTCTACTCCTGTTCAAGTCTTGATCTTTTTCTCCAGCTTCTTTATGATGGGAGACTGACCAATGTTTTGACCATTCCTGGAGGATCTCTGGCTTTCCTTCCTGCACAACAGCTTGTCTTCTTTCTTCAGGGATGAAGTATACCGACTCTTATTCTGACCCTTTCAATTTGAGGCAGCAGCTGCTAGCCATCCTAATCCCATATGGTGACAAAATAATCGACAGGTTATTCTAGATTGGACATAGCAGTGAAAGATTGAACACACACACATGTACCACATGGCCACATGCACCTGCATACACAACCTGCATTTTAATTAATTAATTAATCAAGGAGATGACTCAAGTATGAGCTTATAGAGGGACCCATGAAGCAATTGGGGACCCAGAGAGTATCTGGGAAAACCAGAAATAACTTAGGTTAACAGAACCAAAGCAAAGGGCTTTCTCTGGAACATCATGACTTTATTCTCTCCTTGGAGGAGTAAAGGATGATAAACCCACTGTGCAAAAGTTAGTATTGCCCTTCCTACCTGATATCAGCCTATTCTGAGAGAGTTGACTCTGGCCACAGCTGAAGAAAACTGGAGGAGGTAGAAGCATGACTGGAATGCTGGGATGGAGACTGCCATAGAAACAAAAGTCTATTGTTGAATCCCACCTCTCCAGGAGAACTAAATGTGCATGGATGGTTTCCAACTAGAAAGAGACCCATGGTCTGTGAACTCTGAGGTAATCAAAAATATATGTAAGGGCTGCGGAGGGGCTAGCGATCAGTTCATAAGGGAGGCCCAGAGTCAAATCACCAAAAAATAAAAACAAATAAACAAAAACAAAAAATGGAAAAGAAAGAAAACAAACTGTATCTTAAATGCAAAGGGCAAAATCAGAGAACTAGGAACACAGGGAGTGGGTAGCTTGCATGACTTTGAGGTCAGGCATGAGACCGGAGCAAAAGGAGCTCAATGATGAAAACACAGACTGAGTCTTGTGGAAAGATGGCATTGAGGCATTCCCACTCCCACCAGGTCAGCTGCCCAAGTGCATTTGGCATATTTCCTTTCTTTTACACAAGCAGCAATGCCAGGGGAAGTCACTAGTGAGGCTGTGAGGACCCAAAGCATCCCTAACATCAGCTCTACCATAGGTTTAGCCCTCACCTGGGTTTCCTTCCCTATGTCTTTATGATCATAAAGGGATGTAATTCCTCTGTCAGCTTGATGCTCACTGGGCTTCCTGACTCCAGGTCTCTGTAAGAATCAGTAGACATGGCTCCTGTGCAGGCTTGGCCCTCATGTGGGTTCCTGTCTCTGTTTGTACTGTCTACAAAGCACATATCCCTGATTCTATAACTACATAGTTGGCCTTCTTTTCCTTCCATTGCTTTGCCCCTACCTTCCTCTACCACTGACCATGAATCCTAGTCTCTTCTTGTCCTTGCATTTTGCAATGATTCCATTAAAGCTGACTTTCATCCTATCCTGTGAAGAACCAAGGCAGCCCTGAAGCCCCAGGACACAGCTTTCTTTCTATGGTCTTCTGCTGCTACCTTGCTTTTCCACCACCATTTTCCCCTATACTGGTCCCTATGAGACTTGAGCCCACATCCCATTGTTCTTAGGCTGTGTCTCCAAAGTACTATCCATTCTCCCACAGGCATAAGCCTTCCCTAATACCTAACATCAGAGAAACCACCACACCATTGCATGGCCACACACCGTTCCACACATTCCCCAAATCCCTCATCTCCTTGAGCCCACACTGATAGCAACTCACACTACAGAATCTCTGGCGTTTTTTGTGTTGACCTCAGTAAGTCGGTACTTTGAACTTCAATCCCATCACCTGTAGCTCAAATTCTAACTGGTCTTAATAATAAAAACCTGGAATCAGGTATTACAGAATATAAAAGATCAGAGCATGAAAGATCAGGGAGACAACAGCCACTTCTTACCTTGCCAACTTCTCAGCCTGAAAAGGAGCAAGTCCACCTTATATTCCTCTCTCCTCCCAGTCTTAACACTTCTTGTTTCCTCCTCTCTAGTGCTGGGATCAAAGGCATGAGATCCCAAATGCTGGAATTAAAGGTATATGCAACCTCTGCCTGACTTCAATGGTTAACTAGTGGCTAGCTTTGCTCTTTGATCTCCAGGCAAGCTTTATTTGTTAGAGCACAAACAAAATATAATGACAATCACCAAAAAGAACTACCTCCATTTATTCCAAATATGCACTTGGTGTTGCTGAGTAGTGATTGAGTGGCATGGGTGCTGCCTCTGGAGGCGCACACACTCAAAAAGAAATGGAGGACATGGGGGCTTGGAGAAGAATCTCAGCTCTGGGATATGTGAGCGTCCATTAGGAGGTCAGAGGAACTCGACATGAATGAATTAATTTTGATGGTCATTGAGTGAGCTGACAGGAAAATTGTGCTGGGGATAATGGAATCTGTGTAGGAGCCAGTGCGCATGAATCTGATTGGTAGAGACTGCTTCTGAGACCTTGCATGTTTTCTCTCCTAGCATCATCTGTACACAAGTCCATGTTTCCAAACTACCCCAAAGCCTTTTAATTATCATTATGTGCAACTCAAGCCCTAAGATGTTTAGGGTAGATACTGACCTCTCTGTTTCTCTGCCACTTTCTGCTTAAGGTTCTTGTACTATGAATCCAGGGTAACCCTAAAACTCTCTTACTTTCTGCCAATCTAACCTTCAACTTCTCCCTCTATCATAGTCATAGAAATTGGGTCTATATATTTTATCTTATAACTCTGAGTGGCCACATCGACTTTCCAATACAATCCAAATCTGGACAGTTACACCTTTAGTCCCATGCCCAACAGCTGCCATAGGATCCTTCTGACCTCAGTGTGGTAAGCAACCCTGCCACTTCCCCAGACTCTGGTACTATACAGTCCCTCTAGCCCCAGAGTCTGTCCTGAACACCATAATGCCCTAGGTCCTATACACCATAGTTACTCTACTCATTCCTTCTGACCCAGACCCCAGTATGAGACCTTACCCTCACTAGCATCCCTGCCTCTTAGCATTGGCTTCACACTGTTGAGGCTGCCCTCAAACCACCATTTCTATCATCTCCACCTCAGAATTCCAACCTGGTAGGCTAAAATTTATACCAAAAGACAAACAGCGTGCTAAATCCACATTGTAAAAATACAAACAACATGATATATCAATCAACATCTCTGCTCTCCATCAAGAAACAGAATGCAAAAGAACAATTGCAAATGTGTTCAACAAATTTAAAGCATTCAGACAAGACACAACTAAATGAACCTACAGAGAACAGGGATAAAATAGTTGAAATCCAAAAAAAGACAAATAGATGAAAGAAATTGTAAGGACAATGCAGGATATGAAAGCTGAATTCAATAAAGAGATAGAATCACAAAAAAAAAAAAAACCCAGAGTGAAATGAAACAGGAAATGAAAAACTCAATAATCCTAATAAAAGTTCAGTGGAAATCCTCCCAACAGAATGAATCATGTCAAAAACACAGGGATGGAAGACAAAGTAGAAACATTGAATCATTCAATAAAAACACACGATGAACACACAAAAACTTTATGACACCTTTAAAAAACAAATCTATTTATGGACTTGGAAAAGGGGAGAATTCCTGGATAAAGACATAGTTAATATTGTCATTAAAACCACAGAAAATTTCCAAGACCAGAAAAAGAGATACCCATCCAGGTATATATAAAATAGAATATAAAATAGACAAGACCAGAAGGGAATAACATATGATAATTAAAGCAATAAAAATATAGACTAAATAAAAGGTACTAAAAATTGCAAGAGAGGAGGGTCAAGACACATATAAAGGCAGACCTAATAAAATAACAGATGATTGATCAATGGGAACTTTTAATGCCCAAAGGGCTTGGAAAGATATATTCCAAGTTCTAAAAGATCACAATTGCCAAACCAGACTATTTATTACACCCAGCAAAACTATCTATTGTAATCAAAAGAGAAACTAAAAATTTTCTGTGATAAAAAACACACTAAAGAAATATAGTACCAGGCTGGAGAGATGGCTCAGCCGTTAAAGGCTAGGCTCACAAACAAAAATATAAGAATAATTAAGGCAGGTCTACAAAGGATCTTGGAAGAATTGTTTCAGCCTGAAGAGTAGGATAAACATTCCAAGAGAACATACAGGAAAATTAAGCAACATTAAGTTAGTTAACCCAAAGAAATCTAAGAAAATGGCACAAAACTAACAAAATGATGGGAATGAGTACACATCTTTCAATAACAACTCTGAATATTAATGATGTCAATTCATCAATGAAAAGACACAGACTAGCAGACTGGATTAGAAAATAGGACTCCAAGAAGTACATCTTATCATTAATGGTAGATACCATTTAGGGTAAAAGGATGGAAAAAGATACTCTAAGCAAATAGAACTACAAAAGTATATCTATTCTAATATCAGACAAACTGGATTCCAAGTTAAACTAGTCAGAAAGGATTTTTTAAAAAAAAAGCTACTTCATACTCAGTAAGTGTACTACCCACCAAAAAGATATTACAATTCTAATCATATATGTACCAAATTCAGGTATACCCAACTCCATAGAACAAATAGTACAAGATGTAAAGGAACAAATTTACCCCAATACTTTAATAGTTAGGATTTCAATATCACAATAACCAATAGACAGACCATCTAGAAAGAAAAATAAAAATAGAAAACATTGGAGTTAAATGAAACCATAAATAAGACAGACCTCATGAATCTACAAAACATTCCACCCAAACACAGCAGATTACACACTCTTCTCAGCATTTCATGGAACTTTGTGCAAAATAAACATAAATGATATCTCATGACACAAAGCAAGCCTCAACAAATATAAGAAAATTCAAGTAACATCCTATATTCTATCTGAGCACACTGAAATAAAATTAGAAATCAACACTAAGAGACAATATAAAAAACACACAAATTCACAGATATTAAGCAACACACTATTGTGTGGGTTTCTACAGAAATTAAGAAAATAAAATAATATATTCTAGGATTGAACAAAATGTAAATACAGCATCAAAGAGTTAACACTAATTCTACTCAACTTGCTTTATAGTAGGAAAGGAAGGATTGTTAATAAACATTTTCATGAAGGTAGTGTTACCCTGACATGAAAACTAGATAAGACGTAGGAAAGAATGAAAGAAGAAAGGGAAGGAAGGAAGAAAGGAAGAAGGAAGAAAAGAAGGAAGGATGAGAGAGAGAGAATGGAGTGGGCATATGTTAACATAATAATAAAGACTTTATATGTCAAAGCTGTAGTCAACATCATGCTAACTGGAAAAAACCAACACACTCCTACTAAGACCAGAATTAACACGAAGTGTTCATGTCTTCTATTCAATAAGGTTCTTGAAGTCTTAGATAGATCAATAAGAAAAAAGAGGATATAAAAGGGCCACAAATATGAAAAGATAAGTGTTCCTATTTCCAGTAGCATATTCCTATACAGTAGAGACAATGAGGATTCCACCTAAAAACTTCTAGAGCTGGTAAAGACTTTCAGCCAAGTTTCAGATTACAAAATCAGCGCACAGAATCAGTAGCCTTCCTATGTACAAATAAGAAGGATATTAACAATAAAGTCAGGGAAATGTTCTCATTTATAATAGCTACATAAATTAAAACACTTAGAAATTAAACTACCAAGAAAATAAAAGGCCTCTACAATGAAGAGACTTTAGAATTAAGACACTAAAAAAGGTACTAGAAGATGGAATGATCTCTCACACTCATGGATCAGACGAATTAATATTGTAAAAATACCTATCCACTCATGAGCAATCTCTAGATTCGAGGCAATCCTAGTCAAAAGTGTGGGATAATTCTTCACAAATTAAAAAAAACCAAAAAGTTATAAAGGAACACAAAAGACCAAATATAGCCAGAGCAGACTTTTTTTTTTTTTTTTTTTTTTTTTTTTTTTTTGCAGTGGTTGTGCTTCACCTGAATTTAAGTTAACTGGAGTTACAAATAAGAAAAACAAAAACAAAAAAACAGTAACAACAACAAAAAAGCCTTTCATGATATTGGCAAAAAAAAAATGGACACATACATTAGTAGAATAGGACAGAGGAGCCAGGTATAAGTTCACACCACTACAACTACCTGAGTTTTCATGATAATGCCAAAAATATGAACTGGAAAATAGACATCTTTAAAAAACTGTTTTGAGAAACTTGGGTATCAATGTGCAGAAAAGGGAAACTAGATCCTTTTCTTTCACCACTCACAAACATCCATTCCAAATAGATCAAGGACTTCCACATAAGACTTGACACTCTGAAACTTCTAGAAGAAAAAGTAGGGGGTATACTGCAACAGAGTCTTTAAATGAAACTCTGATGGTACAAGACCCAAGACCAAAAATTAACAAGTGGATCTTATGAAATGGGAAAGCTTCTATACAGCAAAGAAGACTATCTTTTGTGGAAAGACATCTCACAGAATGGGAGAATATGTTCACCAAGTGTACATCTGACAGAGGCATTAGTGTCCAAAATACATAAAGAACTCAAAAAACTAGAGACCAAGAAATCAAATACTTTGACTGAAAAAATTAAGTAGCTATGGAACAAAACAGAGTTCTCAAAAGAAATGCAATTGCTAGGAAACACTTTTTAAAAGTGTTCAACAGTCTTAGCTATCAGAGAAAATGTAGATTAAAACTACCCTAATATTCTCTCTCACCCCAGTAAGAACATCTATCATCATGAATACCAGTGACAACAAATGCTGGCATGGATGTGGAGAAAGGGAAACTTTTTTTTCTGGTTTTTTTTTTTTTTTTTTTTTTTTTTTGAGACAAGGTTTCTCTGTGTAACAGTCCTGGCTGTCCTGGAACTTGCTCTGTAGACCAGGCTGGCCTTGAACTCACAGATATCTGCCTGCTTCTGCCTCCCACGTGCTGGGATTAAAAGCATGTGCCACCACCAGATGGTGAATAGGAAACTAGGGAAACTCTTATACACTGTTTGTAGGGGTGCAGACTAATGCAGCCCCCTCGGAAATCTGTCTCTTGGGTTTTCAACACCATAAAAATAGAACTAACACAGGACCCAGAGACATTGCTCCTGAGAATATCCCCAAAGGACTATGGTTTATAAAATAAAACTACATGCATATCCATGTTCATCTTTGCTCTATTCACAATATCTAGGAAATAAAAGCAGACTAGAGGTCCACCATCTGCTAAATGGATAATCAAAACTTGTGTGTGTGTGTGTGTGTGTGTGTGTGTGTGTGTGTGTGGTACATAGATACATGTACATTTTATTCAGCTGAAAAGAAAAAAAAATGAGATTGTGGAATTTGCAACCAAACAGATGAACTGGAAAATCTTGTACTGAGTGAGGTAATCCTGGAGCAGAAGGACAGATGCTGTGTGTTCTTTCTCATGTGTAGATCCTAGCTTTGATTCTTCTGTTATGTTTCCTTAACATGGACTACCTGGAAGTGGGATCTAGAAAACTAGGAAGGGGACTTCAGGGATGAGGGTTGTCTTACAGGAGGGGGGATGGCAGAACAGGTAAGGATGGAAAATGGGGAGTGAAAAGATTTAAGCAAGGTGGAGTAAGGCAGGGGGTTGGGCAGATGAGGGTGTTGGTGGACAATCAACCAAAAAAAAAAAAGGATATTAAAAAATCCATACAGAAATTTATTCTTTTATAACCCAAATAAAAAATGCAAAAGTGAAGGGAGTTGCCCTATGTGGCTAGATATTGCTGCTCCTCCTAGAAACAGTGGATTTATAAAGCAAAATTTCCAGTCCCAGGAGAGGGACACCTCCACAAGAGTTGGTCAAGAAGGTCAGTTTTCTTGGTTACCCCCTAGAACTAGAGGATAAGACCCTATTGCCGAAGATGCCACATACCTTAGTTATAAGATATGGAGAAAGCAAGCTAGAACTGTGCTGGAAACTTCATGCTAGCTAGCTTTCAA
The DNA here is from genome assembly GCF_943737965.1 of Phodopus roborovskii. Lineage (NCBI taxonomy): Eukaryota > Metazoa > Chordata > Mammalia > Rodentia > Cricetidae > Phodopus > Phodopus roborovskii. The sequence goes on from NW_026126625.1 coordinate 9,277,074, forward strand.
AGTACTAGAAGGTATTTTGTGGGCTACTGATAGAGAAAGAGTATCGATGGTCTTACCCAGCTGTGAACCCTGTGAACCAAAAACCTGCAAAGTAAAATTGGCTCACCTGTACAATAGAGGCATAGGTGTTATGTAGGTAACCAATTCTCCTGCTACTGAATCTGAACCCTCGTCCTCAGGAGGAAACCCATGTCTGGTACTGTAATCCTTGTTAATAATCAATATCCAGGGAGTCCATAGTCCCAAGTGGGGAACTTACTATTGTTGATTAAATAAACTGACACCACATCAAACTGCCTTCTAAATCCCAGTGTTTATACCAATATTCAAAAGCTATTCTCAGCCTTAGATTAGTCTCTCTTTGCAGTGAATAGCAGTGAATCCAGAGACTAATGGCTGCTCAAGACAGTGAAAATAAGTGATGGTTGAGGACTTTAAGACTCAGAGAACACTGCACAAGAGGGGGCAGAAAGCATGTATCCAGAAGGTAGATGAAAGACAGCAAAATGGCATCCTCTCAACTCATACCGCCATTACAATCGTTAACTTACAATTTCAGTTACTTACACTAGGGCTTGCCCTGTCAATAGTCAGTCATGGAAGAGGCTTACAGATCCCTTACCGATGAATAGTTAGCTATTGGTAGATCCTAGAAGAAGGGGAGTCATTGTCATCCATGTATATCTGTTTCTTCGCCCACATAGCCCCAAAAGATAGCTCCAAACCCATGGTCAGACAGACAATCTTGGTTAAACTCAATAGGTCAAAAACTAAATTAATAAATATAATCATGTGAAAAAAATATCTGTAGGGAAGGTGGGCTAGACAGGGCTAACAGAGGGATAGGAGAAGGGAGACGTGACAGTGGTCAGCATGCAGTAAGTACATGTGTAAAATTGTCAAAGAACACATTTAACATTTAGAAAATCCAACCTGAACAACAAATACAAGGCCTTCTTCTTTAACTGGTCCCTAACCCAGCCAGTATCCACTCGGTATCCACGCTCTCGCCATGCTGACTCTGGACTCATTGCTCCCAGCTTGCTGTCCTCCCTCTTTTGTGCTTCTGTGAGCTGCCTTCTCCTCCACTGTGTCTCACTCATGATCTGAGTTTCAGCTCAGGGATCACTACCCTGAATCTTCTTTTCATTGTCCCTACTACCTGGGTGATCATGTCCCTTTCCCAAGCTGTGTAATGCTCTGCATACTCCTGGTGGTGTGTTTTTCCTATTCATCTGTGTATCTATCTTCTCCTCTGGACTGTGAAGACATTGAGAACAAGACTTTGGTCTCAGTCTTCGTGTCTCCTTACAAAAAACAGTGTCTGACATGCACAAAAAGTCAAGCATTTCTGTGCTAATAAAGTGTCATGGCTGAGTGGCTGAATTCTAGTTACTAAGATGCTAATAATGACAGGAAAAAAATATTTGAGAGGAGAGGGACTGTGGTGACTTCCATTTGAACAAAGCTCAGAATATCTGTGGGTCATGGAGAGTAGAGATACCCAGTGCATATACAGATGCAGGAACTGGACACCATAGGAGAGACCTGGGATAAGGATAGAAACTTAGCACCATCTGTCATAGAAGCCAGGCATGGTGATACATGACTTTAATTGGGAGATAGAGGCAGGTAGATCTCTGTTGAGTTCAAGGAGTTTGAGGCCAGGTCTACATAGTGAGTTCTAGGACACTCAGAGATACATGAGAGAACCTGTCTCAAAAAAGCAATATATATATATATATATAAATATTATACGTATATATTTATATATATATATAATTACATAGGATAAATAATGGGTCTTAGAAACCCCAACACTCAATGGGCCACAATAAAAGAGGCAATAAAGTATCTAGCAGAGGAGAAAGTGTGGTGAGGTGATGGATATCAACCACTCCAGTACTTGGAATGTAGGATATGAGGACCAAGAGTTCTAGAGAACTAATCTCAGTTACATAGCAAGTTTGAAGCAATCCTGGGCTATATGAGACTCTACCTCAAAACAAAGAAAAAAAAAGAATATTTAAAACTCCAATACAGAGCTAAGGAAAGGGGAGAGCCCATTACACATGTTAAGACTTCATGTGCTTTGAAACAAACAAACAAAAAGGAATGAAGGAAGAGAGAGAGAGAGAGAGAGAGAGAGAGAGAGAGAGAGAGAGAGAGAGAGAGAGAGAGAGAAAATAAACTTCAAGAATCTTTGGCAAAAATGTCTTTGGCTTCCCAACTACTTTGGCAGAGAAACTAGCTTTCAGCAGCCTGTTGAATTACGTGGATTCCATTCCTAAAGTTCTAAGGAGAAATGTTTTGGGGTGCATAGAGGACATAACAAATTGGTAGATCTGTTCAGTGACTCCACCCATGTCCCCAACCTAGTGCTAATTTGTACAGCCCAGAGTCCATTTCCCATCATTCAAAATCCCTGTGTATTTGAACGGAAATACAATCCATGTGTTCATGATTCATTCGCTCTTTATGTAACCAAATGTTGGGCTAAAGCTGTTTGATGTCCAAGAGGCCATCTGAACACTCTTTGCAGCCAGAGTCATAGACTGCCAAGGAAATTAGGAGGAGAGAAATCTTGGCCAGCCTCATCCAAAATCAGTCAGTCAGCAGGGAGACAAGAAATCCACTCTCCTGGCCACATCCTCACCCTCCGATTCTAGACACTGGATGCTAAATGAGCCACATCAACAAACAGACAATGCCTGGAAATCCATTGCCATTTATCTAACTCATCCACCGTGTACATTACGTCCAATTTGGGTGCTATAAAGAAAGCTTTCTTGGTAATTTTTGCTTATCAAATCCTAAGGATAAACTTGCTAACACAGAACTGGATCAAAGGGGGAAAACAAGATGTTATGATACATTTCAGAAAAGCAATATGCTGGTTTCCTCCCAGGAGGGGTGAGTGGGCATGTCTTTCCCACAAAGTGTTCCAAAGCATGGCGCACTTTCAATAAGTCAATCCAACAGAGTATTATGAGGCCATTAAAAGTATCTTCTCATGCCAGGCAGTGGTGGTGCACGCCTTTAATTCTAGGACCTGGGAGGCAAAGCCAGGTGGATCTCTTGAGTTTGAGACCAGGCTTGTCTACAGAGTAAGTTCCAGGACAGCCAAGGCTACACAGAGAAACCCTGTCTTGAAAAACCAAACTAAGAAAAATAAATAAATATAAGTAGAATTATTTCCCCAGATTATTTTATATAATGTGGTAAAATATTTATAATGTAAATATGAAATTGTATTATTTAATATAAATAATATAATAATAAATAATATAAATAATAATACAATGTAGAAGCTCATTTTTCAAATTATGACACAGATATGATGTTTATTATATTAGGCAATCCTTCCAAAGAGGTGACTCAGGAAACCAGGCTGTCTCCACCTTGTGTTTCCACCTTCTCGATGTAATTCCTCAGCAGCAATTAAGAAAGCTTGGAGAATTATTCCAGGGTGCAGTCATTAGTGAGCGGTCCATGCTGCAGGAAATATCCTACTACACAGGCTCACGCAAGCAATATTAACTAAATTCAGTAGTTCAGTGAGCATGGGCAGAGGATGTGGGAGTAATAGGGAATGCTACATATAAACAAATCACTTTATATACGTGTGAGATTGTCAAAGAAGAAGGAAAATACAAATGAAAGATTTCTATTAAAATATATATCAGTTCCGTGAGAGTGGCATGACCAACCCAAACACTTCATAAAGATCCCATCACCTCCCAGCAATGTTACCTAGGAATAAAATTCCAACATGAGGATTTGGAGAGGTGGCTCCCAAGTGAAGAACTCTTGTAGAGGACTCGAGTTCAGATCCCAGCACCCAGGGTTCAGAGAAGCTCACAACTGTAACTCCAGTTCCAGGAGCTATGGCCTCTTTTTGCCTCCTAGAACACTGCACTTGCATGCACAAACTTGCACTCAGACGCACAATTCATTTTTAATTAATTGAAAAAATTTAGTGTGAGTTTTGCGAGCATAAGCCACATACACCCAGCAATCACAGACTGATCCCAGTGTTCAATGACTTAACCCAAAACCCTGAATGGTCACATAACGCCTGACCTGAATGTGGCAGTGGCAGGCTGGGGCCTATCAACACAATGAACATTAGCAAAGCTTACCCCACTTTCCTGTTTTAAAGTGGCCATTTATTCCTTTTTAATCAGAACACTACAAGTCAACAGGTAACTCAGTTGTTTTTGGGAGTGTGATCCTTAAATCTGACTGTCTGCAACCTGCTTTCTCTGAGTGGATGGACCTCCAGGGTCTCGTGTGTGTGTGTGTGTCTGTGTGTCTGTGTGTGTCTGTGTGTCTGTGTGTGTATGTGTTTGTTTGTGTGAGTGTGTATGTGTGTGTTTATATGTGTATATGTGTGTATGCTTGTGTGTGTGTATATCTTTGTGTGTGTGTATGTATGTGTGTATATCTTTGTGTGTGTGTATGTTTGTGTATGTATGTATATGTTTGTGTGTGTGTGTGTGTATCTGTGGGTGTATCTTTGTGTGTGTGTATGTTTGTGTGTGTGTTTGTATGTGTGTGTCTGTGTGTATGTGTATGTGCACACACGCGTGTGTCCCTTTTGCTTCACTGGTCTCCACTCTATGAAACTTAACAATTCCACTCAAGGTTCCTCCCCAGCCCCTGTCCTCACATTCCTTTTTGTTCTTAGCCAGGTTTGGCTTTCATAACTTATATTAAGATGTACTGATGTGCCTTTCTCCTTTGCATTTTTGTTTCCATTCTTTTCCTAGACTGCCTGAGTCTCACATTGCTGGCAGAAGAGAAAAGAGGCAACAACAGAGCCCAGTGAGGCAGGGAAGTGACAGAAGCCACCAACCTGGCATACACAGAAGTTGGGCATATTCAGTCCTCAGCTAGGTTACTGCAAGAAAGTGATTCCCCTGCTTATTTTCTTAGACCCCTTTCCCCTGAGTTGCCAAAAGACAGGTCCAGATAGTCAATTTCATGATGTCACCAATAAACTAAAGAAAACACCTTTGGTTTCAGAGGCAGAGAGACTGGAGGCTAGCTCTGGTCCCATAGAATAATGGGCAGGATAAGGAATTGGTGAAAAAAGGAAAAGACCATTGCAATCTATTGATCTTGATGTCCAAGCTGGATTCACCTCTCAGTCTCAGTGGGATCTTGCCTATGCAGCCTGGCAGCAGCCCAGGTAAAGCCAACCCCAGCTCCAGAAAAGTTACAAACAGCCCTGAATAGTTCCGCAAAGAGGGCTGGCTGCTCTGCATTCCCAAGACCCCAAAGTTATGGCTTATCAAAGAAGACTTGGCTGAGGGTGTCCTAGAGGAGGTCCCTGCTACAAGGACAAAGTGAACTATCCTAGAAGGCTGCCGTGACGCCACTGAGGACCAAAGTGAAGCTAAGCCAAACAGGGAACTGTAAGAAAGTATTTAATAATACCTTGTGGTACTGCTCCTTGGAAGATGAGGACCTTGAACTATTCCTCCATGGATGAATCCTCTGGCTCAACAAGAATGGGGAGGGGAGATGAGCCACTGAAACCCTGTGTGCCTCTAACATGCCAGGTAGTATAACAACAGGGAAGGAATTCTGGGATCATGTAAATTGCTAACTGCACATGATGACCTCCTTGGGAACACTTGGAAGGAGGTAACACAATATACTCCTTGCTGCTGTTAATTGGGTTTACATAAGTCAGCAATTAGAGGAGAGCCAAGGTATGAGAACTCTGCTGGTGGTTGACTGTGTCCCTGTGCCACCTCTGTAACAGTGAATTGTGCCCCTCTATCTCAAGCTACATAAAAGGAGCTTCAGAGAAGCACTTTGCAGTATAATTGGTATACCCTCTCTGCTCTTGTTTCTCATGTGAAGAGCTCCTGGACTGGTACTCACTCCCACCTGGAAATACTAAAGAGATAAAGGAATAAGGGACTATTATTGAGTTGGCACTTTGATGGCAAAAAAAAGGGAAGTAAGGAAGGAAGAAAAGAGAGAGGGAGGGAGGGAGGGAGGGAGGGAGGGAGGGAAGGAGAAAAGCAGGGAGAGAGGCAGGGAGGGAGGGAGGGAAGTGGCCGCATTGGAAATCTGGGAGCACAAAGAGTCCTTGACTATTTCCTATAGACCAAATATGCAAGACCACACTGTGGGCTCATCTTCAGCTTAAATGGTGGGTAGTCTTGAGAAGGTAGCCAGACCTGTGTGAGCAGAAGACAGCAATAAGGACAACAAGATGCGAGAACAAATGGCTGGACACAACACTCAGTCACTTTTGACAGCAAACTGTTAACAGGCTTTCTTTTAGGTCACCAACCAGCTCCCAAATAAAGACATGGAGAGTTATCAGTTATGAGTGTTTGACCTTAGCTTATGCTTGTCCCACCAGCTCTTCTAATTTTATTTAACCTGTTTCTCTTCATCTATATTTTGCCTCAGGGATTTTTACCTTTCTTTCATTCTGTATGTCCTACTCTGTGGAGCTCTCTCTCTCTCTCTCTCTCTCTCTCTCTCTCTCTCTCTCTCTCTCTCTCTCTCCTCCTACTTATTCTCTCCATCTGCCTGCCTTACCTATCCCTCTACTACCTAATTATTGGCCATTCAGCTTTTTATTAGACTAATCAGGTGCCTTAGGCAGGCAAGGCAACACATCTTTACATTGTTAAACAAATGCAGCATTTAAAAATGTAACATACCTTTTCCTAGTTAAAATAATATTCCACAATTGCAAACCCCTAAGTTAAATCCATAGAAAATGAGATGATTGCAAGTTATTTGCCCAAACACTCAAATTAGTCAGCTTGGCCATTTGCTGTAAGGAGTACAGGTTTTTCCGCCCGCCACCTGGTCTTGACCCGCCGCCACACCAGGCCCAATAACACACCGAGACTCTGTATTTGATATAATCTGTTGGCCTGTTACTAGTTTCTTATTGGCTAGCTCTGTCTTAATTATTAACCCATTTCTGCTGTTCTATGTATTTCCCTTACCAGGAGCCAGCCAGCATACTGCTTTCTCCCACTCTCCATCTCGGCTCCTCCTCCCTACTTCCTATTTCCTCCTTGTCGCCTAGTCCCTCCTATCTTCCTTTCCTATTGGCCAACAGTGCTTGATTCATTAACCAGTATTAGAAACATATACAGAATGACATCTCCCATCAATTTGCCAAGACTGGAGGCCACAGAAGCTGGTCTTCTGTGAAATACCATCAACAGAGAACTTACCAGGTATGCTGGTCTCTTCTTCCCTCAAGCTCCAACTCTAAAGCATTAGAAACTGCAGTGGGTGAGATGCGGGAGCAGAAACAGCAGGGACTGAAACCAAAGCTCAAACTCAACACTAAGTTTAGAATTTGATTACCACACAGGGGGAAAAAGGAGACAGCATCTTATGTATCCCAGACAGAATTCAGTGCTACAATCCTCCTGCCCCAGCTGCCTGAGAACTGCAATTCCAGGCTAACCATTGCATCTTAATTGCTAGAGTGAGCCTATGTTGAAGTGTTTAAGGAGTATAAAATAGTCAAAGGTCATTTTACTGAGGGGAAAGTCATCTTAGGAATCCATTGAGCTAAATAAGAAGAGAGGCAGAGAGTAAAAAGTTGTAGTAGCCAATGAAAGAGTTAGACAGAGAGGGGAGGGCTGTCCATACCTGCAGGTCTCCATTATGTCTTCCTCCTGCAAACTCCTGAGACCCCCCACCCTCCCTGAGGACTTTCTCTTCATCCATCCATGTATGAAGGAATAAAAGGTTGAAAGCCCCAAGTAGCCCTCCAAGTGGGACTTGGAAAAGCAGACTCTTCACAGACTCGCACATCCTGCTTCTCAGAATTTACAGTAAGATAGCCCCAGCCACCCCCAAGCATCCCCTTCTTAGTAAGATGCCTTTTATTAACTCCTTTCTTCCCTGCTTTAGACCACCTCCCATATAAGGGGTCAAGGTCACTTTCTCATTTTTTCGTCCCAGCAGGCCTCTAACTTCCTCTCTTCTGCTGGTGTGCACAACCTATAGTAGTGCCCTCCCAGAGGAAGCCAGGGAAGTGTGGAAGGGTGCAGAACCTGAAGGCCTCTTTTGCCATTCTCTCACCCTGCCATGAAAGAGACCAGATCTGAACTCCTTCCTCCCCATCCCGCCAGTCCCCAAGCTAGCCATGCAAGCCATGGACCCTGCAAGCTCAGTAAGGGTGGTGCTGCTTCCTGCCCATCTGGAAGCACATTCAGGAGCCATGCCAGGTGTTTGGCACATGTTCAACCTTACTCCCTTCAGCCAACAATAATACACCGCAGAGACCATGCAGGGAGGGAGTGGGAGGTTGCCCAGCAGTGTGGACAGCCACAGGAGGTCCCTCTAGGGTGGGAAGAAGAGAAGACATCCATGTGTGACTCCACGTGCTGAGAGTTTACAGCATAGTATGCACAGTGCCTGGATTCTGGAGCAGAACCCTGGGTGTGTCCGTCTGGTACATTTAGCTACCCCAGTGCCCAGGAAGCCTGCATAAGCTGCAGGCATCTGAGTGGCCTAAAACACAGTCCAAGGTTTGCCACTGGACACATGGGCCATCTTGAATGACCTCTCTGCCAGAACAGAATATTTTCTCAGGATAGGTCTCCAGTCAACCTCGTCTGGCTGTCCAGAATTAGTGTACAGGCTGCCTCTAAATACTTTCCATCTAAGCTGGAGTAATACAATAGGGAAAATGAGTTTCCAGATAAACCCAATCAGCATGTATATTCTCCTTTTTAAAGGATTGGTTGAAATATTAAGATATTTAATTAACAAGGAGGCTATGAGTGTAGTTCAGCTCACAGCAGACAATAGGCCCAAGATTCAACCCCCAAGTCACAAAACAGAAAGAAAAAAAAACAGCTTAATTGACAAGTATTTTATATAAGACACACAATGTGACAGTTTGAGAGACACCACTCAGGCTGAACGTTAGATGTTTCTAGAGCATCCAAGAAGCTCATCTTTTAAAAATGTATTTATCCTTTCACAATCTCACACACGTATCCTGCATTAGTCTCTCATTATTCATTTATTTGTTTATTTATTTGAAATTACATGTTGAAAGTGATGCTCGATATCTCTGGCCATCAGGAAAATGAAAATCAAAACATTAAAATCCCTTCTCAACCTTGCTGGGAAAGGCTTTTTAAAAAATGAAAAGCTAGTGGACATGTGGGATAGAGGAACTTTTATACTTTGTACACATCTAGTGAGGATGTAAGTGCAGTCATTGTGCAAAATAAATAAAACAATGTAAACTACCAGAGCCAGAGGAGTCAAGAACACCACAATAGTGTGGCCTACAGAATCAACTAAGCAGCTCACAGAGACTGAAGCAGCAAATATAGGCCCTGTGTGGGGCTGAGCGAGGTCCTCTCCATATAGGGGTATACATCATGGTTGTGTAGCTTGGTGTTTGTACTGGCTGGTTTTGTGCACCAACTTGACACAAGCTAGCGGAAGGAGCCTCAGCTGAGGAAACGCCTTAATGAGATGCAGCATTTTCTCATTTAGTGATCAATGGGGGAGGGCCCAGCCCATGGTGGGTAGTGCCATCCCTGGACTGCTGGTTCTGGGCTCTATAAGGTGGGGTGAGCAAACCACCAGAAGCAAGCCAGTAAGCAACTCCCCTACATGTCCTCTGCATCAGCTCCTGCCTCTAGGATCCTGCCCTGTTTGAATTCCTGTCCTGACTTCCTTCAGTGATGAACAGCAATGTGGAAGTGTAAGCCTAATAAACCCTTTCCTCCCCAAATTGCTTTTTGGTCATGGTGTTTTGTCACAGCAATAGAAATCCTAACTAAGACAAGTTTTTGTGGGACTCCTAAACATGGGAATAGAGGGGTATCTGACTCTTTTGTCTGCACTTGTGGGACCCTTTTCCTCCTACTGGGTTGCCACACCCAGCTTGGATATTAAAGTTTGTGCCAGACCTTTTTTTTTTCCCCACAACACCATGACTTTTATTTTTAGTCGCATGTATAAACATCAATGTATTTACATTGATCATAAATATATAAATGTGATAGTACAATATATGGTGTGCTAATGCAGTCTTTTGCCCTTTTGTCTTGTATTCTTACCATCTTCCTCCCCAATTCACACTCTCCCAAATGCCATATACCTGCAACATATTAAGGCTCATTCAATATTTTTATGATTATGTATTATAAGACTTATACTTTAACAAAGAATTTGTTTTTCAAGATTTAAAAAAAAACTGCTAGAGATATTTCCACACCGATGTAAATACACTTGATACTGCTGAGCTGTGTACTAAGAATGATTGGTGATAAATTTTATGTTATGTGTTTTCTTTTTTCTTTTCCTTTTTTTAATTTAAATTTGAAACAAAGTTGTTTTACATGTCAACCCCAGTTCCCTCACCCTCCCATCTTCCCCAGCACCCCTACAAAACCCCAGGCTATCCCCTTTCTGCTCCCCCAGTCTTATTAATGTATCTTGTGAGGCCATGTCCATGGGAGGCCTGCTTTCTTTAAGGGAAACAGGAGAAGAGTTGATCTGTGGGAGGGGAAGAAGTAGGGAGGGGGACAGAGGGGAAAATGCAGTTGGGATGTAATGTATGAGAGAAGAATAAAAGTTAAAATTTAAAAAAAAAAAATAAGATTAAAAAAGGCAATATAACTACCATATGATCAGGACTGTACTATTTCTAAGTATGTGCATGAAGGAACCAAATTCATCATATAACAGGGACAGCTGAACACTGAAAGTTATAGCTGAACTTATCACATCAGTCAAGTCATGGAATCAACCTAGGTGCACTTAAATAGATGACTGACTAAGGCAGGAGGAGAATATTTTCAGTCCAAGGGTAGTATTGACTATGTAATGAATTCCAGGCCAGCCTCAGCTATACGGTAAAACTGACTCAAAGATAGGACATAAAACAAACCCACTGAAAGGGAGGAAGGGAGGGGGTAGGGAGGGAGAGAGGGAGGGAGGGAGTAGGCGAGAAAGGGATTGGAGAGATGATCCAGGGGTTAAGAGCACTGGCTGCTCTTCCAGAACACTGACTGCTCTTTGGATTTGATTCCCAGCATCTCAAAGCCATCTGACACACTCTTCTGGCCTCTGTGGGCAACAAACACATATGTGATACACAGACATGCATGTTGGCAAAACGCCCATAGACATAAAATTAAAATAAAAAATGATAAAGAAAGTACAGTCTATATGCACGACAGAGTATTGCTAGTAATGAAAAATAAGCCAGGTGTGACATGTGCTTCCTGTCATACCAGCACTTGGGAAACTGAGGCATGAATTCAAGGCCAGCCTCAGATACAGCAGAAGAACCTGCCTCAAAAACCAGAGAATGAAATTATTCTGTTTATTGGAAGATACATGGAACTGGATATCATTATGTTAATAAAAATCTGGAAAACACAAAAGACAGTGGATTTTTTTTTCATACCTGGGGGCGGCGATGGGGCAATGACCTCAAAGTTGAGAGATTAGAACTGAAAAGGGCTTGGGGGCAAGGAGGAGAGGAGAAAAGAATACACTAAAAAATAGGAATGAAAATGTGGACACACATTAATGAGGTAATCACATGTATAGAAATCTCATGGTGAAATTCATTAATTTGGGCAGTTAACCAGTTAACACATGTTAATAATTAAAAGAAAAAAGGGCCATCCTTTCATTATAATTCAAGGAATTGCATGATTAATTAAAATTAAATATTGTTAGCATTATTTTCCAAAATTTTCCATTAATGTTTTTAAACTCAGCCACACACCCAAGTGTTTTGGATTATATAAGAGGCCATTAGCAGTCTGAGATTCACCAAGCTACATGAAGCTTCATAGAGACTGAAATGAGCCACTAGGAAAACTTCACAAGATCATCTGGTTTTCGTTCAAGATGCATGGTTCTGCTGAGCGGTGATGTGCAGGGGAGGATTAAATATTTGAATTTGTTCTTTAACAAATCAAAATCCTGCTTTGCACTATGTTACTTTTGTCATTTAGAAAGTAACTATTGGGGCTTTACTGTGAGGTGTTCAGAAAAAAAGAAAAATGCTATTACAGTGCCATTCAAGGAAATTACAAGTTACAGCTAAATGCTGAAGAGCCAAGAGCTTTCACTGAGGCAGTCTCAAATCAAGGATATCTTCAAATATATAGGAATATATAAGAATGAGTGTATATATATATATATATATATATATATATATATATATAAAATAAGTGTATAAACAAATTTATATCATCCATGCTCTGCAAAATGTACAAGCTCTTCCCAAATCATCCCAATGTTGATTATGAACCTCAGAAGCAGACCAGGTGGTGGTGTCCCACGCCTCTAATCCAGCTCTCAGGAGGCAGAGGCAAGTGGATTGCTATAACAAAGCCAGCCTGGTCTACAGAGTGAATTCCAGGACAACCAAAGCTACACAGAGAAACCCTGTCTTGAAAAACCAAAAATCAACCAATTAATTAAAATGAAAATAAAAGTGAATCTCAAAGGCATGAATACAGCTTAGTCCTCATCTCACTGGAGGCTTGTGTCCTAGCTCAAAATGCCTCTGTATTCCTGCCCTGAGCCCCTGAAGATCACCCTTCTCTCCTTGGCTTCTTCTTTAGACACCACATGTGAGATCTCACTTAGCAGGGGGTTCTATGTTCGTCTGTGCTGTCACAAATGCTTCTGGTCCCACCATGTATCCTGACATGATGTGTGCTCAAGCCTCTGCCCTCCTCCATGACCACTTACTTCACTGTTAGTCTCCGCTGCCCCAGAGTGGACTTTCAGCCTGGCTCCCACTGTCTTCTCCTCTCTGGTTCATTGCCCTGTAGGCCTGGGTCTCCCCACCCATCTCTGATGATGTAGAGCTCCAGATCCCTCAAACAGCTCAGGGTGGACACTGGCCACCTCCTACATGAGTGATCATAGAGGACTACACCATCCCTTTGAGCTCCCATTCAAAATTACCACACATCCCCATAGTTCCACTGTGCAGCCTGGGTGCAGTTAGGCACATTAAGCTTTCAGCATCCTACTCCATCCTCTAGCAGGAGCAGGGCACACTTACAGGGCATGTGACACAGACTCTGCTAACCTAAATTGTAGATTTCCTGTTCTGTAAATTTCAGATGGTATCTATGTGATAAAAGCTGAGGATTACACGGGTTGCCTTGTTCAGGCTACAAAATGGCTTGTACACAGCAAGTGATCAGTAAATGTTTGGTAATGGTGACGGTAATTGTGATGCCAACAGTGCTCTACCCAGAGGACAGAGTAATACCCTAACTTCAAAAAGCTTATAGTGCAGCATAATAGGCAAGCAAAGAAACACTGTTTTGATCCACAGTGAAAGTTGGTGATGGGAAAACACACACACACACACACACACACACACACACACACACCAGTTCACATGCAGTGCCAGGCAAGTCTAGTCTCCTCACATTCTAAGCCTCCATTCACTACATAAGAAAAGAGCAGTGAGTGTCAACAGCATGAGCCAGGCAATAGACATGGAAAGCATTCCGCATCTGCAGCTTCCCTATGAAGCTCATAATGATGTAGAGGAGAAACAAATACTAAAACTTAGGTGTTGAGGGACTAGAGAGATGGTTTGGCAGTCAAGAGCTCTTGCAGAGGATGAGGGTTCAGTCTCAGTAACACCCAGCTGATGACCATCTGTAAGTCAGTTCCAAGGGATGTGATGCCCTCGTCTGGCTTCTGAGAGTGCTGCACATATGTGGTGCACATACACACATACTGACTAAACACTCTAAAATAAACATAATAAAAATCTTTAAAATGAGCATCAGAAGGCAGTATGCAAGATAAGCAGAATTTGGCCGAGACTAGATAGCTCTGAGAACTGCAGATGTGGAAGGCTTCTCATGTATAATCTTTCCCAGGCTACACAGTGAGATGGTGATGGAGATGTGTGACATTGCAGACTATGAGAGGACAGAGTTCAAAGAGGTGCCCTGACCGGCCATAGCCACACCTCTAGGAAGTGGCCAGTGTCCTGAGTCCTCTGTGTGGCCCACTGATCTCCTACTGCCTCTCTAAAAGATGTCTCCATTGACTCTTCTGAACAGCTCTGGGATGAGCTGGTTCTCATGGAGGAGTGGGGGGCAGGCTTGGTGAGAACTAGCTTGCCCTGAGAAGACATGGCTCTGGAGTCGAACAGCATGAGGAGTCCTGGGCCTGGAGCTCAAGTTGGTGAATAGGGACAACTCTGATATCCAGATGAATGACCATCAAATGCCCAAGGCTGATCTTTTACTTGAAGCTTTTCCCAAATCTGCTTAGAGCAGCTTTTACATAATATATGTGTCAGACACATTTTTATAATTTAAAACTTTTAAAAGAAAATTTATATTTTCCTCTTAACAGGATGCTATTAGGATGCTCTTCCTCTTAAAACATTGGTTTTTGAAAATGAAAAGTCCCACATTATTTGACATTAAGCCTAATTTATTGAGCCCTTTCTAGGGATTGACTTGTTAACGTTACTAAAGTCGACATCTTGTGGCCACCATCTGTAACTGCATGCCAAGTCAGGAGCTATGCCTGTCAACCAGATTGCAAGCCACTCCTGACCGACCCGGGATTCTGTTCTTCAAAGTATTTAGCAATCATGAAGCTTACTAGGCCCTACCTCCAAGTAATTAGGCCCTACCTCCAAGTAAATACGTCTCGATGGACCCGCCTGTGTCTTCCCGTAAGCTTTGTGAATCCCTCCCCTGAGCCTCTTTCCCCTTCCCTCCATTGCCAGGTGAGGCCATTGGCCCCTGCAGGCTCTGACGTCACCGAGCTCTGTCCTCTGCCTGCCAGTGATGGCGCTCACTACTGTTTGTTTGAATGTCTTTTCGAAAAGCTTCTTTGATCCTTGAGTTTTGTTTTGGTTGTTTTCTTTTGTTTTTGTTTGTTTGTTATAACTTAATACAAACCTTCCACTTTAGTTTTCAAGCAAGATTTTTCATTTGTAAGAATTTATCTGTTGATCAATTGACTGCTTCATGTGGGGTCCTCCCTTAGGACTAGGATCTTGTAACCCAGTCAAGCTCAGCCATGGGGCTATAACCGAATTTATGTTGTATTATCATCAAATACAAAGCAAAGTGGTCATTTCTCTTGAAAAGCTCTGGATGGTGAATTTACTAGTTATCTTTCACACAGCTGTGATTCCAGAGTACAAATGACCTCCTGCAGTTGACCTTGAGCCTCTCCCTCCTCCTCTCCCTCGTCTTCCTACCCCAGTCCTCCCTCCATCTGAGGGTAGAAACGGAGATGAACTGGCAGCATTGTGCTTACCCACACAGCACGGGATGGACTGGTGCTGCATCTGACACATGCAGTCATTTTTTCCTGCAGCCCTCAGGGAAAGTCTTGGTGCTGGAAAGTGCCCAGGCTTCATCTTTGGGCTTGTGTTCTGTCCCTACTGCAGGAAGCTAGGAAGGTAAGGTCCCACTCAACCCTGAACTTGGATTGGCTAACTAGGGGACTATCAGAAGATGACATGATGACACTGTATCTGGAGGGAAGCAGCCTCTACCTTGGACCTAGTATCTCCAGGCAATGATGTCACCTTCCCCGTACTCATGCCCGTCTATGCTTGGTTCTCAGCAATGGTGTGCTCTTCCTCTACCACCTCTCCCTCCTCTTCTTCCTCTCACTCTTCCTCTTCTGTTGGTCTTTATCCACTGAGTTGTGAAGCCCTGTCTTTTTCTGAGGCCTCTCTAGCCGATACCTTATCTCCACTCTTCCTAACACTGCCTTAATTTAAAACCCCACTGTCCCATTCTCCCTGATCACCTTCAAGATAAAATTCAAGTTCCATTGCTTGATAAATGAAGCTAAGGACAACATTCAGCCTGAAAGCTGTTGCATACAACATACGGCAGCATAGGGTAGCCCAGAGCAGGCCCATTCTGGTCTCCTCACAGTGTCTGTGATGTCTTTGGTTGACACAAGTGGAACACGGCTACTGTCATTTAGTGTGTGGAGTCCAGTAATGCTGACAAACAAGGCACAAGACAGCCCCGAGACAAAGAATTACTAGAACCAAAATGATCAAGGATGCTGTATTAAGAACCCTTGATCTAGAAGCAGAGTCTAGAAGGAAAACCCCAGTTCTGCTTCTTGGAGCTGTGTGGATTTGCCTTGAATAATGCCTCATATAAAACACCGTAGACTGGTGACAAGTCATAAAAAGCATAAAGGTCCTTTATAATGATGTAAGATGTTCAACAAATAGTACTGAGGTATAGGTGACACAGGTAACAAGCTCAGTTCTGAAGTGCTCTGTTATGAGACGTCTCCCATCATCTCCTCTTTTCTGTCTAAAATAAAAAGAAGGGTTTTAACTTTAACAAAGTAAAATATATAACAAAATAGTTATCAAATAAAAACCATAGTTAACAATAGTTAGTCTGTTAACACTTAGCAAGATTTAAAGAAAATATTTTATCATCTATCTTATCTTTGTGAGTCTAAAGTCTTATATGTAACTTATCTTTAATCTTACCTAAGGAAAACTATAAGCATAACTATCTGTCTTCAACTCCATCAAAGACCACAGAAGGATAATATATAAATTCTAGAAATGACAGACACAACCTTCCTGGTCGGTCACCAGAAGTTCTTCTGTAATATTATATTTTCAGCCTATAGGCCAAAGTGTGTCTGAAAGACTCCTCAGCAAAGCAAGAAATTTCAAAATGTCCCACCTGTATTGACAGTTTGTCAGTCACTTTCCTCTGTGTCCTGTAGACTGTCTGACAGACTCTTCCATGAAGCAGGAACCATGTAACAATGTCCATCTTGTATCAGCAGTCACTTTTCTGTGGGTCCTGCACATCCAGTTTATACAGCATGAAGTCAAACAGTCCAGACAAAAGCAGTTTCTTGCCCAAATGGTTAGTATTGCCATATTGAAAACAAACTCCATAACGCATTTCTTCTATGTCCATCTTCCTTTCTGATTCAGTGGGTGTTGCCAGGAGCAGTTATGTCTCACTGTTAAGAAAACTTCTGAACCATTTTAAATGCCATAATCTGTAGGTCTTTGAACAGTTTGAAGAATGCCTATCCATCTCAAATAAGTCTCTGTATATCTTGAAAACCTAACTAACTTAACTCTAAGTTTTGACTATCATAGGTAATTATCTATAATCTGTACTAAATTATATATTACATTTCTAAATGAGCTATATAAACACAACACTTAAACAAAAGGAGAAATATACATGTCATAAAATTGACCTTAAATTTGTATCAATAAATGACAATCCACTCCAAAACAAAGTATTTATAGCTATACCTTTAGTCCCCCTTCTCCCTTGAAAAAGAGATTGGTTGTGGTCATTAACCATTTGTAACCAACCCCATATAAATGAAAACAATTATTAATGAAAACAAATATTTATAAATCATATTTGGGTGTCGTTCTTTCCAAACTGCTTCCTGTTGGTAGGGGGTGCTGTCATGGGGATCCCAAGAAGACTCAGAAATCCTGGCTGTAGTGATCTGCAAAGCTGCCTTGTCCTGGCTGTTTTGAATGTTGGATCATCTGGGATACTGCTTCAAGGGGTCTTGCTTGATCAAACCATGTTAGTCTGAAAGGAATACACAGCTTTTCATTTTCTGTGGAAACAAAAATAGAAATTCTTTTCCCCAGTAACCTGTCCTTAGACTTAAATTTTGAAGTCAGAGCATTTTTAAAATATGTAAATTGGATTAATCCAGAAGCATTTCTTTTAACAGTTGTTGCTATTTCCTCAGCATTCAAACAATACAAAGACAACACAATACCATACAGTATCCAAACTCTCTCTGTCCTTTACATCTTTACATGGCTTTTTTATTACTCAATTTCTTTTACTTCTATTTTTTTCACTTTTTGAGACAGGGTTCCTCTGTGTAACTTTGGCTTCCCTGGAATTTACTCTGTACACCAGGTTCACTTTGAAATCACAGAGATATGCTTGCCTCTGTCTCCCGAGTGCTGGAATTAAAGGCATGTGCCGCCACACCCAGCTACTCTGTTTCTTTATATTTTTTTTAAGCAATTTTATCCTGTTTCTTTTTCTTTCCCAAGCCTGTGTATATTTTAAAACACATTGTAAACGTTTAGAGGTTTTTCTTAATTTGAGTATCTTTACTGTAAATCTTTATCTTTTTCTGGCCTCGAATCTTTTATCTGCTAAACAACATTGCTAAAATTAAAGCCACAGCTGTATTAGTCGCTGTCTATCAAAGATGGCGGTGGGAGGGTACATTTACCGACAGAACCGAGAGCTGAGCTCATTGCCTTGGTCTACGCTGTCATCCAGCAGCATGCTGCCGGCTTGGAGATGTGGTCACTGCCATTGCTAGTTCTCATACACACCATTAAGTTGTTGGCAAAGCTCTTTAAAAGCCATGCAGTTTTTTTGCTGCTTATGCTGAGTCAGGGAACTTCCCTTAAAGGAGCCTCGAAAATCTCTGCTTGTCTCTGGCAAAACAGAGTCAAACGTAGATAAATGCTGGTAACTAGAAGCCTTGTTGGTCTCTGTTCTTTTGCTTTTAAAACCCCCTTTTAAGCTTTTGTTAAGTTTTAAGTGGAAGAGAACCACTTTGTTATGAGTTGTTTTTCTACCAGCCTGGCCCCACAGCTGCGTCAGCCCCAAATAACACACAGAGATTAGATATAAAACTGTTGACATTTCTTATTGACTAGCACTATCTTAAATATTAACCCATTTCTATTAATCTAAGTATTTCCATGTGGTCTTATCTTACCGGAGAGAGGGTCTGGAGTTCTGCTCTCTTGGTCCTACATGTTGAATCTCCTCCTACCTCTTCCTGAATCCTCCTTGTCTCCTAGTCCTGTCTGTCTTGCTTTCCTATTTGCCAACAGTGCTTTATTCATTAACCAATATGAGAAACATATTTACAGAAAGACATCTCCCATCAGTGCTCCTGTTCTTTTAGTGGCACATTCCATGTATAAGAGACACAGGGTTCATTTGCATTTGCATCCTCCATTTCCCAGTTCTGAGTGCCCAAACCTAAGGATTTCTGTGTGCTAGCCAAGTGCTCTAATACTGAGCTGTGCCTCTAATCCCAGGGTTTTCCTACACACACACACACACACACACACACACACACACACACACACACAAACCCACACACACACACACTAATGACCTCGAGGTACGTAGTTATTGACATATTCTGGTGGTAGGAATTGAGTGAGATACTCTTGTGATGGGAGTGAGAATGGGCCAGAATTGGTTGCTATGTTAGAAGATGGTTTTGGCTATTACAAAATGTCTTCCCTGGATACGCAGGTGAACCAAATCTGCCTGCCTGCCTTTGCCCTTGGAGACCTACAAGCCCAGATTTCCCTCTTCTCCCAAGACAGTGACTCTATCCTTAAACTAGCAAGTTTTTTTAAAATACAGATTCTGTTGGCTGCAGAGATGACTCAGAGTTAAAGAGCACTTTCTGCTCTTCCAGAGGTTCGATTCCCAGCACTCACAATCTTTAATGCCAGTACCAGGGGATCTGATGCTCTCTTCTGTCCTTCATGGGTAATGTATGCATGTGATGCACAGTAGGCAGTCAAAATACACACACACACACACACACACACACATATATATATATACATATATATACATACATATATATATATATATATATATATATATATATATATATATATTTAAACTTACAGGATGGAAATTGGGGCTCTCTGGAGATGTGCCTAAGCATGTACATTTTAAGGCCCTGTCCTTGAAGCTCTGGTTTGGTAGTATGAAGTATATGTAGCCTGGACACGGGTGTTGCCAAAGATCTTCAGGTGCTGGAGTACATAGCCAGATTGGCACCTGCTGACAAAGGCCACCTCGAGAACTGTTACTTTGTCATCTGGGTCCTTGTCTATGGAGTTTCCCTCAAAGCCCATGGGCCATCTGAGAGTCACTGATAAAACTCTGCCCAGGCTGAACCCAGCTTTGAATCAAGATGTCTCTTTTGAGTCCTAACATTGGTGACAATGACTATTCCCGAAGGTGACTTCAGCACAGACAGACCACTCAGCCTTTGGTGCCGATGCCTGCTCCTTGAAGTGTGCTCCAGCCCAAGTTAACCTACATAAAACCTACTGTAGCCTACTTTCTACCACTCAATGCATTTCTTTGGGAATAGCCTTACACCTACAAGGCTGGGAGAGCTATTTGTCCTGTTACAATATCTTACATATATGAAAGGCAGAATGAGTAGTTGAATAAATGGAAGGACATACATTCGTTCTGTCCAGATTTTTCCTTTTCAATTCTTTTTTTTTAATGTGTATTAGAATGTCAGGGAGGGGTGTGCATGTGAGGACTATGCCTGAGAAGGCCAGAAGAGAACACCAGTTCTCCTGGAGCTGGAGTTACAGACAGGTGTCAGCCACCTAGCATGAATGCTGAGAGCCCAACTCAGTCCTCTGGAAGAGCAGTGTGCACATTTAATCACTAAGCCATCTCTCCAGCCCTATTGCTGGGACCGTCATTATCTCATGGATGGCATCATGATTGAGTGAGTTGCAAAGATTCACTAGAGGTAAAGGGAGTCTGCAATATGAAAGTTGTTATAAGATCATAGTTCTCCAGCAGAGTAGAGGACCTGACATCCCGGGTGGGAGGCTGAGACAAAAGTAGACTGTGTTTCAGAACACAGTGGTGCACAGTGGTAATCCCAGCACTCAGGATTCAAATATAGGGGAATTTTAACTCCAAGGCAAAACTACAGCTCAAAACTACACATTGTTCCACATGGAAGAAAACTGGGGAGGAAACAATGCAAAACATCCATAAATGTCTGACATTTTTATTACATACACACAACTTTGGAGAGGAGCATAGACCTTAAAGGGCCTGCTAAGCAAGGGATTCTGAGTGGGGGCAGTGAATTCTTCACAATTAGGATACCAACAAAAGCTGATGTAACTTCAAATGCTATTATTTTCAAACACTATTTACTCCCTACAGGTCAGCTCCCACCACTAATTCAATAAGTTTAATAAGGTATTTCTTTTAATACTGTGTTCATGGAGTTCTGTGCCCTACTGGAAAACTGCTTGGGACACAACCAAGATTATTCATTGCTTTTAAGATTTAGAATCGATGAGAGCAGGGCCTGAGAGGCCACGTGTATGCTTGGGGTGTCACTATGTGTTGATGCCCATGGCCTGCTCCACGGCACGAGTATCCTCTGCAGGAGGTTTGGGGAGGTCCAACACGGTGGTCGACTTGTCCCTAGGATTCCCGGTGACCAGCATCCAGTGGTTCTTGGGCTTTTCAACTCTGTGTGAATCCAGATGTGTATGAGCTGCAACCTCAACTTCCTTCCCGAAATAGGTCCTGCAACAAAAAAGAATGGATTCCAGTTAGAACTGAGTGATGGTACTCAGGAATGTTTGCTCATCCCTCCTAGAAAATTCCTCTTGGATTAGACCACTGTACAAATCCCAGTAGAGTCCCTAAAACGTGGTACATTTGCAGGAATATTTCATTCCTGTTTGCAGAGGTTTAGGCACATAAGGTCCCTTTGTAGCCAACATCCTCCCATCAAGGAAGACTTTTCTGAATAACAACATCAAAGTTCTACACAAAACAGAATTTCATCATCACAATTCATAATTATGACATTTAAAAGTATCAGTTATAATTCCAATCAAAAAATAATGCATGGACAGGGTAGGTTTCTCTGACAAAGTATTTCTCAAATATAATAATTAAGCTTCTTTAGTGTTAAAAATAAGTATTTGCAAAATCAAGTATGTTGGATTTTAAATTTAGACCAATCAGGATGATAAACATATGGACTACCCCTGAACTGAAATTAAATTTTGTCTTTTGACTGTCTTAATCAATGTTATAACCTCTTTATGAGTTATAAAATAAAATATGTCACTTGACAAAATGAGATATTTGATGTTGAGCAGAAATATTCTAATAATGTTAAGCATTAACAAGTATTTTCAAGGGGCTGGAGAGATGACTCAGAGGTTAAGAGCACTGATTATTCTTCCAGAGGTCCTAAGTTCAATTCCCAGCAATCACATGGTGGCTCACAATCATCTGTAATGAGATCTGGTGCCCTCTGCTGGCATGCAAACATATATTAAGACAGAATACTACCTACACAATAAATAAATCTTAAAAAAAAAAAAAACAAATATTTTTAAACATTTGACTTGTTCAGCATGCTTAAGAGTAGATGCTGTAAACAATAAATAAAACAAAAATTGGTCTTTACTTTTAAATAATTTTTATAAACCTTGGTGATAAAATAAATCAATGCCATTGTTCTTAATTCAGCACCTAAAGACCTTTACCTCGCATAACTAGACATATACTCTTAATCCAAAATCTCTGCTTTTACACATATGACCTGAGCCAATTACAGCATTCTATTCTGCACCCAGCAATGTGATACCTTAAGGAGAGATGCCGATGGGCTGCCAGGGCTCGGTTTGTTTGTCGATGATAGATGACAAGTTTTTCATTTGCCTTTACAGGAAAGGAATAGAGAGTACTATCAGCATTCTGTCTGACTTTCTGGAAGCAAAAATCTAGAAAACATTAACATATTCATTTCAACGTAGTACATATATAACCTACAAGGCTACCGTGATGGGTTTGATGAAATGCATCATGGTAGATAGCTGCATGGGTTGATATTGAAGAAGATTTTTGACAATGTGAAATATGGCTTATGGTGTTATGTACACACAGATGCACACACGTGTATGTATATATTCAGCAGTTTCTATTTGTGTGTGTGGTAGGCATACATGTTTGTGTGGATATGCCTTGTACCTGTATGTTCATGCATGTGGAGGCCAGAAGTGACACTGGGTATCTTTTCACTGTATTCTACCTTATTCTTTGAGAGGAAGGATCCTTCAGTGAACCTGGAGATGACCAGCTAGACTACCTGGACAGAAAGCCTCAGGAATCCTCCAGCCTCTGCCTCCCAGCACTAGGATTTCAGGATACACTTGACCTCACCTGCCTTTTACATGACTGCTGAGATCCAAACTCAGGTCCTCAAACATGTGTAGCAGTGTGCAGGACTCTACCCAATGAGACATCTCCATAGCTACTCATGATGTCATTCTGGGTATGTATGTGTACATTCTGGAATATGTGTGTACACACATATATGTGTATGTATGTGTATATATATTCTGGCATATATATTCATATGCATAGAAAAATAGTAAATAAAGTGGTTTCTTCTGGGAGATTGAACTAATACTGGTTATTTTAATATCTGTACATTAATGACTATGAAAGTGAATATATATATGTGTATATATATATACACATATATATTCAGTGTTTATAATTAGAAAAAATAACTCACTGGAGATAGGGACTTGGCTGTATATCCTAAGCTAGCCTAGAACTCATGATCCTCTTGCCTCAGATGTGAGCTACTACAGCTGGCCAAAGAAATATTATCTTTTTATCCTGATTCCTGTAAGATGAGCACCACCAGTAGGAAAAGGGGCAGCCCCTGGCATGTGAGCTGGTCTGGTACCCAAGGCTAAGCTCTCCTGGTGAGCAGAATCCATGTCACAGAACTCCATATCAGTTAAGGCCACTATGATCATAATGGATCTGGACAGGACCAAGACCACCCAATCATATATGACCAGCAAAACCTGAGCCAGAAAATTCCCAGTGACAGGCATAGGCAGCAATTTTATTTTATTTTATCTTTTTACCAATACTTTCAGTGGGCTCCTGTCAGCTCTCCCTTGGGAGAAGAGTTACTGACATGCTTGGTTGTAAGATCTCCCTCCCTTCTTCCTGGCAGCTTCGAAGCGCCAGCAACACCCCACTACTGGAGCTGTCTCCAAACCTACCTGACCAAAATCTCTCAGGATCCTTTCTGGGCTTGAGACACCCCATGTCCCCAAAACACATTTGCCCTCGCCTCAGCAGGCTGCTCAGCCACAGGTGCAGCTGGAGGTCTGCTGAGACAGCAACAGCGCATGTGAGGTAGCTTGGTGGGGCAGCGGGGGTTCCAGGCTCTCTGTTTGGCAGATAGGCAAGCTTGCCTGAGTGAGGGTCAGAGACCTGCCTGGACCACGAGGGGAATCCGCTGTGGAGCACAGAAATCCTGTACCCACACTACTCCTACAAAGAAGTGCAGCTACAGCCCCAGAATACAATGAGCTGGCTGCTGCTCGTGCGAACTGACCTGTGGGTTCTTAAAAAAAAAAAAATCTACAGAGGTATCTTGAACACCTCCACCTCTAACTTACAGGAGCACTGACTAGAGGAAATGAAGACCGTACCCACTACCATCCTAGGAAAGCCAAGCTGGGAGAGGGTGGCTACAGAGAAAATTCTGCCGAGCTTCCTTCATTATGGGTACAGTGACCACCATCCACCCTGTACAACTGGAAGAGAGCCTCCAGGAGTTGGGGTCCCCAGCCAGAGCGTTGAAGAAACGGACCCACTGTGTGGGGTGCATTCAGAGAAACCTGTGCCTGAAGCTCCTCCCCTGGCCAATCCAAGCCAGATGTTTCCAGTAATTCCTAGTGTCCATGGGAACCTCCCCAAAGGACCATGCTTCATGTGCTGTCACACTTGGCCCGGAGTCGAAAACAAGAGTGGTCAGGGACTGTGTCTGCCTCAGTCGCAGCTTGCTGCCTCCATCCTGTTCCTCGGCTTCCTAGGTGAGAACTTAGGTCAAGCAAAATAGTGCCTGTTTTGATGTTTGGAAGGAAGGAGAATCTCAGGCCAGACAGGCCTACAGTGTGAGGAAAGAAAGGAGGGGGCAGAGAGAAGGGAGGAGAGGAGAGGAATGGAGGGAGAGAGGAGGGAAGGAAGGAGATAAAGGAGAATAGGAGAGAAACAAATGGAGGGGGCAGGAGGGAGATACATGGGTTGGGGGCGGGAGGCATGCTATGCTGCTGGAATCTCATACAGAGCTGGCAGCCTGTGTTGGGAGTGCCCAGGGACCTTGGGTCTTTTGTACTGCTCTGGTGGTGACTGTAACCTGCAGCCAGGGTTGAGAGACAGGAATGTAGAATGCTGCCTCAGAACAAACCAGTGCTGTGCGGTCCACATTTAAGTTATAATGACAGAAAAAGAGGAAGTCTTCTTGCTATTGAAGCTACAGCGAGCCTCCATCTGACCTTGACCGACAGGTGTGAGCCACAGCCCTTCCTTTCACAGACCCCAGGCCCCAGTGTCCCACAAGCCAAGCTCACCCCAACTGGGAAGCC
This sequence comes from Phodopus roborovskii, assembly GCF_943737965.1. NCBI lineage: Eukaryota > Metazoa > Chordata > Mammalia > Rodentia > Cricetidae > Phodopus > Phodopus roborovskii. Next base: position 9,302,347 of record NW_026126625.1, read on the forward strand.
TTCATATTCCAGGCGCAGCTGGGGGTCAAGGAAGGTAGCCTGCCAGCAGTTCAGATGGGAGGCCTCGTCTGTCAGAATCACCTCCTGGAGCCAGGACTTCTTAGAAGACTTCAGAAGGGTCCGGTGGTCACTTGATAAGTACAGCTGGAAACAGCACATAATCTGAGTCACAGCTACCAAGAGAGCCAATGGCACTGCACAGCAAGCAGGCACAAAAGCAGTTTCCAGAACCCTGCTCCTACCCATCCTATAAGAAATTTTCCCCTTCCTTAGAAATGTATTGTCAGAATAGTATTTCCCCCTCTCCCTCACTACACCCTTTCCCCTCCCTACTCCCTCTCCCTTCCTTCCTTCTTCCCTTCCTCCCTCCTTTCCTTCCTCCTCCTTCCCTTTCTCCCTTCCTCCTTCCCTCCCTCCCACCCTTCTTTCCTGTGATGGTTTCAGTGAAAATAGCCCCCATGCTCATATGCTTGAAGACATGGTGGGACTGCTTGGGAAGAATTAGGAGGTGTGGTCTTACTGGAAGAGGTGTGTCACTGGGGGTGGGCTTTGAGGTTTCAAAAGCCCACAGCATTCTCAGTTAGCGCTCTATCTTTCTGCTTTCTACTTAAGGATCAGATGCAAGATCTCAGCAACTGTTCTGGCACCATCTCTTATCGCTCTGGAACCATGAACCTCCAAATTAAATGTTTTCTTTTGCCTTGGTCATGGTATTTTGTCTCAGCAATAGCAAAATAAGACATTTTCCACACTCTATCCCCTGCTCCCTTTCTCTTTCAAAACATGAGCCCTGGGTCTGTAGCTTATACACTATCAGTAACGTTGCTGAAACTGGACACCTGAGATGAAGTACTCTTCCGCCTGGGGCCATCACATATGGCACTTGCTCATGACTCTACAGTGACCCTGCCCATCTGGAATCCATGTTCCCAATGGGACTAGAGATCAGATGCATGGCTATGCTTTCTCAAGAGCCATCCCATCATGCTGGAAGTCCAGATGTTCTCTCTTTGTTAGCTCTTTCCTTGTTCACCTCCACCTTGAACATGAAGGTGGTTTCTCTGTCCCTTATCAAGCTTTTAGTGTGTTCAAAAAAAATAGATTTATTTTATTTGTGCACATGAATGTTTTGTCAGTGTGTATGTATGTGTGCTGTGTGTACGCCTAGTGCCTGCAAATGTCAGAAGAGGGCTTCAGATCCTCTGGGACTAGTTGTGATCCACTGTGTGTGTGCTGAGAAATGAACTCAGGTCTTCAACAAAAGCAATAAGTGCTCTTAACCACTGAGCCCTTTTGTGAGTGCTTTTTATCTATTAAGCAGTGTGTGAGATACAACAAGGAAGGTATAAGTGAGTTATAACCTTCTGTACATTTTCTACCCAGCAAGAGGGGTGATGGGCTGTGGACAAAAGAGGCATCTTGGACCCTCTGAATGTTCACTGTCCTCCATGTGACTAATGATTCCCAAGGTGGGATATGAGGCCTAAGGAAAAGATCTTCTATGCTTAGAGGTGTTCCTCAGAAGCCAGATCAAACCAATGAGGCCTGGGCCATGGCTTGTACTGAGAATGAAAAGATGGCAATGTGTACTGCAGAGCGAATGAGCTGGCCCTCGGATGGACAGGGGCTTTGCTGCAATGGCATTTAAAAGTAGGCAGGAAGGAAAAACATCAGGACCAGTGCTCCAACCATGTGAAGCACTCATAAAACCTGATCAAGTGCTAGAATGCCTTCCTAAGAGAAGTTAAGAGATGCCTTACAAGAGTAAAAACTTCAAAGTTGTTAATAAAAAAGCACTCAGCTTTACAGTGCCAACCAAACACAAAGTGACTTTTCTCTGAACAGGCAGAGGGACTGGAAAAGATAATTATTGCACTTAAGTCGAAGATTAATTCCTAAGGTAATCCAGACAAAGAAAGATAATGGAGGGAAACAAAGATCTGTCAAAGTGTATTACGGCGCTGTATAATTACAACACTATAGTCCTAAGTAAAAATAGATGATTTCAGGGGATCAAAATAGAACATTCAGGAAGAGTATGCTGTGCGCAGGATAATTTAATATATACTTAGGGAAGGACCATGTGCCAGGAGGAAGAATTATTCTAGAGCTAACATGTGAGATGGACAGTCACTTGGGAAACTTGAGTGCAAAATCCTTTACCAGAATAGACCTCAAATGTATTAAAGATTAAATTTAAACAGTGCCAAACTGTAAACATCTAGAAATTGAAACTTGTTTTTCTTTATATCAGATCTTTGACAGCCTAAACCTTAGAAAGAAAAGCAATGGAGGGGCTAAAAAGATGTCATGGGAGGATGGGAGGGAGAGGGAACTGGGATTGGTATGTAAAATAATATTGTTTATAATTTAAATAAAAATGTATTTTAAAAAAAGAAGAAGATGCCTCAGAGAACAAAAGCTGTCCCTGCACAAGCGTGATGGCCTGTGTTTGCATCCAAGAAAGCCACATAAAACACTAGATGAAGTAGTGTGTACATCAGCAATCCAAACATCCCTATAGTAGTAAGACAGGAGGCAGATATAAGAGAATTGCCTGGAATCCGTGTACCAGCTAGCCTGAAATATACAGTGTGAGAAACAAGAAAGACCATGTCTCAAACAAAGAAGAAAGTGAAAGCTGACTCCTAAATGGTGTCCTATACACATACACACACACACACACACACACACACACACACACACACACACACACGAGTAACTTCACAGAAATATGATAGATTTATCTCAAAAATACAAGTAAAGCAACTACAATTTAAATTGGGGGAGGTAATATTAGCAGCAAATACAGAAATTCAATCATCTATCAAAGGAGCAGTGAGGTAAACCCAAGTCAATACAGAGACAAAGAACACATGGTCCCCAGGGCAAAAGAATGAGGAAGGCAAAGAGAGGGAGGAAAAGTGAGGATATAGGAGGGGGAGGAGGGCAAAAGTACAGGGACAAAAATGGGTACTACAATATTTACATATCCTTTCCTGTTTGTTCTTAAGATTAGCAAAGATTTAAATCATGATATTTGTCACATTTTCGTGTCATTTCTATTTACTGTTGCTGAGAGTACAAATTGGCACAATGAACTAAGGAAAAAAATGGTTGCATGTTATCTTTAAAAAAGAAAAAGAAAAACAAACCAGGATCTATCTATCTATCTATCTATCTATCTATCTATCTCTGAAAAATAGGCTGGCCTGGAGTTTGTGACAATTCTTATGCTTCAGTACCCCAAGTGCTGAAATTATAGGTATATGTCACTATATCCGGCTTTCAATACTTCTAATTGTATTCACATTCTTGAGATCAGTAATTGTATGCTGAAAGAAAAATCTATTCTGAAGATAGACTCACTAACTAGGGTTTGACGGGGAGATGAGCTTTAAGCATTCATACACACACACACACACACAGAGAGAGAGAGAGAGAGAGAGAGAGAGAGAGAGAGAACTTTATACATGATAGAAATTAGAATAACAAATAAAATCAGTTAGATATGGAGGCACACACCTGTTCAAGGCCAGCCTGAGCTGAATGGAAAGACCAACAGAAGAGGAGAGAAAAGGATACGGCCTGAACACAGAGTGAAGGCTGGGTAACTATAATACTGCCACACAGTGATATATTAGGCATTCCTTAAATGTAATTGTTAAGAAGAGCTTTGAAAATGCTGGAGTAGAGAGAACCTGGGTGTTCGTTATGGTCAGAGCGGAGTTTTGTGTTTTGAAGAAGGCACATAGACAAGCACAAATAGAAGAAGCCAGATGCTGGTGTGTCATCTCTGAGTGCTGAACCTAAACTCAGGCTGCAAATTGACAGTCTGGCATAGTTTGACTGGCATCCTCGGTTTGGCTTAGTGGTACCAAAAAACAGATGATACAATGTCATATCAGATTCTGGAATCTCCTGTTGGTCTCATTTCTTTTTCTAATTTCTGTCATCAAATCCTGATATAAGACACAGCCTGCAAGGTGAAGGACTTACTTGGGCTCATAGTTTAAGGAGTTAGTCTTTCATGGTGGGGAAGGCTTGGCAGCAGGAACAGCTTATGACTGTGGCTGTGCATATGGGGCCACTGATTAGGTCTCAGTGGACCAGGAAGCAGAGAGATTGGGCCAGAACTATACGGTCTTTACCCCACTCCAGTTGGTCTCCAGCTCCCAAAAGAGCACTTCCAGTTGAGAACTCAGTGTTCAAACACAGGAGACTATAGGAGGACATTTTACATCCAAACCATAACAATGCATAGCTGAACGTCTATGTTCCCAGTGGTTTTATGTTAGAGACTCACTTGAAGAAAAAAAAAAAAAAAACTGAGTTAATATGTGTGAAGCAATTATAGCATTGCCTGGCACAGCGCTCAAATTTTATGAGTCACTGACACAAATGGTTAATTTACACAAATCCCTATTACATAGTTTGCATGTGAAATTCAAACATTGTGTTTATCTTGTTTTGTTGTTGTCTGTTTTGTTTTGTGGAGACAGGTATCACTCTATAGCCCAGGTAAGTCTCAAACTCATGGCAATCCTCCAGCCTCAGCTTCTCAAGTGCTGAGTTTATAGGTGTGTGCTACCACACCTGACCTATTATATTCTATTATCTCCAAAGTAAGGGAGGATCTCAGAGACTCAAGCTTCCTGGATTCTGCTAACTCATATTGCCCCAATTCCTTCTTAGAAAAAGAAAAAACATAGTTTCTATGCAAAAGCTTAAAATGTCAGAGCTGAACACATTGGTCCATGCCAATAGTCCCAGATATTTGACAGGACACTGAGACAGGAGGATCACGTTGAGTCCAGAAGTTCAAGATTAGTCTGGAAATGTATAACCTTGCTGGTACTGGTGGCATATGACAAATGTCAGTTTACCAAATCATTTAATTTACTGTTTCAAGTAAACTTTTGCCATTTGACACCTGCTTTACCAAAAGTATTTTTCTCTCTTCACTCCTTACCTTTCAAGGCTAGGGATGCTGTTTGCTTGTTTGTTTTGTTATTTACAAAGTTAAGAGGAAAGAATCAAGTACAAAATGCCCAGTGGAACCCACAGACTGAATGCACCTGACAGCAGAAATGGAGCCCTAACCTGCACAGTCCCTTCTGGAGGTGACTACTGGCCACCCTGGTAAACAAGAGTGATCGATGACAGTAGGCATGCACAAGAAGACTCACCATCTTGCATTCCAGGCCTGCTTCTATCCCGAGGCAGAAGCTCTGCCCGTATCTAAGGACTTGGCCCACAGCATCGCTGCTTCTGCTGTCACTGGAGGGTTAGAGCAACATGAGAGAGAGAGGACTATGCCTTACCATCATTTCTATGCTTTTGTTGACAGCGAATATTCACATACCATACTAAATCAAATAACAAAACTTCCTCTCCAGTCTGTTTTGCTTGCCATGGCAAAGACCTCAGTCATCTGACATGATGTCAAGAGACGCTGAGGAGAATCATTACCAATTTGTGCACCACTAATTGAAATATTCTTGAGCACCAACTAAAAGGCTTTCCCCCTCTTTTTGTGCATTAATCTATTCATGTCTTCATTTTTTTTTTTTGATGTTTTGAGACAATCTCACACTAAAGCCCAGGCTGGCCTTAGACTCACATGTAGCTCAAACTGACATGGAACTTGGAGGAATCCTCCTGCCTCAGCCTCCTGGGAATGCTGGAGTTACCATAGCCAGCTATAAAAGTTCTTTCATTTTAGCCTCAACATTCAGCTAGCATGAACATGATATCCCCATGCTATCTGTCCCACAGATCAAACCCAGAACCTCCACACTCTGTATAGCCTTTGAAGCAGAGTGGACTAAGCATGTCGACATCTGCCAAGAACTTCTGGTCATGTGCACTGACATTTTTAACCAGAGTCAAGATTATTCTTCTGCAGACATTTAATACAATATTCCCCCGTAATCTTCCAGGGACAGAAATGGTCACCAAGTATAAGTTATTTTACCACAGAGCATCTGTACTCAAGAAAAATTAAAGGAAGGGTACATAAGACAGGCTCTAGTCTTGTCACTGAAGTATTGTCACAAAGTGTCAACAAAGTTAAAGTTGTAGTTTTAATTGTGATTATATGTCTCTAAAGGTCTCGCTGATCATTTCTGAAACCTCAAGTCAATTTCTGATAGACGACTGAGTTTAAAAGAGTAAAACCCATTTCATGCAGCCTTTTATTAAATGAAGCTAACATAACATTGAGAACAATGCAAGCACTCTTATGAACACAAAGCATCTTGTAACACTGTTTGGAAAATCTTTCTTTGCTTCCAGGCAGAATGTAAGTTTAAATTTCTGGATCTGACCATCATGAGCAAATGTTTTGAACTGAACACAAGTAGCTACTTGACCTGCTGTCTTAGGCAAACAAGGCAAGACCTCAGAAAATGTTCACATGACTTTTGCCTGCAGCCATCATTGCCTGATCCCACTGTGTGTGTTGTGTGTTGTATGTATCCATCTATCTGTGTGTTTGTGTGTTGACAATGCTGTTGAGAGAGAGAGAGAGAGAGAGAGAGAGAGAGAAAGAGACTTATTTGGCCTGAAGTTCACCAAGTAAGGTAAAGGTAGGCTGACTGGCCAGCAAGGCTCAGAGATCTGCATGTCTCTCCAGCCACAGTGCTAGAATTACAAGTGTGTACCACCACACTAGGCTTTTTGTAATATGGTTCCTGGGAATCCAAATCAGGTCCTCACATGTATGAGGTAAACACTGACTATTGCCTCCTCATTTTAAAGCTACAAATCCAAGCAGATACTGTGATGTTGACAGAGTGTCTCTACCTCAGGATGGTGAAAGTGTTTCTGCCCATCGGGACTGTGGTCAGAACAGCACTCAAACCACAGGGCATTTCCAATTCATCAAGTAGCTGGGCTTTAACTTCATCCGGGCTCATGCATAGGCACAGGTCTCCTTCCAGAAACATGCCAGCTTCCTCCCCCCGGGGGTGATCAGGATTCACAAGCATCACTTTGTCGCCATAATGGACAAATCCATCTTTGGATACCGAAAGCTCCATCTACAGTTTTAACAGAAATTTCCAAGAAGCCCATCAACTCCTTTACTGCTGAGAACAAGGCCCCTCCTGAGTGCACCTCCTTTCTTTCTCAGACTGGCACCATTTCAATAATGCCCTCCCTCTCTCCCTCCCTCCGACCCTTAGTATCCTTCCCTTCCATGTTGTCAAGCAAATTCCCAATGACCCTAAACAAGGTAGAGCAAAGCTGTCAGAATTCACATAGGTAGATTCAACATTTGTGAGCAGAAACTGAAAGGCACTCTACTTGGACAAGCATTAATCCATCCCTTCATACGCAAATGTAATTAAGTAACATAATTAAAGGCGGACTTCCCTTTATGTTTCTCAAATCTTGCGGAACTTTAAGCACTGTATTTTCAGATTATTCTTTTTAAGTTTCCAAAATGGTTAGTTGTTTATAGAAAATTTCCTTGCTTAACTTATTTTACAGTAGTGTGAAATTGGTGTTGGAATTTGAGATTACCGGTCTCAAGAGGTTCTTTTTCACCCTTCTGTTTCTCTGTATAAGGAGTTCTCCCTTCTCCCTCTTCTCTAGGAAGTCTCTCATACGCTCCTGGGGATGCAAAGACAGAGTAATCGGGAGTCCAAGGCAGAGCCACTGCAGAGCACAGGTACTGGTAGCTTTGCCCTCTCTCGGAAGCATCTCAAGTTCAAAGACAGTTTGGGAACACAAAAGGAAATGTGATCGTGATGGAGATGGCAGAAATATCCGCAGCATGTCACGGTGGAATGTTTTAGAAGAAGCTGAGAAAACTGCACGGAGAAGAAAAAGAGAGGGCCCTGTGCTTATCCCGTCCAGAAACAAACAGGAGTGGTATTTGGAGGCCAGCAGTCTCTACCGGGGTCTTCCTGACTGGGGTGACCATATGGAAAGCCCATCGCCATACACTCATAACCCCAGAACCTTACCAACACCTAGGGGGCGCCACAGAGTTGATAAAGAAAGAGAACCAGGGAGGAGGCGAACTGTGCTTGCTCTGGGTTCAGGAACCGTGAAATGGGGGCTCTCAGTGAGGCTGGGTGGTCAGAGACAGCAGATGAGCTACCTAAGGTTCATCAAGGGTGTATAGGGGACATAGAAAGGCTGGGTGAGAAGAGGCTAAGTGCTCAGAGCAGCACAAAGGGAATATATGAAGGGCAGGGTCTGGGATCCTAGGAACGCGGCGGCACCCTGCGCACCTCCTCCAGGTAGACATCTTCGTTCCAGTTGCCCATCCGGACTCCAGGACCATACAAGTTCTGTGCCATCGTCCCGGCTCAGTCAGAAAGTTGGCCTCCTGGGACAGCAGCGTTAGCGTGTCTCGTTGCCATGACGACTAGGCAGCTCCTGGTTGGTCAAGGTCCTCTTGGTTAGCCAATAAATGACAGCACAGCAGGTGTGTGGTTCCGCCTTGGGCTGCTACTTACTCTCCAGCTCACCCTGCCCCTCCCATCACTGCCACCGCCTTCAAAGAGGACCACCGCACAGCTGATCAGGAAACCTGGAGAACACTGTTCCAAATGCTCCCGAAGGGAAAAAGTCTTGAAAATTTTTATGCCGTTTTTTCTTGAGTTGGGTTTTTAAGTCTGCATCTGGATACATATCCCAGGCTGGTCTTGAACTCATTATGTAGCACAATCGGGTCTTGAGCTGGAGATCTTCCTGACTGCCTTCTAGTGCTGGGATAACAGGTGTGCATGCTACAATGGCATTATTTTTTTTTTAATTGGGATCTAAGTTAAAACACTCTGAAAGTAGAATGCCGCTAGCTTTCCAGTGGAGTTGTGGTTCAATTCCAGCTTTGTTTCTAATTGCTGTCAGCAGTGATTTCACAAAACAACACCGCTTCACTCTAGACACTGGAAAACCAAAACATAAAAGGCAGCACTCAAATTTCACAGCTTCCAAAAGAAGAGACAAACCACTGTGCTACCATATTTTTATGTATGCATTTCTGAGGTAGTCCATATTTTCATGGATTTTATGGCAACCCTCCCCTCCAATGTCCAAATGCAAGGGCAAGCCCGTGATTTGCAGGCATTCTTAATAAAAAACAAAGTTTGCTTTAGCCAACATTTGAAAAGGAGGAATGAGCAGTTAGATAGAGCCACCTGGTGCTGGCTGCTGGCATTCATTAATTCCCCCAATGACTAGCACCTCCCAATGCAGGCAAGAAAGGGAAGGTCAAACCCAGCCTAACTGGGAAGCCAGATCCTGAAAACAAATTGCTTCCAGAGATTGTAATACACAGAAGCCACCGAAGAAATGACGAAGGGGGTACTGGAGGGGAACTGGGGGGGAGGGGTTTAAGTCGTTGTGCAAGTGACATCTGGGCAAACTTTAGGAAAGAGAATTCCTTGTAATCATGGAAGGATCTGAGCTTGGGAGCTGCAGTAGGTGACACAAATAGGCACATTCTGCTCCTCTTGGGTTCCTTTCCCTCCATCACACATTCTAAGATTCCTCCAAAGACTCTAAGTCAGACATCACATTGCATCAGACACATGTCACTTGGGGAACGTGATGAACTGGAAACAGACTCAGCAAAGCTAGCAGCATACCTTAGCTCAAACTGCTAACGCTATCCTCATAGCACATGGTGAATAGTAGACATCCTGTGCAACTGTTCACGTGGGATGGTGATCATCTGAAAGCAAGCTGTCTCCTGGTGATGCCGCAGCAGTACTATCAAAGCACAGAGCAGAGCTCACACGTTTCTGTTGATGCTAGTATAAAGGAAAAACCTGTGTGCTGACTGCTGAGCAAAAGCACAGCATGCACAATTACGGGTAACACATGAGGCTTGTAGTGACACTAAATGACTGCTACTGGCTTACTATTTACTGTAAGGCACTTTTACCTCTATTTTGGAAGCTATGCCTTCTGCTTACAGGGTGCTATGAAGCAGTGGGGGAGTGGGGGTTCCCCTGTAAGAAATCTCCTGCAGTTCACACTGGAACATCTCCAGACTGTTTAATTTGTTCTTGGGCTGGTCTGGTCACTATCACCCAAAGTGTTCAGAGCCAATGCTAATGTTGGAGGGGAGCTGATGTTGAATGATTGACCTGGAAACAAAGGTTAACGTGTTTTTTTTTCTAAAACCCCAAATCAATAATGGTTATTCCTCACCAGTCAATCATGTCCAGATTCACTACAGCCAGTTTTGAAAAGTATGAAAAACATTGGGGATTCACTAAAGACAATACCACTAACAGGAAATTGAAGAGAGCCAATAACAGATACAGAGGAACTTTAAGATCTCGACTTGAACACATAGCACTGATGTTTGCACAGTGAAGGCAACCACTTAATAATAATGCAGCTCTCAGATGTATCCCTGCTCCAGCCAGGTATGCTGGCACAGGCCTGTAATCTCAACACTCACTACTTGGAGGCAGAAGGATCAGGAGTTCAACGTCATCCTGAAACACAAAGTAAGTTTGAGACCAGCCAGAGTTCTGGGGAAATTATCTCAAAAAAGGCAGGGGGTGCTAGAAAGATGGCTCAGCAGAAAGAGCACATATCACTCTGCCAGAGGACCCGAGTTTGGGTCTCAGCACCAGTGCTGAATAACTCTAATCTGCCTGTAACTCCAGTACCAGGGAATCTGATGCCTCTGACCTCTATCAGGCACTCACCCACACACATATCCACATATACATCTAGTTAAAAGTAAAAAAAGATTTTAAATCCCTGTTGGGAAGTAGAGGCAGTCAGATCTTTGTGAGTCAGAGGCCGTCCCAATCCATTTAGCAACTTAGGGCTATACAGTGAGACCTGATCTCAAAACCCACACACACACATACATATGCATGCAGAACTATTGTACTGTATCTCAAAGCAAAGACTCTTATATGCAGACTCCTGACTCTAAAGCCAGTGTCATTCCTCCTAAGAGTTTCCATGTTCCCCACAAAATTGGGTACTAAACAAGGAAACATTGAGGGCATTGGACCTGGACACCTCTCTCATAGACAGCAGCCCATAAAGTAAGGACTGAAAGCAGGACTTCAATTGCCTATCAGAAGAATGGGACCTGAGTCCTATCTCTGGAAAGAGATGAGATAGCCTAAACTGCTTAGAAGGCTTGAATCTTACAAGATTATTTTACATCAGGAAGCTGTCTCATAAAGAACAAAAGCATAGTCCTGTTCCTTCCTGTGGGAGTCATCCAACGGGGTCTGCCAATCACTTGGACAAGTCAAAGTCTACCAAGCCCTTGTGAGGTCATAAAATATTTAGTTTATATATAATTATACAAAAAGTCTCATCTACATTTCTTTAAAACCCTCAAAACCAAGACCTGTGTGGTTGACTAAATCTGACTTTAGTAACAAACTTGCCCCACACCCTCTACTTTACAACTGTGATCTTTGACATAAAGCAACCATATACCAAAAAGGGTTTTATTTGTGTGTGTGTGTGTGTGTGTGTGTGTGTTATTTGATGAGGCATAGAAAACTATGACCGGAGTCTTTTATTACTTACATTTAAGACATCTGGTAGACAGCCAGAGAAACACATAAAAAGAATCAGGTTCAGGAAAGAAAAATGGAACAAAGTTCAGACTCTGGGAAGGAGAACCAGGAGATGTGTGCTAAAAGCAGAGTATAGTAGTCCTCAGTGGGTGTGGATGGCATGCAGGTCAGCCCAGGGTCGCATTGAGAAAGCCAGGTAGAGCAGCTATTTTGCTGGCTGTACAACACAGTTGTCTCTAGGCCTTAGAGTTCTCATCTCTGGTAGAAACAGGAGGTCACTGTACTGCCAACACTCTGAAAGGCATGGGCAAAATAATCTGCAATGTGTTAATAGTAAAAAGGAGAAAGAATTGGGCTGTCAAGTAAACTTAGGTGGGAAGTAGGGAGGATTCTTGATTGCAGAGACCCTCAGTCTTTGGTTGAAGGCCAAGGCATGTACTGGAAATCTATGACAGAGCTTCAGGCAGAGCTTCAGCCCAGGTTCACTTCAATGTGAAATCTGTTTCCTTGACATCACCTTGTCAAATCAATATTTTAAGAAGCACTGACTACACTTGAAAAAAATTTTTTTTGAGAAAAAAAAATCTCAAATAGCCCAGGCTGGCCTCATGGTGTAGACAAGAATGACCCTGAGTTTCTCATCCTTCTGTCTTTACTTCATAGGTTACAGAATTCCAGGAACACACCATCACACCGGGTTTGTGTGATGCTGGGCATTGGATGCAGGACAGGTGCCATTACAAACACTATTCTAGTGCAGCCCATTAGGCTAAAGCGCTGGGCAGGACCAGCTCACAAGGACAGCGCACACCACACAGGTGACAGTGCCAGGTACTCCATCACATCTGAGGTGAAAAGTCCAGTATACAAGAGTAATGTGCTCACCCTGCTGGAGTCAGAAGAGAGGCTAATAAGTTGTGCTGAAGTTGGTGCTGGTCCTACGCATCCATCCACTTAGCCTATGGGATGACCCACAACTGTTAAACAAATAAATAGTGTGCCCTGTGTTTGGAGAGCAGAGGAGAGCAGAAGGGAGGGGAGCTACGTTTGGGTTCATGTTATCAGGGGTTTTGTCCATGTCACTTGGCCCCATGACTGCTGGCCTGTACTAAGGCAGAACATCATGGCAAAAGAGGAAGGTGTGGTGAGACAGAGCTCTCCATCTCATGGAAGACAGGAAGCAGAGATGGGAAGGGGCCCTAAATAAGGTATGTCCTCCCTGGGGACAACTAGTGACCTGCATCCTCTAACTAGGCCCCCTAACTTCTGCAACTAAGTTTCAAAACAACAACAGCAACAACTGGAGGCCAAGCTTTTAGCATGTGAGTCTAATAGACAATTAGTATTCCAATAATAACACCAACTCAAGTGATTTTTGAGGCTCAAAGGACACGAAAATATAAAAAAGAATTAAAACTTGGACACAAAGAGGCAGGAATAACAACAAAAAAAATGCTTCCAGCAAAGAAACAGAGTAAAGAGAAACAGAAATTCATACAGGGCAAATTAAACAAAAAGGGAACAGAAAGGAAAGGCTAGAGAGACCTTCAGCATCAAGGCAAGGCCTGTGGCTACTCATCTAAAGGCAGCACGAAATTTCTCAAAAGAAAGTGATAGAGGGCAGAGTTCAGCTGTGGAAGTCTGCCATGGCTACAGGCTGTTGTACAGATTTAGGGCAGGCAGTCCAGGAAACCTGTTAGGAGACCCCAGGAGGAAGGGATGCTGTAGCCGTGAAGATGGAGGAGTGGAAGTGAGTGAGAAAATAATCAAGTGACCATGTGGGGACAGAGCTATGCCATCAGGGAACCCACACAAGTGTTCATTTAGCTGAGACTTGTCGTGTGTGGTGTCCTGGGATCTGTCCTGGGAAAACAGCTAAGTAAGAAGAGACTCTTGGTCCCTGTCTTTGTGGAGAGTCAGAAGGAGGAAGCCCTTCCACGTGGTGATGGCGGACTGGGAGTGAGTACAGGAAAGGCATCTCTAAATGGAAGTTGACTGAAGAGTTCTTTGATACAGAAGACAAGGTACTATAAATGAATCTACTCTAATGGAGTGACAGAACTTTCTTTAATGTCTCCTCCAACCAGGGCATCTATTCCCACCCTCAACAAAGAACACATGCTGTTGACACAGCAGAAAGGAGTTGTCCAGGTTTTTATGTTTCCATCTGGTTTTCCCTTCTGTTTTCATTAGACTCCTACAGGCAAGAACACCACATGAATACCATATATCTCTCCTGAACTAGGCATGACCCCACCCCCAACCAGGCATGAGCCTAGCATCACCCCCCTCCCCACCCCCAGGAACAGCTGAGTTCCCTTGGACTCTTTCAACCAGAACTTGGCTGTCTGGCACTAAGTCTTAGGTTCCCTCATCAGTGCAACCCTCAGATGCCCCACTCCTGAACACCCTGATGTCTTGACCCCAGAAGCAACGTCCTACTTTCCAGCCCCTTACCTTCCTCACTGTGGGCAGAGAAGAGTGAAGAGTGGGTCCTGGGCAAAGGAAGCCTTTTTTTTTTTTTTTTCCTCCACACCCTGGTGGCTTTAGAAATCCAAGAGCAGATTCAGGGCTGGGTTTAGAAGCAAGAACTAGAAGGAGCCAAATGTCCTTGCCAGGAGAGCAGAAAACAAAACAAAACAAAAAACCATGCTTTCCACTAAGGAGGAAGACTCTGCCGAAGCAGCTGACTCCCAGGAAAGGGGAACCAGGAGGGCAGAAGCCTGCGGGAGACTCACAGATGTCCCTGGGAGGGCTCCAGCTTTCAGCCAGCATGAAGGTGAAGTTTTAGGCCTTGTCTTTTGGGATCCCAAACCAGAGAGGCCCTGTGGCTACAGAGTGAAGATACCTTCTAAGTCACTGAAAATTTGTTTCAAACTTCATCCCTCCCCCTTTACAAGCAGAGGCAAGACAAACCTAAATTGCATATGACAAGCAGATAAAAAGGGTGGTGTTATGGTTTGACTCAAATGATGAGCTGGGACAGAAACTTCCCACTTGTCACAGCGAAGAGCCATCACAGCCTGCAGCACAGTATGACCACATGGGCCACATGAGACCCTCTACATGGGAACCTCACTACATGGGAACCTCTGGAGCCCACAGAGTGTGACTGAGCTGTGGAAAGCCACATGACTCTCCTGATGACTGATGAGGGCCAGGGTGATTTCCACCCAACTCAGGGTTTTCTCCTTCAGCAAACTCCAGCTTCACAGACACTCCTTTGTCTGCCACCAACCCATTCATTCATCCCATCTCCCTGGTCAAAAAACATCTAGTCTTTATGGCTTCACAAAAATACAAGTATTTCATACATAGGCAAATTCAGAATGAAGTTGAGCTGTTTGGCTTCATTTCCTCCCCACCCTTTATCATCATCATCATCATCACTATTTTATCATCATTATTTGTTATTGTGTAGAAACAGCATTTCTACACATTCGGCATGCCATGATTCCATTCATGTGCTTACAGAGCGATGAAACAAGTTCCCAGAGCCTGCTTTTCCTCTTCCTTTAGTCTCATAGGAAAAGTTATGGTTTACTTTTATGTCACAGACAAAAGAAGGCAAGCACAGAGTTCTGGGAAATACCCAAGGCAGCATGGAAGCCAAAACTGAAACCCGTCTCAAGAGTGAAGAGGATGGAAGAAAGAAAACAGAAAAATATCACTTTCTATTTGCAAAGCAGTTACAGGCGTTTGCATGCCCTTTTCAGTCTAGTACTGTCAGTACAAGAGATGTGCAACAATTCTACATTATACGGCTAGTTTTGTGACTTAAATCATAGACTCTGAGTCAGGCATCCTCGACTCAATGGGCAGAACTCACCATTTACCTGCTTTGTGACCTTGGGTAAAGTCATGTCCTGTGACTCAGTTTCCTAGTGTGTAAAGGAAATACACTAAAACCCTCATCTTAGGGTTATGGTGATCTGTGTGTCAGGAGGTGAGTGCAGTACACTAGTATGGCAGCTGTTTCTGCTTTCCGATATGAAGCTGTTGCACCAGAGGAAGTACAGGTGCCAGGATCTCACAGCTGGCCAGGTATCGCACTCAGCAGATGCTTGCAGCTTCTGAATGTTCATGTTGGATACTCCTTCGTGTGGTCTTATCCAAAAGTCAGCTGAGCAGAACCAGGTCCTTTCTGATTCTGCTTTGGACATAAATTTGATTTCATAATTTGGCAATGGTGCCCTCTTGTGGCAAGTCATGGGTATAGTATGCTAGCCCTAAAGAAAACAAACGCCACTGCCATCAGGACTGAGGATAGCCTTAGGACTCTGTTCTGGGGATCCCAGTTGGAGGGGCTCATAAGGCCCCTCCCATCCCTGAAGGTCTATAGGCAGTTAGCAATTGCTAAGGAAGTGGAGCTCAATGGGCCTCTCCCCTCCCTAAAGATCTATAAGCAGTAAAAGGTTGCTGGGAGGAGAAAGATGTTTTCTTCAGCAATGTGGTCACTGTTAAGGTGCCCATGCCCCTGTAAATAAACCCACAACAGCATTCCTATAAGGAACCCCAGTGAAATTCATTGGTCACCCTATCCCCAGAAAAGGACATGAAAATAGATCGGGGACTAGTTGGGAAGAGGAAAGGTATCCTCAAGATAGGAGAGGGACAAGATAATTAATAATTATGAAGAGCTAGAAATGTACAGCAGTTGATAGGTTGCTTGCCTGGCATGAATGGAGTCTTGTGCATGACCCCCAGCACCACAGGAAACTGGCTGTGGTGGTTCACACTGGCAACCCCAGTAGAGGGGAAGTAGAGACAGAGTCCTAGGTCACCCTTGGCTATTCATTGAGGTCAAGACCTAGTCTCAAAAAAGCAAGCCAAAAACAAATACAAAACCCACATTTTACTAAGTGACTATTTAATTGTAATTGCCTCAGCGTCCTCTCCTGTAAATTATAGTTCATGCCACATTCTAAGAGCCAAGTGTTAGAGGCTGCCATCCAACCTTACTGTTTCTTCTGTTAGGTTTTACTTATTCAATATCCTGCTCCCTGTAACTTATTCTCATCCATCGAAACCATCTTCAAAGGTCAGCTCCCTCTATATCTCTAAAGTGGATTCAGCCAGTTGCCCCACCCTTCATTGCCTGGCGCTTTGTATTTTCTCTGCAAATCCTGCTCCGGGCAATGTTTTCTCGGCAATATGTGAGGGACCTGTGTGAGCCCCATTTGCACGGTCTTTCCACCCACCCACCCACCCACCATTGACACTATTTATGGAGCTGTGGCTGATCCACAGCAGGTGTTTCAAAGCACGTGTTACATCCGAAATTACTCAGTATCCCCTCCTTTTGCAGGCCTCTTGGGACCATCTGCAGTACAATGAATACTTCCTTTGCACAACTCCAGTCACAGCTTTTGTTCACAGAAGGTGTGCAGCTACCCACCCACCAAACACTGGGGCTGGTTTAGGCATGGGTTTGATTTTTTTTTTTTTTTTTTTTTTTTGCCTGTTCTGGCCTCGGAGTGCCTATCTACTTGAGCACACGTAAATCTTCAAATACCTGTCCTGGGTCATGAGTGAGGAATGCATCTTCATTTCCCTAGTACTGTTGCTTGATTAACGAAATTCTTTCTCTCCCTAAAGTTCAAGGCTCAGGATGAATGTGGGGTCAAGCAAACCAGCTTTCCAGGGTGATGGTAAAATCTCCAGTCAGCGTGATTGAATTATGGAACATATAAGGAGTTGATGAATATGTCTCCAAGGATATTTTGAAAAAGACTAAATGAGAGAGGAACTGCCCAGCATGTGAGCAGGTCCCATCCATAAACTAGGGTCCTGAAATGAATAACTGGAAAAGGCAAGTACCCCACTCCCAGCTCTCTACTTCCTGACCTGCCTAGATGAGGTAAGCAGACTCGTGCTAATGGCACCACAGTGGACAGCCACTCCTGCTATCATGCCTTCCTCAATGGGCTGTCTTCTAACTGTGAGCCCAAATAGGTCCTTCCTCCCTTATTTTGTTTCTTGTTTGGTTACAACAATGAGACAAGAAATTAATACACCCAGTGACCAGTTTGTTCTCATCTCTATTCTTGGCTTCTGAACACCTATGATGATGTCCCAGACTACGGAGCAGGCTCTCTGCCCTGGCCCAAGGACAGGCACACTCTGTTCAGCTGGCTGAGGGTGGAGTGTTGACTCAGTTTATTTGACAGATTGATCCCTTCCCTTCCTGTAGGCTGGGTGTGTCTGGGTAGGATGGACAGTTGAATATTCTGTAATCAGTCCTTTCTAAAGAGGATGTTGAGACCCAGAGGAGTCAGGCCACTGCGACCTATAAAGAGTCCACCCTACATGTTTTGGTCATAACACAACAATTGTAAGAGTTGTCACTTTTGTGAGCATTCTCACTGATGGTGGTCATAGACTTCTCCAACGCTCCTACACTTTTGAATCCCAGGCAAGGGCATCCCTTATACAGCCCGCAGATGATGTCTTCTATCAATGTAGTATCCAAGGCAAGCCTGTTAGCTTCTCTGGAAGTCCTCCTTGTATGATTGCCAAATTCATTGACTAGGCATCTATGAACTATGTGTGAGGAGATCTCTAGGGCCTTGGAGAAGTGATGGTCAGACTCAAAATAAATAAATAAATAAATAAATAAATAAATAAATAAATAAATAAAATCTGGAGACTACAGCCCTGGTTGGGAAAGAAGTCCCCTTCAGCCTATTCTCCCTCTCAGCCACTGTACCCAGCAGAAAGCCATGGTGAAGAGAGGTCAAATAAAAAACAAACATCCACTTTGTATCCCCAACTGTGTTTGAGGCATTTCTCAATGGAAAACAACTGCATACGTACAAAATTTAAGCACGGCTTGATGTAATGTTAGACCCCTGTAATGCCAGGACTTTGGAGGCTGAGGCAGGACAGTGAGTTTGAGGCCAGCCTAAACTACATAGTAAGACCCTTGACAAAAGAGATGTGCAGAAAGGAATAGTAATGGAACCTGTCTTTATTTACATAAAGAGAAGTCAGAGAGTGTGCATTAAATGATGTTCTAACCCATCCCCCTGGTACTTACTAGAAACTCTAGAAACTTGGTAAGTTTAAACAAGTTCACACTAGAAAGGCCCCTCACCCAGTGACCAGTGTCTTTATCAGAAGAGGGAAATTTGGACACAGATACATGGAGCAAATGTCAAGAGAAGATGGAGACAGAGAATGGAGTGATGCGCCCATGAACCATGGTGCCCTGAGGATACTGGCAACCATCAAATACAGAGAAAAGCCTTGGAGTGATATACCTGTGAGCTGTAGTATCCTGAGGAGTGCCAGCAGATTCCTCCTCCTGCCTCTAGGGTAGGGCAAGCTGGCTCTTCCCAGAGCTGGCTTTCAGACTCTGGCTTCCAGAACTTTAAGATAAGAAGTATCAGCTGGTTTTTCTTTTGTTTTGTCTTTGTTTGGCTTTTGGTTTTTTAAGACAGGCTTTCTCTGTGTAGCCTGTCCTGAAACTTGCTCTATAGATCACACTGGCCTCACACTGAGAGATCCACCTGCCTCTACTTCCTGAGTGCTGGGATTAAAGGCATGTGCCACCACCACCTTGCAGAAATTTCAGTTGTTTTAAGTCACCCTTTTGCAACAACTTTTCACAGTATCTTTAGGACATGATCTGATCTAAACTTGATTAGTTCCCAAAGCCTCACCTTCAAGTTCTATTACACCAGGTTGGGGGTCGCCGATCTTCCACATATGGAGGGGAAGGAGACAGACAGGTCCAATCCTGGGCAACCAGTTCCTCTGATGATGCAAAGGAGGGAGAAGGTCTGTTACTCTCAGATGCAGTAATGAACCTTTAGTTCCTTATATGGGTGGTCTATTAGGAGCAGAGTAAACTGACAAAGAAGACTGGTGTGCCTTTGAAAAGACAATAGCTTTTGGGTTTTGGTTCTTGGTTCAGTTCCCAGCACCTACATGATGGTTCACAACTATCCATAAGTCTAATTCCAGGGGAAATTCTGGCCTCCATGTGCACCAAGCATGCACATATTTACCTACAAGCAAAATGCAGAAGAAATAAAGTAAATAAATCTAATGAAAAATGCTTAAAGCACTGAGACTCCATACTAGACCAGAGGCATATGCCCTTAATCCCAGTGCACAGAAGCAGAAGCCAGCAATTCTCAATGAATTAGAGGTCAACCTCCTCTACGCAGCAAGTTCCAGGCCTCCAGTTAGAGACTCTGTCGGGGGGGGGGGGTGACAAAAATCTAAAGATACGTCATTACACAAAGCTGGATCCATGTCCAAACCATTATATTATGACTTTAGCTCACATGCTCTCAATGTCTTCCTAAAATCTGAATAACATATTTACCTCTTCAGATTGTCAGTATAGCCAACTAGGGTGCTGGGCAAGTCTATCAAAGGCATGAACTATGCAGGTTTAGTAAGAGGATTCTTTAAGCTATATCACCTTCCTAAGACTGGGAAGATGGGTTAGTTTTGCAAGCATGAGGATTTAAGTTCAGATCCTCAGATCCATCCAGGAACAGTGATACAGGCCTATAATGACAAGGATGGCTAATGTGGAATATGGAGACAGATTAATGCCTGGAAGCTGGCAGCCTCATTAGCCTGACCTCCTTGGAAAACTCCAGTCCAATGAAAGACCTTATCTCAAAAGAAAGTGGAGAGCATCAGGGCCGGCAGTTAAGATTGTCTTCTGACCTCCACATATGGATCTAAGTATGATGCACACCCATACTCAGACAAGCAGAGATATGTAAATGAACACACAGAGATACACACACAGAGACAGATGATATACTATATATTTCTAGTTCTTACAAAGATCAGATAGTGACACTTCCATGTGTGTATGAGTCTCTGGGATCTGTCTACCTTGTTAGTTCTGTCCTAAACTAGGAAAAAACTTCCACTGTGTCTGTCTTGTGAGCTTTGTGTCAGCACTGATGGTGTTTTGGGTGCCAGAAGAAACAGAGTGGCCAAGATGCCTGTCCCTATCCTACTGTTCAATATTGTCCTTCTAGCCCCTCTGGTGGGGCCATGAATCCTTGTTTCACTCACTTGAGCTGCCTGATCTTCATGGCCAGTCTTAAGTGCTCTGAGAATTCAACTCTGAGATTCTGTCTTAAAGCTACCGACTCCATATCGACTGGCACTCACTGCTGTAGTGAAATGATTCTTCTTCAAATAATTTTACCAGACTTTAAGTGTAGAAAACATAAGGCTTAGACCCAAGACATTTTGAACAAATTCTTTTGTATATTTTCCCTTGGGTCCTGAGCACCAATGACCATCCTTCTCGAACCTCCCGTTTAAGATCAGAGGAGAGTTTTGTTCTATGCCTGGATATTTTACATCCTCGTCACAGCCGAAGTTCTACTTGTAGGAAAGAATGTCTTCCTTGTAGCTCCTGGCTTCCTCTCACTTATCTCCCTCCATTATTCAAGTCAGGGCAATCTGACCTCATCTCCTGTCCCCATTGTTATTCATTCCATGTGACTCATGTCCAACTGCCATGTACATCAGCTGGGAGTAGCACTAAACCCTAATCCCTGGCCTGTTGATGATGGGATGTCCAAAATGTCCAGAAGAGTCTGGACTCTGATGTCCTTCTGGACTCTGATGAAACAGCACACTCATTTCCCTGATTTTCATAACTTGTGCAAATGTTCCAGGTTTCCATGTGTGCCTTCCCCATCAATTCTCACCAGAGAACACACATCAACACCCTGTCACAAAATATGGCAGAAATAGCAGGCTGTGGTGGCACATGTCTTTATAGCCAGCACTTGGGAGGCAGTGGCAGGAGGATCTCCACGAGTTTGAGGTCAGTCTGGTTCACAGAAAGAATTCTAGGACAGCCAAGGCTACATGGAGAGATTTTGTCTCAAAAAACAAACAAACACATGAAAATGCTGGCAGCCCAACTCTGCTTGTGTCTCCATGGTTTCCGTTCTTAGATCTCTGCCTACTGCCTCACCAGCCACAGGAGGAAGAGCTGAGGATCTCAGGGTGGCTGCTTTGGGAGAGGATCTGGACCAGCTGAACAGGGATGGGGGAGATAGAGTAGGAGGCCCACCAGAGGTCACAATCAGAAACTCTTTTCTGAAAAGACAAAGTTTATCTCCATCATATGAGCACCCCTCCTCCCACTCGTAACGGGGCCACTTTGGTGTGCAATGGTCTTGAACTCCATCTCAGCTCAACTGAATCATTTACTAAAAGGCTCTGAATCCTTGCTGTCGTCAAAGCAGTTGCCAACATTTCCATCTCAGTCAGCAAGACCTCTATTAGCTTTATGAGACAATCCTCACTACCTTGCTCCACCCTCCATGGATTTCTGGTTTTCAACTAGCTTCCTTCCACTACCTGGGATAAGAGAATTGTAGAAGAAAGTAGGGTATGTCTTAGCATTGGGGTAAACATGGAAACTTCCATTTCCCACATTGGCATTTAGTGCTACTTTCTGATTTAGAACATCTAATGTACATCTCCTCACTAAGAACCTGCTATACTTTACTGGAGGAAAGGAACTTGAAAACCAGCCCCATCGCTTGCCAGTTAGGTGGTTTTGCACATCTTTTTCTCCTCTCCATCCCTATGTGTTCTTATCTGCTCACTCCAACCGTTAAGTGCCTTAAGGCCTGTGTGTGGGTCTAAGTAGTACTGAGCTCATCCTGATTCAGAGTGGCCTCGGTCTTCATCATCGTGATGTCCAGCTGCCATCCTTCTGTGGGGCTGACACTTCTGAGCTTTCAAATTTCTAAGTGCCTGTGCCTGGCAAGCCTTAATTAACCTTCCTTTATCTGCTCCCCTCTTCCCTTGTCACATCAGGATGTTTTGTGCCTATAGACTTTCCACACTGTCTTCCACAATAAGGACAGGATTCTTCCCTACCAAACTATTGTCCAGTTTAATAATCTCATGCCAGCTTTACTTCTGGTCCTCCCCCCTTGCCTTATCATTTAAATCCTGTGTCTTGAAATATCTATAAACTATGTCAGTCTTACCAAGCACACGAGCTTGCCCTCTTCTGCAGTGATAGAAAAAATAAATATCTATCAAATTGCTGTGACCCAATTTTTGGATTGAGTTTTCATAGTACAGCATGGATCACCTTCCTCTCAGTTTCCTACAAGGGATCTTGTGCGGGAACTGGCCTAGAAAACCTGAACTTGGCCTCATCTCAACACCTTCTTTGACCCAGTTCTAACCCAGCAACTCAGGGAGATTGCAGCCAGTCTTCCTGAAGCTTTCCCTGTGTGAGAATATTCTAGGTCCCTTACTACTCATGCTGAATAAACCTGGGCTTCTTGGCACATTGTTCCTGCCATGTGGCAGAGTCAGTTGTTGGCTCAGTTCAGGAGCATGAAGACTCAGTAGCAATGGGATGCCAGCCTCGCCCCAGTATTCCAGATGGTACTTGCTGCCCCCAATTGTGTCTGCAGAACTACAGAACCTTTTGCCAAGGAAGGGAACCTTGGTGTGGCCTACAACAACATGGTGAGGTCAGTTGGTCAGGTGCATACTTCAGATTCCTGGAGCAAGTCCAGTCATTGTCTCCATGCTGAGCTTTGGAGGGTGCCGCTGCTCATTAATCAGCATCACACAGTATCCCTGCCAGAAGAACTAAGGACAAGCAGAGGTGAGGACAGAGATCTGGGGACAGCTCCAGAGGGATCTGTTAGAAGACCAGTAGGTCCTGGCTCTTCCATTAGGAGTGTGTAGATACACGTGGCCACTGGCTAGCAAGTCATTGTTGCCCAGAGTCCCCAGCCTCATCTCTGAGACCACCCAGATGTCATGGCATCACCAGCAGCACTATTTAAAATTTCAAGGTACAGTATTTGATAGTACAGGAAATGCCTCTACCTCTAACCCAGTTCTGCTTCTGCTTCTTCCTCACTGTTACATATTTGGGTGAGCCCAGGCTCCCCATGAAAGGAAGTCTAGAAGGATCAAAAGTTCCATGGGGAAAATGAACATGATCTGACACAAAACAAAGCCCTGGGATCTCAGTATTTCCCAAGAAACTTCCTCAGGCACATTAAACTGGTGTCAAGTCACTGGCTGGAGAGTTTGAACTGGGTCAACCAGCCCTCAGTTTGGGGAAGTGAAAAAAGGAACTGGCATTGGGAAGGGCAAACAGTTGGGAACCTGAGGAATGCACAAAGGCCAATTTGAAGCCTTGAGATAAATACCTGGCCACATTCAATGTTTTTATTAAAAGCCCAGCCTGGGAAGATAGTTGGGTCAATAAAGTGCTTACTGGTCACATAGGAGGCAATTTCTAAGATGGAGATATTTGACCCAGAATTCTATACACACACCAAGGAATGGCCCAAAATTCACCTTGGCTCTCAGTTCTACAAGGGACATGTGCATCTCCCATTCCTGCGTAGTGTTCCAGGAGGGACAGAGGCCAGTGTAGGAAGTCTGGCAGGAAGATGGTTCCTTCTCAATGACAGCCCTTGGGGTTGGTTCTCCACAGTGATCCTCTCCTCTCCCATCTGGCAAGCTTCTCTCTTTGGAATAAAGGATGGGGCAGGGCTCCTCTCTGGTGTCTGCTGCTGTAGATAAGTCCTTGATGACTCCCATTCAGGGAGATACATTTCCTATTTATGAGGAAGCTATGCACCCCTGCCCCAGAGGGAGGTGCTGGTCTCCCACCCTTGGCAACAGTGGGAAGTGACTACGCCCACCCTTCCCCAGCCCTGGGGGATTCCAGCAGTTGAAAGTTCTGAGCTGGAAAGATAAACATCACTGCTTATCCCTCACTCCCTCATTGTTCCCCTTCGAAAACAGAAAAGGAACCGGGAAGGGAATATGACTGCACGGAAATCCATCTGTGGGGTTGTTAAGGGAAACAGCCTGAAATGGTGCTGGAGGTGGGGCTCCTCCCTTCCTCCTCTCTGACACCCTTATCCACCCATTCAGCAAATGAAAGAAAAAGGAAACCCCAAACTTCTCTTCTTATTTCCCAAAGGAAACTTCTGGAGCTTGGCGTTTCAGAGGCCTTTTCTCTGTGTCTCTAGTCTCAAACCTCCAAGTCACAAAGGAAGTACAAGATTGCCAGAGGAGCCCTGGTTTTCTGTTACTTAACATCTCTGTAGCCTGGTTACCCATTCCAAAAATGAGAGTCATCCCCTAGCCCTGTCCTTAGCCCCCACCAAGCACTTCTTGCATTGTACCTGCCTACAGAACTCAACTCCTAACTGCAGAGGGCCAACCAAGTCTTGGTTCCATTACAAGCACTCATTTGAACAGCTTTCTGTCAGAGAACCTCTGCCTTTTCATCCTTCGTAGCAGATCCTGAAGTCTCTCTCCAAGAAGCTGTCTGTTCCCATTCTGACTTGTCTGCACAGAACCAATCTCATCCATGCTGGACTCCTCAGCCCCTTTCTCTGTTGTCTGATTTTCATTCATTCATTCATTCATTCATTCATTCATTCATTCATTCATTTTATGTGTAGGGGTGGGTGTTTCGCTTGCTTGTCTGTCTGTGTGCCATGTGTGTGCCTGGTGTCTGTGAAGGCCGGAAGAGGGAATGCTGGGACTGGAGTTACAGATGGAGTTACATGTGGGAGCTGGGAACTGAACCCTGTTCCTCTGGAAGAGCAGCCAGTGCCATTAACTGCTAAACCAGCTGCTCTCAACCTGTGGATCTCCACCTCTTTGGAGTCAAATGACCTTTTCACAGGGGTCGCCTAAGACCATCAGAAAACACAGATATTTACATTGTGATTCATAACAGTAGCAAAATTACAGTTATAAAGTACTGTGAAGTACTATGAAGTAGCAAGGAAAATGTTATGATTGGGGTCACCACATGAGGAACTGTATTAAAGGGTCACAGCATTAGGAAGGTTGAGAACCACTGTACTAAGTCATCTTACCCACCCCTGTTGCCTGGTTTTTTAGTGCTATCATGCATTTGAGCTCTTTTAAACACCTGCCTGAACCTTCAACAGACCAACCATAAGTAATTCATGCTCAGAACCATTCCTTCACTACACACCCAGTGCCTGGCACTTATCATGGGCCAAGGTTGTGGTAGTAGAGGCTGTAGAAGGAATAACAATTGCCTAGTGTGGCAGCACACGCCTTAGTCCCAGCACTCAGGAGGTAGAGGCAGGGGGATCTCTGTGAGTTTGAGGCCAGCCTGTTCTACATAGTGAGCTCCAGAGGTCCAGGAGAGCCAGCGCTCCATAGTAAAACCCTGTCTCAAAGAAAGCAAGAAGAGAAAAGAAGAGAAGAGAAGAGAAGAGGAGAGGAGAGAAGAGAAGAGAAGAGAAGAGAAAAGAAGAGAAGAGAAGAGAAGAGAGAAGGAAATAAAGAAGAAGATGAAAAGGATGAGGAGGAGACAGCAATTGTTCATACATTTGAAGCATATGTGTTTGTATGCATGCATTTATTTGGAAAAAAATTATATCTCACTATTTCCCAAAAGAGTTTAAGAAAACACCAAAAGCCAACATAGCTAGAAGAATAAGCTAGAGTGGAAACAGAACCGTGTGTCTTGAGGCACCTGGGATGACTTGTTTACTACAGTTGAGTGCTGGATTTATCTCTGGCTTTCCTGCATGAAAGGAAAATGTGCTGGCGCATACACTTTTCATTGTACAACGGATTTGGAATCGAAGTGAAAAGAGAAATTTTTCCTGGCACTGTCTTCAAGGAGAAATTCATCAAGTGGGTCTTTATATAACCAACATGAGGTAATACAACAGCCACATCTCCAGGGAGGCTTTACCAAAGGGAAGCAGAAGTTTTCACATGGGCAGTCCTCTGTGAGTGTGGTATGTGGGTGCGTACCCATTCATATGTGTGCATGTGTATGTGTACCAGTTCATGTGTAAGTGTGGTATATGGTTGTGTACCCATTCATTTGTGAGTGTGTGTGTGTGTATGTGTATACCCACCCATATGAGAGTATGGTATATGGTTATATACCCATTCATTTGTGTGCATGTATGTGTGAGTGTGGTGTGTGGGTATGTACCTATTCATGTATAAGTGTGGCATAAGGATGTGTACCTGTTTATGTGAGTGTGGCATATGTGTGTGTACCTGTGTACGTGTGTATGTATGTGGATATGTAAGTGTGTGTGTGTGTGTGTGTGTGTGTGTATGTGTCCACGTGTATGAATGGAAATGTGCAAACCAAGGTACATATGGAGAGCAGAGAACAATATTGGATGTCGGTCTTTACCTTTCCGTTTATCTGAGGCCATCTCTTTGGGTGACCAGTGCTTCCCAGAGTTCCCCTGTGTCTGCTTCCCATCTCGCTGTAGGGGCACGGAGATTATAAATGGCACTAACTTACTGTGGGCTCTGAAGACTGGAGTTCAAGTCTTCATGCTCGCATGGCAAGTGTTTCACCCAGGAAGTTACCCCTTCCCTGCACTCACCATGTTCCACTTACTTTCTCCCTGAGCTTAGAGCTCACCCTTCAGCTAGACTGGGTGGCCATCTTGGGAATCCTCCTGTCTCTATGTTCTTAGCTCTAGAGTTACAAACACTTGTCACCACACCCAACTTTACATAGATGCGATCAGACAGTTGCTTACACTTATCCCACAAGTACTCTGCCCACTGAGCCATCTCCTCAGCCCCATTTTTTTCTTAATTCATCCCAATAATCAAGCCTCATTCTCAGCATCTGTTGTGTATCTGTCTTCAGTTCTTAACATCTGATGCTACAGAGGGCATCTGCAGCCGCTAGCAGGGCAGGTGTGTCTCTCTCACAGTAGAATCAGCACAGAGAGCCAAAGCAGCACAGGTCCAGGTGAAATGGCAGCTCAGAAGGCACCCGCTATACCCACAGCCTAGTAGAAAGGAAAGGCCAGGCCTCACATTCATTGAGTGCCACCCTCTGCTCCAAGCCTATAGGATGCTGGTCACTTAGGTGGAACCTCAGGAAGGAACACCCCCTCCAGGAAATGAGACTGCTCCTAAAGCCTAATCTAAGGCCAACCAGACTAGAAAGACTTTTGCAGGGAGCTAGAGAAATGACTTCAATAACTCTAGCTCCAGAGGATCCAACATATTTCTGACCTCTATGGACACACACACATGCGCGCATGTCCACGTGCGCATGTGCGCACACATACACATACACACACACACACACACACACACACACACACACACACACACAAGCACATTTTTTTAAAGGAAATCTTTTGCAAGTATGTTCAACTAAGCCTAGAATCCTCCCACCTTCCTGCATGCCTCTGAAGGGCTCCCCTGGACACTGCCTCTGTTCACCTGCACTCACTCTCTATGTGGTGTCAATAAAGAAACGAGGTGTACACAGGGAAGGAAATCGCTCAGGGCCACAGTTAATCTGCAGCCAAGCTAAGTTTCGAGGCCAGCCCAGCCCTGCCCCCAGCTTCCCCATGAAAACAGGACACTATACTCTGTGCTAAACTAAAAGTGAGGTCTTGATCTAGCCCTGTGTTGGGGGAGAGGTTTGTTTTTTGTTTCAAAGAATGAACTGTTGTCTTTGTGGGGCTCCCTGGGTTCTAAAATCTCTTTTACTGCTTCTCCCTTCTTCCTCTGCCCACCCCACCCCCTCTTTCCTTTCACTTTCTCTGTGTCTTTGTCTAAAGAGTCAGGGTCTCCAGGAAACCCTGGTTTCTTTCTCCAGGCCCTCAGCTCATCTGGTCCTCATGTAACTATAATTACCCGCACATTTGTACCGCGCAGGGTGGAGGGAGATGCGTTAGTTCACTGAGGGGCTGGGAAAGGAATGGCCTTGATCTGGCTGCAGTCTGGTTCTAATTTTAGCAGCCACAGAGCAGTGGACTTCCTGGAGGAATCAGATTGCTGGGTTCTCCCCCACAGGGCTGACACCAGACATGTGGAAGAGATTCAGCTCACAGAATTACCAAAGCAGGTTACACCTCCAGGTCATCAGGCCCAGGCTGTGTCTCAGATAGTAAGGACACACTGTCTGAGCTTAGCAAGTGCCTTGTAAAACTTGCTCGGTCTATGCACAAAAGAAGGGTAAATGAAACCACCCACCAGGAAAGGCCAGCACAGTTGGCTCAAGAATCCAGGTCCCCTTCCTCCTGCCTCACATGGTCCTGCTGATTTCATTCTCTACTTACTGTGGGTGGGCAACACTGAGGATGGTCCGTAAAAAGTCCTGAGCTGAGTC
Source organism: Phodopus roborovskii (assembly GCF_943737965.1). NCBI lineage: Eukaryota > Metazoa > Chordata > Mammalia > Rodentia > Cricetidae > Phodopus > Phodopus roborovskii. Next base: position 9,331,021 of record NW_026126625.1, read on the forward strand.
CTGACCATTCCAAAGTATTTTGAGTAACTTTTCCTAACTCCTTATTATTTTTAGTGAGGTAAAATTGCCATACAGTGAAAATACAGATCTCAACTATATAACAATGGATTTGACAAATAGCAAAGGGAACAGTTGGATCGCCCCAGAGTATACCCTGGAAGTCTTCAGACTTCCCCAAAAGTAACCTCAGTTCTCAGCCTTTTCCAGGATACATTAGTGATGACCAGTTCTTCAGGGAAATGGGTTCACCATGTCTAGGTGACAGGCTGCATGCTAACTCTGAGCCTCTTGCAGGTTCCTCATAGGTTCACTCAGCTCTCTTGTGCTGGGCTGTGTGTATAAGAATAGCTCAGTGAATGGTATCCATTCCCTAAGTCCACAACGTGGGAAATTTCAAACAAACCATCAGGATCGGGACTTTATAGGTATGGGATTTTTTTGGTCTGGGAAATGCTGTTTAAAGTTTGGCTTTGCAAACCAAACTTTCACCTAACCTGTAAGCAAGTTAATAATGTGCTTTGAGATCATTTCTAACTATGCACTCATTCAGCTTATATACAGTGTGCGCAACATGTTCAGAATCAACTGACCTCTAGGAAAAACTAATCCATTTTACTCTACTCTGGACCTCCAACGTAATTAACTCTTACTGGCTCAGGCTCAGCTTAAGGCCAGCTTTAACTGTACTGTATTCCCATTCATGCCTGTGACTCAGAACAATGTATGTGTGCATGTGAGATTCAATAACCAGAACTAACACCCTTCACTGGATGCCACCACCACACACCCACAGAAAAAACACTGGAAACAACACAAGGCTATAGAGGGATTGGACGCTGTTCTGAGCCCCCTATGGAAGAATGAATAAGTAAATAACAGGTCCTCCCCATTCCCTGTTGTCACCATATTTGCTGTGCTGTTCAGCATATGAAGACAGTGGCCATTGGTCAGGACTATGTCTTAGATATAAGACTCTTATAATAGAGTTTGTTTAGATTAGAACGGGGTGAGTGGGGAACCAAAGCCCTTCTGAATAAATCAAAGCCACTCTCAGGTGAATGACACTATGAGTTAGTCTTTTTTTTTTTTTTTCTTTTATAAAGCATCATCACATGTGGGCGAGTTAGGAACCTTCCAGGAGTCTTGTTTCCTGCCTCAGGAGAGGCTCGTTCTCCTGGGAAAGGGCTCTTTACCCCTTTTTTCTGATCCCCTGGAGCAGCAGCTGCAAATAGCAGTTGCATAATAGCAACTCTTCCTCCTACAGTTAACCTGAATGCTTTTTGAATTAAAATGCAAGAATGTTCCTTTTTTTTTTTTTTTTAATATGGTCCCTCAGCCTAGTGAAGTTTTTGAACAGCTGGTCAACAGCATAGTACTTCAGTGAGAATGTGGTCTATGTGTACTTGGATCTGTTATCTTGGCGGGCAGCCATATTGCAAACTTTGGGGTCCATCATTGGTTTATAATGGTTGCTGCATAGTACTTCAGTGAGAATGTGGTCTATGTGCACTTGGATCTGTTATCTTGGCGGGCAGCCATATTGCAAACTTTGGGGTCCATCATTGGTTTATAATAGTTGCTGCGTATAGCTTCCATGTGAGTTATAACTCTGCTCCTGCTTTGAGTCTTGTCATTATGACCTCACAGAATCGTTCAAGGGTTTCTGAAGGTCTCATTATCTCAAAATTTCACACATTTGTCTCGGTAAAGAATGCTACAGGGCATAGTCAGGCAGGTACACTGACTTCACTTGGGAATGAACACAAACAGTCTCCCAGAGCACTGCCCGCTCACCTTCCCATAACCAGGGTACCTTCCTGGTCCTGACCCTCTCTATATTTTCCCTTCAAGGCTCCATGACAGAGGCCTTCCCTGCCTTTAGAATAACTTTATCCCAAGGTGGGAGAAGAAGACAAGAGGAAAAGTCCCTGTCTTCATCATTTGTCTAGTTTCTGGGACAAGCTATCTGACAGAAGCACCATACAGAAGAGTTTATTTGGACTAACAGTTTGAGGGGACACAGTCAAGTACATCAGAGAAGGCACACAGAAGGGATGTGAGTGGCTAGTCTCACTGTGTTCACAATCAGGAAACAAACGAAGAAATGAATACTGCTGCTCAGCTGATTGGAGTTTCTATTGCTGTGAAGAGACACCACAGCAACCCTTATAAAGGACAATATTTAATTGGAAGGCTTTTCATTTCAGAAGTTTAATTCATTATCATCATGGCAGGACACATAACATGCAGGCAGACATGGTGCTAGGGAAGGAGTTGAAAGTGAAAAGGAAGCTACGTCTTGATCCCAGAGACAACAGGAAGTGGTCTGAGACACTGGGGGTATCTTAAGCATAGGAGACCTCAAAGCCTGCCTCCACAGTGACACACTTCCTTCAACAAGACCACACCCACTCCAATAAAGCCACACCTCTTAATAGTGCCACTCCCTTTGAGGCCATTTTCTTTCAAACCACTACCTATGTCAATGTTGCTTTGATTGTAAATATAAACCAGTTGCTTTCCTGATTTGTGGAGATCTCTTGAAGTTTATTTTATGGATAGATATAGAAAACAATCTAAACCAAGCATCTTTCAAACTTGTTTGTACCCTAGTACTCACATACTCCCTATGCTGGCCACTGTGGGACATTCCGTGGGGTCCAGGCCCCTAGTGCATGCCATAACAATGACATGGCACAGATAAGTCAGACAATGAGTGATAGAGCTCCCGAAGGACAGGCACATCTGGGAGTGACTGTGAGTCATGTAAATGCCTCAACTGACCCAGATGACATGGCTCTCTAGGTCAGCTCTAAGTTTCAGATGTATTTTGGCCACACCAATTCCAGCTTTCATGGGGGAGAAGAAGAGTGTGAACAGATAATAAAATGTGGTTGAGAACTCTCTGTGTGTGTGAGGCTGGGACGATAGCTCAGTTGCTAAAGTGTCTGCTATGAAACTATGAGGAGCCGAGTTTGGATCCCAAGCACCCACATAAAAGCCAGGCAGCACACACCTGTAACCACCAAGAACACAGGTTAGGGGAGGCAAAGACAAAAGGATTCTTACAGCTTGCTGGCCAGCCAGTCTAGCCAAACTGAGGAGCTTAGTTTCAGTGAGAGACCCTGTCTCATAGAATAAAGTACAGGGCCCAGAAGACAGCTAGCTCCATTGATAGAGTCCCTGCCCCTCATGAATAAGGCCTGGTGTTCAATTCCTAGTACCCTATAAACCAGGTGTATTAATACAAGCCTACAATCCCAACACTTGAGTGGTAAGGAGAGGAGAATCAGGAGTTCAAGGCCAACATCCTCTGCTACATAGTGAACTTGAGGATAATATATGTTACAATAAGGCTCTGTCTCAAAATTTAAAAAACACAAAAAGTCAAGCTAAGTGATTAAGACTCACCCACCATTGAACCTCTCAGCTTCTCATGCTCCTTACACACACACACACACACACACATACACACCACATATTTACCAAAACATGTACATTAAAATATACACATTATTGTTTGACCAAATTGTATAAAAACATAAAACTGTGTGAATACATTGCTAAGGCCTCCCCCAAGACCTCAGAAGGGATACAGAGGATGAGGGCACCTGTAGCTCATGCTTCATAGATTCCCTATTTAGGTTTCCAGAATCAGTTCACACAGCAGAGTGATACAGTGAGAGTCTTAGTTACCATAATTAGAATAGGGTGTTGCGTGGGCCTTTTTTTAATTATTACTACAATTGAGAAATTACACTGCTGAGAAAGAGACTTTTACATTCTGATAATTAACTTCCTCCTAAAGATGAGTAAGAGGAAGCTGAGCCCTAACCATTACCTCACTCTCCCCTTCAAAATGAATTAGCCATGGGCAAAGGGGAAGGAAAGAATCTGAAGGGTTAGTGGAACCTTTGCTCTCAGCAGTATTTAAGCTATTCTGAGGGTTTGCCAATGCCAATCATAAATAATAAATGTTATAAGAAAATCATTAAAGGTGACTGGGCAAGTTAAAAAGTAAGGAAAATAATATATTGCTGTTTGTTAAATGTTTGCTTATGCTGAGTAAGTAGTGGTGTAGCTCCAAGCCTGTTAGTCAGAAGGCATCTGGGAAGAAGTTACAGATGGACAGTGGGGTAGCAAAGGGCAATCTGAATCCCTATAGTCAAAGGGTCAAGAACATTTGCATTTTGTAGAGAAGGATGAACAGAATAAAAGTAGCCAAGATAGAACATCCTTACTGCTGAACAACTCAAAGGAGGTGGGAAGAGGGTGAGAAGACCTCAGCAATAAGGCTCTGGAGTGAACCATCCAGGTGGAAGTGAGGAGAGAAAGAACAGAAGAAAGAAAGTGATGAGAGAAATCCTTCTGAGCTGGAATGGGTTGTTGTAGGAATGGTTCCTGGGGAAATGAATGAATATCTATTCACCATCCCAGTTAAGACACTAATAAGAGACCAAATACATGATTCCACTCAGATGTAGCTTGGAAGGCCAGTGAACTAAATTTGGGTTACTTAAAAGAACATAGGGATGGTTTACAGGAACACAGCTTGCCAGAAGCTACATCACTGAAGATGTCTCTCTTACTATTCCCAAACTGTTAACTGCTTATAAACCCTTAAAGAGGGGGTGTGAACCCATGACCCTTTGTCCCACCAATTGTAAACTGTCTATACATCTTAATGAGCCTCTCTCCTCTCCATGATGGAACATGAATGGACCCAGTCCTGCACATTCATGTCATGTGGGGTCATCATAGCTACTAAGAGTACAAGAGGGTAATAACCAAGCCATGCCAAGCTGTAACACAAAATAAATAAAATAAAATAAAGGCCCAGAGACAGATATTAGGGTTCAAGCTTCAAGCTAAATACCAGAGAAGCAAAGTAGACAAGCCAGTAGACCTTACCTCTACCCAGCTGAAATGGCAATCCTATCTCCACGAATCCTTAGAGGCAAAAGGCTCTGAATTCCTGTCTCCTCCTCCTTTTATTCCTTTCTCTGCCCAGCCATATCCTCCTGTCTCCTCCTCCCTAGTGCTGGGATTAAAAACTTGAAATCCCAAGTGTTAGGATGAAAGGCATAAGCTCTACTCTTCCCTCTTGTAAGCTAGGGTGACCTTGAACTCAGAGAAATCCATCTGCCTGTCTCCAGAATCCTAGGATTAAAGCTGTGTGCCACCACTGCCTAGCTTCTACAGCTAACTAGTGTGGCTGGTTTTGCCTTCTGATACTTCAAGCAATCTTTAATAAATCATAAATAACATATCACCACACCAAAAGCACAGGGTTTCACAATGGGTCTTCTATTCTAGAATTTGAGGTCAAAGGCCCCTTCCAAAAGGCCTTCCATATGGTGCCCAAGTGGTCCCAGAGAGGCTCTATCATCATATAATCAGCTACCCAGACTAACATGGTGGGAAAGCAGTCACCATCACAAGCAGAAGACTTAAGCAGAAATCCTCTCCAACACAGAAAAGGAGAGAGTAGACCAGAGGGAGGATAAGAATGGGTGGGAAGGGAAGCCTAGTCTTTTGTCTTCCAGGCTCCTCCCCAGAAGCCAGGATGAACCCAGGGGAGGAAAGCATCAAGTTACTTGTAGTGATGAAGTTTATGATTCAGAATTCAGACCAAGGGAAAAGAATGGGAGAGTTGTCACAGCACAAAGATGAGAGGGAAGGAGAGAAACATTAAACAAACTCTCCACACGGTAAGTTCAGGTTGTTTAATACATTATTCTTAAGTGCAAAGGGCGAGGATAGATAGGTGCAGAGCTGCTGTGTGACAGATGATCCTTCATGCCAGCCCTCTGTTCTTTCCCACATCCCACAGTGTACATGCTTGGAGCTGTCACTGGATCTTAGTCTGATGAATTCCCCAGTCAGTGGGAGAGATTCTCTCCAAACTTCTGTTTCATTAATCAGAATGATCATCATGAAAATTAATGCTAAAGAGAAAGATTGATGGTTTTCCCTTGATAATGCATGCACCCTGTGAGCATAAAAGCAATTTCAAATTCGCAGTGATTTTTCTACTTAGCCACCTTATCCACTGAGGAAAGTAGCCAAAACTAAATTTTCACTTTTCTGGGTCACATCTTCCTGCTCTCAAAGGAGTGTGGCTTCTTTTCTTAGGGTTTAGGATTAGCAGGCTTCAGGCCCACATGCCAAATCCCAGTCTTTCTACTCTGTGGGGGTTTTATGTAGAATTCAGTGCTAGAAATCATCATGATGTAATTCAGTAAACATTGACAGGTAGTATAATGGTTTGAATGAGATGGTCCCTATAGGGTCATATTCATGAATGCCTAGTCTCTAGTTAGGGAAACTGTTTGGGAAGGAGTAGGGGTGTGGCCTGATTGGATAGGTGTGGCTTTGTTGGAGAAGTGTTACTGGGGGTGGGCTTTGAGGTTTCAAAAGCCTCCACTAGACCCAATCTAGCTTTCTGTCTGCCTGCTGCCTGGGATCAGGATGTAAAGTTCCCAGTTCCTTGTCTAGCACTGTGCCTGATGCCACCACACTCCCTACCACAGTGGCCATGAACTAACCCTGTAAGACTGAAAGCAAGTCCTCAGTTAAATGTTCTCCTCTACAAGTTGTCTTGGTCATGGTGTCTCTTTGCACTAATGGGACAGTAGCTAAGGCAGGCAGTCTTTTTATTTATTTCTCCAACTTCTGTCAATGTTTCTTCCATAAAGCAGAAACCAGAAAATCCCTAACTTGGCTCAGTCCCCTGCTGCTGACACAGCCTACTCCACTGCCTGTTCATCTGTCTGGCCCTGAGCATGACCCATCTCTTTCTCCTGACCTGTTTCCATCATCAGACTTGGGCTGACCTTTCACCTCTAAGATGTATTCTACAGCTTGCTTCTCAAACCTGAACTCCAGCAGCTTCCTCCCTGAGATGGTCTGGTTTGTTTTCTTATCAACAGATTCTTTCTCTGCCCACTTCAGAAACCTCTTGAACTCCTCTGCAGCCTCTTTATACTCATTCCATAGCCATAAATATGAATATGGGTAAACAAATACAGTAATTATGTGCTGTGTGCTATGAGAAGTAATGTTAATAATAAAAATTAGAATAAAACATTTATATTCACCTTGGCCAGGCTAGCAAGGTAGACAGATTTTAGGATGAATTGTTTTCATTAAAATTCTGACAGCGTGGAAAGACTAACATGTTCATCTGTGTTTCTGGCATGACATGCTCAAGACACCTAGGCTGGCTTCACCCCATTATGTAGTTGACGATGGCCCCAAACTCCTGATTGTTCTCCTTTTGCCACCTCAGTGCCGAGGTTACAGGCATTTGCCACCATGCCTAATTTATTTGGTGCTGGGAATTGAACCCAACCCTTCCTGTGTTCTAGGCAGTCACTCTTCAAACTCAACTGTAGTACATCCCCAGCTCAAAACCATACTTTTAATAAAGCAAGTTAAAGACAACAGCCTTTGCATCTCTCACTGCAGGGTAACTGGTAGATGGAGGGATATTAGTGCATCAGAAGCAGAGCTCCAGAGTGAGAATCGATCACAGGAACACATGTGCCCAGACCCCAGGATCCTTTGAGATACTGAAGAGGCTGCTAGACTCCACACTGTGTGGAGTCACAGTGTCCCCACAGTTGCCTCTAAACAGAGGTTATAGGCACTCTTATCTCTTAATCACTTCAGTAAACATCTGCTAATCCCCAAATCAAGCCCTGGATTGTGGGGCTTAATGTTTTTCTAGTCACTGCACCCTTCCTGCAGCAAGATAGGACAGGGGAATAGGTACTCACCCTTTGCCTACACCAGAAAGCAACCCTCAGCCAAGGCCTGATGGACAGCAGTGCAAGAGGATGACTGCTCCCTTGTGCCTGGTGGACAGGCTGGCTCTGTGCGGTGTAGAGATTTGCCTGTTGAGTGCATTGCAGTCAATCTTAGAGACAGCTAGCTCAATAGAGCACTTTTCACAGTCTCTCATCCCCTCCCTGTCTCAGCCTGCCAATACACACAGACACCTCCTCATGTGTCTGTTAATACATTGGCACCAATGTCCATCTCTCAGGAGCTGTTTCTGGTGAAACCCAGTCCACAAAACCCCATCCTCACAGCTACAGTCATGGGGGCTGTCAGCTAACACCTGGGAACTCTCCTCAGTGTCACTGACCTGCATGTTGTTGCTCCTGCAATCACTATCTCCTCCTCGTCTGTGTCATTCTTCTTGCAAATGACTTTAAGCATCCTTTCTTGTTGACTGACCTGACTTCTCTACCCCCACATATCAACTGAAAGAAGCCAAGAGGAGTCCAAGGCATTTTCGCTTGTGAAAAATGTGATGCCTGGCTAAAGAATGGAAAACAGGAATCGCCCAGCTTGGCCCTTTGTTGTTCTTGTGCACTTGGGAAGTGTCACCGCGTTCTTTCCTGACAGTATAAAATTCATTCCCCTGAGGGAAGCCAGGCGTGTTGGAAGAGAAGGTGGCAGAACCATATTCCAAATTCTCTCAGTAAAGGGCCTTTGCTGCCTTCTGCCCTAGTCTCTTGCTTTTTCTAGCCACTTCAGTTCTCTGCACCTGTCTAGCACAACCTAAGGTGACGTGGGAAAAGCCACTGAAATCCTAGTGTTGGCTAGAGTGGCAGGTCTAAACACTGGTCCGTGGCTGGCTGTACTGCCTATAGGGCCAGCTCTGATTGGCAACCTGGGCTGCACATGTACGCGCGTGCGCGTGTGTGCGCGCGCGTGCACACACACACACACACACACACACACACACACACACACACACACACACATTTTCTTCACCACAAGCTCCATTTGGAAGTTCTTATGCTGACCCAGCCTTTGTCTGTATTAGGTAGAGAGGCCTCCACGTCCTCCTATGCACTTCCATGTGTGAAGAAGGGTCAAGCCCCTTGTCAGAGGGTTATAAATAAAGACATGAGATGAAAGAGCGACGATGTGTGTAGTGAAGACAAGACAAACTTACAGAGCTTAAGGAGTCTACAGAACAGAACCGAGCAGCCCACAGACAGCAGACAGCAAGCAAACAGGCCTTTCTAGGAAGAACTGAGAACTCACAGATGTTAGCCTAATCCCAGTACTGACGAGGAAAGACAACAGCCCATCCTGGACCATCTCTTAATGGCTGAAGAAGATAACAGGGTGCCTTGACCTGAGCCTGAACAAAGAGTAAGAAAAAGAGAGTGCTATTGAGAATTCCTATCCATGAGTTCAAGGATTCAAATTGCTTCTCTTTCCAACTTGGGGCTCTGAGGCCAAAATTCCACCATGTGTTAAGAATTTGATAACAGCTAAGAGTGAAGTCAGTTCTCTCTAGATGAATGGACCTTAAAATCAGGCCCATTTCTCCCCCACAGTCAAGGAGACAAGTGGAAATAAGAAATAACCCTTAGTCCACAACTACAGATATTGGGATTATTAGATAAATAATATCAAATAAATGTGTCTGAGAAAGAAAGGTGGGTGCCAAAAATATAAGAGATTATAGACAATGGTTAAGTAGATAGACATGAAGAAATGAGAATAAAAGTGATGTTAATAAATAAAATAAAGTAAAGTAAATTAAATTTACTGGGCACACACTTTTTATCCTAGAACTTCAGAGGCAGAGGCAGAGGCAGGCAGATCTCTGAGTTCAAGGCCAGCCAATCTACAGAGCGAGTTCCAGGAAAGCCACAGCTACACAGAGAAATCCTGACTCCAAAAATAAAAACAAGCAAAGAAAATTAAATTTATGGACAGATTGAACAGTAGAATAAAGATAGCTAATTTAAAAAGAAAGGGTGAACAGGGACTAAGAAAGGGAAAAGAACATGTAGAATACAACATGGAGACAGAGAGATGAAGCTGGGGAGGATGTGTGGGAACGGGAAACACAGTGAGAAGAGCTAGCATGTGCTCAGTGAGAGCTCCAGAAAAAGCAAAGAGAGCGAGTGAAACAGGAAACACTTCCTGACATAATACTTAGGAACTTTGCAGAACCTACGAAAAACAATCCTCACATCCGAGCAGACCAGACCATCTAAAGAAGAGTTCCTAGCTATGCATCCAAGATGGCTACTCCAGTAACATTTACCACCAGAACAGTAGAAGAAGCCAGACTTTAAATTTGCCCCCAGGCTCCTGCCCTGAGCCTCTGTGTGCTTCTCACGTAGAGCAGTAAGAGCATGAGCAACAATGCTAACAGCAAACACACGTGTGGCACTTTCATGATGTGTGCTCTCCCCCATCTGGCATCTTCACTCTGTGAAGCCTGTCTACAAATGCAGACCTCTCAAAGCTTCAGCCAGGGTCTAAAACAATGACAACCACAACAAAACCCAGACAAACAACGAGACAGAGTAAGACAGAGAGGACCAATCCTCAGTGATTTATTTAGTGGCTCACTTTAAGCAATGCCTGTACTGCCTGCTTGCCAAGCATGACTTCACTTGCTACCTGGAACAGAATGACCTGGAGGAATGGCGGAAACAATGGATCGTTGCCCTTAACAACCTTATTCAATTGCCCCAGATTGTGGTTTTAGAACACAAAATGGACCTGATACCAAGGCCTTTTGGGAGTTGTCGTGGCTTTGGTCCAACAGTGACATCTCCTCTCTTGTACTCTCATTGGTGTCTGAGTGCCTATTCCAAAAAGGTGCTTGCAAAACAACAGCGACATACAAACCCTGCAGGTGCTTTGGAACTCTGCTCAACCCTGCCCAGAGAGACATACAGAAGCACAGTCCCACGCTCTGGCCCTGTTTCTTCCCTAGGGCACACATGCAGTGCTCCTTCATTTCACATGAGTATCTTCTGCCTCCTCATGTCTTTCTCATCCAGCTGTATTCAGTCTTTCCGAGAATTTCTAGTTCCTGGAAACCAGGACACAACAGCTAATACATTGCTTAGACTGATTTTTACAAAAAGAGCCGGACCACCACCAATCATGGCACATGCCTTTACTCCCAGCATTCATGTAGATACTCATGGAGGCAGAGACAGGTGGATCTCTGAGGTTGAGGTCAGCCTGGTCTACAGAGCGAGTTCTAGGACAGGTAGGTCTACACAAATAAACCCTGTCTCAAAGAAAGAAAGAAAGAAAGAAAGAAAGAAAGAAAGAAAGAAGAAAAGAAAAGGAAAAAAATCAAAAGAAAAGGAAGGAGAAGGAGCAAGGCGATGGAATGGATTTGGAGGATTTGGATCGCACTATTTCCCCCCATGTGGCTTGTGGCTGGTTATTAAACTTCTCTGAGTGTCAGTTTCCCCATCTCTAAAATGGAGACAGTCACTAAATCAGACAGAATTATATAAGATGAGAGAGGGAGGGAGGGAGGGAGGGAGGGAGGGAGGGGGAGAGAGGAAGAGGGAGAGAGAGAGAGAGAGAGAGAGAGATCAAAAGCACCTTAAACAACGCTAAACAAAAAGGGAGCTTATTGGTTATATAGCTGGATAGGCAAAGGGATAACCAGGAACAGTTCCATCTGGGCATAACAAACCACAACCAGACTCCCTAACCCACCATTTCTTAGTCTCCATCCATTCACCTTTACTGTCCCCTCTCTCCCAGCTCACCACCTCCTTGGCAGTTCTAGGCTCTGTTTTCCAAGCTTGGAAGCTCACACCAGAAACCTAACAGCCAACAGAGAACACGTGCTCCAGTTTCTCTAAAATCATACTGACTGGCCCAGCCCTAGGTCACATGCTTAGCCCTAGCATGGCCCTGAATGAGGAAGAGGGAGACCCCACACCCTTCTGCATCTGAGTGTTGGAATTTTAGAGAATTCTTCCAGAGAAAGTTGTCTGTTAAACCCGTTTTATCTAACAACCCACCCTAAAGCTTGGCAGCTTAAAATAACAGCCATAATTATCTCATCACGCCTGTGTGCTGACAATCTTGGTGTGGATTCATGAGAGGTCTGACGCCAGGGTGTCTTTGGAGATAAGGCTGAAGTCATCTGTGAACTCTGCTAAGCTGAGGGGTCATCTCATCCCTGGGAATGCAGTCCCTGCCTAGCTGGAGCCTTGGGTAGTCGCAGTCTGCATGGGCCTCTGCTCATACCTGCTCTCAACCTGGTAACTCGTAGGTTCCAGAGTGAATAGTGAGTGGCAAAGAAGGAAAATAGACTAAAAGAAGTGAGAACTGAGAAGACACAACCAAAATTCACAAGTGACATACTGTTACTTCTTCGAGCTGCCAACACTAGTACACATGAAGGAGAGAAATGGAGTGCCATTTGCTGGTGTGAGGCGTACTGGGGACCACGATGGAGACCACACATTTAGTGACCTGGAGAGTAACCATTTCATCTCCCTTTGCCCAGTCCTGGCCCGGGCTAAAATATGAAAGGCTGAATCTGGGGAACTCCTGTGAGTTTGAAGAAAACTGGCATGGTCCATCAAGCAAGAGTCTGCTGATACCAAAAGGGTTTTTCACAGAGAAAAGGGAGTCATCTGAATCCTGTTCCTCAGCAGGTGGCTGAGGTCCACAGTAAAGATGGACAGAGTTCAAGGAAGACTCCAAATCTTCTGCTCCCAACTCTACTGCCCAACCAACCCTACCCTTCTACTTAGCACTGACAGCTTCTGAAAGAACATGGGGTTCCAGTGACCTGTCACTCAGCAACCTGCCTCACCACTCCATTTCCTTTCTCCTTCCAACCAAGTGGACAATGGTGCAATCAGTGGTTCAAGGTCTAGAAGGGGGTGGACCAAAAATGACCACTGTACAACAGATCTAAGACAAAGTTCAGAGAAGAGAGACCTGGGTCAAACCCTAATGCTCCCACTCAAGCTTCTGGAAAAAATAAAGTTAGGCACAGTGTTTGACTCCTCCTAGCTCAACACCTACATTTGTGAAATGGGCACACACCAAGTATTTCCTATTCCAACCTCTCTCCATCTCTTACCCCTGTGATAGTCTGGTGGGATGACTTGGGTTCCCAGACCCTAAGCTCAAAACAAACAAAACACAACCAGCCTTCTCCCAGACAGTTCCTCATCAGTCTCCTCTCTGCTGATGGAGCTAAGGTTGTACTGAATGTATGTTATGTGTTCCCAAAATGCTTAACAAAATCAAGGAACCTGACAGGCATTCCCAGACCTCTGGCCTCATTATCTTCCATCCAAGAATCCCAGATGGGCCCAACATTTGCTAAGACACTGAGACTTCAGTCAATTCACCTCCCCCCCCCAGCCCCACAAACCCCCAAACCTCTCCACTCCACCCCATAATCCCCACCTCCCCAACTCACCTCACCTCTATGTCTGTGTTCCAAGGGCTTTGTCCCTCTCAACTTCATCTCTCCAAGGTATTTTCTCAGCAAATGTACCTTCCTTTTTAAGATGCACACTGTCCTGCTCAAAGGAGGAGGCAGATACAAACTGTCTTTGACTTCCCCAGAAATAGGTGTTAACTATTCTGTGCAGCTCAAGAGAATGCCCAGGCATCCTATCTTCCCAGTCTCTTCGACTCCACCTACTACATTTCTCTATCCCTGTTTGGATTTCCCATCTGGCTAAATCCTGCCTGTCCATTGGCAGCAGCAGCTTTATTCATCAACCAATAAGAGAAACATATTCACAGCATACAGAAGCATCATGACTGATGACTAGTGTGTTTGTTTCCCAAACGAAAGAAAGCAAGTCTTCCCAGTGCCCCAGGTCATATGAAACACCTTACTGACACCTGCATGTCAAACTGACTGATGTCCCTGAGAGCCAATCAGGTCAGGGTTTCCCTTGCTCAGAGAAACCCTGTGCTCTGTTTCTCTTTGCCCAGAACAGAAGATTCAGCCATCAGTGGGAAAGGCAGAGAGAGAACACTGGGCGGCCTTGGCTCTGGGCCTCATCCAATAGCTCTGATTCCTTCCCCTGTGCTTAAGTAGCTGAGAGTATTGCCAATAAATACAGTCCAGGGTGTTATCAGCCAAAAGTTGCTTTGTTTCATTCAAGGGAGAAATTATATTTAGGGAAATAAAAATTTTCATTTCACATAAAATGAGAATTCAGTGGATACGAAGATGGGGCAGCAAATTTAGAGAGCATATGTGGTTTGTAGCCCATACTGAGAACAAGTACAGGCAGAAGGGAGCAGGGTGGCCATCTTCAGTGGACATGTGAAAGGCAGGTGGGTAGGTGGCAGAACCATCTTCAAGAGTTTTTGATAGTGTTTGAGTGGGGGGAGGGAAGGAAGGATGGACAGGAAGAGGGAGAGGGGTCCTGTGTGCCTTCTTTCTCCAAAATCAATATTTGAATCTACCTTGTTCATACCTGACTTGTGTGTGACCTCAGTGATCAAGATCTAGATTTAATCCTGCTTCCTCCCAAATTCTAACCTAAATGACCAAAGAACTATTGTGAGCCGGGAATCTCCTATCAGCAGCCGTCAGAACCAGAAGGGCTCTTCAGTCAGAGCTGGGCCTGCTCAGCACCCCCAGGCTCTCCCATGGATGACTGACCCTGGGCTACCCTTCTCCCTGTGTCCTGAGCCTTATGCTGACCTCTGCAGGCCCTTCCTCTCAGGACTTCTTCCCCACCTGTCCTCATTCCCTGCCCAAGGAGGCATTCCTCCTTGTAGACTCAGCCCCAGTCTCTTCTCTGTGGACTTTTGCAAGCCCTGCTTCCATTTTTCCCTCTCCTGTTTTCTCTGTTTTCATAGGGCCACTAGGGTGGTCCTTTTTTAAACCTAAGTCATTTCAGACTCAATAGCCCCCACCAGACTCAAGGCAAAAGATAGGCGTCCTTCCATCGAGGTCCCATCTGAGACCATACTGATGGCTCTCTGATGACATCTTCTGTGACAACCTACCCCCATCACCCCATTCCAGCCATGAGGTCCTTTCCAGTGTTCCTTAAACATTCCAAACTCTCTCCTTCCCCAGGCCTTTGAATATGCTGTGTTCCCTACCTGTAACTCTCCTTCCAACTTATGCCCAGCTTACCACCTTTTCCTAACAGTCCTCCAAAGTCTCTACTCTTCCTCATTCTCTAGCACCCTTTCTGATTCTAGCCCTTATCTGATTCACTTAGCACATCTCTACCACCATCACATTGTTTGCTATGTCTCTCTACCCTCTTCCTTTGTCTGTCCTCAAGGCGGGCTGGATACCAGTAAATGCTCAATATGAGGATTGGAATTCAAAGTCATCTTCAAGTATATAACAAGTTTGAACCCAGCCTGGACTACATGATGACAAAAGGTAGGAGGAGAAGGAAAGCAAAGGGAGAGAGGGAGGAAAGAGTGAGAGGAAGGGAAAAAAATTAAATTGATGTTTATAATGTAGAAAGAACTAAGAAAAAATCAAGACGCTCTGTTCCTCAATGTTTGAGGCAGCCAAATCTTCTCATGCAGTGCCAGCTTTGTCCCTGAGGCATGATGGTGAAGTTTGGAGAAAACCAAGTTGGCCATATTTAGTGCCTGGTTACCAGGGTTGTCGCTGATCTAGCAAAGTGGAAATTATTGATTTCAACTGTATGATCTACATGTTTCAGTCTGACTCTCTCCATGATAAGTCAATGGCAAGTGGAAGGACTCATGACCACAATCCTTGCCATCACAAACACGTAGGAGACTGTGGATGGCACCTCTGGGAAGCTGTGACATGATGGGCATGAGGCTGTCCATAACATCATCCCTGAATCCACTGGTGCTGCCAAGGCTGTGGGCAAGGTCATCCCAGAGCTGAATGGGAAACTCACTGGCATGTCCTCCTATGTTCTTATGTGTCCATTGTGGATCTGCCTGTCTCCTGAAGAAGGCTGCCAAGTACGACATCAAGAAGGTGGTGAAGCAGGCATCCAAGGGCCCACTGAATGGCCTCGGGCCATACTGAGGACCAGGTTGTCTCCTGCGACTTCAACAGTGACTCCCACTCTTCTACCTTTAATGCTGGGACCAGCATTGCTCTCAAAGACAATTTTGTAAAGCTCATTTACTGGTATGACAATGGATAAGGCTACAGCTACAGGGTGGTGAACTTCACAGTATATATGGCCCACAAAGAATAAGAAGCCCTAGAGCAACTACCCCAGCAAGGACAGGAGAGCAAGAGAGAGGCCCTCAGCTATTGAGCAGTTCCTGTCCCAACTCAGCCCCCGACATTGAGCATCTACAGTTTCCATCCCAGACCCCCAGAATAATGGGAGAGGCTTAGGTAGACCCACCCCCTTGAATACTATCAATATCAGATTTACAAAGACAGGCAAAAATAAAAAGCTTATCCACAGCAGAAATAAAGAAGGAGAGGGAAGAGAGGCTAGCTATGGGTTTAGTTTATACATTTGTATTGTTGAGGGGTGAGAAGCTGGAAAGGGGTGCCTACGAATCTTACTGTTTGTCCATGGGATCCGTGAGCTGATCAGCTCTCTGGTAGTTCTCATGAGGTTATTATATATGATAAAACCTGTCCCTGTTATCTTCCTTCTCTTTGTTCCTGTCCAAGATTCAGCTACTCCTTCCTACATTGCTCTCACTACACATACATCTTCTACCTATCTCTGTAGCAGCACCAACAGCTGCTCCTTGGCTGAGTTACTTTTTGCCTCTCCTCCTTTGACCCAGCATTCTCAATTCTAAAGAAAATCCACACCTAAGCAATTAGGATGTCCTTAGAGCTACAAGTCCCAGAACATCTGGTGACCTTCAGATGACATCAGTGTATGTCAAGCCTTCCTTATTCTTTTGTCTTTTGTGTCAGCTAACATAAGCTTTTAAATAGCTATGAGGAAAAGATGTTTGTCAAAAGAACTGGGGAAACAAGACCTAGACTATCAATATCATTGTGATGCTCTAGTGGGAGGGGTCATAAAAAAGATACACTCCATGGATGAGGAAGTTTCTACTCTATGTGGTTTTTCCTGCCTATTGCCCTCTACAACTTTCTCTCTGCTGAAGTATTTTCACAAACCTGCATTATATAAAATGGTCTCTAAGGAAGGTAACTTTTGTCCCCATAATATTGCCATTTGAATGTTGAGTAGAATGTGAATCTCAACATTCTAACACTGAACATTGACTCTCCCAAAATGTTACTGTCCTCATGAATTATCTGCTGTGGGTATTTCACTGTAGTAACACAAAACTAATACCAAAAATACATTTTTTTAAAATCATCCCACTACTAATTTAAAAATTACAAATTAAAATATCACTTTTGATCCATTGGCAAATATCTTTTTAAGCTATAATACATATCAGTCACCAGAACTGTAAGGTTAGATCAGTAAAGATAAAAAGAGTTAATCATTCACTAACAGCAAGCATGTGACCTGGTTGAATCTTTCTAAAAAAATGATTTTTTCTTGTGCAATATGTGTCTTTAGTGTATCTTCCAACAAGGCATGGTGGCACATCCCTGCAAACTCAGCATTTGAGGCTAAAATCTGACCATTACAAGTTTGAGGCTCACATTAATTGCATAGTTCAAATCCTGAAGGAATGCATGGGGAAATCCTGTTTCAAAAGTGTGTGTGTTCTGTGTGTGTTTGTGTGTGTGTGTGTGGGTGTGGGTGTGGGTGTGTGTGTGCGCGCGCGCGCGCGTGTGCATGCGTGTGCGTGAGGAAGAGCCTTCCTTCATTCACTCTGTTTACCAAATATGTAATAGAGAGCTGAGTCGACTCAGAATGCATGCTACAGTGTTGCATATTGTTTCGAATGATTAGAGAGAGTTAAAATCCTCATAGATATTTGGATAGATTGTTTTATGTCCACATAAAGGAATACCAGGAGCCTTGAAAAGCCTATTTCCAAAACAAGAAGCAAACAGGGAGAAGTGAGAGCGATAAGGTATGTAGGGAGAACAGAGGAGAGCTAGCATTGATCTTACCAGGCCAGAAGAAGGCCACTATCACAATTTGTGAGCCAAATTTGAAACAAGCGTTTTAAATACAGGCCAGGACAATGGACATTGGCCAGGTCCATACCTGGGACTCCCAGAGAATGGCCATGAATTACATTAGTCCAGTGCTTATAAAGGCAAAATCCACAAGAGCATGTACTTCCCACCTCATTCTGTGCAGTTGGGGCAACCAACTTTGTCTACAGATGTGAAAACACTTGTTTTGTTATCTTACATGAACAACACCCACCAGCATTCCAGGAAGTTACCTGTCCTTGGGCAAGCAGGGTTTACAGGTTAGAGGTATTTTTGTTTTCTGTTTGTTTGGTTGGTTTTTGACTTTTCAAGACAGGGTTTCTCTGTGTAGCTTTGGAGACTGTCCTGGAACTCTCTCTGCAGACCAGGATGAACTCAAACTCACAGAGGCCACCTGCCTCTGCCTCCCCAGTGCTGGTATTAAAGGTGTGTGCCACCAACACCCAGCTGGTATTTTTGTTTTATATACCTTTTAAACACAGTAATTTAAACTGAAAGGAAAACTTTAACTCTCACATGGGGGGACACCATGAGCAAAGTACAAAAATGTAGATGAAAATGTCATAATGAACCCATTAGTTCATATGCTAAAAATTCATCTTTAGAAGTCTAATAAGATAATAATGGGATGTGAAATTGACTCTGCTCTGTATTATGGAAAGCAGACTACTCAATCAGGCATGCCATGTGCTTCCAATATCATGTGTGTATCTAGGTGCATATTCTGTGCTGAGAAAGGAACCAGATCACGGAACAAAGTAGGATCATTTCACTTTGAAAGCAAGAACTGGCCAAAGTGATGAGACATGTTGCTGTTGAGTGTTCCGTCCTAAATAGGGTATCTACTACAGAAGGCTAAATAAGATATCTACTGAAGAAGGCTCAGGGAACATTGTTGAAGAGGGAGTAGAACACTGTGAAACATTATCTTGTAGACATGATATGGTTGTTGCATCCATGAACTCACAGCTGTGTTAGCACCAGCACAAGCATAGGCCATTAATGGTCCCTCAAGAATAGGAAAGGGACACATGAAGTCCCACCAGCAGCTAAGGGCCTATTGCCGGTAAATGGGCTGAGGGAGGGGAAGCCCATTCCTCAAATTGGTAAGTTGTTGGGAAAGGGACTTTGTGGGAAGAGAGGGGAATAAGATAGAATAATAATGAGGAGATATGACAAATGTACATTGTATAAGTATGAAATTGTAAAGGAGTAAATAAATTTTCAAAAAGAATGTGTGTATATGCTTTACATAAGCAAATGAATGAATGAATGAATGAATGAATGAATGAATGAATGAATGGGAGGCATTCCTTAAATGATTAGCAGTCTCTTTGGATTGGCAGGCTAAAGATCTTATTTTCCTTATCTAACCTTATACTTAAAAGCACATCACTGCATCGAGGAGGAAGGCATACAGCTTGGAATTCCTGACCCCGAGGCTTCAGTGTGATTCACAGAAGGAAACTGAGGCTGTAAACGACAGAACAGTCTGAGTGGGCAGCTTCAACCTAAGTACATAATTGTTAAAGGCCTTGTCTGGCAGCTGAAGTCACTTGCTGGATCTATGTAAGTCTGGGGGTAGGGACCTGCTGTGATGTACTGCCACTCCAGAGGGAAATCCAGACCCATGCAGGCTACCCCTTTAAAGGAGGCAACCAGCCCCTGAGGCCTATCAGTACTATGGGACCACTCTTCTCTCAACCCTCGGCTCCACAGGAAGCCTCTACACTCCCCACCTCCCTGCTTGCCTTCTGCTGGCCATTTACATCGCAAAGGCTTGATCCCTGGCTCTGGAACGATAGCCCATGGTTCAAATTTTGTTCTAGGAATATTTGAAGCATAAAAGGGTGAAGTCACCGTATCTGCTGCTGTGCACACTGGTACAGAGGTCAAGAGCAGCCCACTCTTGGACACTGTGAGCAAAGAGAAGCCAGAGACAAACAGGTGAGATGACCAACATGTCCCACTTTGTCTGGTTTTTCGGGTTTGAGCACAGCAAAACCACATATTCACAAAAACCCACTGTCCTGGGAAAACCAGGACATTTGGTCACCCTGGTGAGCAAACAAAACCCTTTGGCAGGAATATAGAGTATCCTCTATGGATTAATTGGACAAAGGCCCAGATTTTAGGGGAATTCTGCAAATATAATATTATTTATCTGGCAGCTAAATAATTAGTTTCAATATTTAAATATTGTCCAAAGCAGATACAGCATTCCCCTTGACAATATCCTGTCTTCTCAGTCTCCAGGAAGCAATGCCCTGTGTGGGGTTTTTCTCCTTATTATAGCACTCCTTACCTTATGTATCTGCCCAACCAACTGACCTTGAACCTCCTATCTCTGTGTTAACGATACCCATGTATCACTTGTGTGGCAGGAATACGTTTTGTTTTATACATGAAATTCCACAAGGAATGTTTTCCTTTTCATACTGGTTGCTAAAAGCCAAAGGCAAATTCACATTCAAACCCACAGGTGAAAGAGGCAAGGGAATGGTCAGCTCTGCCTGGCCATCGTGCCATTCTTCTTAGCTTTATTTTCCTTCATTATTGTTCTGGTGGGTTGGGTTTCATTTGTTTGTTTGTTTTGTGTTGGTTTTTTTTTTTTTTCATTAGAAACAAGTTATACCAGCCATGTGTGGTGATACACACTTGTTCTAGCACCAGGGGCTGCGACAGAAGGATGGCATCTGAGGCAAGTCTAGACTATACAGTTCAGATGTACCTAAATAAATGGATAGACAGGCAGGCTGGAGAGGGGGCTCATCTGTTAAAGCACTTGCTGCCCTTACAACAGACTCGTCTGGTTCCCAACAATTAATGTCAAGCAGCTAACAACTTCCTATAACTGCAGCTCCAGAAGATCCAATACCCTCTTCTGACCTATTCAGGCACCTACATACATGTGCACACACCCTCAGACATACACATAAACACATAAAAAATAATAATAATAAAATCTTAAACAAAAAAGAAAAAGAAAAGCTCACACAAGGACTATGTCCGTGGTAAAGCACGTGACTACTGTGCTCAAGGGTCCTGTTCCCAATCTCTAGTTAGGTGAAAGAGACAGAAAGCACAAAGAGAGGGGTGGGGGGAGAGGAGAGGAGAGAGAATGAGACCTAAGAGATAGGACAGAGAGAGAAAAAGGAGACAGGAACAAGGGGAATCACAGCGAATGGAGAGAAGGGGAGGGTAGAAGAGGACTGGGGGCACAGATGTAGGAATCTAGGAATAAAATTCTTTCTTTAAAGACACACCCCCCCCCAGTGACCTACTTCCTGCAGCTGTCCAGCCTCCTAATAGCCCACTCAGCTATGAATTCATCAATGGATCAATCCATTTGGTTAGAGGCCTCATGATTCAATCACTTCTCAACAGCCCATCAGCTGCCAATCAAGTCCTTGAAAGCTGAGCCTTTTAAAGCCTTAGCAGAGAAGCAGTACACAGGCTTCAGGGTTGGGGGTGGGGTGGGGGCGGAGAACTCCTGAAGAACTCACAGAACAAAGGCAAGGCATGAGCCTAGCCAAGTACTAAGCCCCTGCCTCCTCCCTTATCCCCCCCCCCCTGCTTCCACCTCCCATCAGGCAGGGTGAGGAGAAAGAGTGCAGATAAGCTATTTAGGTCTCAGCCTCAGTTTCTCCAGCTGCAACACAGAATAATGTAAACTCTTCAGGGCGACAGTAAGGAGTCATGTATAGAAGCACATATAAAGGCACATAGTAGGTATACAGAAATAGCTGCAGTTAGTAGTTGACACATACTGTAAGAGTGAGATGAGGTAGAAATAAACAGTACAGAGAGGGTACGTACATGGCCCTCCACCTTCCCAAACTGTTTGTCCTGTGATCAGTGACCACAGGACCCTGTGCCGGAAAGCCTGAATGAGAAAAATCAAACCATGGTAGAAATTATCCCCCATCTCCCTCCTCCAGCTAAAAGATACTTGGCAGGGCATGGTGCCACTACCATGCCTTCCTCCCCAGTCTATTTGTTGGTGACCATCTCAGTAAATGGGCTGTTTCTACCCATAGGACCTAAGACCTAAGGAAATGCTGAATAAGCATATGGGAGGGATAGGCAAGAAGATCTAAACTGAGAGAACTGGAGAGATCCTTCAACCCAAGAGATCTGGAGACCAGGACAGGCTCCGTCCCTGAAAGGAGTTTGTTCTGGTTCTGAGAGAAATGTCTTTCTATTAGATGCTGCAGCCACACCAGGCACCTTGAGAAGCAGCCTTCTTCCCAGGGAACTCTGACTGAACTTCCCTTCTTATGCCTACTTTAATAATCCAGTTCGCCAAACTCACACAGAGAAAGCTGAAACTAGTGGTGTGTTGACTAAAGCAATAGGAGTCACCCTGTGATTCCAAGTCAGAACATCTTCTCGAAAATCTTCCATGACAAAACAATGGCTTAAGTTCTTCAGGAATCAGAGAAGTGAGGCCAAGGCATCCTATGTGACAATATAGTTATTCAACTGCTTCCATGGGCTCCCCACACCCCTCACCCCCACCCCATCCCAGGCACAGTTCATATTCTCATCAGTCAGGATATTCTGCATTCTGAATTCCCAAATTCAATTCAACAAGCCAGCAAAGAGCTCAGCAGAGAGTCATGGCTAAGGTAAGGAAGGAGCTAACTGCAGAATTTACTGGACCCTTCAGCTCCCTCTTCCTCTTGCAGCTCCTTGTTGGTGGCTTCATTTCCTTCAGGTTGACTTTCTCAGGGTCAATTGATTTTGTATCCTCACAGTACTCTGGCCATGGGAGAAACTGCCCTCTCCCCACCCCCAGCTCCATGAGAGGCTCTGGTTTCCCTGGGCTTCATCAGCTTCTCATCCTTCTGGCCAACGATCAAGTTCTGCTACCATTCCACCAGACAAAAGTCAGAGCAGACAAAAACAATGGAGGGTCACTTTAACTTCCTCTGTGACAGCTCTTGACACACAGTCACTGCTCTCTGGAAGTATAGTCCCCAAACTCTGCTCTCCTGTGGTCCCCAAAGTCTGGGTTAGTAACCATCCAAGATTGCTTCATCTCTGTTCTACCCTTAACAGATTTATGACTCTTTTCTCAAACAGGCTTAAACATATTCGATTGAATGTGTCTAGAAGGCTGAATTTTAATCTAAGCTAAGCAAATTGTTTAGGGTTATTATAGGAAAACTCAAGGCATGACTGTCAATCATTCTCAGTCAGCTCTCCTCTGAGTCTAGAAATATTCAGGGAACATCACCCAGAACATTCATGATAAAACATTGCACCGAGTTACACAACCAAATTTCCTTAACCTGAGAAATCAGGGACTTCCAAAAATAGTGTTAGAGGGGAAAGATGGGAGATTCAGAGCAACATAAATGCCAAATCCCAACCCTCTTCCTTTGTCTTCCAAGCCATATGTAGGAGAGGGAGTCAGATGGCAAGGAGGCACCGGAAAAAAAGAAGTCTTGCCAAGCTCTTATTTGGAGGGGATTTAAAGCCCATGTTGGAATCTTGGCTTCTGGTGCAGTAGAGTTCAGAGCTGGGGGTTTGGGGAAGTGATTGCATATAACAGCTCTGCCTTCCCTTCATGGGTTCAAAGTGTGACTATAGTATTATGAGACAGTGCAAAGTGGGAGATGGGGACCTAGTTGGAAGAAGTGATTCTTTACAGTTCTGGAGGCTCAGAAGGCCAAAATCAAGGTGCCAATCTGAGGTAAGGACGATTCTGTTGAATTGATGTGTTCTGTAGGCTCTTCCAAGAATATGTTTCCATGGTCTGGCTTATCTGCTCTGCTCCCCTCTCTCAGTGCTTACCTCTGGCAGCCAAATCAGTTTTAGAGAATCATCTCCTTGAAGAAGACATCTTTGACTTCCTCTCAAATGAACCCTGGTTGCCTGAGATGCCTAAGATCAGAAATGACACATGACCTTATTCACAGGTACCCACTATTCAGACACCTACATGTGTCTGCATTGCTCCTCAAAGCCAGAGCAGGGACTATGGTTTGTTTAAATCTCCAGTCCCCTGAGGAACAAAGTGTCTGAGCCATTGCAAAGGTCTCAGAGATGCTGTGGACTGCTGTTGTATGAATGAACAGTGCCTATTGGTGCTTATGTAGTATACTTTCATGGTTCCAAGTGATGGACTAAGGGGATCACTCACAACAGACATTGGGTTATATATTCTAGTTCAAGGAGCTCAGCAACCTTTCCTGGAATGGATCCTTGGACCATCTTTAGAAAATAGCTGTACCTTCTACGCTTAGCCTCCTAAAGCAAATCACAACAGATGTGATAGGAGTCCACTCACAGTTAAACATTTTTTTTTTTTAAAGCTGAGCATGGTGGCACACATATGTAATTCCAACACTTGGGGGAAAGTAAAAAAGAAAAAAGAAATCACAAATCTAAGGACAGCTTCAGCTACACAGCAAATTGAAAGCCAAGAGCTCTCTTGCTTGCAGCATGGGGACAGGAGAACATCCAGAGGCATCCTTGGGACCAGGAACCTGCTGGTGTTCATCTGTCAACGCTGTATGCACGAGAGCTCTTGAAGCCCCCTCCTCAGACTTAGTTCCCCAGGTAATGTCAGCCCCTGTCCCCACCCCCAATGGGCGTGGTCTGTGCCACAGGTTCGGAAAAAGTGATTATCTCACTACAACATAGGACCTGACTCTGTCTCCAAAATAAAGAGGAGAAAGTTTTTTTTGTTTGTTTGTTTAATTGCATATCAAAAGTATAGAAGAAAACAAAGTCATTTTTTTTTTAAATTTAGAAAACCAAAGCGGTGAGCAGAGTACCCCAGGGGCTGGAAGCTTGAGTGGTAGACCTTTTATTTTATACTGTTGTATATTTTAATGCTGGCATTTTAATACAAGATGGATTCCTTTCATAGTTTACCAATGTTTTAAAACCTCTTCCTTAGGTCTTTACAACAGATGGTCTTTTTCTTGGTTTTGCCAATGGCTAACTTGACTGCTTTTTATATGGGATACCCAGGCAGGGGACTGGTACCTGGAGACCCCCAACCTAGGAACCTGGCATGCCCTTTAGGTCAGCTATCCCACTCTCTAGGAAAATGTGGGACATACCCATTTCCTGATACTGTCCCTTCACATGTCTTTTTCTCAATGAGCCGTGAAAGGCCAAGATGAGGGAGGGAGTTGTGAGGAAAGGGTCTAAGGCTTCTTGGCCTTTATTCAGTCTTGGTTTAGACAGCCTCAAGAGTGCCTGGTGGACCATGTGACCCCTGGGTATGATCAGTTGGTCCACAGATGTATCTAGGTCCAAGTTCTTACTGTGCACATGTGACCCACCTGCCCTTGTCCTCTTTTGTAGGCACAATAGATGATGTCATGTCACTAATATCCACTATCGACTTGGTAGACACCCTGTGCCAGGTGTCTCCTCTGCACCCTTGCAGATGTCCTCTTCTCTGTGCCCAGAGGACAAACCTGTGTGTTCTATCAATCTCTCCCTGACCCTAGGCTGCCTGTGAGTATGACCAATGCAAAACCTACTGAGAGGGGAAGAGAGGGGAAGGGAAGGGAGGAAAGTGAGCATTTATCCTGCTGATTTATTTCATTGTAATCCAATGAGCAGTAGCTGTCTCCTTTGATCAAGTTGCTGCTCTTTCCAGACTTTGTCAGACCATCTCCCTCCAGAATTCTCCAATTACCTAGCTATAAGCAGGTTATTTCCTTCCTGTGGATACCTAGCCAGATAAGGTGTTTCTCCATGAGAACACCCAGAAGGCTGTTTATCTCCAGGCTTTACATAAAGACCAAAGGGCATATATGAAGATGGCTATGTGAATTCTGTGACTGAAATTTCTAGAAGATGCTGGACAGGGTAACATAAATCTATAATCTTTACAATTCAGAAGAAGAAGCAAGAGGATTGGGAGTTCAAAAAATGTGAGACCCTATTTCAGAAACACACAACACCCACAAAAAAAAAAGATAGAGGAAGAGGAAAGAGACGAGATGAAAGAAAACAAAAGAAAAAGAAAATTTTTCTAGATGTATGTATAGGCTGCAGTGCTTTAAGTCCTTCATGTCCTGTGTGTTCAAGGCTTGATCCTTAACCCATGGCACCAAGCCTTTAGCATATAAGAGGTATCAAAGCATTAAAAAGTAGAACTTTGCAAGAGATCTTCAGGTCAACAGAGCCGTGCCTTTGAGAATACAGTGAGATCCAGACCATGAAACTAGCTTTTCTGGGCTACTAGACTTAGCCTCATCACCCACCCAAACCAATGGGTCCAGATGATCATGCACTGAGCCTCCAATACTGTGATCCCCGATGGGGTCCTTCTTTCTTGAGAAGCTGATTATCTGAGGCACTAGAGGTCTGAGATGGTGGAAGGTTATTGACATCCAAACATCACTGGAGCTTCTCCTCTCCGGGACGCTGGAGAGAACCTGTGGCCATTGTGGCAAGAGAAATGAGAATAGACCTGTCTGCATGGCTGACTTATCCTACATCTTGGACATGTCCTTCCTGCTGCAGGAAACCTGTAGAATTTCAGTCTTCACTTTTTGTATGCCTTTGGGTCAGCTGTTTTCTATGGCTTCCATATCCTTATCACCAAACAAATTTTGGTGATGCCAGATAGGGGCTGCTTGTCACTGCGCAGAAACTCTCCTAGCTAAGCCTGACAAGAATGTAGCTGCTGCTGTAAGGACAGTGGACCCTTCCAATGCCTTCCCACATGCTCACCTTCAACCTAGTGAGAGTGCTTCCCTGCCCCCTCATCAATGCCCTCCTAGTGGCCTAATCAACCAGCTCCACCTAAGACTAAAGCCAGGAAGCCCAGGGTCAAGCCCTGATCTTGCACTTCCTGTCACTGATTGGAGAAGGGATTCTCTCTGGAAGCTGGAAATTTATATGGGGTGAACCCATATAAAAAAGTTTTAAAGATAGCATTCAAAGAGAGGGATTCAGATATTTGTCCTGACAACTCTGGACGTCAATGAAGAAGCCTCAATTGTAGCCTGACTCTGCCACAGTATCCCTTGGTAGCTGCTTTTGTGGTGTGTGTGTGTGTGTGTGTGTGTGTGTGTGTGTGTGTGTGTGTGTGTGTGTTTAAAATATACATATATATATATATATATATATATATTCATGTGTATAGGTGCATTGCATATGTATGCACAGACCTCTACCACTTTCTACCATGTTTTTTGATACGGGGTCTGAACCTGCAGCTTGCTAATTGACAAGATTGGCTGGCTGCAAATCTCCTAAAGATCCTCCTGTCTCACCTGCCCAGGGCTAAATTACAGACATGCACAACAAGCACTTGGCTCACTGAGCCATCTCCAGTCTTTGCAATTTTGGAAAAGTTCCTTGTTTTTTGAGGATTCAATGTTCTCTTGTGTAACAACAGCCCTTGACAATTCCAGTCTTAGTGGTACAAACCCTAATACAATTAGTAGAGGAGACTAAATGCTTCTTTCTGAATAGTCTCAGAGAACTCGAAATGTGTCCTGGGACAGTGGAGTGAATAGATCGATCAGGCGAAACAATTCTATAATCTTTTCTCTACAAAGTCAGGAACAGGGGAATAGCTGGAAGTTTGTCCCAGACTTTCAAGGTTTCCACCATTCATTCATTCCTCATAATCAAGTTGGCTCCTGACTTTCAGAGGAAATTGACCTTTTAAAATTATTATTATTATTATTATTATTATTATTATTATTATTATTATTATTAACGCTGCCTGTGAGCTATATTCCAGCAAGGGTACAACTCGGTCACAGGGTCTGTACTCTGCTAGAACACTGAAAAGCCCTCCCAAGTGGGTGTGCTCACAGGATACTGGGTTGAGTATAGCAAGGGAAAAGACAGGCCCTTCCTTGATGCAGAAGGCATGGCATCACTAAAGACTGGGAAGGCAGGGCTCTTCAGGCCAAGGATGGGTGGGTTTGCCTCCTTTCACAGGAAATGGGTGAAGCCCCGTTTGGAATGATTCCTCAGACGTTTTGTACTGTAGAGGAAATGTCTTCTGATAGCACAGAGCTATTGGTTTCCTGTTGTGAACTGGGAATTTCTGGCTTGCCCAAGAATGGACAGGAAGAGAAAGGATAGTTGTCTCTTGAAAGTCCTTGTTTAATGAAAATGCTAGCTCAAGGGTTTCCAGAACACTCCAAATAGCCAGAAGGGAGATTGGGGGTTGGGGAGAGGTCATGGAAACAAGGAAGGCCTTATGGACAGATAGGTTTGTGACACATTAGTTCTAAGAATACTTATTGAGCAATTCTATGTGTTGGACATTTTACTGTGATCACCAGGTAGACCAGATTGCTTGGGCAGCCTTCTCCCTCCAAATAACAAGCATGGAAACTGATTTTTAAAAATAGGGTTTGAGTAATATAGTTTTAGAATAGAGTTATAATTAAAGCACTAAGGATCATATAGCATACTTTGGATTAATCTTTCCTGTGCTCATGCACCTGGAGAGTCCAGGAGAGGATATCAACTATCCTGCTCTATCACTCTTTCATCTTAGTTCCTAGAGCTTGCCTTTTCTGCTAAGCTGGATGGTCAGTTGACCCCCAGAGATCTCACATCTCTGATGTACCCCTCATTGAGTCCCATACCTCTCCCTTGCCCTGGGGTTATAGGCATGCACAGCCACACCTGACTTTTACATAGGTGTGGAGGATCTAAATTCAGGTTCATCTATGTTCTTACCCACTGAGCCATCTCCCTAGAATCACTGAAGTAGTCTTTACATGTTTTGGGTTCTTTTTATTCCCCTTCTCAGTTTATCATGAAGTCGAGAATCAAAAACAGAGATTGAGGCTTCCTAGAGTGTGATAGCAAATACCCAGCACAGTCTGTGTTCTGAATGCTTTCCACCCATATTCTCTCTTAGTGTCACACTAGCTCTAAAAAATGGGTCTCTGGAATTCAGAAGGTAACAGATTATTGAAGGTTACAACATGTAAAACAAAGAACCAGATGTTAGCATCCCTCTTTCCTTTCCTCTACTCCATCTCAGACTTCCTTCTCCAATGTATTTTGGGTGAGCAGGTTTGCTACCTGCCTTTAGTCAGGTTGGGGCTGACTCATAGTCTCCTCAAGGTATGCCAAGAGGCCTTTCTTACTAATGTTCTCACAAGTCTCAACTTACTGTTTAACTTGGGGGAATAAAAAAAACAAAGAATTTCTCCAAATCCAAAATTAGGGATAGACCATCCAATTTCTTTTTCTCCACAGAAGTTTAAAAAAATACCATATATATGCATATATATATATATACACATACATACACACACATATATATGTATATATATACATATACATATACATATACATATACATATATATATATATATATATATATATATATATATCATCAGTCAATTCAATGGTTTGCCTGGGTTGCATCCCCACTTTGAATCTGCCCTTCTCTACTTCCATATGTCTAGCCCTGATTTGCTATGCAGAAGAATAATTGGCTCTTCCTATGATCAATTATCCCTCCCCTCCCAGGAGAGAAACACAAGAACCTACAGAGATGGGCCCTACCTGCTGTGATTATACTGTGTTAGGGCACAGCTCTTTGCCTCCTTGTGATTGCATGTGTGTGCACACATCAGACTGTTGAATTCAAACAACCATATCATTTTACAAAATGTTGACAAGTCAAACTTTTTCTTAGCACTTGATGGGTGTTCACGCACAGACATGTATTTTCCCTGGTGTTTGTAAGATTTTGAATAGTGTTTATCAAGTATCAGATTCCATTCTTGAAACTAGGGATCCAGACAGAAACTAATGGAATGTGACTGTCTTAGGGAGTGGGTCTCAGTCCACTGGGGACACTGTTTATAATACAAACTGTGAGTTGTCCCTGACCACACATAACTCTAATTCTTCTCTCTTGGGTCTTTCTCTGTGGTAGTGACTGGGGAGAAAAATGCTTGTTTCTTTAGTCTTCTGTCTAGCTAGAAATGGCTATGAAACGCAGAATACAGTTTATGCAATACAGTTTTTGGAGTAAACACAAGTCTGTGGAGAGGTGTTCTGGAAAAGCTTTCTATGACATGAAAGGAAGAACAAACGCACATGTAGCCCTTTGCATCCTGCCTGGAATGCAGACATGTTGGGGCCATCTTGTGATGAAAGGGTGGCCAGCCAAGGACTGTGGGCTAGGGTTAATATGTGCTCCTGAAGACAGCACTGAGTGTATTCCCCAGCTATGAACTGCCTGATTTACATATCCTTTTCTTTTCCATGCTGGTAATAAAGCCAGGGTCGTATGTATGCAGAACAAGCTCTCTACCACCGAGCTGCATCCTCAGCTCTTGGCATTTTTTGAGACAGTCTTGCTATGTAACCTGGAACTCATGACTCTCTTACCCCTTCATTATCCTCTTTGGGATAGCAGTGTGCCTTTTGAGCTTCGGGGAAACCCTTGAAAGCGGGAAGATGAGGAGGGACTGGGTCTGGAAAGACTAGTCTGCAAGGAGACCATGGAATGGATGAGAAAGAAAACTGGAGGGTAAAACATGCTAAGATTTTTGGATTCTCACTGAGAAATAATGAGACAGGGAATGTTCCTACAGCACTCAAATAAAGGAAAAGAGCTGAGACGTAAGTGTTGAAGTCTAATCTATAATGTCATTGAACCATACATGCATCTACACACACACACACACACACACACACACACACACACACACACACACACACACACACACACACCATTTTGGAAACACAAAATTAAAGGTACATGCTATAAAAATATAGGCAAAGAGACAGATATTAGTAAATATTGGGCTATTATCCCTTTACTCTGCTGGGCCTTGGTTGCTGTTGATTCTCTGTTCAAGAATGAATGTCTGGGGCTTAGGTTGTGACCAGTGATAGAATGTGCGCCTCACTTGTATGAAGTGCTGGGTTCTAGTCCCATCACTGGTGTGATCATGAAGGCCTATAATCAAAGCACTTGGAAGGTAGCGATCAAAGGATCAGAAGCCCAAAGTCTTGACTACAAGTAAGTTCAAACCTTGTCTGGACTACAAAGTACCCTGTCATAATGACATATGAATGTTTTTTTAAGAGATCATCTAAAGTTACACTGATGTAGAAAAGTCATGCCCTGAACCCTCTCTTGGCCCCCTCTTAGGTCCTAGAAGAGTCTCACCTCAGAAGTCCCCTTGTCCCACTCTAATTGGTGACTGCCTGGTTAAAGTCTTGCCCTGTGACTGTTTTAGTCATCTGAAAAGACTGCCCTGCTTATTAACTCCATCACCTCAGGCACCACCACGTCCCTGGGTTCTCAGACCCCTCCCTCTCAAACCCCCAACTGAATAGGTTTCCCCAAAGCACAAGGTGGGAGGAGACTCACCTAGCTGGTAACTTCAGATTAGAAATAAATCAGGCCAACCATGGTGACACAAATCACTGATCTCAGCACTTGTAATACTGGTAGGTCTCTGCGAGTTTGAGGCTAGCCTGGTCTACATTGTGAGTTCCAAGTCAGCTAAAGTTACAGAGTGGGATCTCTCTATCATTTAACCTGGGTTTCACAAAGCATGACTACTCCATGAAATGAGATGTTAATAGGTAGCTTATTTTTAAGTTCCTCTGTCAAACTTAGATGAAGTTAAAGATAGTTTACAATTAAATCATCTCAGAGATTTTAACAGGCTAACATTTATCATATGATAATACAGCCTAGCATTTGCAAAAGCCCTGATTTAGCTCACCAGGATTCTCTGTCCTTGTTGGGCAGCAGTTGGGGCGTTCTGTGGCTGAGTGTATCTTTCCATGGAGCAGCAGATCCCTCCCTCTCTTTAGAGTTCTCTTCTTGCTGCCTAATTGCCAAGCCTGCTAAGGAAGGAAAATGACTGTATTCCAGCATGAAGGGCCCTCTTCCATTTATGTACAAAGAGGAAGAAGCCCCCAGCTCCCAGGGCCCCCGGTGAGCTTCATCCAGGGAGACAGG
Source organism: Phodopus roborovskii (assembly GCF_943737965.1). Lineage (NCBI taxonomy): Eukaryota > Metazoa > Chordata > Mammalia > Rodentia > Cricetidae > Phodopus > Phodopus roborovskii. The sequence continues at coordinate 9,362,832 of NW_026126625.1, forward strand.
CCATGGAGTACAGCTGTCAGACCAGGAAACATCCATCCTTTCACTCCTGGAAAAATGCCTCTGTCTGTTGAGTCCCACCCAGGTTGCTGAGGCTTTCAAAGTAAAGAAGAAAATAGGCAGGAAGTAGAGGAAACTGTAAACGCAGCTGGAGAAAAACACACCATACCCACACCACATACACATCTCACATACACCACACACACACACACACACACACACACACACACACACACACACACACACACACTCATTCCCTTGTGACTACCTTTCTACTTCAGTCTTCCTCCCTTCCCTCCTCCCCAGGGTTCTTTCTCTTTCTCCTCTGTTCAGCCTATGTTAATTGGTTCCATTTCCTCTGTTGAAGCTGCCTTCTCAAGTCCAAGAAACCTCTTATCTCATATCTAGGATTTGCTTTGAAGCACTTTGAGGATGTTAAGTAAAGAAGTGTTCAGCCTGACTAAGGTTAGGTCATTGGGGTCCATTCCCCTTTTCAGTAACATTTTTGAAAAACCACACACCTAGCAAGCATAGTTAATAAACAAATTTGGCCTGCAGGACTCTTAAAACAAACTGCCAGACAAACTCAAAGTCATAAAACAAACAGAAAGAAATCACATGCCAACGAAACAGAAAGTCCAAATATAAAGTCTTAGCAGTAATTACAGAGTTGTAAAGTTCAAAGTACTGAGGAGTGATTAATAAGCAGCCCCCTCCTGTCTCAGAACTGAACACCGTCTGCTCAGCTTCCAGACACAACCCTCAGCATACCTCCATGGTCAAGGGCAGGAGGCTGCCTCCTTATACAAACTCAATGCAGTACTGAGCCCTAACCATTTTGGAATATAAAGAAATAAATGGTGCAAACATACAAACAGCATGAAATGTATTCAGGATAGCCTCTTCACTGAACTATAGTTCTCCAGTTCAGCCGGACTGGCTGGCCAACAAGCCCCAGAGCCCGCCCCCCCCCTCCACCCCCGTCACAGGCACACACCACAGCAACCAGCATTTCGATGTGTGAGCTGTGAGGATTGAACTCAGATATAGCTCAGATCCCCAGGCCCTCTCATTTTAGTTTTGAGAATTTTCAGGAATATATTAAATGGTTGGTTTGGAGTTTTGATCAACACTTACCATCTGCCAAGAGAGCCAGCTTAAAAATTTTGTTTTAGAGGCAGAAAGATGGCTCAGCTGTTAAGAGCATCAAATGCTCTTCCAGAGGAAGCAAGTTCAATTTCTGGCACCTACATGGTGGCTCACAACCATTCATAACTCTAGTTCTGGGGGATCTGATGTCTTTTGCTGGCCTCTACAGGTAACACACATATGCAGTAGACAGACATACATGCAGGCAAGATACCTAGGCACATGAAATAAAATTAAATGTCTTTTTTTTTAAGGTTTTGTTCTGAGTGAATAACTTCCACATATAAGTTAAATGTAAATAATTGGATTCCTTTATTTCCTTTTTAAGACAGGTTCTCACCATGTACTGCTGGCTGGCATTGAACTTGCTTTGGAGACCAGCCTGGCCACAGAGATCTACCTGCCTCTGCCTCTCCAGTGTTGGATGTAAAGGCATGCAACATCACACACAGCAATAATTTCATCCTTAAATGACTTCCTTCATAAGTTTATTTTGCTCATACTTCTAAAGTTATTAAAGTTTCATCTACACTAAGAGTTTTGGAACATTGTCACCCTGTGTAAATATGACCAGGTGTTCCATGCAAGGGTATTGCCTTTGGGGAGCTGGGGGAGGACCTTAAAGATCTGGAATGTTTCCCAGGCCATGCCTAGGACACTACAGAATGCCTCGCACACCAGGATCCTGTGTCTGTCTCTGCTTGATCTCTTGCCTCTGCCCCACCTGTCCAACACCCTGTGATGTCTGGGAATCATGTGGCAATATGAGGGTTGGCCAAGGCACTCAAATTTCACCTCTTATCTGTCTTGCTCCTCTTTGAACACCAAAGGGGCTTTTTTCCTACACTCAGCTCTCTATTGTGTAGACTTTACCTTCCAGGCCAAAAATTAAAAAAAAAAAAAAAAGAAAAGAACCACAGAGATATTATAATCAACAGGGAAATTGTCAGTTTTGAGTGAACAAGTTTTGTCTGGCTTTTATTTCATGTGAGTTTCCTTAAGTCCACAAGGACAGCCTTTCCATCTTTCTGTGCCTGTGCTCTGAAAATTCTGCTGTGTATCCTGGTAAGGAGACATGCTTGACACAGCTTGATTTTGAGGCTATTCTTACCTAGCAAATGTAGGATGACAACTAAGGTGGTCCCTGTAGCTGTGTATAAATAGACTTTCTCCTATTCTCTGTCTAGTCTTTTTTTTTTTTTTTCCAAGCCCAGAAGCTCTTCTACCAGTCTGGCCTTCCCTGCTCATGTATCCTACTCCATCAAGATCACACATATGTGTAGGACCCCACATGGCCCCTGAGGCACCTTGAGCAAGCCTAAAACTGTTGGCTGGAACACCTTGCCCCTGAGTTTTCATTGATACTCTTCCTGTTTTGCTAAAGCACATCTGTTGGGGAGGAGCTAAGCCAGTAACTCTAAGGAAATTCTCAGTGGGCAATTAGTGGCCCTACTGAAAAGACAGGGCACCAGGATTGAAACTAAGACAGCTAAAGAATTCATTGCTATATTAGAGAAACATAGTCCCTGGTTCCCGACTGGGAACAGGTAAAAAGAGATCTCCAAAAGGCTTACAAAGAAGAGGGGTCTGATAATTTCCCTATTGCCACATTTTCCGTTTGGTGTCTAGTTAAGGTTGTGCTCCTGAGCAACAACGTTAAAGTAAAAGAACAAATGGCAGGGATAAATAGGACTTTTAAGGAAGTATAAGATTTAGAATCTATGAAATCTATCATGGAATAAGAGGAATCTCATCTAGGAAATGATAGTCTTACTGTAACTGATGAAGAAGATACTTTAAAAGCAGAAATTGAACAATTAAACAAACAATTTCTGAAGCTGATGAGAGTAAATGCCGTCTGCCAAGGCACAACCCCTTTTGAGATCCCTTTAGTAGGGCCTCTGTGCCTGGAGGGATAGAGGAGGAAGTCAAAGATTTAATAACCCAGGAAGAAGCATTAGAAAAGGAAAGACAAGCTTTTCTATGATCGAGATAGTGGATCCTCAGGATAACAGGGTTAGGAAGCACAACCCACTAAATTTCAAGGATATAAAACAATTTAAGGAGGCTGTCACTGCTTATGGGCCACATGCTCCTTTCACTCAGGCAATTTTTTGAGTCTTTCACAATGTTAAATTGCACCCTTAGTGATTGGACACAATTCTATAGAGCCACATTGAGTGGGGGCGATTATTTGCTCTGGAGAAGGTAATTTTAAGAATATTGCAAAGAAACCGCCCAACGCAATTCTGCTGCCGGATTTCCTGCTAGGAATTTAGATATGCTCGTGTGCACTGGGCAATATGCTACTCTTTCAGTTCAAATTCTTTTTGACCCAGCGGTCTATGCACAAATTGCTGTTTCTGCTACTAGAGCTTTGAAAGCCCTGCCTAATACATCTGCTGGGGATCAACTATCTAAGGTATCAGGGACTGTTTGAGCCCTATTCAAAATTTGCAGACCACCTCCTACAGCTGGCCAGTCACATATTTGGTGATGTTGAAAATGCCATGACCATAGTTAAACAATTGGCATTTGAAAATGCAAACAAGTATTGTAAAGAGACTCTACGCCCCCATAAGGCTAAAAGTCTTAATGACTATATTCACATATGTCAGGACATAGATGGTCATAACATTTTGGGCCAGGTTATAGCTTCAGTAATGAAAGGAGGTGGGAACGATGAAGGAGTCAGGCCAAAGACCTGCTTTGGATGTGGACAGCCAGGACATTTTTAAAGCAACTGCCCCCAGAGTGTGACAACGCAATTGAGTCCTAGGCCGGGGCTTTGCCCCTGTTGTGGGAAGGGGAGCAACGAATGTAGATCAAAAACAGATGCCCTTAGTAATCCCTTACCGGCTCCAGGAAACGGGAAGCGGGGCCAGCCTCTGGTCCCTTGAGCCCAGGTGTATAGAGCAATGCATATACCTGTAACCTACCCAATACAGATGATCCCTCAGAGAAACCCCTTTATGTCCAGGGCCTTATCAGAGGTACCCCAGGAAGTGTAGGACTGGATCTCTGTTCCACCACCTGAGCAATATTAACACCACAAATGATCACTCAAGCTTTAAGCACAGGAGTTTTGGGGGCTTTTCCCCCAGGAGCAATAGGGCTATGGTTGGAATGCAGTCATGCCCTGTTGAAAGGAATTAGAGTCATTCCAGAAATAATATATTCAGATTTTCAAGGAGAAATAAAGATCATGGTTAGGGCAGAAATGGGGGTATTAATGATACCACAGGGTGCTCAGATAGTACAATTGGTTCTTCTTCCTATGTTCAAAACCAACAATCCCTTTTTAAAGAACACCAGGGGATCTGCTGGTTTTGGGTCCACAGGCTCCATGAGTGCCTTTTGGGTATCAAGTCTTGAATAGCACCCATGATCACCCTTACCATACAAGGTAGACAATTTTCTGGACTTATAGATACTGGAGCTGACTCCTCATTAATAGCAAAAAAAAAAAAAAAAAAAAAAAAAAAAAACATTGGCCACAAGCATTGCCTCTTCAGCCAGCCTCCACTCATTTATAAGGAGTTGATAATGCGGTGGCTCCAGAATGTAGCACTCAGCTTCTTAAATGGTCAGATAATGAAGGACATACATGCCTTTTTCAACCTTTTGTTAAGTCATATATCCCTGTTAATTTTGGGGGAAGAGATATGCTTCAGGCCATGGGAGCAGTCCTTACTACTGAGCCTGTTAAAAATATGCTAGCTGACCACGGTTATGTACAAGGAAGAGGACTGGGTAAGTTCCACCAAGGTGACCCTCAGGCTGTTGCATCCAAATATTTAATTGTCAAAAGAGCCAGAGATTGCTCTGGGTTGGAAAATTTTCCTTAGGGGCATTTGTTGCACAGCCTGTTCCCATTCCTATCACCTGGAAAACTGATAACCCAGTATGGGTGGAACAATGACCCTTATATATTGAGACATTAAAGGCTGCACATCAACTTGTACAAGAACAATTAGAGGCAGAACATATTATTCCTTCCCCCATGGAATATGCCAATATTGTTATAAAGAAAAAAATCTGGAAAATGGAGACTCCTACAAGATCTCCGAGCTGATAATGATTATATGCAAATTATGGAAGCCACACAACCTGGCTTCCCCTATAGGTATTCCTCAAGGTTATCATTTATTAGTTATAGACCTAAAAGTTTGCTTCTTTACCATTCCCTTGCATCCTCAGGATAGTGAGCAATTTTCATTCCTTCTGTTAATTTAAAAGAGCCCTATAGAAAATATCAATGGGTGTTGTAGCCTCAAGGAATGGACAATAGTCCCACTATTTGTCAAGTTTATGTATCTTTGGCCATTGCCTCCATTAGAGAGAAATTTCAATCCTCATATATTATACATTATATGGATGATATTCTTTTTAGCCAGCCCGGCTCAGATCCTAAGGAAGTAAATGAGGCTTTTGGGGAATTGCAACATAATCTTTAACTAGCTGGCTTAACAACAGCCCCAGAAAAAGGTATAAGAATTTCCTTATCAATTGTGGGTCATCAATTGTTATATTCTGGTATCCATCCTCAAAAGATTACTTTAAGGCTGGATAGACTGACCACCCTTAATGATTTTCAAAAATTATTGGGAGATATAAATTGGGTTTGATCTAGTTTGGCCATAACCACTGGGCAGCTTAGACCCTTATTTGATATTTTACAAGAATCTGATCCCACTTCTCCCCGTACCTGCTGTGTGCGAATGCATACAACTTGTGCAAGAATGCCTCCAATCTGCACACTTAAATTATATTGACTATTCTCAAAACCTGATGCTATTAGTTTTTGCTTCAGCATATTCCCTTAAAGGGGTGTTTTGGCAAACTGGTCCTATATTATGGGTTCATAAACATGCATCCCCAGGAAAAATAGTTAAATCTTATCCCCAGGCAATGATTTCCATTATTCAAAAGTCATACAAGATGAATCTTCAAGTTTTTAGCAAGACTCCAAATGTAATTGTCATTCCCTATACTCAACAACAGATACAATGGCTTTGACAGTTTGATAAGGATCGGCACATTTCATGTGTTCCACACCCTGCCACTTTGATAATCATTTTCTTTCCAATAAATTAGCTAATTTAAAAAAAAAACATAACCCAGTGTGTTTCCCCAAAATCCTTTGAAGGGGGCCCGCAATGTATTTACAGGCAGCTCTTCAAATGGTTGTGCAGTTGTTGTTCCTTTTCCCATTATTAAACACTCTACACTACAAGTGAAATCTGTACAATATGTTGACCTAGTTGCAGTACAATTAGCCCTTCAACATTTTTCTGATGTTCAACTTATACACTGATAGTAAATATGTGTATCATATATTGGCCCCTTTAGAAACTGCTGCCTCTATAGCTCTGGTCTCTCATGTACAGGAACACTCACTAACCATACAAAGCCTACTATGGAGGTTCTCTCATCCAATTTTTGTAGGACATCTCCGAGTGCATTCTGATTTGCCCAGCCCTTTGAGTTAAGGAAATGCCATTGCTAATTTTAATACTAAAACAGTGCTGTCATGATGATGAGAGAGTCTGGTTATGAAGTAGCCTGCAAATCTCATACAACCTTCCACCTTAATGCAGGGTCACTTAAGTTCCATTTTAAAATTACTAAAGACCAAGCTATTAATATATAGTTAAGAATTGTTCCCTATATGCAAAGTTCTTAACTGTTCCACACCTTGGAGTTAACCCCCAGGGTGTCACATCTAATGATATCTGGCAGATGGATGTTACCCATGTTCTTTGGTGGACTACAATTTGTTCATGTATCTGTGAATACCCATTCTCACCTCATATTTGCCTCTGCCCATACTGGAGAAAGGCTTAAGGATGTTAAGAGCCATTGTTTGCAAGACTTTGCTTACATGGGAGTACCCAGACAATTAAAAACTGATAATGGCCCTGACTATACTCAGGGTTTCAACTCTTTTTGCAAAAATTTTTTTATCTCGCATAAGATGGGCATCCCTTATACTCCTCAAGTTCAGGCCATGGTGGATCGCGCACATCATACAATTAAAGCCTATCTTCATAAAAGAAAAAAGGGGGTATTTACAGGTCTCCTCATAATCGCCTTTCACTTGTCCTTTGTATTTTAATTTTTTTTAACTATTAATGGTGCTGCCCAATCTGCAGCTGACAGGTATTGGCACCCTCATTCAGCTGACGATGGCTCAGTTATTTGGATGAATGTCAGTCACTACTGGACAATGGTGCGGCCCTGACCCAGTTCTAGCGTGGGCCTGAGGGTCAATTTGTATCTTTACACAAGATGCAGATAACCCCATTTGAGTGCCTGAGCATCTGGTTCACCACATGGGGAGGGACTGTGATTGTAGCAGCCATCGAGAAGGTCCAATGGGCCTTCATCAATAATCCACCTATTCTGATACCTGTGGGTCTGAGTAGCCCTGTGTGGCTCCTTTTCCTGACCACTAATTATAGTTTGGGTAAAGCAGCTATAAAATTACACTTTGATCTGAAGGATAAGAATTTCATCTTCATTTTAGGTACATGTGTTCTGGCTCCATTCTTTTTTGTTGTAACTAATGCTATTAATTTTGGAGGAAATCTCAATTGATCTCAGCAGGACTGCCAACTGATTAGCTGATGGACATATGAAGTAACATCTGTCGTGGGTCACATACCCATGGTGGTACCTATGCTGGAGATCTCTTCTACACATGACCAACTTGTGTGGCATAGAGGAAAGGAGATTTTGGGATCACGGCTGCGATTGTTAATACCATTGTCATCTCTACCTATGCAGCAAGAGTTTCTAGGATAGCCCTCTCCCAATCTGTAAATACTGAAAGCACAGTGGATGAACTATCAGGTGAATTGGCTGAAGCCTTGGCCACCCAAAACATACTCGATTATCTAGTACAAATTAGCATTTTAAAACTAAATCTACAAACTAGCCTCCTATAGGAACAATTGGATTTACTGTGGGAGGCCCATATGGCTTCTTATTCTCTCTCTTTCTCACACACATATCTGTGTTATACTCACTATAGTTGAGAATTCATCAGTTGTAGTTACTTTTCTCCAGGGATCCTGGAGTGATCAGTTTTTAAATTACACATGCTTTAGCCATGTATATCATTAACATCATGAAACCCGAGTACCACCTGCCAGTGCAGAAGATCTTTTACTGGGACTTCAACTTGTGGGCAGATTAATTAGAGAATGGGCAAGCTCTCTCTTACTGGGGCTCATAGCCCTTGTCCTTGGTGCTATCTGCCTGATCTGCCTACACCACCACAGCATTAGACAGGCCCAGGCCAACTTTCAAACAAGGCATATTCTACTGTCTTTATCTCAAGAGAATGCCTCTGTTCAAGTATGACTGAACTTACAGAGGAACTAATCACCAGAGACAGGAAAGGCAGAAGGGGGCAAATATCCAACCTATGACAGGAAGATTATGGGCAAATGATGGGTAAGGAATTATGCTGATGTCCTCTGCCACCTAAGACAGGTGTTGGTTTATATTAAAAGAAAGGGGGACTTGTAGGGCCCTGCATGAACCCCCGAGGCACCTTGAGCAAGCCTGAAGCTGTTGGCTGGAACATCTTGCCCCAGAGTTGTCATTGGCACTCTTCCTGTTTTGCTAACACACATCTGCCTCGGAGGAGCTAACCCTAGAAACCCCGTTGTTTTCCACTGTGCTGTCAGTCAGTATATAAGCCCACTCTGACCCCTCAATAAGTGGCATTCGGCATTCCAACATTGCTGTTGAATGAATGACCCGCTGCCTTGTCTCTTATTCAATCTCTAGGCCTTCATCCGATTAGTGGAGCAGATAGTAGCGTGGGCGCGACACACATTCTTCATCAATTTGATACATCCACTCAAGCCCAGCTGATGCCAGCAGCATATTCCTGGGTCTCTGGAGCTATAAGCACAATAAATCTCTTTTCTTTAGTAAATTACCCAGTCTCTAGCATTTTGTTGCAGTAACAGAACATGGACAAATGTAATGGTGAACATTGTTGCATTTAGAGTTAGAGTGATTGTAGATCCAGATCAGGCAGGAAAAAAGAACAGAGATTGAGCCTTATGCAAAGTTTTCAAAATTAGAAAATGAACAAAGTGAATTGCTAAAGGTGATGGCTATTCTTGGTTGTCAACTTGACTTTACCTGGAATTAACTAAAACTCAAAAATGGAGGGCACACCTGTGAGGGATTTTTGCTTAATCTGAAGTGGGAAGATGTACTTCTAATCTGGATCCACAGGCAGCAGGAAGAGAGAGACACTATGACTGGCTTGATTTTTTGAAACCCCAAAGTCCACCCCCAGTGACACACTTACTGACCCCAAGAAGCCCACTCTCTCATTCCCTCTCAAGTAGCGCCACTTACCAAGCATTCAAATATTTGAGCCTATGGGGACCATTCTCACTCCAACCACCACCCTGAGAAAAAGAGTAGGAACACCCTGGTCCAGGCCAACTGAAGCTGGCTCATCCTGCTGATACACTCTAGAGTATCTGAGCATTACCTAAGGCTCCTTATTGTATTAAACACACAGTGAATATTGAAAATGTTAATGAGACGTGTGGCTCATCAAGGTTTCTGCAGAATTACGTGTACCAGATACAGTGTGCTTACAGAAGCCTATGTGGTATAAATGAGCCCCAAATCCCCTGCTGTGTAATATAAAAGTTCCAATCTTTCGTCCTGCAGCACATATCTTTTCTTACTCTGGTCTACTCCCATCTCCCCAATAGTACACACCCCTTGATAAACTATCTCAGCTATCAGTTGCAACCGTGGGTTTCTGCCCAATTCCTTGTTCATGGACACACCCTAAAACTGACCCCCCCAGGGGTCAGTTAGGCAAGGCAAGGTAAAATAGCAACACAATAGTTAAACAAATATTCTATTCCACACATACTTCAAGTGAGGTCCCCAGTCCAGTTGCCCCTAGAACCCTTGGAGCTCTCAGCCTCACTGAGGACCACAGTCAGACTCCGCATCATAACTAGACATCTGGGGTTCACATGCAAAACAATGCTTAAAACCCTAAGTAGAGCAGCAGAGTACATCTGTGGGAGCAAGGACCTGGGTCTTTGAACCCAGGGAGGACTGGGCACAGGGATAGCTTAGTAGCCCCACATCTGAAAAGACAGAATTCCTAGAGCACACAGAGCCCAAGTGGGTGGTCAGGTGATACACATAATGAGCAGTAAGCCCAATGAACTTGCAACTGCATTGCTAGATATGAAGAGGCGCTTCTGGGAAGGTTGTACCCAGAAAGAAACAGTAACTAAGATTTGTGCTGGTGGTGCACTCCTTTAATCCCAGCACTCAAGAGGCAGAGGCAGTGGATCTATGTGAGTTCAGGGCCAGCATGGTCTACAAAGCGAGTTTCAGGATAGCCAGGGCTACACAGAGAAACCCTATCTTAAAACAAACAAAAAGAAATGAAGAAAGAAAGAAGGAAAGAAAGGAAGGAAGGAAGAGAAGGAAGGAAGGAAGGAAGGAAGAGAAGGAAGGAAGAAAGAAAGAAAGAATTGCTGAAAATTATATGAGACTAATAAGGAGTGGGCTATTCTCATTGTTCTCTCAGTATTTCATATTAGCCCAAAGACTGAATGCAGAGCCAGGTGTGGTGATTCACATCTATAACCCCAGCACTGAGGAGACTAATCCAAAAGTTCATAAGCAGGTGTGTGGGGTGGGGAAGCAGCTTATGATAGAGCAAGGTCTTATCTCACAGAGCAAAAGGAGTAGGAAGGAAGGAAGGAAGGAAGGAAGGAAGGAAGGAAGGAAGGAAGGAAGGAAGGAAGGAAGGAAGGAAGGGAAGAAGGGAATGGTTTCCTAAGGTCCAGTTGCATTTGTCATCCTTTTCATATTCTTTATGAAAGTATTGATCCACTAGACAGGTTGGGATCAATCTACCCCATCAGCCTTCTCACTGACAATAAGACTTTAGCCTTTGGTTTTTTTACCCCAAACCCCCAAAATCCTCATTGTCAATTCCTCAGCTTCCTTTCCCTACACGGTAGCAATTGCTTTTGCAGCCCTTCTTCATTTAAGAGCGCTACAAGCTCATGGCGTGTAAGGACAAACTAGAGGAGGGAGGGGGATAGATAGCAAGGCCATGAACATCAGTACTACTCACTTTTCTTGTTGCTGGGCTCAAATATCTGACAGGAACAACTTAAAGAAAGATTTACCTTGGCTCATAATTTGATCAGATAGGTCATTATGGTAAGGAAGGTGTGGCTGAGTTCATCATGGTGGGACCACATGGCTGGGACTTCTCACTTCTGAAAAGACCAGGAAACAGAGAACAGGAAATGGTGCTCATCTTACTTCCTCCTTTTCTCCTTTTTATTAAGTATAAGATCCCAGACCATGGGATGGTACTGCCACATCCAGGGCATTCAGTCTTCCTCAGCTAATCCTCTCTGGAAATATCTTAGTCGTCCTATACTGTGTCTCCTAGGTGATTTCAAGTCTACTTAAATAGAATACTAAGTAAGCATCATCAAATCTGAGTCTCTGAGATTTGATTTTCCTAAGTCCCAGCTACTCTGCTTTTTCATTCTATGCCTTCTAGCTGTGGACCAGCTCTCTTTTATTCAAATCAAGTTTCTATAGCTGGAGCCAAGAGATTGAGCCATTCTCCAAGGCTTCACCTTTCCCCTTAGATACCACTACTATGGGTGAATCCAGGCTTTACCAACTACTATGCTATACTTTTGTGTTTTTTATTCATTTATTTTATTCATTAATTATGCTGTGGATAAAAACCAGGGCCTTACATATGCTAGACAAATACTCTATTACTGGGCTATGCCTGAATCCTTGTATTACTTTAAACACATGAAAGTAATGTAAAGCTGTGTGTATCTGTATTTTTATGCTGGTACTAAAATGAATCCATCCATAGATGTAGTAGTGTAGTATGCTCAGACAGGGAACTCAAGGGTGAGTGGTGAAATTAGCTGACAACTCGGTGAATATGAGCAGCCTTACACACTCATTCACCAGCTTTGTGATAATTCAGCATATGACCTTCTAATGACAAACAATTGAGCATCCCTTACTTTTTGTTTCTAAAAATTTCTCGCCATGAGTTGCCTGATGACATGGGAAAATGAGCCCATTCCATTACTTCTGAAGCTAGGTGAATCCTAGTCAGGGAGGAACCTCCTTCAGAAAACTGCCTATGCTAGCACCATGAGCTCTCTCAAACTTTAGCTTCCACTAGATAGTCATGGTGGCTCTGGCTTGCCATCTCAGCACTGGGGAGACAGAGGTAGGAAGATGCCATCTCAGCTCTGGGGAGGCAGAGATAGGGAGATCCTTGGGACTTATTGACCAATCAGCCTAAATGAATCAGCAAGATCCAGGCCAATGAGGGACACTGAAGGAAAAAAACATAAGACAAACAAACAAGGTGCACTGCGTATGAGGAATAATACCTAAGGTTATCTTTAAGGCCCCCCACCTCTCCACACATACACAGCACAGCATATTGTTGGCTTCCGTTTGCTACAGAACTGAGTGTGACTGTTATCCTATAGAGGGAAGAAGAAATTAAGGTTTGGTAGGGCAAGTTATGTGTCGAAGATCGCCAGTTAATAAATGACATATTTAGGAGTTGAGTCTAGGTCTGTTAGACACATCTCTTTGTGTGTAACTGTGGTTCTCCAATTGAAACTTTGCATATGGTCCTATGGGGATTCCCTGGGCACAGGCAAATTCTCACTCAGCAACTGCAGATACCAGGATGGGAATTGAGTGTTCACATTTTTCTCTTTAGTTTAATTTTTTTTTTAATGTGTGTACCATGTGCATGCCTAGTGCCCACAGAGGTTAGAAGGGGGGTCTCCTGAAACTGGTGTTACAGGTGGTTGTAAGTCACCATGTGGGTGCTGGGAACCAAACTTAGGTCCTCTGGAAGAGCAACAAGAGTTCTTAACCCCTGAGCCGACTTTTCCACCCGTTTCTCTTTCTCTTTTGAGGCAGGGTGTCCTGTAGCACAGGCTGGTCCTCAACTTACAATGTAGCTGAGGATGACCTTGAACCGATGGTCTTCCTGCCTGCCTCTTCTGGAATTACACGTGTGTACTACCACTCCTGGTAAGAGCCTGTATTCTTTTTTATTTTTTTTTTAATTTTAATTGTATGTCTGTGTCTATGTATGGCTGTATATATGTGTGTACAGGTTCTAGTAGGAGCCCAGAAGAGAACATTAGACACCCTGGGGTTGGAATTATAGGTGGGTGTGAGTCACCCAATGTGGGTGCAGTGAACTAAACTCCAGTCCTCTGCAAGAGTGGTACAGACTCTTAACCACTGAGCCATTTCTCCAGACCCAGAATCCATATTTCTAACAAACTCCCTAGGAATGTAGAAGCTACACTCTATACCCATAGCTGCTAACAAAAACTTCAGGTGACAGTGTGACCTTGGTCATGTTCAGCCCCTGAGAATTAGAGGGAACTCAGGAGGAAGTTTGATTTTTGCAGACCTTGGAAGTGGTAGACACTTGAGCTAATTTTATACAGCTCTTGTGGGGTAGGGGGGCCTCACAGTAACATCTGGGCTACATAAGTATTTAGCTGTACAGAGCACAGCTTTGTTTTTTAAGATACAAATACAGACTGAAAACTCCTTTTTTGGTGTGCTGGCAGCAGCTTCCTGAGAAAGAAGACATCTTCCCCAACACCCTGTTCTTTCCAGAGATGCTAAGCTCTGGCCAGTTTGTCACCTAGCTGAAGCAGGAACTGTCTGCTCGTCTGCTCTCCCTGGCCCTCCCCCACTGCAGGTTTTCCAAGAGGTCAAAAATGATAATAATTACATGAATTGCCATGATAAATAGAACTGTGTGAAATGGATTCCATAGCAGAATACATGTCATTAACCCAGGGAGAAGTCCCAATTTTCAGTAAAACAAACTTAAAAAATTATTTTTGCACATATTTGAGAAAGGGGGCAGGGAAGGATAAAGAAATTTGGCCTGGGAGATTCCTCATTGAGTCAAGGAAACCTAAAATGACTGTTGGCAGTTCTTTGCTGGGACTGGGTGTGGTCCTCTTTCTGACAGCTCCAATAAACTGCTCAAGGATGAAAGTGACCTTGAGCTATGTCTCTAAAGCAAGGAAGACTTTCTACAGCTTTTTCCTGATACTAACTTGGAGCTCATCTCTAGTCTATTGGGATCTGCAGCCCTTGGTTCATCCACCAAACCCCACTCAAAACTTAGCTACTAAAACCCATGCACACATTGGCAGTATCACACAATTTCAATGAGTGCATTATCTGTGACCGGAAAGTCTACCCTCCAATGCATACTCGAGTGACATGTATCAGGGACATGCATTACAGAGAAGCTGTGTTCTCAGTGATGCTGAACCGAGAACAGCTGGATTATCTACTAGTCAGGGAAAATGAATGGCATTGCATTTATTTTGTGGGATATTATACAGTGCTGGGAACTGCAGTGGACTTCTCTTCCAGATATGATGTAATCATCAAGGCCTTGAATCAGAGTAACTGAGATCATTCAGGTTCTTTCTCACAAGCCAGGGCCTACTAACTTTCCTTCCTAGAACGTTAGTTAGATCCTTAGGCCCTTACCTGAGATTCCAGTTAAAGCTCCCTCCTGCCACTACCAGCTGCACATACATAATCCTGTCCTGGCCACACAAGTTGTTTTGTTTATTGGTGTTTGGGGAGAGTGTTAGAGTGCATAGAATGTAGAAGGTGGAAATGGGTTGGGAGAATCCAGTGATGCAGCTTTCCCAGGTCATTACCCATGGTGGGGTGGGTAGGGTTTTTTGTTTGTTTGTTTGTTGTTTGTTTGTTTTGGTGATGCAAATGCCTTTGAGGCACCCATGAGCCTGTAAGTGATCCCATTGAGTTCATTGGTTTGCCAAGCTCGGTGTGCATGGAAACGTTTCTTGGGTCTATACTCCTATCTGGGATGAACAAGAAAACCATGCCTTGGGATTGGATGAACTCGGGCACTCAACAACATGGATGAATTCTACAACGTACTTGATGGACAAACATAATCAAAGGTGTGTGCACAGGATGGCTTAGTGGATACTGCTACCAAGCCTGAAAACCTGAGTTCAATACCCTGAGCCACATAGTGAAAAGAGAGAACCAACTCCTGTAAATTCTCCTCTGAATTCCATGTAGGCACTAAATAAATACAATTTAAATTTTTTTAAGTGATCAAAGGTGTCAGAAGTCAGGATAGTGGGATCCTTGAATGGGGAGGGGGCACTGGAGGAAGGGTACCTGGGGTTTTGGCTGTGTTCAGGTCCCTAGTCTCAGTTTTGATGGTGTGAGTATCCACTGTGAAAAAGCTTCAGGTGGATGCACATGTACTTTTTCCATATACATGTAGATACACACACATGTTTTATGTATATTTATCTACATTCACACACACACACACACACACACAAACATATATATTATGTACAGACAGGAATGTCACACTTTAGTTAACATTTGACCTAACAGGGCTGGGAATGTAGATTGGTTGGTATTGTGTTTTAGGCCTGTTGTAGGATCCAAACCTTTGATTCCATCCCCAACGCCACATGAACTGGACATGCTGGTGCATGTCTGTAATCCCAGCACTCTGGAGGTTGAGACTAGACCAGAACCTCAGTCATCTTCAGCTACATCCTGAGTTCTAGGCAGTCTGAGCCAATGAGACCCCTGCTTCTAATTAAAATAAAACTTGACTTAAAGAAAGGTCACGTCAGTCTGCTGCTCTGAGATCAGCACCCAGGACTCCTTTGGCGACCTCTGCTCCCTCGGGCCTTTTCTCTACTGTGACCAGTGGTCTTCCTTGCATCTCTTTTACTGCCTTAGTGATAGCCTCACTCTGAGTCCTGTTACAGATGAAGCTTGCCACCTCTGGGCTCTGCTTACTGCCAATGTGTTGATGTCCACTCTTCATCACCCAACTACCACTCCTGAGTCCATTAAAGACCCAGCTCCCCTATGTGGCCCACATGTTGTCAAACCCTTGACCAGATCTGTCTACTCTTCCCTCACTGTGGCCTTCTATGAGAGATTGCCCAGCTAAATCATTTCTTTAGTGTCCCCATCCCTCTCATCCTTGCTGCCAGCATTCCCAAGCAGAGAAACCTCAGGCCACCTCAGTCTTGCTCATTCTTCCTGGAAGGAACCACTTCCATCCCATCAGATTTGCTAGTGAGCCTGACCTTGGCCTCTCTAGTTTTTCTCTCCCCTGACTGTGGGCCATCCTGGCTCACCTGCCTACATCATCCATAGTTGACTTTACATGTTTGGGTTCCTTCAAAGGAGCTAAAGAGAGAAAACAAAGCATTGTAAATGCTGTCTACCTATGCCTACACTCCCAACATGTGCCTGCCTATCACCACCTAACACAGAAGTTTCTCTGTCTCAGACCTAGGTCACCTGGACACCACGGGTGAGCTTTTAAACAGCATTTATTTGGTGTGTGTGTGTGTGTGTGTGAGTGTGTTTGTGTCTATGCACCAAAGTTCAAGTGTAGAGGTCAGAGGGCAATCTGTGGGAGTCAGTTCTTTCCTTCCTATATGGGTCCCGGGGATAGAACTTAAGTCCTCAGGATTGGCAGCAAACCTTCACCTGCAGAGACATCTCAGGCCCACATGGCTCTTCTTGAACACACAAAGACACAGAGTATTGCCTGAGGACTGCCTCAGCAGGGGTATTTCCTCCAGCCATTTGATGGAGGAGCTGAGTGAGGCAGGAGATCCACTAGGGCCAGCAAACAGGATCACAGGGGACTAAGGTCAGCTGAAATTCCAGAGCTGTATTTCCCTGCTTTTTCCGTGGCGGGGGTGGGTAAAAGCTTCTCTAAGAAAAATCCAGCTTTTCAGAAAAATCAGAGCTGAGTCCCTGCCCAGACAGTTGCTGGCCTGCTGGCCTGGGCTGGGTGCTTCCCCACCCTGCTCCGGGTCAGGCTGCTGGAGGACTGGAGAGGGAATGAGGCAATGCTGGCAGGGTGGTGGCCCAGGGAACTGAAGAAACTGCCTAGGCTGCAGCCCACGTAAAAGGAAGCACATTTACCAGAAGCAAGCAGGGATTTGCATACAAACAAGGGAGTTACAACTGCATTTCTAACCCTACAAGGTCCAGCCCCCTCAGCATGTAGTTACAGTAATTAAAAAAAAAAAAAGTGAAGGGGAAGATAGATTATAAATGCAAAGGAGAAAACAAAACAAAACAAAACAAAAAACCAGCCTTGTAGAAAAATGAATGGATGGAGTAGAAACTATGGTAAGTGAAGTAACATGAGCTCAGAAAAACAAATATTGCATGCTCTTTCTCATATGAGGATCCTAGCTTCTGAATTTGTATGGGTCAGGAAAGCAGAAAGAGACCCACAAGAGGGGGAAAGAGGGAGGCAGGGACAGTTGTAGCACCCAGAACCCTCTCTTAGAAACAGACTCCCATTTGTGCATTTTTCACACACTGATGGCAAACTGGCCACACACTGTTTGGGGCTAGGGTTGGGAGTTGGAGGCTATAGCTTACTCAGAAATATAAACCACTCAAATGGGTAGATTTAGGCCATGTGGAGCTTGCAGCTAAAGGCTTTGGGTATTGACATCTTCAATGTGACCAGCATAGCAGAGAGATGTTGCAAAGACAGATACTTGTGCCCCTTCTTTGAACTATCAGACTATTGAAACAATGGACCCCAAAGAATTACATTTTCTCCGGGAATCCCATGCTGGAGGAAAGGGAAGGTAGAAGCCATGGTGCCATCCAGAAGAGGAACTTGTCTCCTGAGAAAAATTTCCACATGTTCTGATAATTTATCAGGTCACTTTGCAGAAAAGACTGGAGAAGAGACAACTGTGCAAACCTATTATTGCCCACTATTTAAACCAGTGGTTCTCAACCTGTGGGCTGCAACCCTTTTGGGGTCATATATCAGATATTTACATGATGATTCATAACAGTAGCAGATTAGTTATGAAGTGGCAATAAAATAATTTTATGAGGAATAATTTTTTGAGGAACTGTGTTAAAGGGTCACAGTGTTAGGAAGGTTGAGAACCACTGATTTAAACCTAAACATCAAGCTAGGACCCAAATGGATTTGAGGGTCACAGGATATCCTTATTTGTCCCTCTTCCCAATGTGTCCCCATTGAATAAATCCCATTTCTCTGCCACTCATTATTACTTGTTTCTTTAATTGGCATATTGGGGATTGGTGACCAAGGCTATGGTTAGGGCTCCCAGAAGCTAAACTCTGACCCTTAAAAACTCTAGTAACTAAAGCATGGGTGTGAGAACTACATAGCCCAGATTAAACTCCAATGATTATCACCTGTGACCCTGAGGACGCTACTTGAGCCCTCCGGGCCTCAACCGTTTTACCTATAACCCATGACTGATGACACCCAGGCTATCATGAGGATGCACACTTGGGAAAGGACCTGGATCTCAGTGTCACATGGGCATTTGTTTTGTCAGGAGAGACTGGGCAAAAGGATGCTGAGTTCCAAGGATTCCTCCCTGACCATTTCCACGGCCCTTCTTTGCTTCCCATATAAAGAGGAACTCCTGCACTATGCTCTGATATATTTGAAGGATGAAGATTGAGGAGTTGTCTGAGGTTCCTGAATAGCAGCTCTGGGACATGTTCCAATGGTAAAATACACCCAGGCTTCTGAACCACCTGCTTTTTGTCCAGTTTTATGAGTCAGGGCTGTAAGTGACTAATGGTAAGATTTCCTTAAGGGAACAAGATCTGAGATTGTGGCTGAAGAAAAAACACATTAGCATCGTAGTGACACAGGAGCAGTAAAGACCCTTTATGGGAAAACTGGTTCCTTCTGGTCAAGAAGGAAAAAAAAAAAAAAAAAAAAAAAAAAACCTCTGACCTGGTGGAGACCAAGCATTCTAAATTACCAAGAACATACACACTTTACTCTAGTTGGAGTGGTCAATCACCCGGCCAAGGGACCACCTCTCAGGAAGGTGGCTGACCTTATCCCGGGCTAGAGAGATGGGCAGAATAATTATGCCTGTAATGGAATACTGTACTTTTCCTTCCCAGAATTTCTGCCCAGCAGCATAGTTGCCACAAGCTGCTATGATGTTCTATTGGATCTCTTCACCTAACTCAGAAAAAGGCAACTTTTCCTTTCTTACTCTATTGAGTCATAGCCAGGTGTGTTTGCTTTTTGTTTGTTTGTTTTATACTTTGGGATTCCATATTCTTTCTCCAAAGCCTCCCTTCCCACGATATGGCTGCTTGTACATCATGTGGCTGCCCTCAAGCTGGCTTAACTCAACATGGCTTTTCTCCCCCCTTCTCCATTCTCCTCCTCAGGCAACTGTTGAGATTTACAGTTTGCCTGCCCCGGGGCTTTTCTTCCTTCCTTCCTTCCTTCCTTCCTTCCTTCCTTCCTTTCCCCTCCCTCCTTCCCTCCCCCTCCCTCCCTCCCCCTCTCTTCATCCATCCATCCCTGTCTTGTTCCCCTCCTCTTTCTTTTTTTCTTTTCTTTTTCTTTTTCTTTTCTTTTTTTTTCTTTTCTTTTTTTTTTTTTTTTTTTTTTTTTTTGAGACAGTGTTTCTCTGTATAACAGCCCTGGCTATCCTGGAACTCACTCTGTAGACCAGGCTGGCTTCGAACTCACAGAAATACCTCTGCCTCTGGATTGTTGGGATTAAAGGTATTTGCCAACACTGCCTGGCTGGGGTTTTTCTTTTAAACTGAAAATAAAATTGTCCTATTTTAGATACATTTGGCTTTGCTTGACTTTTAAACTTTTCCTGTCTATTTCTTTGATGGGTAGAGAAAGGGTAGTTATTCCTACATCCCCAGATCATGTCTACCAGGCTAAGGGATAGATGAAATAAGGAACATCTGGGTCTTGGAGGTGGCTCAGGAAGCAGGCAGACACTTGGCATTCAAGTCAGACAACCTGAGTTAGATCTTCACATGCCATGGTGGAAGAAAAGAAACAACTTTGAAAAAATCATCCTCTGACTCCACACATGTTCTACGGCAAACACACACTCAGAGTCACACAATACTAACTGAATTAAAAACAGCATCTAATTGGGAAACTTACTATCACAATGACCCTCCTTGTATTCAGGCATTATGCTGGCCTGTCCCTGTCACCTGGCACTCAGGTAGTACTCTGGTCAGCCCAGGGTTCCATGATTTCGTAGTCTGGACGGATGCAGGTGCAAAGGACCACTTTAAAAGACAGACCCTTGAATGTTTATGCATTTTTCCCTCTTTCTCTTTCCTGCTGTTCACCTGGGGCCCACTGGACTTTTCCTGTCTCCCTCTTCTCTTCTGTCCTCTATCTCTGTATCTCTTTACTCTTTTCTCTCCCCCATCCCCTGCCCCCGTTCTTCCCTTTCTAATAAAACGTCTCACTTAAGCTCTGTCTGCCTGGCATGTTTGTCCCTCCACCTGGGTCAACCTCGCCCAACATGGAATACGCCGAGGGCCCCCCCCCCCCCGTGCAAGGTTCCCTCTCTCTTTATCATAACTCAGACACCCTTATTGGATCTTGACCTGAGTCTCTACATTCAAAAGGGCAGAATTGTTTTATCTTGTTTTTCTTTGAACTTTTGGCCATGGCCTTATTTTCCCTGGGCATCACCCGTGAAAGAGGTCACATCTCCTCTTTGGGTTTCAAGTTCTCCACCTGTAAAATAGGGATGAAAACACCTTACATGGACCTAATGATACATAAATGGGTTGGAGGTGCCTCATACACAGCCAATGACAGTTATATTGTCAGCATTAATACTCACTTGCAATCCCAAAGAAATTGTTCCTCATTAAAAAATCTCTTCCCAGAGCCAGGCATGGTGGCAAATACCTGCAATCCTAATGCCTAGGAGGTGAAAGGAGGAGGATTAGGAGTTCAAGCCCAGCCTCGGCTACAAAGTGTGTTCCAGGCTAGCCTGGGATACAAGAGACCTTGTCTTTAAAAACTACATTAAAATAAATAAACAAACAACTCTCCTTGTAAGATCTGGTTCTCAGCATTCCTTGCTGTAGACTCGGGATCCACTCATCATCATTAACTTTGTACAAAGGTGCCATCCTGGAGTCCCAGGATAGAAATGGTCCCTGGGTCCCCAATGCCTTCTGAAGTTTCTAAAGAAGTTGTCCCAGATCGTGAGACATAATTAGATACCTAAAAAGGAAACTGCACATTCATGCTTTTCTGGAACTTTTCATCTATTTAAGGGTCATGAGTGATGCCACTCAAAGTAACCTAGTCCAGTGGCCTCATTTAAAGATGAGGACCCTGAGTCCTAGGGACATCATCTGGCTCAAGATTGTACAGGGCAACAGAGAGCACCAAGTTCTTGAGCTCAAGTGCCACAAAGCACCCTTAGCAGTGACAGTACTAAGAGGAAAAACAGTTCTCTTTTTCTTTAGGATTGGAGCTATCTTAACTCCCCACCTAGACTCCAAGCTAGTTAGGGCAAGAACATGTTTAATGATTTGTCCAACAATACCTGGTACTTAGTGAATATCTGTCACTCAGAGCAAAGACTACCTCTGCCCAGAATGGGTAACTAATTTCCTTTAAGAAGTTGTCCATATTCAGTAACATGTGTAATCTGAGCACTTGGAGGTGCTAAGGCAAAAATATGAGTCATTCACACAGCTGTCCACATGAGCACTACCTGTTAATTGTTCAGGAAACAACCACAAGGTCTTATGAGGTAATGCCTAGGTGCATTGTAGTACGTCCATGAAGTCATATTGGAATTGTGTTTATGTGTGTTGGTGGTGTATACATGTGTACAATGTGCATATAGGTAAGCTTACCTATGTATGTATGCACAAGAGGCCAGAGGTTCATGTTCAGGGTCTTCTTCAATCAATGTTTGGAGACTGGATCTTTCACTGGATTTGGAGATCACCATATTAGCTAGATTGACTGGCTAGTAGGCCCCTGGGATCCCCCTGTCTCTTTCCCTTCCCTGCTGCACTGAACTATAGACTGCTACTGTTGTATTCTGCTTTTACATGAGTGTTCAAGATCCAAACTCAGTCTCCTCCCACTTGTGCAACCTACTGAGCCATCCTCTCAGCCTTGGAATTATATTTTAATAGCATTTTTATTAAGTTTATGTTGACAAAGTGAGAAAATACTAAGGGAAAAGATGTTCCAAAATGACTAGTAAAACAAATTGCTAAGTGTGATGTTTCAGATCTTCAGAAATGCTTCTTTGCTTGGATTAACCTTTGAACATATCCTTTAAAGCACTGGTGGTGGAGCTCAGTTAGCGTGGTCCTTGCTCTTCTTGCATAGGACCTGGGTTCAGTTCTTAGATCCACATCAGGCAACTCACAACCATCTGTTACATTACTCCAGATCAAGGGGATCCAGTGATCTCTTCTGGCTTCCTCAGATACTTCCATACACATGATGCATATCTGTAGGCACACATGTGTATACATGATAAATAACTAAATAGTTAAAACACTGACAGTGAGGAAGGGTAGATAGGCAGAGAGATTTGAGTGGACATGGAAAGGGAAAGAAGAATGCAGCCCTGGGATCCAGTCAGTGTTTCCTGATGAACAAAGGGCAATGAACATCAATGTAGCTGGCAAAAATTACCTACAGAGAGTGTTTGTCTTCAAACAGTCATCTCAAACAAGGATGACAAACATACTCAGATAGGGCCACATTACTTGTGTCCTCTAGTTTAACTGTGTTAACCATCTTCTCTCAACACTAGTCCCAGACAACATACTTCATAAGCTATCTCCTAATTTCATTTATAAAACAAAATTCTTTATGAAAATATGTAAACAATTCTTTATATTCAAACATATTTGTTTACATATTTACACATATGTATTTACAAGTACCTTAAAATGTAATTTTGTCACCTATTTTATGCATATGGTATATGTGTGTGTTCACATGTATGAGAATATGTGTGCACATGTATACATATGAAGGTCATAGGTCAACCACCAGTGTCATTTCACCTTATTTTGAGACAAGGTCTCTCACTGGAACCTGGAACTCACCAACTGGATTAGCCTTCCGACTCTTCCTCCCTCCATACTGGGATTATGTGTTTTGCCATTTTGTATGAGGCTGTCATGTCACATGTCAAACACTTTACTGACTGACCTGTCTCTCCTGACCCAACCCCTTTTTACTTGATGCTTAACTTGATTTAATCATTAAGATATTGTAAAGTATATCCTTTAAACAATGTAACTTAGGATGACACAAAGGTATATATCTAGCTATTGTAAAGACACCTATGGTGACTCTCTGGAGAGGTTTGCATACATGCATGCCTGAATGTGTACTGTAGCATCCCTAAGCTTCTCCCACCCAACCCACACTTAAGTCTGAAGTGTGTATCATCTCTATATAATAAACTCTAACTTTACTTCACCCCAATTCAACCTGAAATTTTTTGCCTGTGCTGTGGTCATGGCTCCAACTTTGCTTGGAAAGGGTCCCTGAAAGGGCAGGGAGCTCTTTGGGCTACTGGTAGATATGTGAATCCTCAGAGCCATCAGCACAATAGCACTGACTCATACATACATTAAGGGGGAGAAACCTAGGACTCAGAATATTCTCATGGACACACAAGGTCAATGTTTCTCAAACTTGAGGGTTCCTATGTACAATAATATATTCCTTTACATACACCAAAACAAGGCTGCTGTCATTCTAATGTAAGAGCAGTTTTGTCAAATAACAACTACTGCCATTATTTCCATAAGATAACCCTCATAAAAGATGTGGGGGGGAGAACATTCTTAGATGAAAAAGAAACCCATGAGCTTCTTTTTTTGGTGTTTCTCTGTAGCTTTGGAAGCTGTTCCGGAACTACCTCTTGTAGATCAGGCTGGCCTCGAACTCACAGAAATCCGCTTGCCTCTACCTCTCTAGTACTGGGACTAAAGGTGTGTGCCAGCACTGCCCAGCCCATGGAGCTTCTTTTCTTTTTCTTTCTTTCTTTCTTTCTTTCTTTCTTTCTTTCTTTCTTTCTTTCTTTTTTTGGTTTTTTTTTCAAGAAAGGTTTTATCTGTGGCTGGTCTCAAACTCAGAGATCTGCCTGCCTCTGCCTCCCGAGTGCTTGGATTAAAGGCGTGTGCCACCAACACCTAGCTCCCATGGAGCTTCTTAAGTCCATTATAAGTAGCAGCTAACATTTCACAATGTTTTTTCCATTTTGTCCAGACATGAGATCTTTGTCACGGATAGGCTCTACTCCTCAGCCAGCATCTTGGAACTACTGTTCTAGGTGGCAATTGGGGCTAACTCCCCATTTCCCAGAACATTATGTAACATCCAAAATGCTTCCAAATTGAACCAGAAGGTAAAGCTTTCTAAGCATTGCTGCTGCACTTAGTCATCTCTTATGAATCCCCTTGCTTCTCTCTGTGTGGCCCCTTCCATGCATGCTTCATCAGCTAGCTCATCTCCACAGAGATCACCGATTGTCCAAATCTTCAGTATTAAGAAAACTAGCAAGCCACGGCCGGTGGCTATCAATATCCACTCACAGCAACAGCTACATGTGCTGCTGACCCTGCTTCACCCTCCCCAGATGTTGGAGTAAAGCTACCCCTCCCCTACCCCAACATAAACCCTCTCTATCAGGAGCCCAGGTTGTTGTGGTGACCTGTAGTCACCTGGCCCAGTAGTCATGGCAACAACAGTTCTGGCAAGCAGAACACAGTGAGATACTAGGTCTATAGGAAAAGTAATGGGGCTGTTGCTATTTCCTAGTAGAAGTAGGGACAGTCATAGGACCTCACTTGGGTTTCTAGTCTCTTACCTTTGCAGTCCCTTCCAGCTGCACAAGGTCCTGGGAAGTGCTCTGTGTTTAAGAGATGGAAGGTTGCCAGGTGGTGGTGATGCATGCCTTTAATCCTGGCACTTGGGAGGGAGAGGCAGGCAGATCTCTGAGTTCGAGGGCAGATGGGTCTATAAAGTGAGTTCCAGGGTAGCCAACAATACACAGAAAAACCCTATCTTTAAATCCATACACACACACACACACACACACACACACACACACACACACACCCTAAAAAGATGAAATATTAGCTGAAGATGGGATTCTATGACACAGTTTCCATGAGGTCTTCATGCATGCTGAGGTGGGACTTTTCAGTGATGCCACTATTCTGGGGTCACCACATGTGATGAAGGGCTTATGGAATGGGTTTACTAAACTGGGCCTGGGTGGAATTATTCCTTTGGTCTGCCATCACATTCTCTTTCTAGGATGAACAGACATCTATCTGCTCATGTCTTCCCAGGAAGTCACACAACACCAGCATGAGCCCCGTTCCCCTCTAAAAGGGTCACAGAGCTTCTTTCTCTCCATGAGAGCAAGGTACCACCACCAATCTCAACAACTGAAATGTCAATTTCAGTCATGTGCTGTATGGAGTGTCTGGGAGCATAGTGTGACATCCTTCCTCTTGGGTTGGGGTGGGGTGCAGGCAGGGTCTGGGAAAGATGAAAAACTGATATTCATTGAGATGATAAGGATAAAGATGGAGGGCAGTGGGGTGATTCAAAGGACACTGGACAGATGTTTCTGTCCTAGTATATGTTGCCCCTCAAGAACAAAAACAAAACCCACATGCCAGGCAAGGCAGTGCATGCCTTTAATAACAGGATTTAGGAGGCAGAGATAGGTGATCTCTGAGGTCAAGGCCAGCCTGGTCTTACAGCAAGTTCTAGGACACCCAGGGCTACATAGAGAAACCCTGTCTTAAACAAGACAAAGACCCTGCAAACTTTGTGTGATCCTTGCAAGGACTTCAGGTGTTAGTAGCCTGTACTGGAAAGCAGGTTATATTCTGGCAGCATCAATTCCAGGAAGCACAGGAAATGGGCCTTGTATTTGCATCATTGGTGCTCAGCCCCTAGGAAGTTTCCAGAAACTGTCAACCTAAATGTATATTTAGGCGGGCGAGAGAGGGGCTCTGAATATTCAGACAGACTCCTGTGACAGGAGTGAGGCACTGAGCTAAGTCTGGGCTCCCCTCAGGGAAATGAGAGGCAGGTTGACAATGAGATGGGTAGGCTGGCCTTTGGCTGCTGTGAACTGGTCTCCAGAGACTGGATTACTGGTGCGTGACTTTCCCGGAGAGTCTATTTCTATTCACTCCAGATAGGGAGGGCCAGAACACATCAAAGAAACAATCCCAAGTCCAGTTTGGTGAACCCTTGAGTTTAATTGGAATTATTTAAGGACAGCTACACCACCAAGGACGCCCTTTCTTCCAACAACTTTTAACTGTTTTCATATCCTTGGAGAGGAGGGGACTAATGAGACACCCTCCTTCCTTGAGGGGGTATCAGTGAGCCCAGTTTTATGAAGGTGGCCTCATGTGGCAACCAGGGCTGCTCTGACTTCAGATGGCCACAGCTACATCAAGCCCAGAAGACAGATCATACCAGCACAGCTACCCTGGCAGGAAAGGAGACTGAAGAAGGGCCATGTGCCCTTGCCTTTGTCTGTCAGGCTATTCAAACAAAGAGTCTCAGAGTTAAATTTCCACGGAAGGGATAGGCCGATGTCCTGGTGCCTAACAGGAAGAGACTTCAAATGATTCTGATGGTCTAATTTAACATGCTTTCTCACTTTCCCTTCATGGGTCCTATAAAGTTCTCCACTATGGAGAAAAGCTGGAGAACTCAGGAGTCTTCTTTCCCTCTTTTGACCAAATTGTAAATACATCAATGTTCCTGTGTCAAATTGTCTCTTAAATTCTCTTAAGCAGTGGTGAGGTTCTGGATTTAAGTGCTCTTCAAAGACCAAGATAGGACCTAGCTGGGGTAGGGACAGGGAGATTGAAGGTGCTTGTTTCCTGAGTCCAGGACCCACATGGTGGAAACAGACCTCCAAAGGTGTCTTCTGATCTCCACATGTGCATACTTGTGTGCATGCACACACACACAAACACACAAGTACACATATGTACACACTAAATGCATACATGAATTAAAAAATGTAAAAGCGGGGTAAATGTCCTGAGTCTTATCTTCACGTTGCCCTTAACAACCTGTGCACTATAGCTCCCAAGCCCCAGTGCTAGGAGAATAGGACCCTAGGTTATGACTCAGATCCTTGAGTTTTCTGGTTCTTAAAAACAGGCCACTTTTGGGTTAGAGAGCACTTATCACTCTTGCAGAGGTCCCAGGTTCAGTTCTCAGCACCCAGACAGTAGTTTACAACCCTCTGTAGCTCCAGGTCCAGGGAATCTAATGGTTTCTTATGACCTCCATGGGCATCAGGCATACACATGATACAAATGCATATCTGTAAGAAAAACTTTCATAACATAAAATAAATATTTTAAAACTTAATCTCTGTGAGTTTGAGGTCAGCCTGGTCTACAAAGTGAGTTCCAGGACAGGCTCCAAAGCTACATAGAGAAACCCAGTCTTGAAAAACAAACAAACAAACAAACAAACAAAAAACCAAAAACTAAAACAACAAAATTAAAAGCAGACCACCTACCAGACATGATGAAGCATTCCTGTAATCCTAGTAGAGGCAGAGGCAAGTGGATCTCTGTGAGTTCAAGACCAATGTGTTCCAGGCCAGGCTAAGGCCCTAACTCAAATATACTGGTGACTTGGAATCCTGTGAGACTTGTTTGTTTGTTGACTGGTTGGTCTTTTTGAGACAAAGTCTCACTGTGCAATTCAGGCTGTCCTTAAACTAGCTATCCCCCTGCCTCAGGCTCATGGCTGCTCTGAGGCTTTTACTTTTCCTAAATTTCCTGGTGACTTGAACTTTCTCTCCCTGAATCTGCCATTTTCTCCATTTAGAGATGTCTAGGTCTGGAATGCAGTGTGTGTGTGTGTGTGTGTGTGTGTGTGTGTGTGTGTGTGTGTGTGTTATTGAGCACTCCTCACTCCAGAAATGGATTTATGTACATTATCACAACCTGATTATGGAAAGTCATGAGTAATTTTTGTAGTATAACAATCACAGGACTAGAAGCCAGAACTCAGTTCTCACGCCAGCATCAAGGGCTCCCTGGGGAGCCTGGTTCTCAGTGGATGTGTGGGAAAGACCAACTTCCCAGAGTGGCAAATGGTTTCTAGACTCTTGAGAAGAGCTAGAAAAATCATCAGATGGACACCAAGACCTAACGCTCACAGCCCAGAGTCCAAGTTTAGTCAAGGCACCAGAGGAGCTATCCATGTACCAGCCAGAGAGAAAGAGAGACAGAGAGAGAGAGAGTAGAGAGAGAGAGGGAGAGGGAGAGAGACCCATTTACATAAACAAATCATGTCATCTCTACTTGAAGTTCACTCAGATTCCTGGGGAATTATGAGATTTTATTTTTCTGGGGGCTGGAGAGATGTCCCAGCAGTTAAGAGCAAGTTTGGCTCCCTATGCCTACATAGTCGCTCTCAAGCATTTCTGTGGGATCTAACTCCCTCCTCTGACCTCCATAGACACACATGTGATGCACAGAAATCACACAGGCAAAATACACACATAGAATAAAATAATAATACTATTTTTTAAAAGATTTTATTATTTGAGACAGGGTCTAGTGTAGCTCAGGCTGGATTCCAATTCACTATGTACACAAGAATGACCTTCTTGAACTCCTAATCCTCCTATGTACCCAGTGCAGGGATTATAGGTATGTATCAGCAGGCTAAGCAATGACTCTACCAGTTGAGCTACATCAGCTTAAGAATGGTTTGGCTTTGTTCTCTGTGGTGCTTGTCCAGTGGCACAATGCCGATAATGAGTGTGTAAAAATTTTGACAGTTCGAAGTTACCATGTAGGATCAAGATTTACCATATAAAGCCTTGACCTACAACCGATGGATAAGAGAGGTGAAGATAAGAGTGGGCCTGAAGTGGCTACACCTAGGAAACCTCATTTCTGGGAAAAGGACAATAAAACCCCAGAGTAGGAGGCTGCGGGTAGACCACACAAAGTACATAACTTAAAAGTTCAGAAGATGCCTGACTAAAGAGAATTGGAAGAAGTTAATAAAACATTTTCTTCTTGGGACTTTGCCTTTGAAAGATTGATAAGAACTCAAATCTTACATCTATTAATGTAGATGTATTTATTGAATATGTCTATTAGGTGGCTATAAGAAAAGATGATGCTACCACCTGGTAGTCATGCCTTTAATCCCAGTACTCAGGAGGCAGAGGCAAGAGGATCTCTGTGAGTTCAAAGCCAGCCCAGACTACAGAGCAAGTTCCAGGACTGTGCAGAAAAAAACCCGTGTGTGAAAAAATCAAACCCTGGGTTTGAAATACAAACAAACAAAAAGATGATGCCACAACTTGATGATCATACTGAGAACATATGTGAGTAAACAGTTACAACAACTTGGTAAATACTAGTGTATTGTAAGTCCAGGCTACTACAAGGGCCCACAGACAAGGTTGCCAGCAGAGCTGAGGAATGGCAGAATGGGGGGGGAGGGGAGGGATGTGGGCTGAATGGTCCAAGGAGAGACAGCTTAGCTTGTACAGTAACTTAGAAACAATAACTGGGAGTATAGCTTTTGTCCTGAAGTCAGTGGGAGGACGGTGGGAAGTACTGTAGAGTGGGTGAACCACAAAGACATTTGCATCTTAGAGACACAATGGTTCCTGAACAAGCCAGAAGTCACTTTTACTCCAGCACCCTTTAAACCCATAGTAGACATCCCACTTTTCCCTGTATCTATTTCCCAAGAAGAGCTCTAACCAAATGTGTGAGACTCAGGGAAAAACAAACAAACAAACAAACCTACCTCATGGGGATTACCATCTGTAAAGTGAAGAAATAACCCCGTCAGAGCATTTTATCTAAAAGACCAGATGGACTCCATGTTAAAAATTCACCCATTCATGTAGTCAAGTAACCCCAAATGCTTGGCTCTGTCAGAGACAGCCATGCTTCATACTTTTCTGTTCCTACTTAGCAGCTTGTGACCTGGGCAAGCAGTTTCAATTGAGCATCCCTATCCCTTAAAGCAGCCATGAGAGCTGAGTGATGCAAAGGTGGAACAGAGCCAACTACTACATCCCCCTCGTTAAGCAGCTTCTAGCATCAGCAGGATGCTGGAGACAAAAGAGACATGCCGATCTCCTTAAAAGGCTCCACTCCATCAGCAAGCCCTCACCCTCCCAGCCTGCCTCTATCACCCCAGTTCGCCTCTTGGTGATCTGAAAAAGCAGGCCAGACTCAGGAACAATCTGTAGGTAAGTGTGTCCTACCAGCACCACACAAGCTCCTGATCTAAGACCAGCCTAGCATCGAGTGGAGATAGGATTCATCTGCTCTCTGCAGAGCAGACCAGGTCTTGAAAGAGCCTTACACCACAAAACAACCTGGAAATTAAAGCATAAGAGAAAATTATTCCCCAGGTCTTGGAATGAACCTTGTTCTTTAAGGTACCTAAGGCCTCTCTAGAAAACCACCCTTCAGTTAGACAGAAAACAAATCAAGGAATTTTCACTTCTGTGTGGTCACATGACAGAGAGAGAGACAGAGAGAGAGAGAGAGAGAGAGAGAGAGAGAGAGAGAGAGAGAGAGAGAATAGAAATCGGTTCTAGCTAGCACCATTCCCCTCTTTGGCAAGTTAGCATAGCCAAATTGACCCAAACTAGGGATTAAAAAGGCTGGAGATAGCAAAGGGTTAGAGGAAGATCCTTTGGAAGGGTTAAGGGTTCTAAATTGGTCTCCTGTGATCTGCATCACCTCTCCATCAGCTATTCTAATGGTCACCATCTCATCTTTGTGTTTCCTGCACCCACTGATTATTTCAGGGAACTCATTGCACAGTCAGCTTCATGAGTCTTAGAACCCTGAAAACTCAGTATCGGTATCTTCACAACTGCTAGTGGGTGTCTTCACAACTGCCAGTGGACACCAGTTATGTCCTCTGCATGGAGTGTGTACACATACAGTCTCTCTCTCTCTTTCTCTCTCTCTCTCACACACACGCACACACACATTTAATTATTTGTGATAGAGAACAATTCTATTTGGGTCAACAGACCATTTTAATCATACTTTGTGGGGTTGTTATTCTTCTTCTTTTACTTTATATCTATGGTTGTTTTGCTGCACATATGTCTGTGTGTGCTGGTGCCTTTGGAAGCCAAAGGAGATCAGATGGTTGTGAGCCACCATCTGGATGCTGGGAACTGAATCCAGGTTCTCTGGAAAAGCAGCCAGTGCTCTGAAATGCTTGAGTCATCTCTCCAGCCCTTGTGGGATATTTTTGCCTATTGTTTGGGGGTTTTTTTTGGGGGGAGGCAAAGTTTTATGTAGGCCAAACTGTACTGAAGCTGGCTTTGAACTCCTGATCCCCTTACCTGAGCTTCCCATGTGCTAGGTTAACAGTCATACACCACCCTGCATGCCTTTAACAACCTGTTTTGAAAATTAGTCCTCTATGTGTTTAAGATGGAATGAGAAGGAACTTAGGTGCCAGGGAGCCTTTTAGAAAATTCTGTACACCAAGATTCTACCCAAAGGTAGATGCTGGCTTGGCTTGCACATCAATCTGATTTTCTTGTAAATTTTTCATTTTTTTTTCCCCCATAGGGTCCCATGTAGCCCAGGATAGCCTTGAACTACTGACCCTCTGCTTCTGGGTTACAGGTATTTGCCATCACAGCTGGCTCTTTGCCAGTTGATTTTACAACCCTCTGATGGTCACCCAGAAAGAAAAAGTGAACAGGGTGTATGTCAGTAAAAGCTACCCTGTGTTTTCTCGGGTGACTTAACAGCTTCTCCAGGTTTGCCACCAATTCAGACTTCCCGAAAGCTGTCTGACAGCAGAGCCAAGGTAATTGATAAATGATGTATTTGTTTGATCAGTATTTGCTCAAATACCATCTGAAATTTAGGCAGCCTGGGGGTGTAGCTCAGTGATAGAGTGTTTACCTAGCATGCACAAGGCTCTGGAATCACCCTGCCCCAGCAAAAAATAATGAATTAACTGATAATAACTTGAGTTATTTTGAACAAATCCTGAAGTGATTTGTGCTTGGATAATACTTCAGTCGTTTAGAGTGGTGACACGTTTAAGTTCTATGCACCCCACTCTTCCTCTAAAGCAGGATTATCAAAGCTTCCTGTCCTTTCTTTAGCCGATCTTGATACACAGATGCTACACATTTAAAATACGGTCAGTGAGGTGGCTCAGCAAGTAAAGCTGAGCAAGCCTGAGGACATGAATTCAATGCCCAGATCCCATGTAAAGGGGGAAGGAGATAAATGATTCCCAAAGGCTGTCTTCTGACTCTCACTTCTGTGGCATGTACACACACACACACACACACACACACCACACACACACACACACACACACAGAGAGAGAGAGAGAGAGAGAGAGAGAGAGAGAGAGAGAGAGAGGAAGAGCGAGCAAACACATACACATATAAAAATTAAAACTTAGAAATCCAACTTCAGTCATAGTTTAAAACAAGCAACTGGATTAATTTTTAAATTGTGCTAAAAACTCATACTTATCATCTGGCTTTTTGAGACAAGGTTTCTTTGTGTAGCCCTGGCTGTCCTGGAACTCACTTTGTAGACCAGGCTGGCTTTGAACTCACAGAGACCCATCTGTCTCTGCCTCCCAAATGTTGAGATTAAAGGCAGCTGCCACTACTACCCAGGGGTTTAAACATTTTAAGAAGTACAGTGGTGTAGAGAATCTGGATTGGAGGTCTGAAGCTATACAGAACACTTCTCAGAGGATGAAGAACAACACATCAATGTACTTGTTGTGTCAAAGCACTGGAAGTTAAGGCAAGAGTGTCAAGGGAAACTGCATGAACCTAACATTCAGTGGCGTGACTCCATGAAGTAGATGGGGTTACTCTGATGGAGCCCATTGCCAGGCCTTCCACTTCATGGAATTCACTGTAAATATTTGCTTTAGTTTTTACAACGGGAAAGCAGAGGCACAAATGTTTGGAAGACATAGTGAGTAATACCTACCTCCTCCCAAGAGTGTTCTAAGGACCCAATGACTTATGATGAGTGAAAGTGGTCTGTAAACTAAAGATGCTCAAATAAGTATAACAAATGCTCCAATTCCCACAGTTCAGAATAAAGCTAGGACTCAGCCATGGCTACCTCACCCTATCATAGAACTGCCCCGGGGCACACTTGCATTCACACACACAAAACAAACGCAACACATAAAGATCCTCAAAGATCTAGCTAAAGAAAAGTTCTTAGGGCCTGAGGACATAGTGCAGTGGCAGAAAATTTGCCCACCACATACAAAGACCCAGGTTGAAATTTACAATATCCAAGAGAAAAGGACACCAGAGTAAAGGAGGAGCTCCCAGAAATGATGCTGCATTCTGATACACAAGTGGTGTATTCTGGAATTAAAGATGGAAAAAGAGTAAAAAGAAACCCACATACTCCATAGGGTAGCAAGTCTCCAACCTAGGCATGCATTCATTAGTTTACCTGGAGAGCCTGGCACAACACAGATCAAATTCCATTGAACAAACCCAATGTAGCTCCCAGGATGGGGAAGATGCTGCAGGTCTTTGGACCACACAGCACCTGTGTGACAGACTATAGACCATGTATCATTTGCAGCTGTACCCTAGTTGGTTCCCAGTCTTTTTGCTCTGCGAATGACCATTGTAACTTCACTTCCGGGAACTATTTCACCACTTGCATATATAAACTAGTTGTAGGCAACTTATTGGTTTCATTTCAAAACCAAAATACATATATGCCAGGCATTACAGCTTCTGGCCTTAATGGGTTCATAGCCTTATTAAATTGACCCTAATCACAGATGCCCATGCTAACAGCATTCCCTGGTTGTACATGTACAATTACATTTTTCAAGCCTTTTATCATAGTGAGGGAAGTAGATTACTCACAGAAACTTGGCTTAAGTGAAACGAACCAATTAGTCACACATATGGCAAGTAAATAAAGTAGTAAACCCTGAAAGGATCTGCCTGGGACACAACTGTCTGTTTCCACCATTAACACCCAGGTCTCCCTAAGAATTCTTTAGTTACTGTAGCTAAAGGTGAAGCCAGGCAGCAGCCCCAGGCGAACATGCTACGCGTGTGGGTTTCTTCTCCAAACCCCCTCAGTCTTTGCACGTTTGGTTGGTAACTCTCTTCTGTCAAACCCCTGCTATTCTGACTGTTCACCCCGAACATTCATTCAGAAAAACAGGTGTTCCTGTTAAAATTAGCTGTCTCAAAACTGCCAAATAGCTCAGATCCTTACCCCAGTTTAAAAAGGAAAGTGCAAAAGAACCACCACTCAGTCGTTAACTGATGTTTCCAAAATTATAAAGATCATAGGGGCTGGGAGACAGACAGAAAGACCTCCCCCCCCCCCCACCCACACGTTACATTCTTACCAAAAACTCAAAATGAGTAAGAAAGGCCAAACTTTAAACAACCAAAGAAAGGCTTGTTGTGATTTTTTTTTTTTTTTTTTTTCCTGGTAATGCCTGAAAGCCGGGTTTGTCCCATTTCCTTGGTTGACTATCATAGATAATGGCTTTTGTTTGGGGAACTTAGCTGTTTTTTCCTTTTTCTCCTTGGCATTCCTGAGGAGGTTCTTGACATTGCCAGTTAGAAAAGGACAGTTACTTTAAGCCTGACTTACAAACCTTGACCTGGGAGGTCAAAAGGACCCAGGGATGACCTGGGAGTTAATAGTAGTGAGGTGTAATTTACATATTAAACAAGAAAGAAAAGTGAAAGGAGGCCATTCTGATTTTATTCCTGGAACCAGTAACTCTGCTGACCTCATTACATCCTATTACGAAATAGACTGATGTACTTAAAAAAAAAAGAAAAGAAAAAAAAAAAAAATCAAGGGCTATTTAAAAGAGAAGTTTGGCAACTAGTACATTGGAAGAAAGTTACAGTCTCAAAGACCTGTGCCCAAATCCCTTGCCCAATGAAGCCTTGTACACACACACACACACACACACACACACACACACACACACACGTGCTCCTCACGATGCCTGTCAGAAACTGCTGAAAAGACAGTTCATTTCAAGACACCTGCCGTCCCGGGCCTCATAAACAGAAGAGAAAACAGGAGTTCAACATCACTTTTCTTTGGACAGATTTCTAACTTTGCATGCCCCAAACTTTATATGCACTCAAGCATTAAGAGCATTTGTCACTTTTCTGGGAGAAAGAGCAGCTTCAAATTGAATTTGGAAACGAGCTAGTTAATGCCATAAGGAGATAGGGCAAGTCTATTTTCCTTTCAGCTCGCATGGTTTTTAGAATTACTTCTTTAAGGAGCGATTCCAAGAATAAGCTGGCAATTCTCTTTTCTTAATTACCACATTTACAGTGTTGTGGCCCTTATTTCCTTTGAGTTTACTCTGTGCTCTGTGACTGAAGGAACCATCTGAAACTTAGATTTTATCATTATGTGTGTAAATCCAACAAATAGAAAAAAATGTCCTTATACTTAGGGTTTCCTCCCCAATCTCTCTGAAGCTAATCTAGACTAAACTTTACAAAAGAGCAGGGGAATGAAGAACACTCAAGGTCACTTCATTTTACTTTGTAGCTTAACTCTTCCAGGACCTGACAGAGAAAATGACTGTTCCTTTGATCATTTTCCTAATGATTATTTTTTGTTTGAGGCAGCCCATGCTGGCCTCAAACTCATGGCAATGCTCCTGCTTCAGCTTCGTAAATGATGGAATTACAGGTGTGAGCCACCGTGACCAGCTTTCCCCGACCACTGTTTAACATTTTTCTAAGAGTTCAAGAGAGGATAATTTTACAAGTAAAATTTCACATTCTTGCAACAAATACAGCCATTCAAGTAAGTCAGTCAGTATGACTCTTCATGCTGATATTTTATAGTGAAAACTTCTCCGACTTTTGTGGGCACTGCCACGGTTTAAGCACAATAAAAACATAAATGATACATTTAAAGCCTGTAGGAGTGTTTTTGCTTGGGTGGCTCTTCCAGGCTTCAAGGCTGTAAATAGGCTTGTCATTTTTTAAATAAGAACTATTCAACAGTGTCTTCAACAAACTATACACTCCCTTACAACCCCCCATCCCCAATTCCTTTATGTGTCTACTGAAAAGACAAACTACCATGACTTGATTTCAAGCATAACACAACCAACCATTTGAATTCAAGGTCACAAAAACAAGCCCTCTGCCAGCAATTGTGCTCCAGAAAGTTCCTACTCTGGAGGAGACATCCTCCTCTACCAAATAGCCTAAAAGACCCTAAAGCCATGGAGATTTGAGTGAGGTCTAGTCTCCTCGCCAAGGAGGCTGATGCACTCAGCTGATGCACAGTGCTGTTGAGTCCCATGCAGAAATCCTGTGAACTGGCAAGGAGGCTGCAGCCCACACAGTATTAGGAAGTGCTTTAACCTGAAAAAGACAGGCAGAGCACAACTCAGACTTCAGCCAGTCTGAACCGTGGCTCACAACGATAGTGAGATGAGCAGCAACAAAGGCAGCTAAATCACTTCCCAGAAAAACTAGATGGGAGACTAAAGCCCCACTAACAGCCCACCCCCAAGCACTGCACAATCCAATCACACGTTGCCTGCCTTTAAAAATAGATCACATACATTTGTCTCTGTGGTGGTAGGGTGCTCAGAAGAGTAATTCTTGAAGGAAAAGTGGAAAAGGGTGGGCACTGAGGATCCACTTGCTAACCAAGGTAAACCTTTTTCCCCCACAGCCCCTTCCCACAGATGACAGGCAGCAAGCACTGTTAGTGAAAATACAGTAACTGCAAAACAGCCATCTGAGAAACATAACAATTTAATAGATGAAATAAATACTCCAGTACATGCAGGGTAAAAACTTGACATTGGGGGAAAAAATCACTCTATAGTGTAAATTAAAAAATAAAACACACGCTCACAGTAGCTTTCCCCCCACTTGCAAATCACATGGCAAAGTCATACTCTTATCACACCATGTATACTCTAATTCAACAAAAATAACGACATACAAAAAAGGTAGCTACATCCATATCTAAGGAGTGGAAACTGAGGTAAGATTTTTTTTAATTAAAAAAAAAAAAGAAATGAACCCATGACATCTTTCCTGCCCAATTAATAAATGAGTCGAGGGGTTGGAGTGTGTAGGGGGTAATCCTGAAGCCTGCAGACTACCTACCCATCTTCTGTATGAGTCTCTACAGCGGGCTGGCAGATACCTGGGCCTGTGTACATGTTGTGTGCATGGCCCTGCCTTCTGGGAAAATCCTCTTGAGCATTTAACATGGGGGAGAGGGAGTCACCTATGATTTCTTTGGTATAAATGGAAAGGGGTAGTAAGTGTCTTCCTTTAGCCTGGGGTGGAAAATGGGTTGGGGGAGTGTGTGGGAGGGGTGCTAATTCACAGAATTGGAATTCACTGGCGGTAAAGTCCTGGGCGAAGACCTTTCCCTTAAAGCCTGAGATAGCAGGGTGCAGCCTTCAGACACGGCGCAGGCCGAGTTCCTCAGCCTCTCCCTGTGGTCCGACATCTTGGCGCCCCCATCGGGGTGCTGCGCCAGATCCCTGAGGCACTGGGTCAAGAGCACACAGGCTGACACCACACTCATGGCGCCTCCTAGGATGGCGGTCTGTACCGCCTTGCCTTCAGCGCTCACGGCCGCTGCGCGACCCAGGAATTGAGGCTCGGTGGCAAAGCCCACCAGAGCGCTCACGGCCTGTACCAAGGGCCCGCTGAAGAGTGCACAACGGCTTCGGGCCAGCTCGCTGGGTGCCGCCTTCACCTCGCGCACGCATGCCAGCAGCGCGGATGCACTGGTGCTCATGCACTTGACGCCCAGCTTGAACTGCTCGCGCGAAAAGCGGTCCCGTGACTTGTCACTGGCCAGGGCGCATGCGTCCGTCAGGAACTTGAGGTTTCGAGACAGGCCCTGCGACACCTCCAGCAGCAGCTGCGGGGTCATGTCAGCCAGCGGAGTGGCTCGAAGCACAGCACAGCCCTGCTCCACCTCGTGGCGGCAGCGTGTCACACGGTAGCGGTCCACAAGGCCAGGCTGTGCAGGTTGAGCACCCGGCGTGGCCACGGCAGCCAGGTAGGCCGCATGTGCAGAACACTCGGTCAGCGATACCACCAGGTCGCCCAGTTCCACCAGACTGTCCCCTGCCTCTCCGAAGCGGCCCATGTTGAGCTGGCTCTGCACGTCGTGGGTGAGGATGGACAGGCCCTTGGTGCGCGCGATGATGGTGTCCCGGCACTGCTCGAAGGACTCGGCACCAGCGCCAGCGGAGGCGGGACCTTCGAAGAGCACCGGCCGTGCCTCGCTAGACAGCAGCAGCAGGTCGGCCACCAGCTGCATCTTGCCCTTGCAGTGATCACAGATAGACACTAGCCTCTTCCGCGGCTGTGAGCTGGCCCCGCCGACGGCGCTCCCAGGAGCCGGAGAAGCCGCCTCACCAGTGGGTTTCCCGGCGCTGCCGCTAGCCATCGCGCCCAGGGGGCACTGGCATGCCGCTGGGGAGCCCACTACCACCGCCGCCGCGACTCAGCTGGCCAGGGCCGCGCTGCCTTCCGCGCACCATCATGCCACCCACCGCGGCGGGCACAAGGATCGGGGTGGCGGCGGCGGCCGGGCGTTTCGGGGCGGGCCCGAGCCCGCGACAAGCTCTTTCGGGGTGCTGTGCACGCTCGCTGGAACCGTGAGCCGGGGCACGGCAGACTACCAATCCGCGCCCCTCGCCACGAGCCTACCAGAAAAGTCCCCGCTGCCTAGCTGTCGCCGCCTTCCTGGGCATGGCCGGCCGGGCCGCCGGAGCGGAGAGGGCGGGACGGGGAGGCTGGGAGTTGTCCTTCCTTCCTTCCTTCCTTTGAAATCAAAATCCTCTGCTCCTGGAGGAGCGCGGGCGGCGGCCCCGGCAGGCTTTGCTGTCAGCCGCTGCGCTGCGGCCACCGGACTCGGCGGCGCACGTGGGCTTCAGGCGCGGCGACCCCGCCAGAAGGCACCGGCCGGCGAAGGCGGCCGAAGCAGACGACCCGGGGCGAGCGGCCGCATCTCCTGCTCCGGCTTTTTGGGCGCTGGGCGGCCGCAGGGCCGAGGGCGTGGCTGGCGGCCGCGCGGAGTCAGTGGGGCGGGAGGCTGCAACACAGGGCGCTGGGCGGCCGCGCCTTCCCGCCTGGCGGTTCAGAGTGCGCGGCCCGGCGCCGCGGCTGCACGCCGTCCCCGCCTGAACGGTCCGCGCCCGGCGACCGGCTGTCGTGGCGACTCCATCCCCGTTTCCCCTCAAAACCCACGGGCCCCGCGCATCCGACGCCCCGGGGTAATCGGCTCAGAAGGTGCGCGCGGCTCCGCGGCGGCCGACCCGGGCCCCGGCTCCTGCCATGTTTGTCAACCAGCAACTTCCGAGCGACCTCCGAGCAACTGAAAGGAAGGGCGGAGACCGCAAGCCAGGGGACACCCGCCTGCCCGCGCGCCTCTGCGGCTTTCGCCTCCTCGCGTCCGCCTCGCCCCCGGCTCGCCGCCGCCACCTCGGCCGTAACCTCCCCGGAGCCTATAGGAATCTTTTGTGTGGCGTCACCGCCTTTCGTTTAAATCCCGCTTCCTCCTCTTGCCCTTCCTCCCGCCCCCTCCGCCGATCCCGGATGCTTGCGCGATGCGCTGCTCCTCCCCCGGGAAGCTGGGGGCCGTGGGAGGACGCCGCGCCCAGCCCCGACGCTGCGGCCCTGGGGCCGGTGGTCCCCGAGTCCAGAGGCTGGGAATCGCGTGTGATGGGGAAGGCCCGTCCTCGCTCCGCTCCCCGGCGCTGCGCACACCCTGGGGAAACCGGGGCGCAGCCGCGAGTGGCCTTACGTAAGCTCTCAGCCAGCCCCCGGGTTTGGTGCTTCCTCCCAGCCGAGGGAGCGGGTGTAAAAGGTGATGTTTTGTTTTCTTGAAAAGGAGGAGGCCCGTCACTATCCCCTGCCTCCCACCCCCCTACCCCCACCCCCCGGTTCCAGTTTGAATCTCTGAGATTCGATGACTTTTGCAAGCCCTCCCCTCCCTTTGTTGTGTTCAACCCTTTCCTATGGGTGGGTTTCTGTGAAATAGTGAAAGAACGGGACTGTGGGTCACGTTCAAGTTCCCACAGCGAGTGGAGCAGAGACAGACCCTTCCCGGGGATGGTCTTCCTCCAACTGATCAAGAGTTGTGTGACCTTGGGCAAGTTCTCTCTCCAAATCAGGTAGTGTGCGGTGACTCCGTTCCAGCTGGCTAGAATTAGCATGTGCCTTGATCAGCAGTTTGCCCTTTCCTGGCTCCGTCTATATAATGGAATAATAGCAGCCATTGTTAAGTAAGGAGTCTGTCTCTGGTGGTAAACACTGTTATCTCAGTGTTACAGGCTGAGAAACTGGTGGCAGAGTTCCTCCACCCTCCCACCCCCACCACACTACGGGCCTAGGGATTAAGCCTAGGACCTTGAACTACTGTACCTTTATTATTTCTGGAAACGGGGTCTGATTAAGTTGCCCAAGCTGGCTTTGAACTTCTGATCCTCCTCCCTTAGTCACATCTGGAACACCTGGGCCTGCTCCCAGCAAAGCACTCTCCTCTGAACAGTCTTAAAGCCTCCTGCTGGTGCCCAGGATAGCACAGCTGGGTGTGCTCAGCCAATGGAAATGTTTGTTCCTTTTGTCTCTTCCTAGGACCGCCACAGACTGTTGTAAATGTTATTTATGAGTTGGGTGACCTTCAAATTTATTGTTCAAACCCCAGTAGTTTACAGAGTGAACTATGAAATAAGTTGTTAATAAGTTAACGAGAAACAACAGATACAAACCTGGATGGATAATCATCCTACTCATAACCAAAAAATGCCCTTACAGATTATCTAGATTCTAGGAGAACCAACTTTCTCTATAAACTGAAGCCAGTAAAACCAATGGCTCTTTAAACAACTAGTGATCCTGTAGGGTTATTCCTTTGTATTTTTCTAAAAGGGAAAGGCAGAGCAGAATCTTTCCATGCTAACCCTGGAATAGCACTTAGTCCTAAGGATTAGTTTCCTTAGCTCTAAAATCTAGGAAAGGGGCCAGCAAAATGGCTTAGCAAGCTAAGGTACCTGCTACTAAGCCTGACACCTTGATGTTAGTTCCTTGGATCTGCATGTAGAAAGAGTCATCTCCTACATATTGTTCTCTGATAGCTACTCTGTGGCATTCACACAAATGGGTGCACAGACACTAAATACATGAATAAAAATAATAAAACTTCAAAAGCCAAAGAGAAGTAGAATCTTTGCCCTTTTGCTCACTTTATTCCAGGAAGCTCTGGGATCAGATTATTTTCCCCAACACAGTTGTTGCCCCTGGAGTCCAATTTCCCTTTTCTTCTATTGCTGCTAGAAGCCTCTTGTCCCCAGTGTATTGCACATAGACTGCCCCTGCTTGGTTTGTACCATGGAATTGGGCTTAGCTGTACGATTTGGTAGGCTAACATTTTGGCCTTTCTGGCTTCATTTTTTTTTTTTTTTAAGATAGTGCCACTCTTCCTAAACCTATCTTTCCAGGGTCCATCTTCACCTGCCTTTCTGGTTCTTTTTTTTTTTTTTTCCCCTCCTGCTGTTGTTTAACCATGGCTCAAATACTGGGCATCCATCATGTGCCAGCCCCTGTTCAAGGCACTGAGCTTACATAATAGGCAGTCTCTGCCTATGAAGATTAGAGTCCAGGAAGGGCAAGTTCACAAACAAGTGCCCTCAGTTACTGTTTGTATAGTAGAAGCACAGAACAAAATGGACATTAGATCCAGTAGTGCATTCCAAGTTTCTGACCAAGGCTAGGGAAGTGGTGGTGACCTGCTGCAAGGCAGTGGAAATCAAGTCTAAAATTTCCTGCTCTTTCCCACCTTGCTGGAACTGTGACACTCTACCCAGGAAACAGCATCTCTTTAGTCTCTATCCTAGTCCCTGACCATCACCAGCTTCTCCTTTGAGCTTGATGATTTGAAATACTCTGCTCTTTTGTGCCTGTCTTAGTTCATTAAGCACAGTGTCATTAAGGTTAATCAGTGCCATAACTTTTCAGAGTTTCTCTTTTGGGGAAATAATATTCACCTGTATGTATTTTGGACATTCATACCCAAGTTTCATGTTACACCCCAGAATTTGTGGGCTAGCAACCAAGCTGTCTGTGGTACACAGTGCCACCCAGTGGTTGGTAAGGAGCAATGTTGGCTACAGTTTTCCTTTGGAGCTGTGTTTCTCAGTTTTATGTTTGCAGTCACAGGTAGACAGTGATCTCAAGTGATCCTTCTTACACAATTGTAGACATCACGGTTTATTCTCTTTCTTTGAACATTGCTCTTGGCTGGGCGTGGTGGTGCACACTAGCATTTGGGAGGTAGAGGCAGGAGGAACAGGAGTTCAAGATCATCTGCAGCTACGTATGGAGTTTAAAGCAACCCTGGACTAGCTGAGACATAGCCTAAAAACAACAAACAACACCTCTCCTGGAGAAGAACAATTTACAACTGAGGGATGTGGTCCCATCCCTTTTTTAATCACAGTTGATGCATAAGAGCCCCTCACTGGCTAATGTATAGAATCACCATGGAATAGGCCACCCTCCTTACTTGGTGTATTCTCTAGACCTTTGGCACAGTGTGATCCTGGCTAGTACCATACATGGGGAAAACCTTGGCCTTTAGTCTCATCTTCCCTGTTGCTTCTGCTGTAGTATGCAAGGAAGCTGTGTACAGGCCCACTGATCCTTTGGCAGGAATGCCTGAACCTTCAGTTTCCAGTATCTAAGAGAGTAGGGATTTCCTCCAAGTGTTTCCCAGGGTATCCTACATGAGTAAGGTTGCTTGCATGGATCAACAATTTCATAGCCTATTCCTATACTGGCCAATAAGAGAAAAGATTAGCCCCAGGATTTAGGGACCACAGGTAGCCAATACTACCAATCTGGCCTGGTGGTTAGTACCTATAGATTAACTAGGGCTATTGCTGCCTCCCACAGAGCTTCTCTGGACCTTTAGATACACTTGGACATGTCTGCCCCTAGTGTACATTGTGCTGTCTTCCCAGCCTGGGTGAGACCATGCTATTTGAGACTACTCAACAATCCTGTCAACCTATGAAGAACAGATCTGGTATCTATTCTCTTCCATATCTGATGTTTGTGTAGTCATTAGCCAGTATTGGTGGAATTCATTTGTTGGGCCTTTACACAAATCAATTCTTGAAGGGTTAATGTTTGGCACCAGTGACCTACCATCAGATCCTAGGCCTCACTGATGATGATGCCTTTCAATTTCTCACATTTTGGGTGTTGGTCATGCATATTTTCAGGTAATGCTAGAAGCTATCATCACTCTACCTCCTTGCAGTGGACATAGGCCAGCATGAGCCCAGGCTCATACTCTCACTAAACCTGAGATGCACTTGGAGGTAGGGTGAGTACACAACTCAGAGCCTGGCCCCTCATTTAGGCCATGAACACTATCCTACTTCTGGCCACTCATCTCCAGTTCTATGTTGTTCTGCCTCAGACCTGGTTCGGATTCCAGTGCAATCCTAATGTTTCCTGGTTCCAGATTTTGCAATCAATTTCTATACTGTTGTTAGTGTTACTGTGCTAAAAGCCTCACTGGCTAAACCAAATGGTGTCATGGTAGAAGAAGGATACCAGGGAAGAAAATATTCTATATTCCTGGGTCCAGATTGTCTCCATGCTATCCTAGCTACTTAACCACAGTTGAATGAGCTGGGACTGGGGCTGGAGAGATACT
Source organism: Phodopus roborovskii (assembly GCF_943737965.1). Classification (NCBI taxonomy): domain Eukaryota; kingdom Metazoa; phylum Chordata; class Mammalia; order Rodentia; family Cricetidae; genus Phodopus; species Phodopus roborovskii. The sequence goes on from NW_026126625.1 coordinate 9,406,749, forward strand.
TTAGTGGATAAAGCCTTTGCTGAGCAAATATGTGTCAGCCCTCAAAGAGACAGAAATGGGAATGTTTGTAGTAAGCCAACTTGCCAGACTAGCAGAAATGGCAGGAAAAGCCCCTGCCTCAATGTATAAGGTAGAAAGCAATGAAGGGAGACACTAGATATTAACCTCTGGCCTTCACATGAATACAACACACACACACACACACACAGAGGGGGGAGGGAGGGAGGGAAGGAGGAAGGAAGAGGAGGAGAAGGAGAAGGAGAAGAAGAAGAAAGCACAGACACTTATCATGGCATGATCCCTTTAGCCCCTCCTGGAATCTATGTAGAATTCATGGTAGATGGCTTACCTCCTCTGCTAGGTGCCAAGCCTCTGATAATATCTCAAGGACTGCAGGTTCACCTTCTCCTGTGTCTTACCTGCCTAACCGTAAGTCACTGGTAATTAAGTTCCTTCAGAGTTTAACTGGTCCAAGTTCCAAAAAAACAAAATATACTTAAAGTATTAAAGTGTTGAAAATGTAGTTGCTCCAGATGTTTTCACATCAGTAGAGTGGGAGCCAGATGGGTTTCCTCCTCAGATGACAGTCAGTAGCCCTGGAACTTCTGATTTGTTTCAACAATTACAGTACAACACTAAGAAAAACTTTTATTCTCTGTAACTAGATATTGTGGGCCAAGAAAACCAGCATTTTTTACCTTACCTTGGCAGTTGGCAAATGAATGACCAGGGTGACCCTGCCCTGCAGAGCACATGATCGGCCACAGCTGTGCATGTTTTTTAGGATGACTGTGCCAGGACAGAGCTCCAAGCCACTGGGTGGAGCAATGTGCCCCTGGGAGAAGGCTCATGACATTTCCCCTATGATTTCAGAAAAGAAAAAAAAAAAATCCTCTTTTTTGCTTATGAGTTGTTTCTGTGCAATGTCAACAGAAAATTTCCTTGTATTTATGCATATCCATACATGAATGGGGAAAATATCAGCCTCTGCTACAGCAGGATAAATGCACGCCGTATTTGACCTCAGAGTGAAGGTCAATAAGGCACATACTGCTAGCTAGTTGCTTTTTTAATCTCCACTTTATGCTTTTTCCCTTCACAACAAGTCTAATTTTATTTGGGCTGGTAGCAAATCCAGCTAAATGACAATTCCCCAGCCCCTCTCAGAGAGGTAGACTCCAGCCAATGAGGCCAGAAGTACTGTGCACAATTCCCAAATAGGATGCTTCAAATAAATCGTGCTTGGCTTCTTTCCCATTTCCTTTGCTTGAAATACTGTCTGATGGCTGGAGCACCAGGAACCATCCTGGAACTTTTGATGACCTTGAAGATGGAAACTCCAGACCAGTGTGATTAGGCATTATGGAAAAGAAGTCTGGATGGACAGGACACCTTAACACACTCAATTCCCACTTCCTTCTGTGAAAGAAATGTCAGTCATAAGAAAGACTCCTGATTCAACATTTTGTAAAAAGTTTGCACTATATGAAACCTATTAATCATTTTATCCAAAGCACAGAGAAAGAAGGGAAAAAGTTGCAGTAATGTCATGAGTAGAGAAACAAACAACAAACCACTGCCACAATATATGATGGATGTCATGACCCACACCTTTTATCCCATCACTTGGGGAGGGCAGTCAGGTGGATCTCTGAGTTGGAGACCAGCTTGGTCTACGGAGTGAGTTCCAGCATAGCCAGGGACTACACAGAGAAACCCTGTCTGGAAAACAAAACTATAGAACAGCAAAGAGATGAAGCACTCAAGGACTCCAGTATGCTTAGTAATTCATAAGATATGCTGACATAAACATTGAAAACCATTCTTGAGATTCTTTCACATTTGTAAACATAGAAATGAATTACATGCAGCATGTGATACCTTGGGGTAGGTATGTTTGAACATTGTCCAACTAACCAAGGTTTCATGTCTTATTATATAATTTGAAATTTTAAATAAATCAGATATGCCACTTAAAGCTAATGAAACTTCAAGGTATCTCTGAACCCAAATATTTTCTTTTTATTTCTGAAAAGCTTAGTGGTCAAAAATCTAGTAAAATAAAAAACAAAATTACTGTAATTTTGTTTAAAGAGTAGAACCATAGTAATAAGTGGAAATTACAAGAGACTGGAACTATTATTTTTGGTTTTTCAATATAGGGTTTCTTTGTGTAGCCTTGGCTCTCCTAGAACTAGCTCTGTAGACCAGGCTAGCCTAGACCTCAGAGATCTGCCTGCCTCTGTCTCCTGAGTGCTAGGATCACCAATGCCTGGCTGAGACTGGAACTATTTTAAACAATTTAAAAATGGCTATAAACTAATAATTTAAAATTTTTTCAAGGTTTGCTGACAGTGATAATGAAATACGAGTGGGTTGAATCGTCTGGAATGACAATAGATCCTTTATTTACAGACTTCGAGAAAAGTTGCCCTGGCTGTCCTTAGCTTTTTAGCTGTAAGTTCTCGTGGAAAATTGTTAGGGAGCAAGGCTGAAAATATACATCCTGAAAAGGGCCTCATTAGGGTCAGGGCAGTTTGCATATCTTCCACGCTCATTCATTTCACAGGCAAAAAGCTGAGGCTTCAAGGGAGCTGTTTGGCAGTTTTTGCAGGCCCTGAGGAAACTTTCTGATCTGGCTCGTGAATGAGAGACAAAGATGCCAAATTCTAACTAAATCCTCCAAACCTTAAAAGCACAGTCCAGCAAGACCCAGCTAGGGTAGACCATTTGGACAGGCGAAGGGGAGGAGCCCGAGGGGTGGAGCCTGGCAAAGGGGAGGAGCCAGTGGAGTGAAACCAGGAGAGGAACTATTGGTGCCCAGCCAGGTGAGGTCCCAGAACCATGGGGCGGGGTCTGGGGAGAAGGCGGAGCCCTGGGGGCGGAGCCAGAAGAGGGAGCCGAGGGGCGGAGCCAGATGGTGAGGCGATCGATGGGGTGGAGTCTGAGGTTGGAAGACCAGTGAAGGCAGTTGTGGGGCGGGGCCAATGTGAAGGGGCAGGGCTTCCGGAGGAGGTCGGGACTGGAGGAAATGGGATGAGGCGGGGCGCGGTAGGCTTCTGACGGTGGGAGGCGGAGCCACTCGCCCCTGAGTTTGCGAGGGTGGGACTGAGAGGCGAGTACGGGGCGTGGTTCTGGGCGGAGCCCTCCTGGGGCGGGGACGGGAGACAGGGGGCGGGGCGGGGGCTAGACCCGGGCTCCCGGACTTCGCGCGCTGTCTGCGCAGGCTCAGTGTGCACGCCGTCGCTACTCTGGGCGGCTAACATGGCGGCGTCCGCCTGGCTGTGCGCGGTCCTCCTGTTTTTGTGTGCCTCGGACCTTCTGCTGCTCCCTCCTCCTGGGGCCTGCGCGGCCGACACGCCGGGCGAAGCCACCCCACCTCCACAGAAAAAGAAGAAGGACATTCGCGATTACAATGATGCCGACATGGCGCGACTTCTGGAGCAATGGGAGGTCCGTGCCGCCCTACTCCCGGGCCTAGCTTCATTCAGATCCCTTCTCGCTAACCCTTATCCCCTTGGTCTGTGCCCCTTTGACTTCTATCCCCTGATCTCTAGCCCTGTCCTGTACCCGGGGGCCTTATTGACTGTTCCAAGTTGCTGCTGACAACCCCCCTCTGGTGCCTCTCTTCATTCCACCATGGCCTGGCCCCTCTTCCCCAGTGTCCTCCACTGCCGTGGCTTCTCGGCCACTGGTCAGGATTTGGCCTCTCACCAGTTATGCCCCGCTTTTCCTGCTATGCCCCGTGGTCTCTACATTGATCTTGGTGGGCAGTGAGCTGGGAAACAGGGAGAGAGTGCTCTGGAGGAGTGTTCCCTCATTCCGCCCACTTGTTCTGAGTGAGTGGGCTGTGAAGGTTGTCACTCGAGGACGATTTTTAGCTTTGATAGTGCTCTTTCCAAATATAGAGGGTTTCCGACTCCTTTCGTTGTATGTTCCTGCTTTTGTAATTTCGTGGGCGGGTTGATTTTACTGGTCGGGGGAGGTAAGGGAACTCAGGGTTTTCTTTCAAGGGGACAGTGGATTTGTGTTGTGAGAGGCCGTTTTCGGGTGTTACTTGAGTGCACTGGGGTGTGTAGTCACAGTAAGTATGAATAGGATGCTAAGGAGAGGTTACTGGTCAGAAGCACATTGCATCCTTCCCCCTTTCCAAAAGTGGTTGTACTGTCCTGTTTGATTTGCACAGCTGATGGACAGGAGTCACACAATTACTCACTGTGTAACTTTAGGCAGGTTGTCTCTTTCTGCAAGAGAACTCCCAAGGTTTGTTTCCGATGCTGATGTCTTAACTCACAGCTAACTCTATATTGTTGGAAGGCGGTAAAGACTTTTGGACATAAATTTAAAACAACCAGGTGCTGAATTTGACTAGAAGAAAAGGGGCTCCTGTTTTCATGTTATCTGTACCCAGCCGAAAAATTGGAGTAGTGGGGCCATGGTAGTTCATGTTTGTAATTGCAGTACTTGAGAGACTGGTGGAGGAGACTAGCCTGAGCTACCTGGTAAATTTCAAACTAGTTTGGCCTTCACAGTGAGACCCTGTCCCAAAAGAGAGAAGAAAAATGATAGTGGATTTGAATGGGCATGTGTATGACTAATGGGGAAGCCTCTCATTCTTTTCTTGATTTCAAACTGCCTTTTTTGTCTAGTAAACAGTGCCTTTTAATCTGCCAAAGTGAGAACCTTACCAGGTGAGAAGCTTTGCCATGGACAACGCTCAGATACTGAGAAAGAGGAGGGTGCAGAAATGAGCAAGCCATCTGTCAGAAAATAGTTGGCTCCTATAAAGAGAAGATGCTGTGGGAACATCAGAAGGCTGCAGGGAAGAGGTTGCCTTTTAGATAGGATAAGGAGAGTGTGTGAGAAGAGTCTGTGAGAGAGACCTGCCTACTGGGCAGAGACTAACAGGCTAATATTCAGTACGTTTAAACTTGTGATTTTGGTCTGGTAGAGCTCTCTGTGCCTATGTGTGTTCCTCAGCATGTGTGTAAAGGTCAGAGAACAAGTTGGGTGTGGGTGGTCGGTGCTTTCCTTCCACCAAGTGACTTTTGGGCATTGAACTCAGGTCATCAAGTGTGCCCAAGGCAAACATCTTTAACTCATCAGCTCACTGGGGATTTTTATTTGTCTATTTGTTGTTCACATTTTTCTATTAGTTGATCTTGTTTGTTTGCTTTGCTGTCCTGGAACTTGCTCTGTAGACCAGGCTGGCCTTGAACTCATAGGGATCTGCCTGAGTCTGCCTTCCAGGTGCTGGGATTAAAGGCATGTGCCACCACTACCTTATTAGTTTATATTCTACTGTTAGTAATTCACCCCTTTTTTCTTTGTGTCAGCACAGACAAATTCACCTAAGCTTGTGAATTTGGTCCAGTACAGCTCTGTGGAAGGAAGTGTTGTTCATCTCAAAATAGTTGCAAGTATTAATTGAGAAAACTGGAAGGACTTGGAAGAGTACAGCGCATAGTCAGTATTCAGTGTCAGAGCTAATTAATCTAGGCTGGGTCTGAAGCAAAATAATAGTGAAGGTTTCTGGGAACCAGGTCAGTGAGGTCCAGAATACCATAGGATCTGCACTTCTCTTAGAAGTAGTGAGTGAGTGGGTCTAATGGTGGTGAAAGTTGTCTAACTCAGATATTGTAGCACTACATGTCCATACGTAATCATCTCCACCCTGTTTCTAGTCTTTCTTTATGAAAACATAATTTTTGTAGCTGTAATCAGTACAAGTGGACTTTTAAAAGTCCTGTTTGTTTTCTCTGATACCTATTAAGCAGTTTTCCTTGGGCCGTCTTTCTAGGTATAGTTTCAAGCAAGTTTAGAATGTGCCCTGGAGCTGTTAGGTTTTGAGTAGGGGAATGCCAAGATTAGGACTAAACTTGATGGAGAGTTAGTCACTCTGGAAGTGGGGGATGGGTAAACTGGGAGGACTTTGAAGTCTGCTGTACAGTATCTCCTTTAATCCTCTCTCTTTGGTGATAAGGGAGGCTCTGTTTCCTGAAGGCTGACCTTGAGGCATCTTGAAGCAATTTGCCCAGGGTCACAGTGGGTTAGCCTAGTTTGGAATCCTGTCATTTGACTTAAGAGCCTATTTAACCACTTAGCTACAGTGCTGCATTGGTGTGCACTGTGCAGGTGGGTTATAATGAACACTTTGAGTGTGAAGCCTAAAGCCTGAACCAGTGACACAGGAGGGAGAAATACAATCTTGTGACCCTCGTTTACTGTTCAGCCTTATCCAGAGGGAAGTGTGTGACCCCATCTTCTATCGCTCTGAACCAGGGAATGCCTCACTTGGCCAGCTGCCATGCAGATTGAGCTGCTGTATTTAGACTCTACAGATGTGAACTCTCTTCCCCTGGTTCTCCTCTGAGAGAAGGTTCTGATGCAATGCAGTCTTTTTGTCAGGGCTCTGATTCCTTCCTAATCGCATGAGTGTTTGCTGAGGACCCTGCCTCAGATGTGTACAGAGGAGGTGAGGGCTCTGTGGAAACTGATGGTGAGTCCCAGGTGGCCCTGGAAATAGATGTTATTTCATTTTTTGTGGAGGCCAGAGGGATTGAAAGCCAGAAAAAGATATTTAAATTTGGCATACAGGTCTTCTTGTAAATGCATAAGTTGTGCTGTGCTGGTTCTTTGAGGCTCATCTGATTCCTTGAGCTGTTTGCTTTGAAGACTAGAGATAAGATGTGTCCAAGTGGAGTATTCTAGTAACTCAGCAGATAGTAGCTATTATCAAGAACCCTGAAAGAAGAAAAGAGTTCAGCTTGGTTGTCCGCAGACAACTGTGAGGCTTGGTGAAACCAGTTGACAGTGCAAGACTAGGTGTTTGATGCACACCTGTAGTTCTGGCCTGTGTCCCACTCTATCACTCTCCACTTTATTCCCCTGGGGCAGGGTCTCTTTCTGAACCTGAAGCTAGGTGAGTGACCAGCAGACTCCAGCCATTTTCCTCTTTCCTCCCCAGTGCTGGGATTATAGGCCTGAGAGGCCATGCCTAGCTTTTAAGTTGGTATTAGTTTATTTTGTGTGAGCCATAGGTCAGAGAACAAGTTGGGTGTGAGTGGTCAGTTCTTTCCTTCCATTGTGTGGGTCCTGGGGATTGAACTCAGGTCATCAAGTGTGCCAAAGCAAGCGACCTTTACCCACTGAGCCAACTCAACAGCCCTTTTGGGGTTGTTATTTTTGTTGTGTACCAGTTATTTTGCTCTATTTATTAGCTATTTATTGGTATTCTACTATTAATAATGCATTCTTTTTTCTCTTTCATTTCTTTATGTCAGTATGGACTTCATTTGGAGAGTTATAAATCCTCCTCCTCCCATGTTTACATCTTCCCCCAAGTGAGGAATCTGCTGTAGTTGCCCTCAGCATGTCTACACCTCTGTCGGTTCCCGAATCCACAGAAGGTGCTTTCAGAATCACTAGATCACACCACTGCATAGAACTGACGCACCACCTGGGATTGAACATGTGTGTGCAGTGTGTTGAGGGTTTTAAGTATTCAGCATGAGGAGTTTGTTATGCTCTGCTGGGGATGGGACCCAGGCCCCTGGGCAATGACAGGAAAGCACCCTGTCATTGAGCTCATAATAAGTTTTGGATAGTGTAACCCACACCTTATTGAAATACAAAACTGGTGAGTTGATGGGGTCACAGACCATCACAGCAGATGCTCCTTCATGTTTGTTCTCAGTCAGGTCCACCTTACATCTTTCTCCCAAGGCAGCCAATGTGCTAATTTTTTCCATTCCATATTCATTTTACCTGTTCTTAATACTTTAAACAAGGGGGGTTGTATAGTATGTCTTTTGTGCCTATCATGTGTGATTTTTTAAAAATAAAGTTGTCTTAGTGATGTTGGAGATTGACCCCAAGGCCTCACATATGCTAGGCAAGCACTCTACTACTAAGCCATGTCCCCAGCCCTTTTATAGTCAAGATCTTGCTAAATTGCATAAGTTGGCCTTGTTTTCTTCACCTTTCTCCTTGATCTGCTAAGTCATTGGACTTATGGACCTTAGCCTATATTTGAGATTTGTTGTAAGTGTATTTGATTTATTTTGCTATTTGTATTTTCACAACAATACCTGAATGTGTCTGTCTGTATAATCTTCCACGTTGGGTAGGTTCTTTGAGCGTAAAAAATCATAGAAACCTATATGACACAGGAACCCTGAGTGGTGTTAGGGGAATCTTTTTGATTGTAGTAATTTGGTAATGTGTACCCCTGCTTCTCACATCATGGGCAGTACCTGTGCAATTGGAGAGTGATGATAGGGCTAATGCTCCTTCTCTCCTGGCAGAAAGATGATGACATAGAAGAAGGAGACCTTCCAGAGCATAAGAGACCCTCAGCACCCGTTGACTTCTCAAAGCTAGACCCAGGCAAGCCTGAGAGCATCTTGAAAATGACAAAGAAAGGGAAGACTCTGATGATGTTTGTCACCGTGTCAGGGAACCCCACCGAGAAGGAGACAGAGGAAATCACCAGCCTGTGGCAGGGCAGCCTGTTCAATGCCAACTATGATGTTCAGAGGTAAAGACCCAGGCTAAGCAGCTTTCCTGGGGTTTGGGGGAAGGGTGGATGCATTTGACTATTACTGTGTAGCTCTGGCCATTTAGTCCAGCAGGCCTCACTCCTCACACTTAAAGATCCTCCTGGCTCTGCCTCCCCAGCAGCTTTGTGTCACCTCACCTGAATGTGTGCTGGGGATTTTTCTGGGGCTGAAGCAGGGTGTCTTTTTGGCAGGGCATCTTTTTTGGACCTTTCCTGTCTGAATTCTTTTAAATTTATTTAAATATTTTTTTTTCTTTAAGCATTTGGGTTTGTTTGTTTGTTTGTTTGTTTGTTTTGCTTTTTTTTTGTCAAAATCAGTAAGTTTGTTTTAATATCTTGTTTGATGTTAAATTTTGTTTTTCTTTGTCCCTCTAACTTTTACTTCATCAGAATAAAGAATTGTATTGCTTAGCCTCTTAGAAGGATGAATGTTATAGCTCTATAGTCCGTGGTATAGCTGTATTGATACATGCAGCTCTAATAGGTGACAAATTACTAATGTGAAAATGTCAACAAGTCTGTTTTCAAAGACCATATTATCTTAAAGTACAATTGGAAATATTCTACTTTATATATATTTCATACAGTATATTTTTGATCATGCTTACCACCCTCCCTGCCTTCCTGTGTTCATTCTTAGCACCCTCTCTTCCCTTCCCAGCCAACTATGAGTATCCTATTTTTAGAGCCTGCTTTTCCTCCTCAACAATACTTAACAATAGTTGTGAAATTCTAGGTCTTCAGATGAAGTGACGAGAAAGGACAGGAGTTTCTAAGGGTGCACAGGCCAGCATAATGCCTTCTGTATGTGTCTTTTTAGTACTGCTGTCTAGTGGACACCTTGCAATTGAAGGGGGCAGGTTTGATGTGCTCAGAAGCAGAAGCAGCATGCCTTCTGGCCATGCTTCTGTGTGTCACCAGACTCATGCTGCTCTTTTTTTGCTTCCTGGGCTTGGCTGAGTGGGGATAAGCTGAGCTGCTTGTACCTGACCATGACGGTTAGGGTTTCTACCAGGTTGTTAGGAGTCCTTGTGGGCCTTGAGGAAGAAGAGTCTTGTAGAACCTGCCATATGCCAGTGATGGCTGGGCACAGTGGCACATGCCTGCAATCTCAGCACTTGAGGGTGAAGTCAGGAGGCTCTGAAGTTCAAAGTCATTTTCCTATCAAGTCATCTTGGGGTACATGAGACCATTTATCAAGGAAAAACAAAACACCCCCCCAAAAAACCCCAACAATAACTCCCTCCCCCCAAAATGGGAACCCCCTCTCCTAGCATCACAGCTATGCTCCTCACAGCTCCTGGGGAGTTTTTCTTTTATGGTCTCTTGACAAGGTCCTCCTTTATGCCTAGGCAACTTCAGCCTCTGCTTTTTTTCAAGATCCAAGCAGCATGCTTGTTTAGAGCTCAGGGAACATTAAAGTCAGCAGCCACTTGGCCCAAGGCAGTACAGTCTGCTGTTCTGTGTTTGTGTGGAATTGAAGTGTGGTTCTGTGCCCCAACTTTCTCTGATCTTGGCACCTCACTAGCATTGCTAACTAGTGGCTTCTCTGTCTAGGTTCATCGTGGGCTCAGACCGTGCTATCTTCATGCTCCGGGATGGGAGCTATGCCTGGGAGATTAAGGACTTTTTGGTCAGCCAAGACAGGTGTGCTGATGTCACTCTAGAGGGACAGGTGTACCCTGGCAAAGGAGGAGGAAGCAAGGAGAAAAATAAAACAAAGCCAGAGAAGGGTAAAAAGAAGAAGGAGGGAAATGCCAAATCACGGGCTTCCAAGGAAGACAATCGGGCTGGTAGCAGAAGAGAAGACCTCTAGCAGGTGGCAAGTTTCCTGACGGGCAAGCAGGACCAGACACAGGACCAGACACAGCCCCTTGCGGGCCCGTGGGGCAATTGGGTGCAGGAACCTGCATACCAGATGACATGCTCATATCTTCTAGAAAGGGTCAGTGCATGCCCTCTGGTCAGTATCACAGTTACTGTATGAAGGCTTCACACACACGAAGGCAGGGCTTTGTGATTGGTAGTGGACACTGGCAAGACATACTAACTGTGGCATCACCTGACATGGAAACTTGATAGATGTTTTGTACCTCTTATATCTGGTGAGTCCTTGACACCCCCAGAGTACCACTCCTTCCTCTTCACTGAACCTGATGTGTCTGTGCGTGCAATAAGCTCTGTCAGACAAGCTTGAGAACCTGTAGCTTGTCTGAGGCAGACATTGATTGTGCAGTTGGTGAAGATATATGAGCTGTGCAGCTGGCTCTGCACACCCAGGATCCAGACAGCAAGTTCATTATACAGGACAGGTGTATTCACGAGATGGCGCCACCCAAAACCTAAGGAATCATTTCAGATGGCTTCACTTCTCGTGAGTTCAGGGGATCCATCGTCTGTCAGTCTCCCTGTGGTTGTAGAAGGGTTGCTGTCCTTTCTCATGTGAAGAGGGAAGGGTGATTCCCGTGAGAGCTCGTGCTCTCATGACCCGACAGCTGTAAAGTCGGTGAGGAGGGACCAGCAGAATCTTCCAGAGAGGACCTCATCTGCAGTATTTCTAAGTGTTTTTCTTTGATAAAGTGCCTAAACCTGTGCTTTTGTATGGTACTCTCATGGTGTGCTGCTGTTCACATCTGGGTTTTGCTGTTTGTAGGTTGGAGCCTATATAAAAACATTTCTGTGAGGATGCCTTTTCTAAGAACTTACATTCTTTAAAACCTCAGTTGTGGTTTTAAGAAATTCAAAATAGTACATGTATACATACATGGCTAGAAAGTGTCACTGTCAGTGTTGCAGTGTGGAGAACTGCCCTACCCTGCTGCCAATACTTACCCAGTGGAGCTACTGTTGATAATTGGTTTTTCAAAAATAAAGTATGTTTACTGGCTTCCAGTGATATATATATATATATATATATATATATATATATATATATATATATATGTATTATATATATTCTGTCCTCATTTTGGTCCCAATTTATGTTCATCTTAGTGAGCCATATCCTCTCCCCTCCCCAGCTCAGGGTGTCCTGGATGCAACCTGCTGAGCCTCTAAAGAAAGAGGCTTTTCTTGGTCCTCAAACATTGTGAGCCTGGGAAGATTATCTGCTACTGTCCTGCTTGAGGGTGCTGCCAATTCAGAAGCCGGGACAGGGCACCCAGCTTAGTGGTGTCTGGGCCCAGCAAATCTGAGACAAGCCGCATTCCTGGGGTTTGCCTATTTCCACAGGAGGCAGTTGATTGGCTGCTATCATGTCTGTAACTCTGATCATCTTGTCCCGTAGCTGGAAGTCTTCATGTTGCAGACATAGGGTTGTCACTGCTGTGTGATATGAACCCATTTCACCAAAGTCATGCACCATCTGTGATGTACTTGATGTTACTAGGTGCCAAGGACAGTGAAGACATGGCAGAAAAGACAAATGGCCTACACAATGTGAAATGGTAGCCATGGGGAGAATGGGACAAAAGTGGCATGGAGGAGGCCAGATGGGCAGAATCGTTACCTTGTTGGGTGATCAGTGGCCCCACCGAGAGCCAGAAGAAATATACAGTTGAGGGAATAGCAGAGGCGAAGCAGCAGAAACGGACTCCAGGGAGGCTGTGGAAGAGTCTAGGCTGGGGAGTAAAGACTGCAGGGGGTGCTGGAGTTTGGGGTGCCTGAGTGGTTAGTACTGTCTGGTAGGACTGAGAGCCTCCCAGGTTTACAGGTAGGGGGGCTTGAACTAGCACTCAGTCTGTGCTTCTTGTTGTTCCTAGTTTTTGGCTGTGTATTCCAAGCGGTAATGAACAGATTTTCTTCTCCAAACATATACTTATTTGCTACTAGAAATTACATTAGCGTATGAAGATTGCGTATTATTACAATTCAATTGTTTGAAATCCGGATAAATCTAATGTCTTCCCTAATTAGTAATATTACCCAAACTGCTCAGTGTTTCTGCATTCCTTCAAATCTTGTGTTCAAGTTTCTCAAGCACAAGGGGCTGGGATGTACCCGTGCTTCTTTGAGTCAGAGGAGAATAAAAGTATATGGAAGTCATTCTTCTACAAACTACAGATTCCTTACAGTGGTACCAAGGTAGGAAAAGCAGGTATAGTGATACAAATGCCTGTAATCCCAGTGTTTGGGAAGTAGAGGTGGGAGGATCAGGGGTTCGAGGCTAGCCCAGTCAGACCAGGTTACTTAGTTTGAGGCCAGCCTCAGCTGTACCTGAAATCCTGCCCTCCCCCCAAAAAAACAAAACACTAAAAAAAATGAGGAATAGTTGTGAGAAATCTGTCACACAACTTACAGGTACTCAGAATTCTTGGTGTGCAGTCTTAGCATAGAGTAGCTTTCTCAGCCTCCTACATAAATTAACCCTGCACCATGATTTCTCTCTAGTCTCGTGCTCCCAGAAGGACCTGCTGCTGCCACAGTGACTGCAGCTGCATCTGGACAGCACACTGCTTCACTCCAGTGTCCTCAAGGCCACCATCTCCTCAGGGAGAGCCAGCTCAGTGCTCCAGGATGCTCCTGTGCTGGAAATGGGTCCTGGCATTGAGTCAGTTGTCAGCATTTCTGAGCAGGACTTTCAGGACAGCCAAGGCTACATAGAGAAACCCTGTCTTAAAAAACCAAAAAGAAAAAAGGACTGGTTATCTTCTGTGAACATTCTGTTAACCTTTATGTTTGCAGGACAATGTGGCTTTGTGAGGTTTTCTTCAGCTTATTACATTCCACCCCTTTGGAGAGGTCTGAGATCACATCATATCATTACCCATGGAAGAGAGTGGTTTTTCTAGCAGAGTCTAAAAGTCCTTACTTTAAAAAAAAGTTTTTTTTTTCTTTACATTTATTTGTGCAGCATATATGTTGGCATGCAAATGTCCTGGATCCTATGTGGAGGTCTGAGGACAGGAAACTTGTTAGAGTTGGTTCCTTCCTTATATTATGTGGGTCTCAGGGATTGAACTCAGGTCACGAGGCTTGGCTCCAAGTGCCTTTACCCACAGAACCATCTTGCCAGCCCATATCTTTCTACTAATCAATATTCTGTCATTTTGCTGGAAAGCATAATCATGCTGGTTTTTATGAATTTTCAATTACAGATTCAGCTCCTTCTCTTTGATTTAAAAGAATTGTATAAAGCCTGTCTTTTATTGTCAATTTAGTTGTAGTTTTCTGTACGGATTTTGCACAGCAATTTTTTCCTTAGTTCTAAATTTATGTATTTATTTATTTATTTTTGTTTTTTTACATTGAGTCAAGATATTCCTATGGTGCTCTGGCTGACCTCAAATTCATTATTTAGCCCAGACTAGCCTGCAACAGAAGATCCTCCTGCTTTAGCTCCTTGAATACTAAGTTTACATGTATTACCTGCCATGCCTGGCTCTGAAATGATTTCTAAAAATCCATCAGTTTTTAAATCTCATCCTCAAGCTATTTGACTTAAAAATAAAATTTTTATTAAGTTCTCCAACTCAGAAAAGCTCAAATGGAGACTCTCCACCTTGTATATATATCTGATAGAGTATTTGTCTGTATTGAGAATGGGGATATGGCTCAGTTAGTAATGCTTGATAGCATGCACAGAGGCCAAGAGTCAGTCCCAACCATCTCCTAACCCCAGTTTGATGATGACATAGTGACACAGGGCTATAACACAAGTACATAGGAGGCAGAGGCAGGAGGACCAGAAGTTCAAAGTCACCCTTGGCTACTTAGGAAATTTGAGGTCAGCCAGCCTGGAGTAATGAGACTTTGTCTCAGAGAGAGAGAGAGAAAAAATTATATATGTATGTATGTGTTAGTATTGACTTGCTGTATTCTTTTGCTGTTGTCTTAATTCTGAATGTCTGGGTAGATGCCATACCTATTTCTTTCCTCTTTCACTCATTGTTCAGTAGACACAGCTTTCCATCCTTTCCCAGCCTTAAGCTAACAGCAGCATTTGCAGTGAATTCTCCTGGACCTCTCTCCCGCACTGAGCTGGGAAGATGTGATCTCTAGCTGGATGCTGCTTTCTCAAAACTGAGCAGTGAGGAGAGACGGATTCAGAGAGCTTGGCCTTGTTTGGCAGGTGGCCTCCGCCTCCTGTGCTTTAAAAAATGCCTAGACTGGGGTCTTTCTCCCAGGTTGGGGAGAAGCAGCCTCGACTTTAGAGCCTCCTCCCCTCTAGAAGTGGACCCTTTGTCAGGACAGGATACATATTTTCAGCTTACTTATCTGTCTTTGTAGAAACCCTTTTCATTTGCACTTCCCACTAAAGGACCCACCATGTGTGAATTTTTTGGTTTTTGTTTCTTTTTTTGGGGGGGGGACAGGGTTTCTCTGTGTAACAGTCTTGGTTGTCCTGGAACTCACTCAGTAGACCAGGCTAGCCTCAAACTCACAGAGATCCTCCTGCTTCTGCCTCCAGAGTTCTGGGATTAAAGGCATGCACCACCACCATCTGGCCCCATAATTTGTTTTATATGTAACAATACAGTTTACATGCTAAATAACCCTAGAATAGAATCAACTGATAAGGTTTTCAAGATTTGTTATTACTATTTTTAAGTTATATGTATATGTGTTTATGTGTGTACGTTCCCTCAGCATCTGGAAGAGGACATCAGATATCCTGGAGATGGAGTTATAGGCAATTGTTGGCTACTTGGACTTGAGTACTAGAAACCCAATGTAGGCCCTCTACAAAAGCATTGTGTACTGTTTATATTTGTCTGTCTGTCTGTCTATCTATCTGTCTATCTAGCTATCTATCTGTCATCTATCCATCTATTTATGTATTTATTTATTGAGACAATGTCTCACTATGTAGTTTTGGATGGCCTGGCATGCTCTATCTATTCAAGTGCTGGGATTAAAGGTGTGCACCATCATACCTAGCTTCATAGAGTTTTGAACGGAAGGGGGGAGGGAGAAAATTTCAAGTTACAAAATCTCTCCTTCCTCAGCAGTTTTTTGTTTTTTAATCACTTGAAGTAGGTCAGTGTCACAAACAGATGAAGTCGAATCTGATTCCTGTTGTAATGGTCAATGAAATTGGAGAGAATGGCTTCAAAGGAAGAAAACAATGGATTCTTCTGGAGTGCTAAAATGCTTTTTTGCAGTTTGCTCATGGTAAACATTTCAAATTCCCTGAATTCCCAGGGATTTTTGTTTTTGAATAACAATTGAAATCTTGATTTTGTTTGGTTTTGTTGTTTGTTTCTGAAACAGGGTCTTGCTCTGCAGCCTTATCACACCCATCTGAAGCGTTGTTTTTTACTAGGATGATATCACAAAGCAGGTTGTGGTAGCGCATGCTTGAACTCCCAGCACTTCAGAGGCGGAGATGTGAGATGCAAGTTCAAGGCCAGCCTGGGCTAAACACCAAGACTTATAAATAGATAGTAAACCACAGCAATGGTTAAAAGTTCTGAGAAAGAAAGAATGGGCTAATTAGATGTCTCAACAGGTGAAAGTGCTTGGTGAAAACATGAAACATCTGACAAGCAAACTAACAAAAAACTGAGTTTGATCCCTGGGTCCCACAATAGAAAGACCGGAGGATCAGCCCCAGAAAATTGTTCTTTGACTTGGTGTGTGTGCTTGTCATACCGCACACTACACAATAACAGTAAAATAAGAACAAGTGATGGTGAACAGCTGTAATCCAACACTTGGGAGAGGAAGGTGGGAAAAGCAGCAATTCACACCACCCTCAGCAACAGAGGGGTTCAAGCCCCTTTGGCCTTCCTAAGACTACATCTCAAAACAACTTCCTCTGTCAACACATCTTTCTCACTTAATCAAGTTTCCTCTGGGGCCACTGTCTCTGACCATTATCTTCAGATTGATGTCATCATAGCAGACATAGAATTTCATTTGTTGTTGTTTCTGTCTCCCTGTCTGGGCTTTAAGCTCAGCAGTCTTGTGACTGTAGCACCTCCATCCTTGTATAGTGCCATATTTTCACTTAGAATTTTACAGATGACGTCATGGAAAACGTAGGGTCAGATGTGGCTCCAGAAAAGACTGCAGAAGTGCTTGAGCCAGATTGATCCTGTCTCTGTAACACGGCCCCAGACCTTAGCAGAACTGACTCCATGATAGAAGTACCGTTCAGGCCATAAAACTCAGCATGTAGGCAGCACCACTTGCCAAAATGAAAGCAAAGATCTAATCCATCAAAGTCCGTAGTTCTGGGAAAGCCTTTAAATGTACTAATCTTGCCTTTTGGCTTCTGTAGTTCTGCTTCTGTTCTGTTCTTGTTAAACAAAGTATGTCAACTCAGGATATAGTCTTTGCACTTAGAATCTCACCCCAAGAAAGGCTCAGGGCTACACTGGGACAGAGCATCGGGTATAGTTACTGGTGGATAGCCCCAAACAGCCTCCTGTCTGTCTCTTTCTAGGAGTACCCTCTGCAGCCCAAGGCTCCAGCTACCCTGCTAGCCTGCCAAATCTATCCTGCTGTTCCATTCCCTAGATAGTCATGGGACCAGAGATGAACACCTGACCCCAAGGCATCCTCTATGAGGTTGTCAAGTCAGATCCTTCTTAGCCAGAGACTGATTCAATGGCTGAGTTCTTGTGACTGGACAGCAAGATGGAAGGTCCAGTTGCAGAGGTGTCTGGACTGGCTCTGTCTGGGTTTCTGACTTGGGTTGTGTTGCTTTAGGTTGCTATTGAGTTCTGAGAGGTCAAGATCCATGAGGGCAAGTTTGGAGAAGCTTCTGTATTTTAGACTTCTACTTCTTCCCCAGCTTTCCCTTGTTTTGTTCAGTCCCATGTACGAGGGGACAGAGAACCACCCAGGGTCACTGCATTGGTCACTGCTTGTTACCCAATGCTAAGTAACTTCTCTGTTACTTCTGAACTTACAGTTCCTGATGAAATTAGGCCCCTCATTTTAACTTGAAGGTTACCGAGGTAAAGATATCTCCTACTGTATGTTGCCACTTCTGAAAGGGTTGTACCAATTCATCACCGCATTATGGAAGCAGACCTGTCAATCCAGATGTGCAGTGGAGTCAGCCAACTTATTAAAAGACAAAACAAAACATTCTTTGTGGGAGACAGAGGCAAGTGGACCTCTGTGAGTTCAAGACCATCAAGGTCTACAAAGCAAGTTCCAGGAGAGCCAGGGTTGTTACACAGAAAAACCCTGTCTTGAACAACAACAAAAACCAAGAAACAGAAGAAAATACTTTTGTGTGTGTGTGTTTTCGAGACAGAGTTTCTCTGTATAATAGCCCTAGCTGTCCTGGAACTCACTCTGTAGACCAGGCTGGCTTTGAACTCACAGAGATTGGTCTGCCTCTGCCTCCTGAGTGTTGGGATTAAAGGTTTATGCCACCTCTCCTTGCCAATAATTTATTCTTTTGCCTCATAATCTTGGTGATCTCTGTTAATGAAAAACATTGAAATGGCAAGGATGGGACCAGTAGAATGGATCTGCTGGTAGAGGTACCTGCTATTGAGCTTGACAACCTAAGTCTTTCCCTGGAACCCATATGGTGGGTTGGAAGAACCTGCAATGGCACTATTTTAGGAGTCTCTAGAAAGTTTAGAAGATGGGGCCCAGTCAGAGGAAGGAACTTAATTGGAGGCATGCCTTTCCAGTCTATATCTGGTCCTCAACCCCTTCCTCTCTGGTTCCGTTTCTGTGAACAACCTCCTCCACATGTTTCCACTACCATGCCAGGATACTCCTCCCTAGTGCATGGGACCAAGCAACAAGGAACCGAACTATGAAGACAGCCAAGTGTTCAACCTCTGTTATGTCAGACATCCCGTCACAGTGAAGAAAGGTAGCATGATATCCCATGAAGTTTTCAACCTCGGCCACCCCTGACATGATATTTTAGCAAGGACCCAGGAAGCCAAGATTCCCTCACTTCTGGTGTATCTCTGCCATCTTCATCCACCTACCCTGCCTCAGCTGTAAGTTCCACCTGCTCATATTGTGTTCAGACGCTCTCTTCGGTTGCAATAGTTCCAGGTTAGAACCCATTTTTATTGTCTTCGACTGTGGTCGGGTTGGCTTTGCGGAAGTTCCATTGCAGAGCTGTCTGCAGCAGCAAGCTTGTTCTAGGCTGGTGGTCTTCCTCCTTCCTAATGTTGTGACCCCTTAGTACAGTCCCTCATGTTGTGGTGACCCCTGACAAAACTTTCATTGCTCCTTCATAACTGTGTGGAAGGGTCGTGTGGGCATAGATTTTAACGCTTATGCCCGTGCTCACAGCAGCCCTGCAGCTGCGATGATATAGCTTATTTACAGAATGGTGTGCTGAGGCACAAGCAGTGAGAGCCCCGCCTCCTTCACCAGACTCCTGTCAATCAGAGGTGGCTGCACACCCCTGACGCCCATGCACTTGAGAGGTGGAGGCAATAGGCGTGTGAAAACGTCTTAAAAAGGCTCCAGCCCATTAACGTAAAATTTTATGTTCTCTCTTCTTTATAGTCTGAAAAACAAAGCAGCCCTTGGGAAGTGATTTGTAATCACTCCCCACACTGTCTTCCCATTCTGGAGCCATTTGTAATTAGAGTGTTGTGTCCACTAGGGGGCAGCAGAGACTGGCTGTACCAGGCTGTTTAACCACAGTCTTCTGGTGAGAATTCTTCACTTAGTAATTCATTGCTCAATCATGCACCAAGTGTTTTATGAAAAATCTGCCTGCACCTTGTCTCTCAATTTCTCTTTGAAATTCAAATGATCATTGACCCCTGTGCATCCTTTATTGGAACATAAATTAATTTAGGTTGACGAGACTGTTGGGTGGGTAAGCTGGATCTCAAGATTCACTAGGTGGAAGGAAAGGACTAACTCCTAAAAATTGTCTTCTGACTTACATACAAGCACCATGTCATGTGACCACCCAATACATTTTTAAATAATTTATATCACCCCAGCAGCCGTATATGGTAGACATCATATCTATCACCTTACACACAGAGAAGCTTAGACCCAGAGAAGTTAGCATTCCCCCCCCCCAAGTCCAATCACAAAGAAATGACAAAAGCAGGGTTTGAACTCATGGTTTGGCCTGTGAAGTCTGCCATAGTTCTTCTAATTTGCCTGGAGGTCCTGCTGCATGGGCTTCTCTGCAGACCCACCTGCTTGTTGGACCAAACACTCCCTGACCAAGCTAGACACTGATGGATCCTAGGGATCGTGAGGGTGATGGTAGTGGAGGTGAACAAGGCAGACAGGTCCCCTCCTGGCATTTACAAACTTCATTGCATGATATGACAGGCCAGTCCCTAAGCTATGCATAGGTCTTCAATCCTTGGCTCTCTTTTCCCCTTCAAGGTGGCTGTTGGCTAGCTTTTAGCTTGAGGCCTGCTAGACCTCTGCCCTCATGAACTGTGCCATACTAGGCGAGTCACTGAGTCCCTTGCCTATGCATACCACTAGACACTGTTGCAAGTTTCTACCTTGAAGAAGCATTGTGAGGGTCAAGTGAGCTAACCCACCCAAAAGTTTACAATACCATCACAGCATTTGTGCTGGTTTGAATAGCAATGGCCCCCACAGGCTCAAATGTTTGAAAGCTTGGTCATTACAGACTGGAACTACCTGAGAAAGATTAGAAAGTGTGGCCTTGTTGAGGAAGTGTGTTACTGGGGGTGGGCTTTGGGTTTCAGAAGCCCAAGCCAGGCCCAGTGTCTCTTTTTCTTCCTGCTGCCTGCAGATCCAGATGTGGAACTCTCAGCTACCTCTCCACCACATCTGCCTGTGTGCTGCTATGCCATGCTTCCTGCCAGAATGATAATAGACTAAACCTCTGAAACTGTAAGCCAGCCCCTAATTAAATGCTTTCTTTATGAGAGTTGCCTTGGTCATAATTCCTCTTCTCTTCACAGCAACCAATAGCGCTCTGGCTAAGACAGCTTTCTATGTTTTTTTTTTTTTTTTCTTGCTTGTTCATTTGGGGGGGGACATTCTTGTTTGTTTGTTTGTTATCATAGACACACACACAGAGGCTTACAAGGGTTGAATTCAGTTTAAATTTCCCAGTCATAGCACCACCTCTGCAGCATTCTCCGTCGGAGGATATGCTGGCTCATTTTATGTCAACTTGACACAAGCTAGAGGTATCTGAGAGGAGGGGACCTCAATTGAGAAAATGCCTCCATAAGATCCAGCTATAAGGCATTTTCTTAATTAGAGATTGATGGGGAAGGGCCCAGCCCATAGCGGGTGGTGCCATCCCTGGGCTAATAGTTCTGGGTTCTACAAGAAGACGGGCTGAGCAAGCCAGTAAGCAGCACTCCTCCATGGCCTCTGCATCAGCTCTGCCTCTATATTCTTGCCCTGTTTGAATTCCTGTCCTGACTTCATTCAATAATGGACTCCAATGTGGAAGTGTGAGCCGAATAAACCCTTTCCTCCCAACTTGCCTTTTTGGTCATGCTGTTTCATTGCAGCAGCAGCAACCCTAAGACAAAGGGCCAGGACTCTTTTCACTGTGATTTTAAACCCTGAAGTAGATGGCTGGGATGGAAAACAGGGATAGTTCTAGAAGAATGGACACATGCCCAGTGTGAATAGCACAGCTTCCTTCCAGGCAGGAAAGTTTGCTGATCCCACCACTGTGGTACTTGACTGAACTGTGACAATGGCCTTCTCTCCTAGGTGAGATTGCCTTGCTTGAGGGACCAGATTAAGGCAGAGTCCAAGAGTCTTCCATGACTAGCAGGAGGCTATAGGCTGACGTGATACTTGATGACACAAAGATTTTAAAGAGTTCCCGCCCAGTGCTATTAAGCCAGTGACTAAAAAGTCCTTTCCACTGGGTTCCAATGTGGGGACAGCTGAACTGGCAGCCAGGTCACTGGCAGGGTCTCCTGAGGGTTTGCTGAGCTATCTAAACACTGTGAACCTCATCAGCCTACTTGCCAGATCCCTGCTAGATGCTCACCACCACACCCAGAATGCTTTTGTCTTTTTTCTTCTCTCCAAGAGTCTCCTGAGGCCCCCAGGTGACATTCTAGAGTCAATGGTTTAGGGTCCTGGCTTTGGGCCTAAGGGGCTGTCCTGGGTGGAATGCTGGGAATGCCAGGGCATGTGGTCTGCTCCTGTCAGCCTGTATACTTCCCATGGCAGGGAGACTCCAGCCATGCCTGACACACAGGCCTCTTTGATGCTCTCCTCACTTAGGCCCCAAGCCGGTGACTGTGGCTGTCATCACAGAAGCTCTACAGATTAACCTCTTCTATGAGCGGGTGCCTGGGCTCTCTGGGCTCTATGGGCTTGAGATTTATATCTTAGAAGAAATGGCACAAAGGGGTCCCTCATCCCAAAGCAAGGAGATCCCTGACTCGTCTAGGACAGACCTTCATTGTAGATTCCCTGAGACCTATGTTCCCTTGTTTGAACCTCTGCAGGGTAGGGATGGACATTTCTGTCTTTGAGCTCTTCTTGACAGCATATATCCAAATCCAGAATGTGTCACCTTTCTGGGCCTCAGTTGGAGTTTAGCCAAGGGTATAACCAGGGAGGCATTTGCCACTTAAACAAATAACTTCTGTTTTTATTTTATGTATATGAATGCTTTGCCTCCCCGGTGGCCATAGAGATCAGGAGGCATTGGGTCACTTGTAACCAGAGTTACACACCTGTGAGCCACCATCTGGGCAGTAGGAATAGAACTTGGGTCCTCTGAAAAAGCAGTCAGGGATCTTAACTACTGAGCCACCTGCCCAGCAGTTTGCTGCTCTGGGCAGCAAACTTCTTTAGGGTTTTGAGATGCACAGCTAATGGGGAGGAGCTACAAAGCTCTGGGGGAGAGGCGGTGGGATACAAGAAGAGGCTTGAATCAAAATCAGTCCACCAGCATGCACAGTGGCAGCTCCAGACAGGGCTGGGAAGCTCACAGGAGAGGCATTGTCCCAGGGAGGCCAAGTACAGCCAGCCAAGATGCCAACTCATGAGAGACTGTCCCAGGGATGTGTGATGAGGAAATTTCCCAGAGCTACTAAGTAAAGAATGAGGCAGGTATGAGCACCAAACTGCAAGAGGAATGAGAGCTTAGCCTTAGGTAGAGAGAGCTGACTGTGTGTGTGCGTGTATGTGTGTCTGAAAAAGTGTATGAGGGTAAATGAGTGTGTGAATGTGTGTGAGGGTATATAAGTGTGGGTACTTATGAGTGTTCATATGACTACAAATGTATATGTTAGTTTGAATGAGAAATGGCTCCCATGGGATCATGTATTTGAATATTTGGTTGGTCCCCAGTTGGTGGTGGTGTTTGCCAACAATATGCAATATGCAATATTTAGGAGGTAAAAGCTTGCTGGAGGAACGATGTGTCTTGGGGGAGGGCTTTGAGAGTCTTACACTGTTTCCTTGTTGTGGGGTAAATCTAGTTGTTCATTGTGAAGAATATATATATATATATACATATATATATATATATATATATATATATGCCAAGGTACCTTCTGATGGGTTTAATGAAGAGCTAAATGGCCATTGGCTAAGCAGGAGAGTATAGGTGGAATTTCCAGAAAGAGGAGGAGGAATCTAGGCACAAGAAGTTGGCTAGCAGACTCAGAACGAGTTGGATGTGCTTTATTAAGGAGAGGTAACTGAGCCACACATGGCAGAATGTAGATTAATAGAAATGGTTGGAAACAAACCTAAACGAAAGGCCAACCTTTCATAATTAATAATAAGTCTCTGTATTATTATTTGGGGACCAAAGAGAGTCCAACCAGAAAGCTTGCTACATTTCCTGTTCTCCCTCTTTCTGTCATTCATGAAATGTGATCTGTTTGCATCCTGTTCTTGGCTGCCATGTCTTTCCCACACTTAAGGAGTCTATTCCTCTAGAACCTTAATCCAAAAATCAACCCTTTCTTCCATGAGTCGTTTTTGTAAGAAGATTTTATCACAGCACAATAGTAACTAACACAGTATGTGAATGGGCATGAGTGTGGTTGTGAACAGATATGAATGTAAGGGCAGGTGTGTGTATGTGCACACACAGTGAAAATCCCTAATGCAAGGTGTGCTGGACCAGCAGACCTGAGAGGTCTTTCAGTCCTTCCACGACTTCCAGACCTTACAGGCCTACAATTGACTGCAATGAGTAGTGCATTATTGTAAACCTTGATATTGTAAATATCAATGAGATGTTACCATGAGAGCATAATTTATTAGTCATCCTGTGTAGTTGAAGATGTAGGGTTTTTAAGCCTGTCGAATGATTAGAAAAATGCTGCAGTGTACATCCATATCCCTAAGCTGTGTCATCTTGGGCTAAATTCTAGGTAAGTAATTAATAGGTCAAAGAAAAAAGCTATTTTCTAGGACATTGGTTTGTAACGCTAAATGCATTCTAAATTGGTTGTTTCAACTTTTCAAAGACATGTCTTGCAAACACTGTAAATGAATACATAAAAAAGAGTGAGGGGTGTGACATGTGTTCTGATATTGGCTTTAATAGTAACCAACATTTCAATAGTCACTTGACTCTTCTAGTTGGGAGGGGTGTTGACTTAGCCAGTCTCTGATCACTGTTGGGACTATTTCAAGATGTTCGTAACCACACAGAACACTGCAGGGTGTGTTCTTTTTGAAGTCTTTTGTATCAATGAAGCATGTTCTTTGTGAAAAAAATCTTGGAGCCAAAATTTTGGAGCCAAATTTTGCCTGCTTTTTGAAATTGCTTTTATACAATGGTGAATTGCTCTGCAGCAAAACCATTCCAAGTGATTCTTCTAACATCACTGTCCAGGAGTGTCTAGTTCTTTTTATTTTTTTTTAAAGTATTTATTTTCTAGTTACTTTTACAACTTGCTTGTTTAATAGTTCAATAGATGCATCTCATTGTTGTTTCAAATAGCATCTTGTAATTGCAGAAGACACAGACAGAAACTTAATTTTTCCTTATGTAAGCTGGCTACTTCCTCGAATGCTTTTGGTAGTTTCTTCTTTTATATTATTGCTTTGTAGGAAATATCTATACATGTAAAGTGTCAGGATTGTCTAGTCAGCCTAGCTACCTGGGAAGTTGAGGTGGGAACACTTGAGCTCACAAGTTTGAGATCAACCTGGGCAATATAGTGTGAGACCCTGTCTCCAGAAATAGGAAGAAGATGGGAATGGGGTATACAGGCACAGCTCTGTGGAAGAGACTAGATTAAGTCATTAGTATGGAATCCCCATAGTTCATAACTGGTTGCTTTTTGGGGAGAGAGACCCAGGTGTACACTGACTTCTCAGCTCATGCCATGGTTTACACCATGTGTTCCAATGGCACTTGTGAGCTATATAAACCTCTTGCTTTAGAAAGTATCTTTCCTAAGGCATTTCATAATATACTAAGGAGCTGAGTTAAATAGTGAGGTAAAAGACTGGGTATGGTGACAGATGAGCAGGCATCCAAAGACTTTCATCTCTTACCTAGGATATACATTTTAAATAATTTCCTCTGTGCATTTTCTTTCAGTATTATTTAGTTTTAATAATTTGACATAGTTGTATCAGCTAGCCTCTTGTAAAAGGCTTGTTTTCATTATTTTAAATTATGTATAGATGTGTGTCAGCATGTGAGTATGTGCACACTGGAGCTGGAGTTATAGATAGTTCTGAACAAGGGTGCTGGGACCCAAACTCAGTCATTTGGAGAAAGAGGAGCAAATGTTCTTAACCACTGAGCCATCTCTTTTGCTATGTGTCATCCAGTCTTGATAATACACACCATTGATATTGTGCTTTGGAAGACAGTCCCCATCTGTATTAGTTGGGATCTCTAAGGACAGAACTGATAGAATGAACTTACACACACACACACACACACACACACACACACACACACCTGTTGTCCAGTCCACACCAGTCCACAAGACTGAATGTCTCAGTCCAGTCTGGTGCTGGAGTGCCAGAGAAGTCCTAGAGAGCTGCCAGTTTTCAGTCTTCACTGGAATCCTGAAGAAGTAGGTTCCAACACCAGCGAAGGAATGAGTGATGGCAAACAGTAGAAAGCCCAAACTTTCTCCTTCCCTGTCCTGTTAAGTGGGCCCAGATTTCAGTGAGTCTTCTGACCTCAAACAATCCAGATCAGATTATGTCTTCCATCTCAAATAATCCAACCAAGAAAAACCCTTGCACAGGTGTGTCCAGCTTCTTAGGGTTTTGTTAATTCCAGATGTAGTCAAGCTGACTACCAAGATTAGTCATTGCACTATCCCAAAAGTTATCATCATCCAACCAGATACAGAGTGTTTTTACTCTAGAAGATGAAGGAAAGCCAGGCAGTGGTGGTATACACCTTTAATCCCAGCACTCTGGACGCAGAGACAAGCAGATCTCCAAGTTCAAGGCCAGCCTGGTCTATAGAGCGAATTCCAGGCTTCACAGATAAACCTTGTCTCAAACAAAAAGCAACAAAAAAAGGAAAACCAACCTATGTAGAAAAGACAGACAGAGCTTGGCATGGTGGTGCATGGCTATAATGTCAGCACTTGGAAGGCAAGGCAGGAAGGTCAGGGGCTCGTTATCCTTAGCTCCACAGTGAATTTAAGTCCAGCCTAGGCTACAGGAGAATGTCTCAAAAACAAACAAACAAACAAACAAAAACCCAAAGCAAACTAACTCATACATAGGCAGAATCCCATCTCGGCAACTTAGTTCTTTTTTGAGTGTGAATTCGTGTAGTTCCCTGTGTGATCGCTTGGCTGCATGGGCTGATCTTATAGGCATAGGCAGATATTCCCATCTTTCTCAAGCTGTGTTCAAACGCACCTTACCTCTGTTAACTCAGCCTTCCGGGTGACTGACCAGCTAGTACCAGCTTGTGAACAGTTGTTAAAGAGGAATTTTGCAATCTGGTTATCCAGCCATTGCAGCCTGTGCTCCCAGTGGTGGATTTGCTCTACAGAAACAGAGAAGTGGTACAACCAGGGGCTTCCTTCCATCCATCCGTTTCTCCTGCTCTCTGCTTCCCTGGCCGTTTTTCCTGATCACCCCCAGATGAGGGTGCAACAGTGCCTCTTCTTTTCTTCCCCATAGCTTTCCCCCTCTGCTCCCCTATCCTGCTCCATTCTTGATGGGCTGGACCCAGACAGAAGGATGGAGGGAGATGTTTAGGAAGTCCTCAACAGTGTATGTTGTAAAAGGCTTCTAAGTGTTATGGCAAGGGTCCTGTGTTGGCTCTTTGACATGGGGTTCTGGATTAATGTGAGGACCCACTTACTGTAGTCTCAGACAAGATTTCCCAGTTGAATACTGGCGGAACCCCTTCCTCCTGCAACTCTTGTCTCTAGAGGAACCTCAGCTGTTTTGGGGCAGGAATCCCTTCCTGGGCCTTCAGTCACCCAGGACTGACTCCTTTAGCTTTGTGCATATTATAGCCAGATGAGCCCCCACCTGGGTACAGGACCCATAGGATTTCTGGCTCATCCTGACAACCAAGACAGAAGTGTGTTCTCTAGAGGCTGACCTTTGCCATTCCAGGCTCCAATGGGAGCTCCCATCTCTGCCCATTCTGGTCACCCCTAGTGGGGACACCTTCTAAGGCCCCCACCAAAGGCAGCAGGCAGGTTTGATGGACTGCTAGTTTTCTCTTTGCATGTCCAGTATCCCCCAGACCAGTTCTTTTGGAATAGCATGTAAAAGAAATATAAACTCATGGACTTATTTATGTACATGTGTATGTGTACATATATGTACTGCAAGTATGTGTACATACATGTATGTGTGTGTATGCACATAACTGTGGCATGTGCTATGTGTATGTGTGTGCACACATACATGTATGTGCAATAGGGAGGAGATACAACATTTCTTTCAATCACAGAGGATCCAGCAGTTTTGTTTAATCTCAGGTAGATGAAAGTGGCCTCTGAAAGCTGACATGATAAGCAATGTTCACAGTAGCAACCCAGTAGCCAGCAAATGATTTAATTCTCCTTCTCAATTGACTTGCTAAGTCTTTGTTCATGGGGCAGCTTGTTTTTGCGTTGTTGGGGTTGCTGCTGGGGTTGGATCCCTTCTGCCCGCTGCCATGAGGTCATCTGTATTTTCTCATGGTGGTTCTTCTGTTCCCTTTCCGAGAAGACTGTATTTTGTTTGCTTTTATCTTCTACAGTGGTTTAGGAAGGAGACATCTTATTTTTGAGCAGGACTAATTATCATCATTAGTTTTTGTTTGCATTCTTAAACCTGCAATTACAGACCTATCAATGTCTAGGACAACATGCTGCACTTTCTTTCCTCCTGTGGGGAAGGAGAATCTGCACAGTGTTTCCCTGCCTGTGCTCACTGAAAGTCTAGTACGAGAAACCCAGCCTTCCTTCTGAAGGCTCTCAGCAGCTCCCTTGCTTACCCTGGCCTTGCCCTCAAGCTGGGCTGATGCCTGCAAAACCTTTTCCATGACTTTGTCATTCTGGACTTTGCTGCCAGCTCTTCTGACACCTCTTCCTCACTCTACAACCCTTAGTACTGTGACATCTGATTTGGAGAACACCTCAACAGCATCTTTTCAGGAAGAGTGCATCCAAGTGCTACCCATCCCTCTGAAGTGCTTAGATGCCAGACCCATTTTCTTTTGCTCTTACTCTGGGTGATGCCTAACACCAGTTTTCTGTAGACTGGTTGGTCCCTTTTCTTTAGGAGTTCAGTGAGTTGGGGATCGGGGAGATGACAGGACAAAGAGTGTCAGTCGGGTAGCAACTGGACAGCTGCTGATTCTTCAGTCCTGGTGTCATAAGGGCTAGCAGCCCATTCTCACACTCTGGCAAGCCTGTTTCCTAGGCTCTAGGTGACTCTCAGAGCTATGCTTGTCATAATTGACCATGCAAATAACTTTTCTGGGGCTCATTTAAGATGCAGCATGTGGGGCTGGAGAGATGACTCAGTGGCTAAAAGCAGGTTCTGTGCTTGCAAAGGACACAAATTCAGTCACAGCACCCATATTAAGTAGCTCACAACAGCTTGTAACTCCAGTTCCAGAGGAATCTGAAACCTCCTTGCCTCCTGAGTACTCATATGCACATTCCACACCCCTCATACATAATTAAATAGCAAAATAGATTTATTTTGTTCTATTTATGTATGTATCTGTGTGTCTTAGTCAGGGTTACTATTGCTGTGATGAAATACCACGACCAAAAGCAACTTGGAGAGGAAAATGTTTATTTCAGTCACACTCATATAACACTTCATTATAAGAAACAATGAGGGTAGAAACTCAAGCAGGGCAGGATCTTGAAGGTAGGAACTGATGCAGAGACCATGGAAGGGTGCTGCTTACTGGCTTGCTCAACCTGCTTTTTTTTTTTTTTTTTTTTTTTTCAATAGCATCCAGGACAACCAGCCCAGGGATGGCCCCACCCACAATGGGCTGAGCCCTTCCTCATCAATCATTAGTTAAGAAAATGCTCTACCAACTTGCCTACAGCCTCGTCTTATGGAGGCATTTTCTCAGTTTAAGCTCCCTTTTGTTTAATGACTCTAGTTTGTATCAAATTGACACAAAACTAGCCAGCACAGTGTGCTACAGCTGAGTAGACCTTCAAAGGCCAGAGAAGGTGTTGGATACCCACTCTCACTCCCTTGCAGAGTTAGAGTTACCAATGGTTGTGAGTCACCCAACATGGGTACTGGAATCTAAACTCTGGTTCTCTGGAAGGGCAGAGTGTGCTCTTAACCACTGAACCATCTCTCCAGTTCCCCACTGTTATTTTATTTTTGATTATGTCTATGTCTAAGCCTGTGTCTCTGTATGCAAATATGGTGGTCACTAGATTCCTACAGCTGTGGAACATCTGCAGCGTGACCAGTAGACAAGGAACTATATTTTTCATTGTTCTTAAATCAATTAAGTGTCAATATCCACAAGTGGTCCAGACCATCTCACTCTGCTCAGACAGTGTGTCTCCTCATCCTCTCCAGGGCCCATTCCACCTATTCCTGGCCCTTGAGTTCAGATTGGACTTGTTTCCCTACCTCTGTGCCCCTCTCAGATGTGGAGTTTGTTCTCTAGTCAGAACCTGAGGGCAGGACAGTTGGTCTTCTGGTCCCCAGTCTGATGACTTCCTCCAGATTCCCCAGTAGGAGGGGGAGGATTGAGAGCTTCTTGGTGGCTCGGGGGTATGGGGATGAGATGCATGCTGTCTTGCCTGGTGACACACATGACTTCTTCTCTGCCAGTGGACCCTTCTGTCTGTTTTTCTCAGCTATGGGATGGGTGCAGGTGGGATACTGATATGTAAGTAGCTCTTGGCAACAAGACCAGGAAGTAAGTGGGACAAACTTGGCTGATTTCCATCTCATTTTCTGTAGACAACTGGTGTAATGCGAGACTTACTGTCCCAGAAAATGAACCAAGCAGACAAGACAATGACATCCTTTGTATGTTTAATATGGTACAGCAGGATTTTTCCAAACCAGAGCTGGTGTCCTTGGCTCTGGGCACACCCCTCCCCAGGGCTCCAAAGACATCCTCTCACAGAATACTTAAGAGGACTCTTCACTCCTCTAACAGTGACTTCTTGAAGTGCATATATAATAAATAAATAGAAAATATACCTTTGTTCATGATGACACCTACAAGAAACATTTACATCAAAACATGCTGTGCATCCAATTCCCAAGAAAGGACCAGCTGTTTAGCCAACAGGAAGAAGAGGAACCCCTGACTAATGGCAATGCTGACCAGCAGAAAGGACAAAGCAACTTTCTAAGCAAGAAAGACATTTGTGCTACCAAGAAAATGCCTGGATATGAACTCTTGGTGGGTGGTATAGGAAAGAAGGCTTTCTGTATAGAACTCTGTACTATTCAGCTTATGTACAACCTGGAGAACTTTCCCACCGATATTTGCTGAAATGAACCGAGCCAAAGACATTTAACATTCACAGCCACCTGAAAGTGATTATTGCATCTTAAGTTGGTCACAGTGTGAGACCCTCACATTGAAAATTCAATGAAACTTAGATAAGAAAAATATGAGGTCACTTTTATCCCCTTATCATTTGCCCCCCACTCATCTCCCCAGAAGAGGCCTTTCGTCTGATGTTGGCCACTGAAGCAACCATGTCTTAGTTGGGTCTCACAGCCATTTCCTGATAGCTGGAAGACCCATTCAGTGGGGAGGAGTCCCTGGGAGTTGGCTCAGCCTGGAGACTGGACTCTGGCACTATGTCTTCTTGGCACCACTGGGCAGATTGGATCAAGAAAGTCTTTGAAAATGTTTCTGGTTGGAGAGGAAAGGGACACATGGCATTCATGAGCCCCAGGGAACCCCTGATGCCTCAGAAGAGTAGGGAACATAGATAGTTTCTACTCATTTGGGCATCTGAGCTATTTTCTCAGACAGGGTGCACACTAGCTGGACCCTGGGCTGGAGCCAACCATGCTCAGATTCTCATGAAAAGCCAATTTGTCCCACAATGAAGTATCCTGATCGCTATATATCCACTGGGCATCCCAGCACCACTGTGGAATAAAGTAGCACCAAGAGAGTTCCACAGCCATGAGTAGCCCATGCCCAAGTGTGGCAGGCAGTATGAAGAAAATGAAGGTGGCAGGGATGCCACCTAGGGGAGAGTGGGCAGTGTGCACTAAGGAGCAAGATGAAAAAGTCCTTTACAAAAGATCATTCTATTCTGGCCCTTGTCTCCTCTTGCAGCTACTTCAGGAGCACTGGACACCCGGGGCAAGTTGCTGAGGCTGTGTGATGTGGCAGTGTGAGCTGAGATTGGGGTTCACGGACTGGCCATGTGCTTCTTTCCCATCTCAGTTCTCATTCTCCTCAGATGCAGCTGCAAATCTCTAGACTAGGTGGTCCTTGAGGAGTCCCCAAGATCCTTTCCATCTCTGACACCCTTGGTTCACTGTGGTGTGAGCATGATCAGATATTCTGGAATCTTCTGCTCAGCTCTTGGCTGAAGTGCACCGGAGGCCTGTGAACTTCACTCTGCCCTCTCAATGTCAGAGGGGACTGGCTGAAGAGCAACCTGCACTAGGTTCTGTACATCGTAGCTCAGCCCCCTTTCTCTCTGCTGACCTTGCCTCTCCATCACAAGCGGGTCAGCTGTGGAGGGTCAGAGGTGACCTGCCGTGACTCGGATGCAGCTAGGGAGTGGCAGGAAACCATGCCAGGGGCCACATCATGTCTCTCTTTTCCAGTTCTGTCCTTCGCTCCTGCCAGTACCACAGCATCCCAGAAGAAGCCTTCCCCCATGTTCCTGGGTGGTGTGAACTTCCCCTCCTCCGAGCTACTACTGCTCAACTGTGTCACTTCTGTCTGGACTCTCAGCCTGGTATCTGAGTATACTGAGACCTGGCTGCCTGTCATCTGCTGACACAAGACCCCCAAGTGTGAACTTTCACCTCTCTATCCCTATATCATGAGCACTCATAATGGAGATGCCAGCTATGATGATTACGTCTACTGCTGGACTCCAGGCACAGAGCAAAACACTGTAGAGTTCTGCAATCCCAGGAAGGGCTTCCAGGAGCCACCTAGCCCCCACTCCAATGTGTCAGCTGAAGTCTCTCGAAAAGGGACCCCCCTCCAGACAGAGAACTCCATCTCCTCCCCAGCACAGTCTGCCACCCTGGCCAGCTCTGTCTGCATGCCAGCTCCTAATCCCAAGAAGCCCTACCTTACAGGAGTAAAGATGTCCTCCCCTCCCCATCTGCCACTTAATGTGTCTGCAAGTGACTGTAGAAATCAGTGAGTGGTCCCATCATCTGGACCACCTCCTATCTGGGTTCACATTCCTGCCCAAGTGGCCATTTGCTGCCAGTACAGCCCAGGTCTCTGTATGGTCCGCACACCTCTACTGTTGAGGCACAGACAGGAGAGAAGCACCCAAGAGGAGGTTGTGGCATCAGCCAGCACAGCCCAGCTGCTGTAGGTAGACTGGAGTAGGGGCAGGTGGCAGCACCAAGGTCTTTGATATCTGTCCCTTAGCCCAATGGGGCTGAAAACCAGGGGACCCAGCCATCCTGTCCCTGGCTGCTGTAGGAGTCCAGCCTAGGGTGGTAACAAGTGGTAACTGTCCTTACAACTTCTTTTTCCTCACCACAGGGATGGGAACAACTTGGAAGATTTTGGCCTTGTGTTCTTCAGTCTCCAGGGTCACCCAGCTGGGTCGAAAGCTGCCTTTGAAGCCGACAAATGCCATTTTTTCTGTAAAGTGAGGAATTGAGTGGATGAAAACGAAATTAGTAGAGAAGCGTTGCTTGCCATGCCCTAGTACTCCCCTTCAGCATCCATTGCCCCTTAGGGAAATCCCTTGCCAGCTCCATTGGGCTGTGTCCCCCTTGAGTAAGCTCTCAGCTGGCTGGTGCTGGGATTGGACATCTTTTTGTATGGGGCTTGTAGGTATCACTTGGACCTCAGTAAGGTAGAGGCTCTGTATGTTGCACGAGAGCTATGCACAGCAGAGGACAAGGTGGATGGGGAGGGCAGAGTGCTAGTAGGATTCCTGCCTGCCTTCCAGCTGACCTATGACCACCAGAAAGTCTCTGTAGCCTAAGATGTTACCAGTGAAATGGTGGAATTTATCTTCAAGATCTCATCCTCTGCTGTCATTTTGTGGCTCTAGGAGGGAAGGATCTTCCCAGGACATGAATGGCACATGGTGTGGGACTGAGTGGAACCCCAGACCTTAGGCTTCCATGCTGTGTGGTCTCTGCCCTGAACTTTGGTGACTTGGAGGTTCATGTATACACTAGGAGTGGCTGAGGCTGGAAGGCAGAGTACATCTATCATCTCTGGACAAGTACCACTTGACAATGGTCACTGTACATCTGATCCTTTGGCAATAGCATCTTAACAGATGGAAATTTGAAAATAGCCCTGGAATGTAAGGGAAAAACCTCGATTCCCTCTCTCTACTGGCTGCTATGATAGGCTGGTATCTTTCCAGATTGCTCTCTGGCTGCTGCATGGGAAAATATCTGCATGATGGGCTGCTGGCTTTGATGTTCATTATAATCAGGACACAGTTAGTCAGGGCCTGGCTCAGGAAGGCAAGGGTCCATATCCTAGCAAGCATCTCACTGTGTAACTGTTGAATTCTTCCTCTTCTGTGGAGGGAACCATGCCTGCTGCCCAAGTTACTTGTGAATGCATGAGCTAATTATTAAAAGTTCATCAAGGCTCAAGACTGGCATCAAATGGTAGCTATCATGGTAGTCACCATTCATATATCTGCTTCCTTTCATTTAAACCTCACTGAGGTCTCGCTCTGAACAATCTATGACAAGTAGCATCAAGTGGATATTTATGTCTGGCTGGCTTTATCCAGCATATCAAGGAAGTCTGGGTTGGGTCTCATTACAGAAGAGCTGTGTGGCCTTAAACAAGCATAGAGAGTCACTGGGATTTAGTTCTCTCTTCTTTTCCTGTCTTAGAAGACAAATAAGAACTGTAATAGATGCTACAAAAGCAGATATCAGCTGGACTTATGAGGAGGATGTAGACCCATGGCCAGGCTGATGCTTGGACAAAGACAGTTTCTGATGATGCTTTTAATGCATAAAGGGCCACTTGTGGAATAGAGGGGCAAATAGCTTTACAAGTATTCTTCCGGTGTCTGGTCACAGGGAATGTGCTGTAGTACAGGGATGGTAAGCAGGTGGCATCAGGCCAAGAGGCCACTGGCTATACCAAGGATTCTGGGGCTGGACCTAAGCCTAGTGGGAAAGAGTATCATGGATGCAGCAGGATAATGGTATCTCCACCCCATCTGCCCTGGTTCTGAGGTCAGCTTAGACCTCACTCTGACTTACCTTTCAACTTGAGACCTTTGTCTGCCCCAAGCTTTTCCAGTACTTTGGTCCATGGGCCTCTGGTGTTGTATCTGCCCTTCGATGCCATAAGAATGATGGAACTGAGGGAAAAGGAACTGGTCAGATGACAGGAATGAGAGGAAACTGCAGTGAGGGGTATGTGGGAGGGATGCTGGCCTTCAGTAGAGCCTGTGGTGGCCATGCCTGAGCATGGCCAGGGATCTGAGAAAGGATATCCTTCCCTCTGTCTTGTCCTGATGGGAGATGCCAGACCCTCTCTCTGGTAAGATAAGACCACATGGAAACACTTAGATTAATAGAAATGGGTTAATATTTAAGACAGAGCTAGCCAATAAGAAATGCTAGTAACAGGCTAACAGCTTTATAAATAATACAGCCTCTCTGTGTGTTATTTGGGGCTGACACAGCTGTGGGACCAGGCTGGCAGGAAAACTACTCGTAACATTATCCAGTATACTCTTTCGTTTCAGTGATGAGTATTCCCCAACATCTGCCCACATCTGGTGTTCCTGGCCTCTCATTACTTTTACATGTATGTCAACAAGCAGGAGAGAGAATTGTGAGGATCATGCTGTCTCAGGATGCTATACCAGTGCGACTTTACAGTGTAGCTTCACAGGACTCTCTCTCTCTCTCTCTCCCTCTCTCTCTCTCTCTCTCTTACAAAATAGTTTCATCTAAGACATTGCATTTCCACTCAAGATACATTAAAGTGGTAGTTTGAATGTAATTGATGCTCAAAATCTCACAGGAGTGACACTAATAGAAGGCGTGGCTTTGTTAGAGTGGGTATGGCCTTGTTGGAGGAAGTGTGTCACTGTGGGGGTGGGCTTTGAGGTTTCCTATGCTCAGGATCCCACCCACTGTGTCAGTTGACTTCCTGTTGCCTGCAAGATGTAGGACTCTTAGCTATACCTCTAGCACCACATCTGCCTGTGTGCCTCCATGCTCCCTGACATGGTGATAATGGGCTGAACCCCTGAAACTATAAACAAGCCACCCCAATTAAATGTTTTCTTCATAGGAGTTGCCATGGTCATGGTGTATCTTCACAATAATAAATACCCTAACCAATACAATTGCTCATAAAGTTCAGTACTATTTCATTTCTTTGTGAATAGTTATGTATTTCTGTTTCCTTCTTTACCTCCTCCCTCCCCCTTTTCCTTCTTTCTGATTTTTTTTTTTTAAAAGACAGGGTATGACTATGTGACCCTGGATGGCCTGGAAATTACTATGTAGATCAGGCTAGCCTCAAAACTCACAGAGACCCACCTGGCCTCTAGGCATACATTACCATGCCCAGCTGACATGTACTTCTTCATTAAAGTAATCTCAACTATGTTTGGGATAAAGGCCAATAGAAACGTGGTGATAGAAAAAGCCAAGACAGCTAGAAGGGAGCAAAAAAGGAATGGGAATGGAGACACAAGGGAAGAGGAGGGAGCGGTCATCAAACTGCAAAGCATCATGAATGCCTGACAGCAGGGAGCCTTGGAAACCCGCTACAGTAGCTCTACTTGGGAGTTCTTAAGGACCATGCTGCCAACTCACAGCAGACCTTCTGACCTACAAGCTTAGTCCCCACAAGATCTTGGCTAAGTTTGTAAGAACAGCGACCACAGCCATGCAAGGTTCCCAGTGGAGCCCATGTTTCTCTTTTTTTTTTTCTTCCTGTCTTTGTGTGTGGATCTTTGTGTTGTGCATATAGTGGACAGAGGAGGGTGTCAGATGTCCTGTTCTACCATTCTCCACCTTATACCCTTGAGACAGAATCACTGAATCTTCTGCGAGGCTGACTGCCTGCAAACCCGAGCAGTCCTCCTGTCTCTGTCTCCTAAAGGTTACAGGCGCAGGTGTGGCCATGACTGGCCTTTTACACTGGTGCCGGCCTAAGTGCAGGTCCTAATGTTTGCACAGCAAGTGTGGAGCCACGGTTGTGTGTTAGTGGTTTCTGTGGATGACACTGGGCTTTGTACAGCTCAGCCTCCTCTCAGCTGCAGGAAGAGTGTGGCCCAGTTTGAGAGCATTCTGGGAAGGACACTATGTAGTCATTGCATTTCCAGAATGGCCTCTGTTGTGTGTCACCACCCTCCCTCATCAGGTAAGATCAGCCTGGTGATATGAATGGGAGATTGACCAAACACTTACACATTATCTGTAAGGGCTTCCCAGAGGTGTTACTCTGGAGGGCAGGGGGCAGAAGCCAGGACCCAATTTGCAAAAGTCTAGGTGAGGAGTGGGCAGTCTGTTCATACTGCTTTGGACTGTATTTAGTTCCCAGTGCTAAGAAAATAGCCTCTGTAGTGGCAGACTCATGCTGGGCCAGACATGGGGAGTGAGCACTGACCTCAGGATAGAAACAGGGAAGAAGCTTCATGGGGTTTTGACTCCCAACTCAATGGAATTCTGTAACCACAGACCACAGTCCAGACATGGAAAAATTGTATGGGATCCTGGAACTTGCTATCACCTCCAATTTTGTTCCACTGGGGGCAGAAGGAAAGCTAGTGTGCAATAGGGGAAAATGGGAAGGCAGCTGGGAGGCTGTCTTGGGCTCTTTAAGAAGGCTAAAAGTGGGAGGTCCAAGGGATTGGCAAGGTGAGGCCCATTAATGAGAAAGGATTCATTGCTAACACATCCAGGCTCTGCTCCCAGGAGGAAATTTCCCCATTGTTCAGACTCAGAATAAACACTGAAGACCTGTGGCACTAAACTCAAAGCAAGGTCTTACACTTAGGGTGGCATTTGGGTCATCTGACAGAAGTGGGATAGGGAGACAGGCTTGCTTAGCAAGCAGCCTTCTGGTATGCTTTATATCAGGAACTCACACAGGTGGAAGGTCAGAGGGGGCTCCCGGAAACTATTCTCAGTGTCTGTGGTGTGAGCTGCTGGGATGCTAGGGCCAGTGATGGACCTGCGGGTAGGTGAAGGAGGGTGGAATAGGCCTAGGCTGGGTCTGAGTCACAGAACAGAAGCATCTCTCCAGGCCCACACAATTGCTGCTTCCCAGGAGGCCTGGGAGGGGTTGGAGGGTACTCATTCCTGTCTGTGTATCCACTGTCAGTCAAAGACTGACTGAGACCGAGACTACATTTCTCCAGGGATGTGTAAAGGCTGCAAGGAGCCCCACACCCCATTCAACAGAACACTCTGGGTTCTACTTATCACTCTCAGCTTCTGCACTCTGGTTCGTTTAAAGAAAAGGTCCTGTGGCCTACTGATCTCTAGATGATAAATGCACTTTCCCAACGTGGAAAGTTGTATTCTTTTGCATGAATCTGTACGTGAAAACTAAACCTAATGCTAATGTGCATGCTTGTCTTGCAAGCACAAGGACCTGAGTTTGACATCAGAACCCATGTAAAACAAAGCCAGGTGTGGTGGCACCTGTGTCTGTAATCTCAGCGCTAGGGAAATGGAAACAAGCGTCAGATTCCTGGGGCTTGCTAGTCAGTCAATCTTACCTACGTGGAAAGTTCAGACCAATGAGAGACCTTTTTGCAAAAACAAACAAAAACAACAAAAATCACAAGTGCCTAAAGAATGACACCTAAGGTTGTCTTTGGCTTCCATGCACATTGTGTGCACACCCATATACACCTATACCCATTTGCTTCCACATACATACACACAAATATGATGGGACAGGAACACTGCATGTGAGAAGAACAGACACAAAATGTGACCAAGCAAAACTTGTTCTCCAGAATCACACATGGAGCCAGTTCCCCCAGGGCCCTGAAAGTACATCTGGAAGGGCACTTGCCTTCATTCCTTAACTATTTATGAAGACCCTAGGTGTCACAGGTGCCACATGACTTGCACAGGCTTTTTTTCCACCAGCCTGTGCCTACAAAGATTTTCACACCCACATTACAGTTCAGGGACTCAACAAGCATAAGTTAAAGTCTGTTATGGAGCCAACATCAAAAAGTCTGATTCCTTGACAGGGCATCCATCAAGGGTCCCAGTTCTGGTTCAAGCAGTGCCCCAGTGGAGAAAGGTGGATGGACAGGAAAATACTTCAGGGAGGAGAATACAGATGTGCTAGACTTGGAAAGAGGTGAGGAGAAGCTACTGAGAATCCTAACATTTTAGGACACCAGGGAGGGAGCAGGTGGGAGGTCAATGGACTGTTTTAGCATATGGGGTGAATGAAAGATGTTCAGTATTAAGCTCAGATTCTGGTCTAAAGGTCTGGAAGGATGATAGTTTAGAAAAAAACAAAAGCAAAAACAAAAACTAAAACAAACAGAAGGAATGGGTGACCTGGAGGATTCAAAGATAAAAGGGAGAGACAAGGGGTTGAGAATTTAGTTCCATGAGAGACATCTAGGTGGCAGCCTCTAGGCAGCCATTGGGTAGGAGCGTTTGGGGTTTAGGAAAGAGATCCAAGCTGGAGAACTTCAGTAGCCACCAGCATTTGGATCCTATTGGAGGTGTGGGTGGGGATGAGATCATCTCAGTCGGGGTTGGAGGGTCAGGCAGCCTTCCAAGGTGTGAGGCAGCAGTCTTCTGTGCCTCAGCCTGACCTATATCTACAGCAGCCCTGCCTCTAGCATAAGCAGCAACTGGCATGTAGGTCTCCCCATCCAGTAGGCACAGATCATCATGAGAGGTTGGGCATGAGGGACAGGGCCCTAGCCAGGAATCTGTTGTGTCACTGGACAGACCAGAAGCTGAGACATAGACTCACTTGTCAGGGATAGCTGCCACGTAGTTGAAGAGCTGCCAAGGTATACCCTGTAGGATGGCATTTCTGAAGCTCCCATGGCTCACCACATGACCTCGGTTCCCATCAATTACCACTACCTGGATGCCATCTTCTGAGCAAGGGTACTTCCTCCCATCCACCTGCAGGGCCAAAGCAATACAGAGATGCATGAGGGATCCTGGGGCATCTGAGGTCCCAGGTTCTCCTTCCTGTATGGTTCCTATGTAGACACTAAAGACAGAGTTTGGTTACACAGCTGCTCAATTTATGAGACTCCTTCACATCATTTTCCTGTGCTATCTGTGTGTTTGAACAGTGAAGCCTCCAAAAGATATGACCACTAGGAACCTGTGAGTTTGACTTTATTTAGAAATGGTGTTTCTGAAGATGTCTTAATGACATACAGATGTGACCATATTAGGGCAGGGGCATCCAGAATGTTTGGGGCAGGCACTAAATCCAATTATGGGGGTCCCCTAGGAAGGAAGGTGAGAGATGTGAGATAGGCACAATGGGTGGAGGGCCTCATGAAGGTGGATCAAAGATGTCAGTGAAGTATCTCTAATCCAGAGGTCCTCAGAGCTACTGGAAGTTAGAGGAAGCTTGCTTGCTTCCTGAACTGAATGAGAATAACTGTCCTTTGCTTTAACATAGGCAACTTATCCCAACACCAACTGTTATAGTTTAACCTGACATGCCCCCACAGGCTCATGTTTGATCATTTGCTCCCCCTGGTGAGGATGCTTCAGGAGCACGGGGAGCTTTCAGGAGGTAGAATCTGGCTGGAGTTGGTCTTTAATAGTTATGCCTGACCCCTAGTTTCTGTAGTCTCTGCCTCTCTCTTGGTTTCCTGGTCCTCCACAAGGTCAACAGCCTCTGCTCTATGTGTAGGTATGGTGGTCTGAATGAGAATGGTCCTCCCATAAGTCCATACCTGTAAATGCTTGGTGGGACTGATTGGGAAGGATTAGGAGGTGTGGCCTTGTTAGAGGAGGTGTCACTAGGGACAGACTTTGAGGTTTCAAAAGGCCTCCCACCATTCTCAATGTCTCTTTCTGCCTCCTGCTAGTGGATCAAGATGGAAGCTCTCAGATGTTCCTACCATCATACCTTTCCCCATTGCTATGAACTCTAGCCCTCTGAAACTATAAGCCCCAAATTAAACACTTCCATTTATAAGTTGCCTAGGTCATGGTGTTCTATCACAGCAACTGAAAAGTAGCCATAACAGCAGGTCTCTGTGAACTGGGTTGTGTTATCATACCTTCCTCCCTAAAATGGACACACACTCTCTGGAACCATGAGCCAAAATAAACCCCTCCTCCCATAAGTTACCAGCTTCTGTGTTCACAGTGAGACAGAAGTAAATAGCACACCCACTCCACCTCAGTTAGCAGCCTGGGAGCTGCAGAACCTGTGCTCACTTCAATATAAGCGAAGTCATTCCGAAGGTGGAAGTAGTGCTGCCTGGAACTTTCCATCTTCACTTCCAGGAAGTGGTCCTTTGTCTTCTAAGAAACAAACACAGAGCAGTAGTGAGGCTATGAGACAGGATGGTCTTTCTCCTCATGTGCCCTGGGCCTTGACCCAGAGCTCAGTCATGGTGCTGAGTAGGTGTCCAAGGAGGAGCTCAGCTGGATCCAAACCCCCTGGAGGCAAAGGGCCCAGCCTGCCATGGCCACTTACCAGCTGAGCTCCAACGAGCTTCTTGGGCATTGGCACATCCACCACGGCCCTCTCCATGAACCTGGGGTACGCAGCGGCTGTGCAGTCACTGATGCCCGCATTCCTTGGGATCAGGGCTTTGATCTTGATTCTCTCGCAGCCCTTCATGGAGCAGAAGGCAAATTTCTCCCTTTCGTTCTGGGCTTTTAGCTTCAAGAAGAGCAACCTATGCAC
Organism: Phodopus roborovskii; assembly: GCF_943737965.1. Taxonomy (NCBI): domain Eukaryota; kingdom Metazoa; phylum Chordata; class Mammalia; order Rodentia; family Cricetidae; genus Phodopus; species Phodopus roborovskii. The sequence continues at coordinate 9,447,680 of NW_026126625.1, forward strand.
AGAAGGAATCGGGGTGTTCCTGTGGGGCACTTAGAACCTCCTTTTCACCCAAATCAATCATGATGGCACCCACCTGTCATCTCAGCACTTGGGAATCAGAGGTGGGAGGGTCACCTCAAGTTTAAGCCCAGACTGGTCTGTACATTGAGTCAAGGCCAGACAGACTACCTAGCAAGACCTTGTCTGAAGCAAACAAATGAGCAAACAAATTTAAAAATCTGCTGGTCACCAAGGTCATATTCTGAGAGCCTTAAGTCATGGAATTGTGCCTGTCAGAGTCCTATGCAGTTGGAGGAATAAAATAAATACATTTATGAATACATCCAAGAAGAATCTGAGAATGCTGGCAAACATTTTCTGAGGACTATGTCATACAATTGTAAATTTATGTATCACCTCATTTAACCATCAACTTTACCCACTGTGTACCATTATCACACTGACTTGCCAGATGGGGAAATTGTCTTAGAGAAGTGACTGCACCACTGGGAAGTAACAGAGCCGGGAATTTTCTCATCTCATCATAGGTCCTTACTCTACTTGTCTTCAAGCTATAACTTATTCTAATAATAACTATTGGGAAGGAAGCTGGCCCATGTTCAGGGAGGCAGATTATGAGGCCGCCACAGAACTAACTTGGCGTGTGTTATTGTTGTTCATTTCAGAAAAATGCTCTCAAGTCTTGTCTGTAATATCTAATGATAAGCTCTGACTGCCTCTACACTTTTCTTTTGCGGAGCCAACTTTTAATGAGCCCACTTGGCTTTGGGCCTGTGTGCTACAGTCTACTCTACTCCAGAGTAGGGGCTCACATTGGACTCTGAATAGGTTGTTTGTTGGCTACAGGGAGGTGCTTTCCTGTGAGCTAGAATGAAGAATGTTATGGGTCTCGTTCACTAGTTGGTAACTGAGTTGTAAGGGCATGTGAGTGGTGGCTGTTGCTACTGTTGTGCTATGGTCCTCCCAGGGAATTGAGAAAAGAAGGAAACGTGAGAGAAGACCTTGATACAAGAGGCTTGGCATACATGCATACATTCGTGTATATGAGAATGTGAGAGAATGAGCCATGTCTTGGGTTTGAGCTCTTTCAAGCCACTAAACAGCAAGAACTTTTGTTCTGCCAGGTGTGATGGCACACATCTTTAATATCAGCACTGAGAAGATGAAGGCTGGTGGATCTCTTTGAGTTTGAGGCCAGCCTGTTCTACACAGTAAGTTCCAGGCTAGACAGAGCTATCTAATGAGACCCTGTCTCAAAAACACAAAAACCAAACATATACACAAACACAAAATATCTATGCACCTGGAATCAAGTAATCCCTGACTAAAATGGAAAGTATCAGACACAGGAGTCCCCAGTCAAGGCCAAGCACATAGCCAGTGTCATCTGTATGTTCCACATCATGGGGAAGCTGCAGAGATGACACCTCTTATGAAGTGTGGCCATGGTCACATCAAACCAGGGCTCCATTCCCCATCGGAATCCAAGCCAGGGACTGAGAGGCAGAAGCTGGCATGGCCCCTTAGCTCCCATACTGAACTTAACAGTGTCAGAATACTCTTGATGCCAGACCAGAGCAAGGGGAATCGGAGAGACCATCCATCCCACACACCTGTACAGATCACCCTTCTGGCCTTGATCTATAATGCATGGGTGTTCCCCTGACCTGAATGTCAGGGCCCAGGGGTGGTGAAGAAACTAGGGCTCTGGCCTCAGTGGTCCCCATGCTCCTAGAGCAGTGCTTCCAATGGCCATACTTCTTCTATACCATACTTCAGTTTGTAGTGACACCTCCCTTGGTGGAAACTGGTAAACTCTGTAGTGCAGAACACAGTTAAAACCAAGCCAGGGCCCACTTCTCACCTCGGAACTCCTTCGTCTTATCTAGATTACTTTCATTTTACCCCTAATTATGATGAGTTGATTTTCCTTTTAAAAAGAAAGACAAGCTACTCTGTTTTCTCCTCATAAGAAAAAGCAAAATGCCCATTAAATGACCGTTCACTTTTCTCCCTAGAAGGTATCTGTGGCCAGCTTCATCACTGTGGAGCATACTGGACTGCCTGAGTTGTTAGTCTGGAGTGTATGTGTTTGTGAGTGTGCATGCATGCTTGCATATGTGTGTGTTTGCACACATGCATGTGTCATCCTCAGGAGTAGTCCATATTAAATCTTAAGAAAGGGACTAACATTTTTACCTGGACTTTGCAGACTAAACTAGGCTGGCTAGTAAGCCCAAGGAACCTGCATGCCCCCCACACCTTTCCCTTTCTGGAATTTCAAATGTGTGCTGCGGTACCTGTCTTTATTATATGGCTTCTAGGGGGCTAAACTCAGGTCCTCATGTTTGCACAGCAATTACTTTGCTGGCTGAACTGTCTCTCTGGCCCTGGATTTATTTCCAGGGGAAGAGACCAAAGAGTTGCCTAGTGTCTTTGTGCAGACACTGTGCTTCTGTTGTGTCCCTGTTGACCAGGACCCAGTGAAGGTCAGCAGAAGTTGGGGGGCTCAGGGTGTAGATAGTCCTAGGCTCAGAGCCAGCTGGGCTAGGTTTGTGCTATGGCCCCTGACCAAGTCACTCTGTACTTCCAGTTTCTTCTTTTCCCACCTTCAAATTAGAATATTATTTGTTCCTTTGGGCTTGGGTAACATACCACATTGGTTTGTTTTCCTTACTCCCTTTACTTTTTTTCTGACATTTCCACTATAATCCACTTGCAGATTTAGTAGAGAGTTTATGTCTGTCCCAGTGTTTGGCTGCATTAAGTGGTTGGGGACATGGTTAGTGTCAGGGTCAAAGTGCCTAGGAAAACATCTTGTACTCATTAGTATCAACTACACTGTAGTTCTTAAGAGTTATGGGAAGACCTAGGATACATAGTGTACTGGGCCCCATTTCTGCAGGCCAAAGGAACCTCCTTACCCAGAATCCTCATCCCAGTAGTAGTGGCTCCTGCCAGGATAGCTCTGTTCCACCTTGTCCATCTGCAGGGTCCTCACAAAGGTGCCGGTCTTGGATGTTTGCTTTAGCAGGCGATTGTGAACATCTGAAAGGATGGAAAAGGTGGTGCCTCTTGGGTAGCAGAGCCCCACTCGGATCCAGTCGCCCCTAGAAAGGAAGGTAGAGTTAGTTCAAGGGTCTCCAGGTCCCAGGGCCTTTTAGCACACCACAGGATGAGTGGCCAAAGAATTCTAAGTGGGAATTTTTGAAAGAATAATTACTAAGTCGCAAAGTGTTCAAGGAGAAAAGGATGAACAATGACCACCACTGGTTGAGGAGGACCATCCGGATGGGTCATCTGTAAGCATTCAAGGGCTGATCTGGGGTGTTCTGCGTGGGTTTTGGCTGGGAAAATGGTATTCTTTCAACTGGGCTATGATTAGAGAGCACAAGCATCTGAGGGAGCATGATAGAACACGATAGAGCATGATCAGAGGGCCAGCTTAATCCTCTTTACTGCAATAGACAACTGTCTCAGGAGTACAATGGTGAGTGCATGCTACATGTAGGGAACGCTTGAATGTCAATGTACATGGCTGACCTGATGCCCTCAACCTAACTGCTTCCCTTTCTGCCGTGCTTTACATTGACAGACTTGATAGGTCCTTGAACCACCCAGGAAAGGCTGTAACCCCCCGGGGGACATGCTGGGAGGAATTATCTAGATTAGGCTAGCCTCTCATCATGCCTGTGAGAGATTTTCTTGATTAAATTAACTGAAGTGGGGAGAGCGACCCTAAGTATGGGTAACACCATTCCATTGGCTGAGGTCCTGAACTAAATAAAAAGAAGCTTGTATCTCCCTCTGCTTCCTGGCTGCAATGCGACCAGCTGCCTCAAGCTCCTGTCAACCTGATCCCCACGCCACGACAGACTTTAACCTCAAACCCTGAGCCAAAATACCTTCTTCCTTCCTTAAGTTGCTCCTGTTAGGATGTCTTACCACAGCAACAGAAAAGTAATTAAGATCCCCCCACAACCCACACACAGAGCTCTTTGTTCCTTCTCCATAAATAACAGCAGTAATGCCCTGTGGGGTTTTTTTTTTTTTCCATTTACTGAGCACTTAGTGATGCTAGATGCAGGATGAGTTATCATATACTCATTAGCTCACTACACACGCTTGGTTCACTTGGGAGGCAATAATCACCCCAAGCCTCCAAGAAGTTAGCTGTTCTGCCCAGTATACATCCTGAGTCCTTGGATTCTCAACTCTGGGTGATGATAACTTCTCTGGGTGCATCCTGCAGGGGTGACAGGGAGTAGCCTGAGGTCCTCACTAGCCATGAGGAGTTCTCACTATCGCTGCCAGAGCCACTGTCCTGGGTCATGTTATCCTGGCTGCTCTCACTCACTTGTTGAAGTTGATGAGCCAGATGGCAAGCTCAGCCGGGGCTGTCTGGTCCCAGTGGATGGTGTACCCCTTCTGCAGGGTGATGACAGGCTGATACTGCTGGTAGTGGGTGCTCCTGGTGAGGGCCCCCTCTAGGTAGAGGGGATGGCTAGGGAAGTCGTTCTTGATGATTTTCATGCGCAGGTTGCTGCTCTTGTAAGCCTGGATGTACATCTTTGAAAACCCAAAAAGGAAACATACAAAGGGGGCTGTTAGAAGGGATTGTGCCAGAGTGTCTGGTTAGCATCTGATCACCGAGGACACTTTCAGAGCTACTGTCTCTTTACAGAGCCTAAATGAAAGGAAGACCAAATAAGGGGACATCTCTCTCTGCTGATGGACACAGCATAAGCTGCACTTCGCTCAGCAGTCACTTTCTGAAATTTCCAAAAAATGACCTCTGCTGAGGAGTGGCCAGTGAAACTGCTGGGAGTTGCCTGCCAGTTACACAGTGAACTGTGGGAAATGGAGGCATGTGTGCGAGGGCAACAGAGGGGAAGAGGGGCCCCTCCTTCATTTTCCTTCCTCCTTTCCTAGCTCCTTCCTTCTTCATTCCTCCCCTCATTACAACCTTCCTTCCTTCTTTCTTTTTCCTTCTTCTTTCCATACTGGACATGAAACACCATAGGTGTAATGCAAGTACTCCATCACTAGCTATATTCCTAAGCCTCTCTTTTTGTTTGTTTGTGTTTTATTTTGAGTCAAGGAAGGTCTCACTAAGCTGCCTGCCCAAGCTGGTCTTGAAACTAATGAACTTGTAATCCTCCTGCCTCCACCTCCCTAGCAGTTGAGATGTCAGGGCCTGTAGCATCAGGCCCAGGGGAGGGGTTAAACTCAAATTCTACTGCAGATGCAATTGGCCCTTCATTGCCTATGAGAGTTTGTATGGATGTGTTGCCCAACTTCACTCTCTGCCTCTCAGCCCATAGGCCAGGTAGTGTAAGTATCAGTATCCTTCAGAGGAAAAAGCATGTTGCCTTATTCAAAAAAAAAAAAAAAAAAAAAACTGAAAATAAGACTATTAGCCACTATATCTCTAAGGAGCAAAGAGCCAAGCTCTATTTGTGATACCCTTCTGGGCTCAATGAGTAAAATGTCTGCTATTAAAGCATAAGGGCCTTTGCATGGCTCCCCAGTGCCTATGTCAAAGCTGGCATGGTTGCATGCATCTGTAACCCTAGCACTTGGGGTAGTCAGAAACAGGCGAATCCTGGGAGCTTGCTGAACATCTAGCCTCGTCAAACAATGATTTCAGGTTCAATGAGGGAGTTTATCTCAAAAAAAAAAAAAAAATAGGGTGGATAGTGAGTGGTAGAGGAAAGCATCTATTATTAACTTCTAGCTCCTATATGTGTACACTCAGGCAAAAGCACACAAACACATAATATACATATATGCACACATTACTCACACATGTCCCCTCACACACCCCCTATTCAGTTCTCTGGCTCATTCAATATTCATAAAAATAACATCTCTGCAGCTAAGGCCAAGACAGACCATTAAACCGAAGTGCAATGATTTCCCTTTGGAAGGAACATGCTCTCTTTCCCTCTAGTTCGTGTGTGTGTGTGTGCACGCGCGCGCACGCGCGCGCGTGCACACACACACACACATGTATGTTATGCATCTATAAAATATATAATATATATGCACTATATAAAATATATACATTATATAAAATGAAAAGAGAAACTCCAACATTGTCCATCCTTACAAGGCTGTTTGATGCATCAAAAGACATACAAAGTATCTTGTAAGCTTTCTGATGCCTGTCTTGTAGGACCATCAGGAAGACATGGCCATTACATATTTCCTCCTCCTCTAGTCCACTTGGCCCAGGTGCTTTCTTCCTAATCTGACAGTTTCCTCTGGCCTCTTTGTCCTCATAGATTTCATCAAAGTAATGGCAGTAATGGTCACAGGGCCATGGCAATTATTTCAGATTGTTATACTCTAAACATTGTATAGCACTGTTTTCATGTGTTAGCCATGGGTCGTGAGTGCCCACTGAGTCCTGGACATGAGGACAGTGTGTCCCAGGAACCAGTTTTAAAATGCTATTTTAATTAATTTAAATCTCAAAATGCAGATCTGAGTCACGACATCAATCAGTCAATAAATTTCAAAACAAGAGCAGGGAAAAAACAGTTTTCTTCTTGTTAAATACAACTTGATAGTTTCAGTAGGTCTCTGTATTACTTTGCTGAGAACTGGCATTTCAAAAGAAATGAGCCAGGGGTCTATAGCAATGGTTCAGCAGTTAAGAGCACCATCGCTCTTCCAGAGGACCTGGGTTCAGTTCCCAGCACCTACTGAGTGGTTCACAACTGCCATCACTCTAGTCCAGAGGACCTGGTACCTCCTTCTGATCTCCGTGGGCACCTGCATACACATGGTTCATAGACATACCTGTAGGCAAAGCACTCATACACATAAATAAAATAAACATTTAAAGGAAGAAGTGGCCTAGAAATGTGGGATAAAAGTGGAAGTTTGAAGTCTCATTTTTTTTTTTTAAACCTTTTAACATGACTACCAGGAAAGTTATGGCTCACATTATATTTCTATTCCTAAAAAGGGGCAGGAGAAGGATTTTATTTGTCTCATCTGAAATCATTAATACAACATCATTAAATTTCAGCTTTTAGCTCAAGCTCAAACACGAAGAGACTGAGGCTTCAAGGGTGTAAGCTAAAGGTCAACAATTAGTAAGTGTGCAACCTGACACGAAGTACCCAGTGCAGTGTGTTGACTGTGAAAATCCTGTGGAACGGGAGTGAGGGGCAGAAAACATAAGGGAAGAAAATCCTGCATCGTTCTTGGCCCAACACGGAGCTGGATACACACCAGGCTCTCTGAGTTCTTGTCATGTGAGTGAGTGAGTGAGTGAGTGAGTGAGTGAGTGAGTGAGTGAGTGAGTGGCTTAGGGTATCATCCCCACCTGTGCATAGTGCCCACTGCAGATGGCCCCTCTCCAGTCTGGGACGTTGATGCAGTCTGGATGTCGAACCAGCCAGTTGTCATCCTTAGTGAGGTAGGAGCCAGGATACTCCGACACAGAGCCATCTACATCGTGGAACACAGATGTCTTGTCCCCATCCATGTCCAGCTGGTTGAACCAGGGCCCAGGCTCTCCGAAGAACACTCTGGAAGTAATCTGAACAGAGCCCAGAAAAATAAGGCTGGGCCTGAAGGTGAATGGAAACTGTAGCTGTCATCAGGCCAGGGGAAAGTTTCCAGTTTCCGCTGACATTACTAAGTAATCAGACAGAGGCTGACCTTGGGTGCTAGAGGAAACCACATAACTGACCATCTCATGGAACTTGAAAAACAGTCAGGGTGGCACTGCCTCAACTCTGAAAACTAGCATACAGTTTTGGTTTTACTTACTATAGGTAGGTCTGGCTGCTGTGGTGACCTTGGAGGCTGGTCTGGTAGAGGAAGGGCTTAGGAGTGAGTGAGTATGAGTGTTCTGATGAATGAACTGGACAGGAATGGGTGGTGAGTGCTTGTATGGTGCGCATGTGTACCAGCAGTATGTAAGGTGTGATTGTGTGAGAATGTGCATGAGCTTGTGAGTGTGTGGTAGATTTAAGGAGGGAAGCCTCATAGTGCAAGCCATGGGATATCTCTGTGACTGGCCCTCAGGGCCCTCAGAGGTCTGAATGAAGAAATTAAGTAACTTAAATTTCATGTTTTCTCAGAGGCCCTACTAGTGACTGGGCAGAAAGGCAAAGGCAGTAGTAGGAAGGAGGAAGACGATTGAGGAGGAGGAGGACAAAGAGCAGAGAAGTGGGAGTGAAAGGTTTGAGAGACCACAGGCTACAGATAGTGAAAAGCAGCATGCCCCACAGGCAGCCTTGGCCTGCTCTCCTGACCTCAGCTCATCCATCCTCTCATCTTCACCCGGGAGGCCCATTTCTACTTTCTACTTTCAGGATGGAGTTAAATGACATCTTCAGAAGACTTTCCTCGGACACTGTTGGAGTTGTGAGATGAACTGTGCCAACTCAAGTAGCCAAGTCACAACATCCAGTGTGTCAAAGGGTCTGGAGGAGCAGCTTCAGAGCCCTGACTTCATCTCTAGGTTCCTTCTGAGGTACAGATAGAAGGCCAGTGGGCATTCACCCAGACTTGACCTTTTTCTGTGACCTGAGCTTGTACTTTTCCAGTTTGGGCAGAAAGCAAACTGGGACATGGCCCAGCCGACTTGGGCTATTCCACCCTTGTGGTGGCGGTAACATCTCAATCTCCAAGCCTTGGGGGCCATGTGAGTCATCATTCATTTCCTGGCTCTGCCAGAAGCCTGTCCTGGCACCATACTCACCGGGACATCCTCAAAGGCAATGTTGGTCACATTGTTGTGAGGGCAGCTTTGCCAGGCATTGTTTAGGCGGAAGGCCAAGGCACTAGTGTGCCGGCCCTCGAGGGCCACGAACTTGCGGAAGGTGCAGTTTTGGATGTTGATAGGGCCATCATAGAACTGAATTCCTCTAATCGGAAAATTCCTGTGGAGTTAAGGAAGTCAGATGTCAGATGAACACCATGCTGTTTGTGTTTTTGAAGGTGAATGGTAAGGGCTTTTCTGAGTAAAGCTATCCCCTGATCCCCACCTCCAGCAACTCCTTCCATGGGAATCATTAAGTCAATTAACTCACTAAGAGGCACGTATGGGCACGGTGTCAATGAAAGAATGACTGCTGAAGATGGATGATGAATGTTGGGGGATGTATTGGCTGAATGGTGGATGGTGGAAAGTGGATGAATGGATCAGGTTGGATGGATGGGTAGATGGATGCTAGCTGTTAGGCAGATAGGTGCATGAATGGTGGGTACATGGCCAGATGGGTCGAGGAATGGTATGATGGACAGCTAGTTGGATAAATGAATGGTAAGTTGGTAGATAAATAAATAGCTGTCTATATCGTTGCTGGCTTGGAGACCTCTGTTTACACAGTTTCTCTACTCTTCCCATCAATGTGTCTAGTCACTAGGAAAATACTGTAAATACTTCAAGAGACTGCCAATATTCTGTCCCTTGGGAGGGGAACACTGTTAGTCATTATCGCCCTACTTTTAGTTGCTATAACAATTTAATCAGATTAAGATCCTCTGTAAGCCTATCCACCAGCAATGTGCTGGGCTTGGGAAACTGGATCAGCAATACACAGAATAGGCAATGAAAAACAAAATTGACAACGTAACTTTTCAAGGGTTGCCAGAGGCAAAGACTGTTCTTGCTAGAAAAGCAAGGCCACAGACTGACACAGGGGCTTTGAAAAGGCTTGATATGGAGTAGGGGGAGACATAGGAAGGAAGTGGGAAGAGGTGGCAGCTGGGAGACATGGAGGGACCAGGAAAGAATTAGTGGCATGGAGACTACACCCTTGCCTGGCAGTGAGGAGGGGCTCAGAGGCATCTCTCCCATTTGCTTGAGACTCTTGAGCAGGGTATGGGAAAAGGTGGCCCATGAGGGACTGGTCAGACCGCTTAGTGGCCTTTCTCAGGGCTGATCACAAATCTAGGCTTGTCATTTTCTGTGCCTAACATATTTGCTTATACCCATGTCTCTGCTTATGGCTTGACCCCTTCCATCCTCCTCCAGAGGGGACTTATGGAAGCAAGGAAATGAAGAAGTAAAGGAAGCAAGTGAAGTACCTGTCCCCAGAGAGAGGCTGTCCCCAGCTGTCCCTCGTCTTCCAGTCAGGCTCCCAGCTGTTGCATATGCTTCACAAGAAAGTCTCCACTCACCCCCAAATCTCCTTGTGGTCTCATATTTTTATTTGTAAGTGGCAATGCTGGTACCTTGAACCCTGGTTCTCATGGAGTACATCCATGCATTTCCCAGTTAAGGTGTTCAGGATCAGCACATTCTTGCTAGCTCTATGCAAATCGTGTGCTTCAGATCCTAATCTACTTCCATTCAGGCAGAATATACCTCAATCAAAACAGCACAGTCCCTTCTAGGTATCTCCCCTCAAAGGCAGTGTGAGGAACCTGCCTGAACCTGTCAGGCTACCATAGACAGGATCACCTCTGGAAGTTACCAGCATATCCTCTCCTTGGAGGTTGGTAACCTTCTAGAAAGAAATTTTAGAAATGCAGACTCAGACTCACTTTTAAATAAAAGGATCTGCCATATCCCTTTAAAATGGAAGCCAGGCCTTCCTGACAGTTTGGCCAAAGAAGACCAGGTGAATGCCTTTGAGTTTGCCTGTAGGGCATTTTGGGGGAGGCCCATGTGCAGGTTGAAAGTTTCAGTCTGTGTGTTTCTGTCCTGATTGTAGCAGCTGAACCTATTAGTTTCACAAAGAGAAAACTAAACCAATTCTAGGGCCTAAGTGGAACAAGCCTTGTCTGCATGCCAGCCTTGAGATGTGACCACCTAGGGATCATCTGTCTTTGTGTAAGATTCCAATCTGTGTGAGACATGGCTGCAGGTTTGATCACCTCTGCTCATCCTCCAGTAAGTGTAGTTTGGCCTTATTGTCTCTCTGCCATACTCAGAAGTGAATGAAAGACTTCAAGTGAGACTCAGAATCCCTCTTCTGGATACCATGCTCCCATGAAGACTGACTAGGACCATATCATGCATTTGATGGCTGTGTGCTTATTGGCATCTACTCTACATTGCTTTTGAACTTCTCTCTCCTCATCCTCATTCAGGTTGCTAGAGCACAGAAAAATTCAGAGTCAACACATAAAGGTCTCCCACTAACTTCTTTCTTTCCATGGCTGCGACTCAAGCCACACACACATAAAATGGCAGTTCCCACCATTTCAAACCTACTGGCCTATAGGGAGGGTTCTTCCGCTGTGGTCCAAGCCACCTGGGCCCCAGATTCTGTTGTCCATCATCTCTGTACCCACGTTGCCACTCTCGCCAACAAACAAGCTGTTCTTTATCTCCTGCTTGGAGCCATCATCATACGGGAAGGTTCCACCACTGCAGAAAGGAGATGTTGGGGGTGAGATGTCCAAATATAAGCTCCCACAGAAGGCCACTCACAATGGCAGTTACTCTTACCTGGCCAGGGTCAGGCCGATGCCATTATCAGCAAACCTGGGGACAAGAGCAGACAGTCAGCACATGCTCTCATTTTAACAGTCAGTGAGATTGTAGGAAGGAAGGACCCTTCTCTGTCCCTGGAGTCTCACTGTGGACACTGAGGGAGGAGTTTTGCTGGGGAAATCGTAACTTTCCACTCTACACAGAAAATGGGTATTCTGGTTCTTCTTCATAGATTTAGAATTCCTTGGATCATATGGTGGAGAGCTGGAAAATGTACCCCACACTGGCAGGGACCCCTCAATGTTCAGCATTTGGGGCATGGAACATTAGCTGCAGGAATACTGACCTCACAGTCCTTCCTTACCAGCCCACCTCTGGTTGAGCCCCCGGGGCCTGTGGGGTTGATCAGGAGACATGGAGGGAGGGTGATTTCTCACCGTCAGGACCAGCACTGGCTGAAGGTAGACCATGTGGAAACTACTTACTCTTAGCCATGATAAGGAACTCAAATAGCTAATTTCCAAGTTTCCTCAAAGCTAGGGAGGTTCCATCCCTGAGAAGAGCAAGAAGGAACCTCATAATTGCACCATGTTGACCACAGCTGTTCCCCAGAAACACTCCTGATATTAGGGTTCAGCATAAGCAGGTTTCTGGAGGCAGCTGTGCCTGCCTTGTAAAGGAGCTGGACTTTGGATCTGTGTTGTCTTCACTCCTTTCCTCTTTTCCCTTCCTGTCCAGGACATCCCAAGGGACTCATCTCCTCCAGGTGTCATTTTCACTCACCACCTGCTACTTTTTGAATCTCCCATGGCTTCATGTCTCCTATAAGCCCAAGGCCAGGTCTTACCCTGGGACAGAAGGCCCAATCCTCTGTTCCCTTCTATGTCAGCCACACCGGGTGATCCTGGTTTCGACAAGCTCCTTGGTTCCCAACACACTTGATGCTCCCTTTCAGAATGCTCTGCTTCCCCTTCAAAGATCTATCTATTCAAACCAACAGCCAAGGCTCACCATGGGTACCAGGCTCTCTAGCTCTTTCCTACTCTCTGCCCCCAGCTTTTCCTCCTTCTCAGTATCTCCGGGTGCTTTGCTAAGTTTCTCTATGCTCTGCTATGACACTAGGGACCTCATAGCTTCCCTCTCCCCTCATCTGCTGGGGACTCTAAGACAAGACATTGCCATATCTTGTCTTTGGAAGATCTGTGGCGTTTTCACTGCAAACTTTATGAGCATCTCCATCTCAACGCATCTAAAAACACAGCCACCCATGCCTGCTCTCTATGCTGAAGGCTGGGGTTTAGCCACACTCTCCTTTCTATGATTCCTTCTCACCTGGACTGGGGTGTGGTATTCCATTTGGAGTTCCATTTTCAATCTCCAGGAGTAGTACCCTCTCCCATCCTCACCTGCATTCAGGGATACTAGAGCCCCCACCCCTGTCCCAATTCCCCCAATGCCCTAAGTCCCAGAAAAAACCATTCTGTCAGCTCTGGACCATGTAAACGCTGTCTACTTGTGGGACCTCAACCCTAGTGCCAGCCAGACTTTGAGCTTCTTTAGAATGTCTGGTAGAGGACAAGAAGATGCTCTCTCATTGGCAGGTGCTTCATAGCTACATAATTTTCCTTTCAGAAGGAGAATCATGTTTGGCATCAGACTTCTGGGGACTTTACATTATGAGCCAAGGACTTTACATCATGAGCCAATGTTCTGGGCCCTTTTTGTTGGGCTTATGTCACCAAGCATCAAGTCTCATTTTCATCACTCATTAGCTATGTGATATGAGACCCTCCTAACTGAGCCTGAGTTTATCATCAATAGAGCCAGGATTGTGCATTTAAAAAATTTTCATTCTTGAGAAATGTGGTAAGAAAGAAATAAAACCAAAGTTTAGGGGCACAGTGAGAGGCCAGCACGGTAACTTTTTTCCTTCCCGCACTGACCATGGACCGTGAAAAAGAGAGTCCCCATGAGTAACTTAGCATTCAGCACTGTGGGTGAATCTGTTGTCCTGCTGTGGGTTTTTCTCCCCGGCCACTGTCTGCGGCCACCCTATGTCCCTGTCTTTCTATGGAGCAGAGAGCTGAATGTCAGTGTGTTTAGAATCTCTGTGCCTTGCTCACTCTTCAGTCTGGGGAAGGAGCATTACACCTCTTTTGTGTCATTGTAACCTTGCCTTCCAGACTCACCGGCAGCTGTCCAGCCACACATCCCCACCCCGCAGCCAGGCTCCATGATCCTGGTTCTTGTAAGCAGTGAAATGGCGGATGATGGCCGGCTCCCGGGGTTTCAGCGGGTCTGCATCCTGGTGCGGGCTGTACCTGGAGCATGGGAAGACACAGGTGGTATTCCTTCTGGCCTCTGTATCTTGCTTCCACTCACAGGTCTCCAGTTGTCTCTGACACCACAGAAACCCATTGGCACAGTAGGCTCTAACATGAACACTCTGAGTTTCTCCCAGAGGCAGGAGATCCCATCTCCAGAGCCCAGCTCCTTGCAGGAGACAGACAAGGGGTCCTACTTTTGCGAATGACCCTGAAGTTTCAACAACTTCTTATGTTTTCTTTGAGACAGGGTTTCACTATGTAGCCTCTGCTGACCTAGAACTCACTTGTGCAGAACATGCTGACGTTGAACTCACAGACATCTCCCCGCTTCTGCCTTTTAGGTGCTGGATGGAATTAAATTTGTGTGCCACTCTGCCCAGCCTTGGCAACATTTTAAAAACAGCCTCTGGTCTTCAGCTAAGCTTTGGCTTGACTTATCAGCCTGGCCATCAGATTCCTTATCATCAAAGTGGCAGTTAATGCTTCCTTTCTGATCATCTTTGTATCCTAGCCCAGCCTGTCACAGCTCTGGCCATTCCTACTGTTGTACGGTCCTGGTTCTTCAGAGGAATCTGGAAAGTGCTAGGAATTTCAGTCTCCCTTTGGCTTAGTTTCATTTCATTCAGACTTAGTTTAGATTTCTAGCACAGTACTCTATCTCAACAACTGACTTAATGCCAGCTAGCAAGCACTCATTAGGTGAAGAAATGCATGGCCAGAGCAGAAGACAAGGAAGCAAGCTGAGAGGTCCAATGGGATGGGTCATCCCAAAGGTTATTACCTGGCAGAGATGATGGAGAGGAAGGGTCGCTTGTCCTTCGCTGAAGCCTCAGTAGTCTTGACTCCATTGTCTATGATCATGCCAGCCTTGGGGGGGGGGGGGAAGGACACAATGGCTACCACTGTTGCCCACAGCCATAAGTACCAGCCTAGGCACATGCTTTCGAATATGACTGTAAACCCAGCATGATTCTCAGACTGTGTCCATGGGAGTAGGGTCTACAGTGAGGGCTGAAGAAAGCCTACCTCACTCTGCATCTCTCTGATCAGATCTGGGGAAGGTCATCTGCGGAGGTGTGATAAAGAAATTGGGGTCTAAGAGTGTCTAACCTGGAGTCACATAGACAATTCTTCATTCAGAGCTCACAGTACTTCAGAGAGTTTCTATCCCAGACCCCCAAACAAGGGCTACAAGTGTGTACTCAGAGGAGAAAGGCGAACTTTTTTTTTTTTTTTTTTTTAATTTTGAGGCAGGGTCTCAGGTAACCCAGGCTGGCATCAGACTTGCTATGTAACCAAGGATGAGTCTGAATTTCTGATTCCCCTGCTTAAGCCTAGAGTGCTGGGATTATAGGTCTGTACCATCATGTCTAGTTTGTATGCAAACCCAGGGCTTCATGTACACCAAGCAAACACTTTACCAACTGAACTGCATCCCCAGCTCTGAGACTGGTGGCTTTTTCTTTTCTTTCTTTATCTTTTTTTTTTTTTTTTTTTTGGTTTGTTTGGTGTGTGTGTGTGTGTGTGTGTGTGTGTGTGTGTGTGTGTGTGTGTGTGTGCCAAAGCTGGCCACTTTACAGCCACCAAGTGGGAGGAAATGGAGGCTGTAGTTCTAAAAGCCACCATCCAATCCCTTTCACTCCCATATCCCCTTGGTTTCTTAGGAGAGCTTGTACCAGTCCCCTCCCCCTATTCAGGCTACTATTTGCTCTCTGGCTGGCTTTAACTTAACAACAGTGATGACAGGAGTTTTGGCTCTTGGCTCTATTCTCCCAGACTGTGCCATTTGGCAAATCCCTCACCTCTTTGGTTAGTCATATCATTATCTGTAAAGATGGCTGATAATACCTGCTTCACAGAGTGGCTATGGAAACCGAAACAGATGCCTGACAGATGACTCCATGAGGTGGGTGTGGTGTCAAGCCTGGCTGGGGAGAAGCACCCAGGATGTGGACCCTGTGCTCAGACTGTCAAGCTGGCCCAGCTGTAGAATCTCTCTTTCTCCCAGGCTTTCTCTGACAAAAAAGGCCCTCCTGCTCTCCTAAGTGCTAGTGTCCCCACTCCCACACCTGTGTGTTGACTCTGACTCAACTTCCTATTAGAGATGTTACTCTTGATTATATTGCTCCCCTTCCCAGCTTCCTATGCTACCTAGTCCTCTTGCAAGTAGGAAGTTTTCTTGAGGGTCCCGGGAATGGTGAGTCCCAAGAAGAAGCCAATGTGCTTTCTCTCTTTCTCCAACAGTGATATGGTCCATGAAATGGCATCCATGAAATGCCTCAGCAGCAGCTCCTCCATCCACAAACTCTCCTCCACACTCTGGAACTGTCCTCCCTGCTTAGGCTCTGAGACAATTTAGGAGATGCCTCCTTTCTCCTCATGGCTCTCCTCTCAACACTGGTTTTTGTCGCTTTGCCTCCAGCTTTCAGCTCAGATCGGCTCTGAGCCTTTATTGCTTCTTTTTGTCATTTCCCAGGCTCAACATTTTCAAACAGACTTTGTGTGTGCATGTGGAGACCAGTGACTCCTATTGCTTTCTGTTGTTGTTATTTTGATACAGGGCCTTTCAACGAACCTGGAGTTTGCTGGCTAACTGGCTGCCAGAGGGATTTTGGGATCTGGCTTTGGGATCTGCCTATTTCTGCCTTTCTACCAAGATACAAACTCTTGTTTTCATGCCTGTACAGCAAGAACTTTAAACACTTAGATATCTTACTAGCTCTCCAAAACAACCTTTTGTTTGACCCTGAATTTACCCATTCCTCTCTGGAGGTACCAATTTCCTTGTCTGCATTGTCTATAATTGGACCAGACATCATCCTCATGTACTAGGACCATCTTGGCCCACAGAGTGTTGTCATCTTTAATCTCAGCCTTGCCCCAAACTCTCTTGGTGTGTCCAACAATTGTCCTTACGGGAAAGTTCTTGACATACTGAAGTTCCAGGCATCACAATCCTTCTACCTTTTACTCTAGCATCTAGTTTGGAGCAGGTTACACACTGGTACTCAGAAAAGGGGGGGGCAAGCAGTGAAGGTGGTCAAGGACTTTCTTATTTTCTGTCTGCTGACTAAGCCCTCACAGAAGGGGCCACCTACTTCCCAGCAAGAAGGGAGAAAGTCTGGGATGCCAGTGCCACCTCAGAACCATAGCCAGACTTCCCTTAGTCCATGACCAGGCCTAATTTATAGTCAACATCACTGTCACCTACAAACGGATCATGAAATCAAGCTGATGGCCAACCCAGCATCCTCCAGGAGGGGAAGGCACACCTTGTTCCTTTGGTTAGGTAGATGCTGTGAGTGACAAGGCAGGCCCTCAAAGGAGACTTGTGGTGAGTGGTCAGTAACCTGCAGGCCTTGGGAGGCTGCTCTGGACCCATGGGAAGAATGTTTTTTCCAGGCACTAATCATCTGCAGGTTGGGGTAGGGGAATGAACAGGCTGGCCGTAGCAAGGTAGCATGGAGACACTTACCCGGTAGTTAGAATGTGCTCTGTTGTTGTGGAATTTCCCCAGTGGAATGTGCTCTGAATAACCTGGGGAATACATCCCCACAGAGGGGCCTGTTGGCACATGGTGGAAAATGAACCAAAATCCAGTTTCCTGTTGGGGCAGGGCATAGGAGAGAGCCATAGAAATTAGTGCCAGTGAACTCCGGATTGAGTGGCCCAGACACAGGGAATGGATGTAGTACTGTGACCAGAACAGATCATCGCTGCCAGATACCACCAAATACATCTGTGTGGTCCAGTGCTTGACTGGACACTACACACCACCAAACACACCCATGTGATCCAGGGCTTGACTGGACACCACATACTACCAAACATACCCATGTAGTCCAATGTTGAATGGACAAAGCGAAAAGTTCAGGGTTACTGTAATTTTTCATTTGGCTACTTGACAGCACTCACTCTTCACAACAGCCC
Organism: Phodopus roborovskii; assembly: GCF_943737965.1. Taxonomy (NCBI): domain Eukaryota; kingdom Metazoa; phylum Chordata; class Mammalia; order Rodentia; family Cricetidae; genus Phodopus; species Phodopus roborovskii. The sequence goes on from NW_026126625.1 coordinate 9,465,347, forward strand.
TGCCTTATCTGCCACTGTTAAAACTAGTGGGTCACTGTAGAGGTTAGACTCCCTATGGATAGAGTTCCGAAAGCAACTGCTCTCAGCAATTCTTGGAGATCTGGAAGATGAGGCCCAGAAAAAGGAACAGACAGGATCAAGGTCAAGGCCCAAAGCAAAACCAGCATCAGGGGAGAGCTGTGTCAGAGCAGCTGGAACAGAACATGGTGCTTGTTGCCCAGCTGCTACCATCCAGCTCTTTGGGGCTCTGGATGCACTGGGTCTCCCTGTTGTAGCTTCCTTCCTAGCCCAGGGCATAGCCTTGACGTCAGAATCACATGGTGTTAGCTTGCAACACGGATGCATCAGGTACCATTCAAAGGAAAAAAAAAACAAAAAAAACAAAAAAAACCTCATTCTATAAAGAATTGCTGTGCATAAATTGCTTAGTAATCTGGGATGGTTTTGATACGAAGTGTCCCTGACAGGCTCATGTGCCTGAATACTAGTGATTCTAGCTTTTTTTTTGTATAACCTTTAGAAGGGGGAAATGAACTAGAGGAAGAAGGTCATTGGGGGTGGGACTTGAGGATTATAGCCTGGCTCCACTTCCTATTCTATCTTTTTTTTTTTAATTGCAAGTTTTAACGTTTATGTGTATGAGTGTTTTGTTTGTATGTATGTCTGCATACAATGCTTATTCCTGGTGCCCACAGAAGTTGGAAGAATGTATAGGATCCCCACTATGTGGGCTCTGGGAGTCAAACCAGATCCTCTGCAAAAATAAGAACTCTTAACCATGGGCCATCTCACCAGCCCCTCTTTCTGATTTTTCATCCACCCAGATGTGAACAAGCTCCCACTGTTGCAGCCATAAGTAAATCCTACCCCTTTGCCTTCCCTATTACTATGGACTGTAGTCCCTTAAGCCACAAGCCAAATGTTATGGTCACCAGGGTTATGGAGTGACAGACAGACCTGTCATTTAAAACCAAGTCATAGGACTCCCTATCTCCAGCCATAGGGAGGAGTGGTACTGAGCTCTGACTGCACACATGCCCAGGGCAGCCTCTGCCAGCTCCACCTTGCTTATTTCTGCTTACCTCGGACCCCGCAGCTGCACAGTTAATGAGGTTGTTGTTGGGATTTGCCATCCAGAAAGTGGACACAGCACTGCAGGGAGAGGACAGAGGTTAAACAGTGTCATATAAAGAACTACCAGCAAGCATTCTTGCTGCTAAGTAGTAGGAGGGCCCACGGGAGACACTAATATTAATGGAGAGAGTCTCTTGCCTGAGATCTGAGAAACCTTTGATGGATCTATTTGAGGTTTATTCTCTGACCACAAGGCAGTGAGTGCATTTAAGCTGTGCACTGCTCAGGACTGCAAGAGCTAGGTGCAGTTTGTGCTTCTATAGAAGCAGGAATGTGAGCCCAAGAAAGCAAACCTTTCTAAGGAAGCTATGTGTCTCTCCTCACCTGCCTCTCTCTGTGTCTCTGTCTTTCTGCCCATGTTTGTTTCTCTGTCTTTACATCTCTGTGTCTCTCAGCCTGTTTCTCTGTTTTTCCTCTGTCTTCTGTCTCTCTCTGTGGTCTCTGTTTTCCTGTCTGTCTGACTGTCTGTCTGCTTTTCTCTCTGTCTTTCTGTCTGTATTTTTCTATCTCTGCATTTCTTTGTGTCTCAGTGTGACACTGTTTGTGTCTCTCTCTGGCTAAAAAGAGATTCTTGTGTCCAGGCTGATGTGTACATACTGGGAGCTGATGTGGCAGCTGCTTCCTGCCCACAAAGATGCTATGTGGTACAGGGCCACAGGTGAGCCAGAGTTTTCCAGACAAAACAGTGCTAGTGAGGCGCACAGAGAAAGAGGGAGGGAGGAGGAAAGGGGGGGGGGAAGGAAGCTACTCTAGTCTAGGGACCTCACTCTGAGAAGTAGGCAGAGATGAACAGTAAGCTTTCAAAGATCCCGAGGCAGGACATTGAGTGTTCATGTTCAGCCCCTCCCACCCTTCCTCCCCCAGACACAAGTGGAGGGCATACTCTACAGTACCATGCACACACTTACTTGCAGTCCTGCCTGGGCTTAGGAATGTACCCTGGGTATGAGTCCTCTGTGATCACTTTGCACATCCTGCTGTCCCGGTCTGATGGGAGGAGAGTTCCTGACTTAACAAGGAGGCCAAGGCAGTGGTCAAAAGTGTTTCGTTCCTCTGGCCCATCTTCAGTAAAAAAGCAGTGGCCTAAAGAATTGTAGCCGACAACATCCTTGATCTGTAGGGTCAAAAAGCAATATCACTCAACAAACAAGTGCACGTGTCTGAATATTCATTTAACAAGCATGAAACAGTGCTGAACTATACCAGGCCTGAGGAGATGTGGGGGTGGGGGGCAGGGACCAGTCTGAGAGTAGACCAGGAAGAGAAAAATCTCTTCTGGTTGGATGTGCTGGGGGTGAGGCTTCAGAGGACAGGAAAAGGGATGAAAAATCAGAAGTGTGTGGGTGGTTGAAGGGGAGACTAGAGCCTACATTCTAGAGACTTATTTACTGAGTTTGCCAGGACATCCTGAGGAGGGTCTCCAGGGCCTGAGTGAGGGGGTATGGCAGCTCCCCCAGGAGACAGCACCACAGCAGGTCTGGAGGATGATTCATGAGTGTCTGCACTAATATACTTCTATAATCCCTGGAACCCAAGCTGCTTTGTTGGTCCACAATGCCCACCTGAACACTTTCACACCTCAGGCTGAAGACCAGAGAGGGCTGGTACACCAGCTACTGGGCCCCCTTCCCAGAACTACAGAGTGAATAGAAAATCAGGAAGAGCATTCTGAAGGGACACTGTGAAAGCAGAATGTGGTCTCAGTACCAGCACCAGGAGGCTCTCACACCAGCCTGCTGACTTGTCAGTCACTACAAAAAAGCGCTGGACTTGACCTCTGTCATCTGTCTCCAAGGCCCCAGAATCCTTAGACGGCCCTGTCCCAAGCCCCGGTCCCTGTTCACACTGGACTCTGATGACAGCGTCTCTCCCACATAGGCTCCTACTCTGGCTCAAACACCCCAGAGGGGAGATGCTCTCAGCTCACAAAATACAGTGGGTGAAGATGGAAGCATTTTGTGCAACTTTACTGTGTCCTTCTATCCCCAACTGTCCAGTGACTTCATCCAGTGAGATCTTCCCTGATTCTCTGTGACCTCAGATCAACCCACACCTCTTAAGGAGCAGCCACTGTGCCAGGAGATGGAAAATCTGTACACTATCCAAATGTCCCTGGCACTGACTGAAATACCAAGGCCATGCCCTCAGTCCTGGTGCCTCTACAAGGGACTGTCTTTCTCACTGTAGGGCACTCAGTAACCCTGGTCTATCCCTGTCAGATGCCAACAGCAACTCCACCACCTCCCCAACCCTGACCACACCGAGCTGTTTCCAGACTTTCATTACTCTGTAGTTCACTGAGTAGGAGGGGTGACAAAACTGTCTCTGATGGAAAAGCATTGATCCAAGGTGAACAACCCAAGTTCCTGCAGGCTCTCTCACATAGCAGGTGCCTGGTTCCCTAACTGCAGGGCCGTCAGCTGTTACACACAGCAAGCCCTCCATGGCTGGACACTGGCTGGTCTCTTAGACCTTTTCATCTCTCTGCAATCTCACACAGTCCTCTTGCAAATTTTTGTTTTAGAAATGAAGGAGATGAGGCTGAGAGAAGCTAAGCAATAATCCAAGGTCACAAAGTCCAGTGGGCAAAGCCATGGCAGGGACGTTTGTTTTTTCAGGCCTATGTGTTTTCCCTTGTAAGGGAAGACCACACTGCCTGCCTACACCAGACAAGCCCTCTGCCTCCTAAACAAGCATTCTTCCTTTAATCTTTGGCAACAGGCAAGGGCATAACCTGGAAGCCCATTCACTCCTTCAATGGGCATTTCAGCCAATGCCAAGGTCATCCAGTGGGACGCTTCCTCCTCTTCTAGTGAGAAATGAAAGCTTTTTATAAATAGCCCTGAAAGACAAGCCTGGGAGGGGATTCGGCTGCTCTTGCTGGCAGAGACCTCTAAGATCAAATTCAATGTCTGGCTTTGCAGAGAAGAAAACCATGCCCAGGGGAGGGAAGTGGGTATCCCAGAGCATTTGGTACCCTCAGAGACTCCTGTCTTCTGTCCATGGGTCTTTGTAACTTGTCCCGACTCATTTGCCCCACACTTTAGATCACATAGTCAGGAGGAGTTAAGGACATTTTTCTAACAAGCACTCAAGGAAGAGCTGGCCTCCAACATCCCTGACTGATGCTGTGAACAGAAAAGGCTTCACCGAAGAAGGAAGAGAAAGAACCACTGTCTTATACCAGTGTCTTACACATGCTATCATGTTTCAACCTTATCTCAATGGATGCCACTTGACTTGGATGTCCCAAGCCCCTTTCTTTGCAAGGACTGAACTCAGACTTGATCTCATCTTGTTTGAAACAGGGATCAACCCGCTGTTTTGAGGGAGCAATGAGTCTCATAGAGCCAGGAGAAAAGGAGGACAAGAGAGAAGGAGGCTGGGGGGAGTGCAAGAGAGAATGTACAGTTCCCATCTTTACATAGCCACAGGCTTGCTCTGTCATTTATAGTGAGTATCTCTTGTGTGACAGAGGGAATGCTAAAATCATCTTCAGATAGTTTCTCCTCAGAACATTTCACAGAATTGACTATTAGTTGTAATACACAGATGGGTAGATAGATAGATAGTAATAGTGTGTGCATAGAGAAATAGATATGGATGCCAGGTAGATAGGTAGGTAGGTAAATAATAAACAGATATTGACTACATGAATAGATAGGTAGGTAGGTAAATAATAAACAGATATTGACTACATGAATAGATAGGGAAATGAGATAGGCAGCTAAGTCAATGATAGAAGCATACAGATAGACATATCAGCTAAATATCCTCTCTATCTGTCTGTGTCCTGCCATCTTGGACAGTCCTTATATGCTAACCAGGGAGTGTCTCTCTGTCTCCCCCTCACTCTGTCTCTCTCTCTGTCTCCCCCTCTCTCTCTCACTGTCTCTCTCTGTGTCTCCCTGTCTCCCTCTCTCTCTGTTCCTCTCCCCACCCCTCTCTCTGGTTGTTCTTTTATGCTAATCAGAAAAGGTGTAACCCCCCTGCCATTCTCTTTGAGAAAACTAAGACTATATTTCCCCTTCATTTTTCTGGGCATCTTCTTGCCTGCTGATATCAGTTCATGATTTCCTGGAATCTGTTTTAAGTCTTTCACTGCTGCTAGTAGGATCTGGGCATAAGATTGTAAAGAAGAAAATTCATATGAAAGACCCATAGACAGGCATTGTTTCAATTTGTGTGACCTTCAGTTTAGTCACTGAGTCAGGATATTTGGTGGTGGTGGTGGTTGGGGTACTGGCACTAGAGGAGACTATCGGGGCACAGCACTAGGTCTGAAGACTGTTCAGTGACCATATTATATGGTCATCCCAGGCTGAACTGGCTTCCATCAGCAACCTGTATGTTCTAAGAACAATGATTCAATTAAATGAGCATAAGCAGAAATTAGTGATATGCAGGATTCCACTGTAGCTTCAATCAAGCTCAGACCAGAAATATTTCTTTAAAAAACTGCCTGTGAGGAACATGTACAGACTCTTTTCCCTTGGTATTTTTCCCCAAAAAGTATGGAATACCAACCATTTATTAGGCATTAAATGGCAGCATAAGCCATCTAGAGGTGATGTGAAGCCTGAAGGAACATATGCATAGGTTCTATACAAATACCAGGCCATTTTATACCAGGACTTGAAGGATTTTGGCACCCTCAAGGGACTCCTGATACCAAAGAAGATGCTACTTCTAAAGTCTTGGGTAGGTATGAAATTACATATGTATGTATGTGTATATGTAGACACACACACATATCAGCAAGAAGCCTCACCTCAAACTCAGTCATTTCAAAAAGAAAATGTATTTCCAAGCTTCTGCTATCATTAAAAAATTTAAAAATAAAATTCCTGAAGAGGAGCTGGCTTTGGAGCACAAGCAAGGGTCATTTGTTTTGCAGATCTTAATGAGTTTTTGAATATGCAAATAGAAGTTGGGAGAGGAAACAGAACAAAACACTACCTAAAAAGGGAAGGAATGCTTCCAAGGCTGTGCAGGGGAGGTAGGAAGGAGTGGGGGGCGAGGTTCACGGGAGGCAGAGCTCTTATGGTCAGATGCTGCCTGAGGGAAAGTATGTGACCTGGAAAGGGGCAGTGAGACCAGAGGGATCTGCCATTCCAGTCCTTTCCACACTGTTCATTTCTGCTCTGATCTGGAATGTTCTCTCACCCCCTTTTCTGCACCTCAGTCTCCCAGTGGAGCACTGGACCAAGGTAGCTCTGTGGGAAAGGAAAGATAAAATCTGGGTCCTACATCTGTGCTCAAGTGGAAGAGAGAAGAGAACAGCACAATTCTCAGGGCTGTGCAGCTGGCACAGAAGATGCTCATCATGCCCATCATGGGCTCCAGATATCTTCAGTAGAATGTCGAGAAGGATGTGGCCCCGGAGATAGAGAGCCTAGGGACTGACTGGATCTGCTGGCACAAAGAGCCATGCATGGCACAGACTTCATGGAAGCAGTTGCAGCCTGCTGGGGACATCTTGGTTTGATATGGCTGTCATTTATAATAGAGATAAATTGTGAGCAAGTCCCCAGGTAGGGAAGGATGTACTTGCTTTTGCTCAGTCTCCCTGGCTTAAAGAAAGGAGGTAGGAGAGAGTAGAACTCACACTGGAGTCTTTTGTACCTTCTGCTACAGGCCAGGAGTATATTGATTGCCTTCCAATAATAGGAAGACAATGTTCGAGGTCCTCCTTAGAGCTTGGTGTACGCATGAAGATGCACTGAGCCCACTTCCCTGTGGTCCTGCAGAGAGTGTACATACAGCCTCCCCTTGGGGAAATTCTTCCATCCTACACCTGCTAGCACTCTGGGGGTAGTATGCACAGAACCTCCTTGTGAAGGCAGGCTTCCTCTCTGCACCTGCCAGCACTTTGGAGCCTTGGTGCTCCATGCTCCATCGCCAGAAGGACACCCTCAACAATGCTATCACAGGAGATATTACCACGGCTTCACTGCATGGACTCAGGGTGGTGGCTTAGTGAGCTGCAAAAGCAGTGTGACAAGGGGATTGATCTGTTAGGGGGCTAGGCCTTCCTAAGAGATCAATCAATTTGGTGAGTTTTACGCAAGCCCTTTCCTTTGTGAGCATGCACTGGGGCTTTTCAAAGTGGCAGGGAGGGAGAGCATTCATGAAGTTTTTGCCAAGAGCATCTAACTACACAGGCTCTACTTTTCAGTGGGACATATGGTGCTATCTCCCGGAAGCAGAGCTGTTTCCAAAGAACAAAAGAGATGCAGAGGCACACAGTGCTGCTGCTATTTATTGTCCTCGCAAAGCATGTCGCTTGTGTTATCTGGTTTCATCCTCCCAACAACTCTTTGAAGCTGGCTCTATCAGCATTTTCACTGGAGGAAACTGAGGCCCAGGGAGTTTCCATCAGTTCCTGCAACTCCATGCTTTTGACTCTCTCTCTGTGTCTCACTCTCTTTCTCTCTTTCTCCCTTCCTTTCTTTATTCCTTCCTTCCTTTTCTTTTTTCCTTTTATTATTATTATTATTTTACATTCCACTCCCAGTTCTCCCTCCTTCCTCTCCTCTTCTCCCATTCCCTCCACTCCCCTTCCTCCCATCTGCTCCATGGAGAGGGTAAGGCCTCCCTTAGGAAGTTTACTAAGTCTGTCCCATCATCTGGTTGTGTGCTCTTGACTTTTGACACCAACAACCCTGACACAGGGAAAGAGCAAAGAGATGCACAAGCTGAGAGAAGGACCATGGTTTGCTAAACTCTGGCATTTTAGTCATATTGCTGAAAGCTGTCCCCCAAACTCAGAGAAAAGCAGAAGATTGTGCTTTTGTCAGAAGAGGGAAATAGCTTAAGTGTTGGACTAGAAGGGGCTGGAGAGGTGGCTCAGTGGTTAAGAGCACTTGGTCTTGCAGAGGATGAGGGTTCGGTTCCTAAGACCCAGGTTCCAGGGACCTTATGCCTTCACCAGACTTTTGTGGGTACCAGGCAGACATATGGTATACATGCATAGACTCCATGTAAAGATTCATACACATAAAATAAAACAATCTTTAAAAGAAAAAAAAGAATAAATGAGAGGAAAGGGGACTGCCTGTGGCTGAAAGAAGCTGGCTCACAAGGATGGTGGTATACAGGCAACAGACAAGGAAGAGCTGTGAACAGGCCTCCTGGGACATTTCAGGACCTGCCGGGTAGAGCAGGGTGCTGAGATACCTCTGGTCTCCACACAGCTAGGGGCCCTTCTTCCTAGTGAGATGGTGTCTGCTTGTCTGGGATCCACCCATCTCTGACCAGGGATGATGCTAGCAGAAGGCTTCCAGGATTACTCCCCTCCACCATGGCCTCTGCAGTTTAGGCCATAATAGCATCTTTGTCTCTATATGGCTTCTTATGGTCCTGTCAGCAGAACCCTCTCCCCGAAATGTAGTAACCCACTGATAAACCCTTCAATCCAGGCAGCAAAGAAATGCACACCAGTGTGAAAGGCCAGCTCCCTGGACAGCGCACAACTGCACATTCCAAGAGCATTCAGAGCCAATCTGTCAAACTTAGGTCTGTCTGGGATATGGCCCCACGGCTGCCTGCTTGGCTCAGAGAGCTAGAGACCCGGACACAGTCTAGATGACAAGCAGCGCAATTTGGCTCCATCTTGGAAAGGCTGCAATGAGGCTGTGCCTCCAGATCTAATAAGCACAATTCTGAACTGAGTGGTGGTAGATCTCTGAATAGCCACTAGATAGGGCTGTACTCAGCCATGCAGGCAGCTGCATAACAGGGGAGCCAAGAGATGCTCCTTCCCAATTTGGCAGCTGACTTTCCTGGGAACTGGGGAGGAGGAAGAAGACTGCATAGATCTGCTGGTTGGGCAAAGCTGTCCAGAGTTCCGCTCTAAGGCCCTGACTCTACTGTGGGTACCACTGACATGTCTAATTGTTCTAGTCCCTACTGTGGGTACCACTCAACTAATTGTTCCAGACTAGATCTGGGGGATGGCGGTGCCTTAACTCTTCCCTTTCCTACCACAAGTCTCTTGATTCCCCCACCTAACTGAATTAACCCAGACTCCTGGTGATGGTCCCCTGCCAGCTCCAGAAGCCTGTATCTCCCTGAGGGGCTGGCTCCCCATGTTGTCCTGGTGAGTGTCCCACATGACTGCTCAGTTCCCTAAAGCCAGCCTGCTCTGTGGCAATACCTGGACTCCCTGCTCTGAAGATGGGCTGCTAGGACAACACAGCCAGGAATGTTTCACTCTCATCCTCTACCCAAGCAAACTGAAGGGTAACATTACTGTTCTGCAAGGCTCACAGGGAAACGGAAGATCTGACTGATTCAGTGGTCTGATCAAGTTCACATCGGAAGTAGGCGAGAAAGCACAGCACAAGATCTTCTTTACCCACACTGCCCAAGTCTCTAGATAGGCTACCCTTCCAGCAGGCACTTACCAAGAGGCCATTGGAGCCATGGACAGTGACGCAGCGGGAGAATGTGTGGTGGATGGAGAGGTCCCTGATGTACGTAGGTGGGTCATAGCCTCCCTGTTCATCCAAGTCTCCAGCCAGGTGGAAGTGAATTGGGTACTGGCCCACCAGCTGCTGCCCCATGTACTTTAGCTCCACGCCCTCCAAGTGGACTGCTTTAAACCCCAGGGCAAACTGCAACAGGAGAGTGAAAGTTAAAAGAGCCCCAAGGCACCTCCTGATTACCCTAGCTGATGCCTGCATCCTCAGTGCTTTGTCATGGGGGTACCTGATGGGTACTCAATAAATCAAAGAGGCACTGTTCACAAGGATGATGCCCGACCCTTCTTACACTAAGGGAGCCCAACAAGGCTTTATAAGATGCTGCAGGATAATAGACTCTTTGGATTGGAAGTGCCTAGGACAATAGCTTTGACCTTCCTTTACCATCATCTACATAGCCATCAATGAGGAAGAGATAATCCTAAAATGATTAGTGTGTGTGTGTGACAGAAAGCATGTCCTGGGGGTGCTAGAGAGTGGGAGACTTCAGAGTATCATTGTTTACTGTGTGAAACCTTCTCTCAGGATGGAAGGAGATGCTGACTCTGGAAATATCATGAGCCTCTGCTCTGGGGGCATGCATATGAGTGGCAGGTGGTCACGGCACAGGGCTCCTCCTGGATATGCTCAGAGAAATTGCTTGGCCAGATAATGCATGCAATCCAGGAGCTAGCAGAAAGCACAGTCTGGAATGACATGAGTCAGAAGTAGGCACTGCCAGCTTCTACCAGAGGAGCTGGATTTTGATATGCAGACCATTTTATTTCTCCTAGATTCAGTTATCAACTGAACACTAGTCCAGCAGCCAATGCCTGGAGAGCTGTGTTGAGAATAAATATGAGCCTAGTTTGGGTTTCATGAGCTAGAGGGACATGGGGACTCAGGACCATTCTCCAGACTGGGAGAGACTGCAGTAGCTTGTGTGACAGGGAATTACTGTTTTCTCTGGATCTCACTATGTTCTTGGGTATGTGGTGACAATAGCCAGAAAGAATGCATGGACTAGGGACTGGAGACTCTAGAATTCCTAAAGACATAGATCTGTACCATAAGACTCACCCATTTAAATGGTCAGCGGAGCTCTGGTTGTGAACTCTCAGTCTCCTTTCATCAACCTCTTTGTTTGCATTACTAAAAATAATTACTCAATGGGGCAGTGTGGGCACACACCTTTGATTCTAGCACTCAGGAGGCAGAGGCAGGTGGGTCTCCAAATTTGGGGCCAGCCTGGTCTACAAAGTGAGTACCAGGACAGCCAGGGCTATACAGAGAAATCCTGTCTTGAAAAAATAATTTACACTTACAGCACATTATTTTAGCCTCAAGAGAACTCTTTTTTACAAAATCCATTTTGATTCTGTTAGCATTGACACCAATAGTTACATTAAGAACACCGAGGAAGTCTATGTTTCTTTGAGTATTTACCAGGCCTGATAAAGGCATTTAAATGGAGATAAAAGAAATTTCTCTTTGAGCTGGCTACTAGGAGAATGTGAACTCTAGTGAACTAGGTTGCTTCTTAGGGCTTTGAGAGACCTGCTGCTATGTGTGGCTGTCTTTCTAGAGCAGTGGTTCTCAACCTTCCTAATGCTGTGACCCTTTAATACCATTCCTCATGTTGTGGTGACCCCCAGCCATAAAAGCATTTTCATTACTTGTTCATAACTAGAATTTTGCTACAATTATGAATAATAATATAAATATCTGATGTGCAATCTAATATACAACCCCTATGAAAGGGCCTTTGGAGCCCCAAAGAGGTCACAACCCACAGGTTGAGAATTACTGTTCTAGACTTTACCAGGACCAGGTAAGTTCAATGCTACACCCCCTTATTTCCTGCTACACCCCCTACTCCCTGCTGGTTGATTAGTCTGTATTATAATGGATCTAATTTTGTTTTTTGTTTGTTTGTTTTGTTTGTTTTGTGTATGGGGGGCATGGAGAACACTAATCTTTTAAGAAATTTTCAGGAAGATGGACATGGTGGTACACATTTGCCATCTCAGTACTTGGAAAGACCAAGGCAGGAGAATCTTAAATTTGAGGCCAGCTTTGGCTGCATAGTAACAGATTGTCTAAAAAAACAAAAACAGAGTAATATAAAACACTAACAAAATCATTAAAAATGACCAATGATAATGAAAACTGGGCAGAGGCAATGAAGTAGAGGTCAGTGAGTGCACGTGGCTTCAATCAGAGACCTGGTCCCCAGATGGCTCCATCATCTCTGACAGGTACAACTGCCTATCATGGATAGATAGACATCTCCTAAGAGTGTGCTTTTATTCCTACCCCTGCTCCACCATCCCTTTTCCTCTGCCCACAGCTAGAATCTTGAGTGCCCTCTGTTAGGGCTAAGAGCCTCAGCCAGGCAGATTCCTACCTTGATGTGTCCCCCAAACGTATCAAAGTCAAAGAAGTCACAGATGTGGTTGTTGTAGGGGTAGCAATGGTCCTCCATCTCTCCCATCACCACGATGTTCCGGGTCAGCAGCCCAACCTCAGCCCGCATGTCCACACCATCAATCTCCTCCCCAATATGTAGGTATTGTGGCTTCCCTAGGGCACAAAAGGGGTGAGGAAGCAGAATGGCTGGTGTAGCATGCCCACTGTGTTCCCATCCTGCACTCCCACAGCTATAGCTTGCTCTCCACTAGGCTCTCACTCATGGCGGGCCCCATGGGCCTTGTTCCCACAATACAGAAAAAAAGAACTCAGGTAGAATATAGTCACATGCCTAGGAGTGGAGCTACAGTTCATAGCTACTCATGCTTAGGTCTTAAGACCACCACAAATGTTTTCTGATGTTTTCAGAGCTAGACTCTCCCGTGATTCCTCTGACACAGGGCTTCCCAATGGAACTGTGCTTCCCCACTATAGAAGTGCCAGGTGTAACCTTGGGTGGCCTCTCTTGCTCTCCAGCCTGGTGGGCCAACCTCACCCGCGGGAGGAACTACCTCAACCAGAGGAAAGCCACAGCCTAGGGATGGCAAAGGAGTGAAAGGAAGAGGGAGAGGAAGAGGAACAGGGGGGAAGGAGAGGGAGAGAGGGAGGGAGAGGGAGAGAGAGAGAGCCTCTCAGAGCTCCTGTGTAGCTTCTCTCCAGCTGCAATTCTTAGACTAAAACAAACCTCTCTTTCAGGCCTCTGCTTCAGAGCAGGGTAAACCCATGCTCTCCTCTCAGAAGCCTCGTGGAAGATACATCCACAGCTTGGTGATTAAGAAAGAGTAGGTTGGTGTTCCTGTGTCCAGAGCCGTGGGCTTGTACTCAGGCCCTTGTGGCACCACATAGAGCAGTGGGAACAACTTGCACCCTGCTTTGTGCTGACCTCATGCCACAGAGAAGGCTCTCTCTCCCTGCTCATGGATCCTTGCCCTGTCCCAAGCCACATTCAGAAGGCCTGTGCTGACTTCATTGCACAGAGGAGGCTCTCTCCCAGCCCATGGGTCCTAGTTCTGTCCTGTGGTGCATTCAGAAGGCATTGACTCCAGCTGATAGTCCTTCCCAGTCCAGCCATCTCATCCTTCATCTGCATTTCTGATGCTCTCTACCCTCAAGCTTCCCCGGGCCCTGCTATCCTTGAGAAAAATCTAACAAACCAAACACCCCACACACACACACTCCCTCCAGTCTCTGCTCTGTGTGGTCTGAATCCTTGACCCTATGTTCTGTCCATTCTCTCTCCTCTGCTACCTCCCCCCCCCCTTTTTAGCCAAATTCTCTTAGTGTTACCCTCCCATCTCCTCTCCCTCTATCTGTGCAGACAACTCAGCTTAAGGCAGGCTCGTTACTAAGATGGCTGACGGGATTGTGGATATTTTCTGTTTCACTTGAGGATGCAATTACAAAGAACACTACTTTCCCATGTGGACTTGCAGCCCAAACCACACCACCTACACCTCTTGGCTTTCACTCTGACCTTGACTTGATCAAGGAGGCCCTTGCCTTGTCCCTGAGATACCACGAGTGCTCATGTGTGAAGGCCGTGGTTAAAATTAGCAATACCCACCACAGTGTTTTTCCTCTGCTTTCTTGTCCACAGAAAGAGCTGACCCCTGCCCTCCCCTTCACCTGGCACACATCTTGGGGGTTGGCAGAATTGCTGAGGAAGTCTATGGTTTTAGAATTCTGCAGACTCAGTGAGATAGTGGTTTCTCTCTCTCTCTCTCTCTCTCTCTCTCTCTCTCTCTCTCTCTCTTTTAAGCAATATGACATTAGTGCATGCTGAAGCTGAGAAAACAGCTCCAGGCAAGTGAATGGCATGTGTTTTCTATTGCATCTGTGACAAATTACCACAGGTTTATTTTTTATGGTCCCGGAGGCTAGATGTCCGAAATTAATTTCCTGGGGCCAGTTAAGGTGTTGGCAGGGTTGCTGGCTTAAGAAGGCGCCACCTAGAAACTGTTGTTGGGCTTTTTTAGATTCCAGTAGCTTCCTGCACTCCTGGGTTTGTGACCCTGTCCTGTCTTCCATCTTCCATTGCTCTGTCTGCTTCCATCATTCCACGGCTTTCTCCTCTCTCCTCTTCCTTAGTCCCTCTCCCCGATAACCTTTGTAATGATATCGGACCCACCCACAGAACCCAGGACACTCTTCCATTTCCAGAACTTTAATCTAGCCAGGTTTGTAGGTCCTTTTTTGTTCATAGGAACTAAGGATCATAAAGTAGAGTCAGCCTGCTGCAGAGTTCTCAAGTCTCAGGCATAGTGTCAGTCAGCTTTCTGTTACTGTAGTTATTACCTGGGATGAATCGATTTATAAAGAAAGGTCTATGCCAGTTCATAGTTTCATGTTTCAAGTGAGCTATGTGGGCTGTGTTGTTTGTCCCTGTGATGACACAGCATCTCATGGTGATTGCATATGGCAGAGGAAGTCCATTTACTTTGTGGCCAGTAATGAAACAGAGAAAGGAGTGTCCCACAGTCTTCTTCTAGGACATATCCCTAATGAACTTAAGCCTTCCATTAGGCTTTACCACTTTCCAATAGTTCCACACTGACCTCACTAGAGGAGATAATTGGAAACAAATTAAGTGCAGAATGCCGGGCCTCTTCTACCCTGAACCCACTATGGCTTTTGATTTGGGTCACAGGCCATGTGCCTTTACTGCTTTAAGATCCTCTGGACATTATGCTTCTATCCCTGGTTGATCTCCCTGCCTATTGGTTCTGTGGCCTTCACAAGCAAGCTAGTCACAGGGCCTTCCCAGGTGTAAAGGGCAACACCTGTCTCTGAAAGCGGTGTGCATGGCTTCTGAGGGACACTGGCTTCAGAAAGCCAGATAGAAGAAACAGGGAGCCTGCTTGGTGGCTGAAAAGGAAAGGGACTCACATTCAGAAAAAGACATTCCAGAAGTTGATTCAGGCCATCTCTAACTGTGGTGTTCAGTTATGAAGAGTTTTCTGTCACCCTTAAGCTAGCTTTTACTCCTCATGAAGATATGGAACTTAGAAATTGGTGAGCCTGGAGCAGAATGTGGGAGAGGGGTGTGTGACTTTCATGGGTACGATACAGAGGCTGATTTTCTTTATCACTAGGCAGTGATTCTGAGGGAGTGCTGTGAGCTGAGCCTGAGCTTCTCTAGCACAGCCACTTCTGTTTAATGCCTTTCTCCTGTGGCTTGAAGATGATGCTTCATAGAGGAACAGAGGTACCTCTTTCTGGAACTTACTTATTTCCCACATACCCTTGACTCTGGCTTCAAGGGCTGTTTAGGTCACTGTATCTCTGTCCTTTTTTATGACACACACTCCTGTGGTATCTCTTCAAGGACTGAACAACCACCCTCCCACTACTGTTCCTTCTATTCCAGTTCATGCTGTTCTAGCTCACAGGGCCTCAAGGCCCTCCCAGAGTGTCCTGCTGGTCTACTTTAGCTGGTTCAGAGTTTCCCAGAGGGAAGAGGTCTGTCCAGCTGATCTCTATCCTGCCTTTCACATATGTCAGACTTGCATGGTAGTCTGAAGACCCTGCAGAGTCCTCACATGCATCTTGCCGGGGGCCCACTTACATGTCTACTTCTGTCTGGATGCATCTCCTCTCTGAGCCAGGCTATGTGACTCCATTTACAGAAGAGTCCTGGAGCCCATGGTTTAAGCCCCCCCTGATTCTTGGGCCCTTCATCTATGACACAGCAATCACAATATCTCACATCCCAAAAGGTAGCTAGATTAAGTGAGTTAGTCCATAGAATGTGCATAAACAGCCCTGGGCACATGGTTGGAGGCCAGTGTGACAGAAATGATATTTGCAGCTGTCAAGGCTGTTGTCTCCAGAGCTTCACCAGTGACAGGAACATCAGGTTCCAGAGCTTTCTTTGCTCATGGGGGGAAGCAGGGCATGGGCCACTTCAGGTGGCTAGAAGGCTTGTGTTTATCAGACTCCCGTGCACTAAGGAAATGCAGGTCCTACTGAGAACTTTGGGAATTTTGCAGTCACAGCCACCTCCCCTGCTGCAAGGCTCCTTATCAGAACCTTTACATGGCTGCTGTCCACAGTGAGACCACTTATCTCTCCTTGTCACTTTCACAGGATACTCCCTACCACAATCCCAGGGAAATGTTGTGCCCGATTCCTTTCTTCCCTTCATGATGTGGGGTTCTCCCACCAGTCTGCAGCTCCCTTCCTTCTCACAGCAGGCTCACCAGGTCAGAATTGTCCCAAATGATTGAAAAGAGCCTTGGGTCCACTAAGAAAGGGGAGGGGACCTGGGGCATAGAGGACTCCAAACATTGGTATTTTTCTGCGTTTATCCACAGGCACCCTAATACCATACTCTGAAAACCTCCACAGGACAAGCACAGAATGAGACACCACAAGACCAAGAGAAGAATAAACCACAAACACCTTGTCTGAGAGACACACACACAGGTACTTGTAGGTTAGATCGAGCGCAGAGAGCCAGGGGAAGTGGACTGTCCTTATACTCAAGCGAGAAGCTTGACACTGGCTTGCTTAGTCTACACTAGTACCACCCACAAGGATATCCTGTGACAATGGATTCCATGCTCTTCAACATGGTAGCCATTAATTAAACCCATGTGGCTTTCACATTTAAAATCTGTCTACTGTAAGGAAAAGGGTGAAATTTTACTTGACTTCAATTAAATCGAAGCAGCCACCTATGGCTGTTGACTGCCACACTGGAGATCATGGACTTAGACATTTGATTTTACAACTCAGTTTCCTCTTCTGCTTCCCATATAAAACAAGAACCCCCAGACGCTGAGGGTCTCACAAAGAAGGGCCAGGTGAACCTGTGAAGTCCTGGGACTGTCATGGGGAATGGCACTCATTCTGGGTGGTAGTAGCTGAAAGTGTGGTGGTGTTTATAAGGCAACATGGGAAGGTGACAGTGAAAGAGGGGGCAAAAACCCAAGGGGGAGATTTCAGCTGCCATGGCCACAGCAAGAGGTGCTGGGAATCACACTGCAAGTTGGCAAAATTTTGAGAAAAAAATTTCAGTGGTTCATATATTTCCAGCACATTGTCACCCCCATCTGTTTCTCATCAGCAAACACTTCAAATGCAGAGAGGGTTGTTTTCTGGAATTTGAAGGAAGGAGGATCCAAGAAGAATGTGTCCCTGTCTACAGCCAGACGGAGGAGGTGAGCCTAGCAGAATGCAGCAGGCGGGAGATGAAAGGGATGGGCAGGTAGAGCCATTACTCTGTGTTAGTGATGGATGGAGAACAGAGAATGGGCTTCAGGAAGAGGGACAATGGGTGCCTGCTCAGGACAGACAGATAGACAGATATGCATGCATACTCATCCCCACCTGGGGTTTTTGTGACGCTACTTACCAGAAGGAGCTGTTTCCATGGGGACACAAAGCTTGCTTCTGAGCAGAGTGGATGGTCCACTCCTAACAGGCAGTGTGAGGCTGGGGGGGTGAGGCAGAAGCAGAATCCTTCCATGCTAATAAAGCAAGGGGCATCAGGGCATCGTGAAGGAAATCTAGTGGCTTCCACTCATACTTTCATCCTTTGGAACTTGGTACCCCGAGAAGCCCCCTGACACTCTTGATCCATATTAGACACATTCATGAGTTGTTGGTTGCATCAGTAACATGTTGTCAGGAACAGTAACCATCGGCATGAACCCCCAAATCTCTGCTGTGTGAGCCTGGCATCTCATGGGCCTTTCAATCTCAGGGTTACGTTGGCATCCACAGCTGCCCTTTGGGGACCTGCTCAAAGTGAGATCTCCTCTATGGACCTTAAGATGCTCTACCTTGGGGCTCAGGTGAGGTCTAGTTTGCCCAGACCTAGGGGAACTTCTAATTCCAGCAAGGGCTGGAAGTCAGGCTTTCCCCATCCTGGATAGCTACATGCTGTTTGGAGCCACAAGAAGTGACATCAGCTCAAATGATCTGCCAAAGGGGCATCTGACATCCCAGGGGGTTGTCTACCAGGCACTGTCCCATTGCAATCACCTAAGTGTCCTCCTATAGATGCAGACATGGGAAGGTCTTTCTTGCTAGGGGACACCCAGCAGACTCATGGACTTCAGTGACTTCCTGTGCACTCAAGTAAAGCCTCTGGTTTTTGGGTTTCATCTCCCCTCTGCAGTTCTAGCTCTCACGCTCTCCCCTATAGCCTCCCTGTCCTCCTCATGTCTGGCCCACCCCTGCTCAGGTGGTGTGCCCACATGACTTCTTTCTTAGCTACCTTGTCATTTCTGCCCAGCTCCTTGCTTAATCTTGAATTACTCAGGGAAAGCACCATGCCTACTCCAGCTGAGCTGAACCCTTCCCCCTGTGCCTAGCTTCTCCCACATCCTTAACTATTGTGGCTAGGGTCCATTTTTAAGACTCTTTGATGGATGCCATTCTCCCTGCTGAGATGCAGCTTTCCTGGGGACAGAGAATGGTGTCCATCTTGCTCACCATGGCACCCAAAAGACTGATGTGATTGCCTTGCACATGTTATGTACGCAGCAGCTGCTGGGTAAGTAGATGATAAAACATTCCATTCTTCTTTCTGTCACCACAAAGGTAGATCCTAGGGTGTCTGCCCATCATCGGGAAGAAAGGTGCACTATCATCCACAGATGTGGCTCCCACACCTGGAGTCATAGAGATCTCCAGAAAATAACTGCAGGCTTGCTTAATCATGATGATATATGTTGTTTTCTCCTCCACAATGCCATGGCAGAAATGTCAAACTGAAGCATACACAGTCCAACCATTTATAACCAGCCATGCTCCTTTCATCTTTCCCACACTGAGGACTAGCTACTAGATTATTGCAGTTAAGGCTGTAGAAAGGGCTCCATGATCAAAGCACTTGCTGCACAAGTGTGGAGACTCAGTTTAGTTCCCTAACCTATGTAAATGCTGGTTGGGTGTAGCAGCTCACGTATAATTCCAGGGCTCAGAAGGTGGAGACTGGAGATCCCTGGAAGGAGCTAGGTGGTCAGACTGGCTGTGTCAGCAAGCTCTAAGTTCAGCTGAGAGACCTCCTCCGTAAATACACAGGAGAATGATAGAGGGTGACTCCCAACATGAACCTTGGGCCACCACACACATACATGCACATTGCCCCATACATGCCCAAACACATGTGAACACTCACACACATATGTACACTAAACACACATACACATAAGAAGAATAAAAAGAATTATTGTAGCTGATGTTAATAGCAATTGCAGCAAATTAGGTGTAGTGGCACAGGCCTTTGATCCTAGCACTTGGGAGATGGATGCAGGAGTTGGGGCCATCCTGGGCATATCAGTGAAACCTTATTGCTACAAATGGGGACACAGCTAATAACCAGTTCCCTGATTCCAGAGTTTGTACTTTTTATTTTTTTTGCCTCTGCCAAGCAAGACAAAGTCAAAACTGCCTTTTGGCTCAGCATCTCACCCTCTTCTAATATTAGGAATCTAACTGCACATGGCCCCACCCAGAGCACATTTGCATAGTGTCCAGGTCGTGTTGCTGTGGCATGCTTTGTGGATGATGACTGTGAGACAAACTTCTCAAGCTTAGGGCTAAGAGAAGGTGACCTTTTGTCTGTCTCTTTCCTTTCCCTGGATACAGATAATTTCCTCTGCTCTGGCTGCCAGGAAGCTTGGAGATAACTTTTATGGCTATGTCTGCCATTTCTGCCTACCTGTTTACTCCACTTTGTTACTTAGACTTCTACCACCCAGATCTTTTTCACTTCATTTTTTTTTCTTCTGGGTATCAGGTTGATCTGGACTTACTTATAAGGTGCCCCAAAGCCTTTCTTGAAGAATGCAGGGCTTCCAACCTTATCATTTAAACAGGGGACGTCTTACCTTGCAAACTCTTCATCTAGACTTGACCTGCCCACTGACCTTCTTCTCTAGTCATACCCCCAAATTAGCATCTCACTAAAAATGTGTGCTTTGCAGAGTCTAGTCCTAGAATTGGTGCCTTGGGATTCCAGCTGTGACCTGACACAACAGGGCCCACTTTCCCCAAGAACAAACTCAGGAGGAGATGGAACTCCATCATGGTTTCTCACTTCACTAAAATGAGGCTCCTCCCAACCAGCCAAAAAAGATCATTTTGAGTTTTAGTTTCTGAAGGGTTATTTCTAAAATACTAGACATTTGAAATGTACTGGATATGCATTCTCAGTGCTCAATTTTCTCATCAAGATTGAGAAACTTCCCCAGCATGTAATCATCTGAACATACAGTATTGAGTCCCTTCCCTTCTGACAGGTCACTCTGGTTTTCCTTTAAGAAATGATCCTTTATTGATTCATGGCAGTCTAAGGATTGCTGACAAGGTCCTGACCTCTCAGAGAGGTCACTAGCCCTGTCAGATGTCCTCTCCCTGGACAGGGACTGTGCAGCATGTTGTCCCAGGGACTCAGCATGCTTCCTAAAGACAGTGAAACCTAGAGATGCTGCCCACTGCCTCCTGTTGTCCAGACCCCCAAAGATGCCCTGCTCTGAGTCCTTTGCAGCTTAGTTCTCTCCCTTTCCTCCTCCTCTGCTCACCTAACCCCTTATCCCATCCCCTTTCTGTTCCCCAGGGAAGGTAAGACCTTCCATGGGGGATCTTCAAAGTCTGTCATACCATTTGGAACAGGGCCTTGGCCCTCCCCCATGTGTCTAGGCTGAGGGAGTATCCCTCTATGTGGAATGGGCTCCCAAAATCCATTCATATACTAGGGATAAATACTGATCCACTACCAGAGGCCCCATAGATTGCCCAGGCCTCCTAACTGACACCCATGTTCAGGGGGTCCTATGCTGGTTTCCCAGCTATCAGTTTGTGGTCCGTGAGCTCCCCCTTGTTCAGGACAGCAGCTTAGATCCTTAGTATCCAATTTGTTTCTATGACATGAACAGCCTGTCAATCAATTATTTTCTTGTTTCAGATAGTCATGTTGGATTCTGATGATTATAACTCAAAGATATACATATATATTTTCCAGGAGCAATTGACCAACATTATATTTAAGGTCTCTGTGGTGGTTTGAAAAGGAATGGCCCCCATAGGCACATGTATTTGGATGCTTGGTCATTAGAGAGTAGCATTATTTAAGAAAGAATAGGAGGTGTGGCCTTATTGAAGTGAGTGTGCCTTGTTTGAGGAAGTGTGTCATTGGGGATTGGCTTTGGGGTTTCAAATGCTTGATTTAGGCCCAGTGTCTTTCTCTCTTCCTGATGTCTGCCAACCCAGATATAGAAATCACAGCCATGTCTGCCTATGCACTGCCATGCTTCCAACCATGATGATAACAGACTAAACCTTTGAACTGTAAGCAAGCCCCAATGAAATACTTTCCTTTTTAAGAGTTGTCTTGATCATAGTGTCATTTCATAGCAATAGGACATTAACCAAGACAATCTCTTTTGCTCTCTAACAATCTGTGATTCTGGTAATATCACAAAACATATAATATAGGACTCGCAAGTTAGGATTCAGGAGAAGAAAAAAGGAAAGTTGAAAGCTATGGAAAGAGGGGAATTAAATTCCTGAGGTTGACTAAATTATATTCAAACAGATGTTCATTCTATCATTTCAATCTCAGTAAAAAAAAAAAAAAAATAGGCTCTTCTAGCCATTCATGTTGAGTTTGACCATGGGCTGTGCTCTGTATTGACCTGGCAGACCATGTTATCAGAGTTTGCCAGTTTGTTTAATTTTTCTGAGTTCATTTTGTTTGGTTTTGAAATAAGGTGTTACCTTAAAGTTCAGGTTTGCCTGGAATTCACTATGAATCCCAGGCTGGCCTCATATTCACAGCAATTCTGCCCCCTCTGGTCTCCCAAGTTCTAGAATTCTAGACATAAGCTAATATTCCCAGTGTGAGCCAGTTCTAAACCCAGGCCTTCGAAGTTCTCCATTCTCCCCTTACCTCTATGGGAACATTCGACCTCAGTAGTGAGAAGAGTGTGTCTGGGGAAGACTAAGAATAGTATGGAGCTACTCCAAGCCCAGCTTCCATCCCAGAGCTAGGCTCAACCTAGAAAAGCTTAAGGCTAGTGCTATGATAATACCCCCTGCCAAGACCTGTGAGTTATATAAAGGTTTGCCATGAGCCTGGGATGCTATTAGAGCTAGCCTAGTGGGAAGAAGTTAGATCATTGGGCCCATGTCCTTGAAGGGGGATACTGGGACTCCAACATTTTCCTCTTTGTTTCCTGGAGGCCAGGAGATTAGCAGCTCCTTCTACCACTGGTACTTGCCCTGAACAACAGGGCTAACAAACCATGAACTGAAGCTTCCAAAACCATGAGCCAAAATAACCATTTCTTCTTAAGTGAATTTATTTCAGACATCAGTTCGGCTACCTGCCTGGAAAAGGTATAGATGCATCAAAATGGAAAAGATGCTTGCAGTGAGAATCTCATCATGGTCTGTTATGTGCCATTCTGAGAATAGCTCACAGACACAGATCTCTTTTCTCTTGAAGTCTACCAGTGTCCAGATTCATGCAGCCTGGGCAGAAGTGGGGTGCCTACCTGCCACTCTGACCTGCGTGGAGGCACAGGCTTTGCAGGTGAGCACCTGGAACTCTTCTGCCTGGTACATGGAGTAGTCAGTGCTGGCGACGACCAGAGTGTCTCCAGGCCTCCAGGACTGCACATTGTCCACTAGGCTCAGGATGGTGCTGTTTACGTTGGTGTCGATGCTGACCGTGAGCTTGGGCCTCACTACAACCCAAAACAGGAAAGACTGAGATACAGCCCTTTGCCCTCAGCAAACATGCGGCTGCCCACCTCTTCCCCTCCCCTCTGGAAATCGGTAAATGCCAGGTATGACCTTCCAAAACCCAAATCACTAGGCTCTCTCCATTGCAGTCTCAGTACTTACAGGTTTTTGAAGTCAACAAAAACCCAACCAAAAAAAGACCCATTCATTAGCTCTGGGCAGAGGAATTTTCCACTGACTTCTAAGCTTGTGTTCAATGTGCTGCCTCACCACACCTACTTTGCCCAAGATGTAAAACAAATATAGACCTTCTCCACTGTTATTTACAGTAGCCATAAGCCCTACCCCCCAAATCCACCCCTAATGACTGCTTTCTGGAGATGCTGATTCCAGAACAAACCAGCCATTTCCAGTCCTTTCTAATGAGGACTGCCTGGGGAACTGGGTTTGAAATAAATAACAGCACCAGAAGAGACAAAATGCATGAGCCCTGCCCATCAGCACACTGCATTCTTGGACCATGCCCACCCCTTCTAGAAAGACTTACAGGACAGAGTGTTGTTGTCTGCTCCTGCATTTGTGCCTAGTGGGGGTAATTATGACACCCTGATGCCCAACACTCTGACCCAGCCATCCCATGTCACAGTGCATAGCAGCCAGGTCAGAGATCAGAGCACAGTTGCTTTTCCGACCCAACAAGGAGCCAGGATCTGCTTGCTTACCAGGTTTTCCACATAGGAATCGTACTCGGTAGCTGCGGCAGGCTCGGCCCCGGGTATAACAAGCAAACCTGTAATCTTGACCATTTTTGTAGACAACCTCAGTGCTCAGGGCAACTCCATCCATTGTTGTGGCCTGAGAATGGAATGGAAATTACAGAGTAACGGTACTTTTTTTGTGAAGAGGGAAAGAGCTGATTAATGTCCACAATTTATATTTACAAGGCTGAAATTGTCCTCACTGCAAAACTATTTATAACAGCCTAGGACTATTATCTCAATTGTCTATTCAAGTTTGCTAGAAGAAAGACAGTGATAAGTGTTGGAATGGAGGTGGACTGGCCGGACCTTGCCAGTGTCTTGCAGTACCTATTATTGTTTGTCATTGTGTATACATTTCCAGAGGCATCTATCACACACAGGCTCTCTCGGAACCCGGATGTACCCCTTCTTATGACCATCCTACCACCATGTGTCCATGAAGGGAGTTGTCATTTATTTACCAAGGACTCACCCTGTTAAACTCACCCGAAGGGCTTTTATACCCTACCAGGAGTCTCAAGTCTCTATACCCAGGTTCTACTCTCAATGGCTGAGATTTGGTGGGTTGGGGCTGTGGCCTGGGTGGCAGGACTTTAAAAGCTGCCCAGATGATTCTGGGTAGGAAAGGTTGTGATCCTCTCTCCCAGCCAAAGAGCTAAATGCTTTCGGGGATCCATTGCATCCTCATAGTGAAACTATGAAGTCGTGGTTGGTTCTAGAGATAAGGAAAATGGAGCTTCAAGAAAATGAGCACCATAAGGCCAGTAAGTAGCAGAGTCAAAAATGAAGCCCAAATTCATTTAGCTCTTTGAAGCTGCTCCTATTCTAGCCTTCAGGTGTGCCCAGCCTAATGGCCTTTGTTCAAATGTCCTGTTCACCACTCCACCCACCCACCATTCATCCCCACCCCACACTGCATCCTTGAAAGTGAGGTTGAAGTTGACTGGGGATGCCAAGCAAGAAGCTACAAGGGCAGGGCACAGTTTAGGAATAGGCTCAAAGAAGGGTGGTTCCTGCCAGCTGGTGCTCATCCCAAAGCCAGGGTGTGTCCCTTTGCAAACTGCAGACATGACTGTCATTCAAAGATATGCAATTTAGAAAAGTGCTGTGGCCATCTTTGGCACAGAAACCATGGAAACAGGGGGACAGGCTTGGATAAGAGAGAAAAGTGTCACCAATGAGAGAGAGAGGGAGAGAGACTAAACTTTTTACTTTTAAAGAAAGATTATTTGGACCTAATGGAGCCAGCTTTGGCTTTGGCTTAAAAGGAGGTCTCCCAGACACCCAGACATGCATGCTAAAATTAAATTAAAATCCAGCTTTTTCTAAGTCACACTCATAGCCACGATTTCCATGGTCTCTGTTGCAGCTGAGACCAGGTTGTAAACTTGTCTCTAAGGGAACCCACTAAGGTCCAAAGGAATCATCACCAAGTTCAAGGTCATCAACTGTCAAGCCCTGCTTCTCTGATCTCAGAAACCCACAGAGCCCGCTCCATCTTCAGCGGGAGCCCTGTCACACTGACCACAGTAATGGGCCTTGGCTCTTTACCCACTGGAACTGGATATTTGTCATGGAACAAAATCCAGTAATGATTTCAAGGAAACTGCTTAATTACCATGCTTTCTCTTTTAATGACCTCAGTTTTGGATAAGAACAGTTTAAAAAAAAAAACTATTGCTGCTACATGGCAGGAATCTTTAAAGAAATATTATTAGTCATGCTTGTAGATCATAAAATACTTAATAATATATTATCACGGTTAACAATAAATTAAAACATTTTTGAACAGGGCAGGGTGTCACTTTCCTTTAATCCCTTCACCCAGGAAGCAGGGGCAGGTGGATCTCTGTGTCAGCCTGGTCTACATAGTAAGTTCAAGGCCAACCAGGCTGATGAGAGCCTATCTAAAACTCCTCCCCCAAGTTTTTGAATAAAATTTGTAGAGAGCATTTAGACATCCATGTATGTCATCAGTAAGTCCATGGGACCAGGTTGCGAGGGAACATTTATTACCCCTATTTTTGTACTGAGTCATGAAGTCAAATAAATTGATGGACATCTACAGCCAGACTGCACGAAGAACTAGGGTCTAGGGATTATAAGGGCACCCACTCTGAAGGTGGTATAAGTACAGAGTCCACCCTGAGGAGACAAGCCACCGACCCCTTACACAGTGGGTGCTTCATTGCAGACAGCTCAAAGATTTAATGATGTGGAGGGTGCCTTCTCAACCAACTCAGACCTCTCTGGCTTCCAGAAACATCTTTCCTGTTTACCAGCTCTGTGCCAGCTACTGTGGGGGTGACATTGACAACACCATTCCTGCTTCTTCCCCATTGCCTTCTCCAGTCCTCTGGAGGCCACAGAGGTCTGTCCCACCCTGTCCTCTGAAGCCCCAATTATGTCCATGTGGACCAGATGTGCCAGAGCCTATGTCAGATGTGGTCCTGGCCAGTGGGGGTGGTACAGTCACAAAGAGAGCTTAGTGAGAGCCCTAGCTCTGAGGAAGTGGGAGGCCATGGGGAACCTTGGGCCAAAGATGGGCATATGTGAGGATGTTTCAGTGTATGCCCAATGTAGTGGTCATCTACTCCTCCAGGTAGATAGACTCAGAGTGGAGCCCTTGTGAAGATGCAATGCTGTCTTCTATCCACCTTAGTAGGGAGCAGAGGGGAGGGCATGCTCTTCTTCTGGACCAAGGGCATGAGCTACACTTCAAATCCTATCTGTGTAGTGTACTCAAGGGCCCAAGGGCATCAACACAGAAATGAGCTGTGTGGGCCAAGCAGGCCCCCGCAACTGGAGCTCTCTCAGCCATAGTTGAAGCAGAGTGACAGTATGGATAAGGAACTCAGAGGCAAGAGTTGCTTTGGACAGATAGGAACCTTTGCTTCAGTCTCTGGGGTGTGAATATCGCAATTATCTGCTTCAGAGGAGGGGGTAGACAGTCATACCATCTGAGTGACAAGGAAAAGCTGTGGCCCACAGAGATTTCTTCAAAGTAAAGCCTTGCTGACTCCCCTGCTGTTGTGAGGATGGTACCTGAATATCAATGGGTCGATTGCAGATTTTTCCTGGGTAAGCCGCTCGGAGATCTGAAATTTTCTCCCCACCTTTGCTCTGAGGCATCTTATCGTGGGTGAACCACTCAGTCCATTCCACATCTAGATAGAATCAGAGACAGGGTCAGGCAGGAAAGCACTCTTACTGATGCTTTTTCTGTAAAGGTGGTTTCTGTTTCTTGTTATTATAAAGGCAATGAGCAAGATGTAGAGAACTAAAGACCCATCCATAATCCTGTCCCCAAAAACTCATTACTACCATGGCTGCTTCCTGAAAGCTTCCATGATCAACACTATGAGTTAGCACATAAAAAGCATAAATGCCACAAGTTCCTGAAGAGGAACAACACAAATCTTAACCACTGGTGAAAGCTTGCTGATATTCATGCAAACTTCAGTTGCAGTTTCTTCATTGAAGCCTAGTAATATGTCCTTACTGGTATAAGAGAAATCCTTGCTATTCCCAGCCTAGGTTGCAACTATCAGGTTTCACCAGCCTGCCCCCAACACCTCACCTTGGACCCATTCGCTGGTTGAAGACACATTGAAATGTTCGCCATGCTCTGTCTGGAACAGCTTGAAAACCCTGGCAGCAGCCGAACCTCTGTGACCTATTAGGGTAGAAAGACACTTGAGTAAGCAGATACTCCATGATGATACCGACCTCACAGCAGAGAGGAAACCCCTATACCACAGTTCTTTGTTTTGATTTGGATTGGTTTTAATGTTTGGTTTGGTTTGAGAATGGATCTCAGGTAGCCCAGGCTAGCCTTGAATTATGCAGTCAAGGATAACCTTGAATTTATCTTCTTGCCTCCACTTCCTAATTGTAGGGATTTCAGGTATGCATTACCAAGTCAAGTTCACAGTGGATTTTGTTTTTTTACTCATTGTTCTCTTGAACCATTTCATTAAAGAATTTTACCCCTAATCAGATTATTCTTGTCATTTGGAAATGACAAGAGGTTACATCCATTTTTTTTCTTCTGTGTTTTAGTTTTGAAAGTTCAAGTGCAACTTTCTGACAAATGAAGAGTTGAGAGAACCTGTTATTTCTCATGATCTGAACTCTGCCTTGGGATTAGAACTGGCAGCTCTCATGCCAATCACGTGTGGCAGAGAGGCTACCCTGTATGATAAAGACCTTCTTTGGGGCTGCAGATGGAGCTCAGATAATGGAGTGCTTGCCCAGCACCATGCAAGCTAGTCATAGGGGTGTAGACCTGTAATCTCAACACTCAGGAGGTAGAGGCAGGAGGATTGGAAGGTCACAGTCATCCTCTGCTATATATTGAAATTGAGGCCATCCTAGGCTACATGAGACATTG
Organism: Phodopus roborovskii; assembly: GCF_943737965.1. Classification (NCBI taxonomy): domain Eukaryota; kingdom Metazoa; phylum Chordata; class Mammalia; order Rodentia; family Cricetidae; genus Phodopus; species Phodopus roborovskii. The sequence continues at coordinate 9,493,267 of NW_026126625.1, forward strand.
TCTTAAAAAAACAAACAAACAACAACAAAACCTTTCTATGACATCTAGTCCTTACTACTCCTCTGAAGGCCTCCTCCCAGCTCTTAGCTTTTCTTTGCCAGGCAATACTTCTTTGGAGATGTTAAAATTATAGGGTGAGATCTACTTTCCTCCAGCATAGACCTTTGTCACTGCCTCATACTGATGTGACTAAAGTGCCCAGACTCTCAGCTGGGGCCTTGCCGATGGGCAGCTATGTTCTAGGAGCAGATAGTCACTCACAATCCACAACCTCTGGTCAGGGAGACAGTGGAGGGGACCAGTCCTCTCACCAACCATTCATTACCATGGTATTCAATGTGGTCTTCAACTGAAGAGGAGGGATTTCCTTTCACAGTAATGAAGCTCCAAGGGTGTCTGAAAAAAACAACAGAAAGTCTGGTTTTTTACTCATTGGGCTGGCAGAGTAAAAACAGGGTCCAATAGCAAAGTCTTCTGAGCTGCTGGAGGAATTTCTCATCTACCCATGGGCTTTATTTCCCCATAAAACAAGAGACTTTCTTTGCAAGCACAAGGGTGCCTGCTTCCTCACCAGCCAGCTAGCCTGGGCATCTGCTCTCTGGAGACAGTTTGACTCAATGCTGGCAAAGAATGGGTATGAATCACAATTAAACAAACATGCCAACAACCTAACCATGCTACCCACCAAGCCCGATTAGATTCTTCAGCAAATATTGGAACAGTGTTCTAACAGAGGTGATTCCACTCATGCCCATTGCCTCCAAGAGATGAGCTCAATGAAAATGATACAGGATATTGTGATCGGCCACTTAGCCACCTGCTTGGAGTTGAGGATTCAACCATGTCATACACACTCTTACTTAAATCATTCACTGGCTCCCCGTTGCCTTTGGAGCTCATCAGCTGTTGACCCTCCAATAGCAACCTTGCAGCCTTGTCTCTCATATATACATATCACTGCTCAGTCTTCCCTTACTCCTTGTGAGAGCCTAACACTCACTCTCTAGAAACACTGGTTTGACAGCACTCCTCCCAGCTGTGATCCTACACTCAATTCTTTGCCTACTATCTTGCCCTCACCCATGGGTACCTTTCATCTCCATCTGCCCATGTAAGTGCAGCAAGCCCAGCCCAGTGAGTCCCAGTGATACTTCCCATTTCCTGAACAAACAAATGAAGGGTCCCATTCCCAGCACATCTACTAATTTTAAACGTTCAGCTCTTATCACTCAAACATACACAGGAAGGGTGACTATTTGTTATGGCCAGGATGAAATGTGGAGGTCCCCACTGTTCAATGGCTCTTGTTTATAAGGAGAGAACAGTCACTAACTGTGCCAGGCAGAGTGACAACTCTGTTACTCATATTATCCCATGGAACCTCTCCCAACACCCTTTTGAGATAGATCCCGAGATACCCTATTTTACAGATGCAAGAATTAAGTGAAGAGGTTGAGTCACTTGCCTGTGGTCCCACCTTAGAGGCAGTGCAGCACAGATTCAAAGTCACTTATCAGGAGCCAGGCATTGGGCTACGAGCCACCACAACCTTCTGCTGAGGTCCTTCAGTAGCCACACCTTTCATAGTCCTCTCTCACATCGTAAACTAATAACGTGACTTTTTGGTTTATGATATGGTGAAATGAAAGTGTGCTTGGCATTTGCTGACAAAGGAGTCCTGCCATCCCAAGGTATCACTGTCATATTTGGCTTCTTGGGCTTCCTGCCCCAGTTTCCCTCCCAGAAATTGCATCCAGAGAATACAGGGGATCTTTGTCCAGCCATTTAGATTACTTTGCAGGCTAGAAAAGCCTCTGATCGTCTCTAAGCTTGTCCATATCTGAGGAGCTGAAGAATGGGGCTCACAATCTCTAACAGCCATGGGGTAGATCATCTCAATGTTCACCAAACCAAGAGCTAGCTTACAGTATCAAGAGATGTGGTTCCTGTATGCCAAATGGCTTCCTGAAGTTGTCAGTGTGTGTACATGCCAATATCAGGCAGGATGCTGCAATCCAAAGCAAATAGGACACACACTATAACCTGTCAAAAAGGCTCCCTTTCCTTGGGTGTTTAGCTGGGTGGAGATACTTTGCATAATCCCTGAAATACTGTCTGCCAATTCCCAAGGAATAATATGAACCTTGAACAAGTAAACAGACCTTAGCCGCTCAGCAGGGCTCTTACAAGTGACCGACTGAAGAAGAAAAGTCCTTATAGAAATCTGTACATTGCAAAAGTGCGCCATTTCTGGAAGAAAACCCAGGCTTCTTTTGAGCACAAGCCCTAACTCCATCCAGTGTGGATGAGCAGTGTGCTTACATGCCTTTGTGCTGTCATTCAGAGTCATGTGGAGCTGGAGACATACACTCTGGTTAGCATGGCATGCTTCAGTTCATGTAGATACAAATGATGAGTCGTACCTAAATCCAAGGTGTAGGAAGTGCTTGCTTCCCAGTTTGGTCATTGCCTTCCGGGCTGTGTCATCCAGGTTTCGAGAGCCTTCATCGTTCACTGCGACAGAAAGGATCCTGCCATCAGGCACTGCATTCAAATACTGGACCAGACGTTCACTCTCTTTCTTGGATCTGTAGGTGTCAAACCTAAAAAGGGTAGAGAGAGTAAAGATGTGGATAGTGTTGGTGGCAGATAAAAGATACAGAGACCTAAGTACATGTCCATTTCAGCAGCTGAGATGCCGGTCAAAGACCTTGAAGGCCAGAGTCTGTAAACAAAGAAACCTCTTCAAAGAGCAAGCGAGTGTGTGCCTGTTGGGCTTGCCACTCAGAGATACCCAAGAAGGAGGAATTTGATTTGGCCACAGCATTCATTCATTGGGTAAATGCCTTGGAAATAACTATAGTGCTGGAGAGCTTGGGTTCTGGGATGTGGAATAAGTCACCTGCTTGGGGCTCAGGCTTTTCATGCCCCCTCTCTTCCTGGGGGTTGTAACACATGACTCTTGGAAAGGACTGGCACTAAGAGAAGATCCAGACACTTAGAGCAGCAGGGACTTCTATCTCTGATCCAGACCATAGCAACTCCCTAAAGTCCCTGGAAATGATAGCATGACTGTTACATCATGTCTCCCTCTCTGAGGCAATTCATGTGCATTTCAGAGCCTTTAAACTGTCGCCTTTGATTCATACTGCAGTGGTGATAGACTCTTAACCATTGTGAATACTGTTGCATTTCTGCCTTTTTCCTCGTCTGTTCTTTTTCTAAAAACATTTTACATTAATATAGTGAGAATTCTAGTCAAGGAATTCTTCCTTTTAAACAATCTTTTAAGAACAATGTTATAAAATTGATCACCTCTAACTAAAGGGGTGTGTGTGTGTACTTGTACACATTTGTGTTAAATTCTACTTTGCTGAGCAATTACTTGGGATAGAAGGCATCTCTCCAGAGCAGGGCTCTCATCCAGGCCACTCACGCTACACACCAGTCCCCATGGAAGCCCCCAAAGCTGGGAAGATCCTGAACATGTGAGTACATGAATAGAGGAAAGTTAACCTTACCGGTCAGAATGTACAACTGTGCCTGATTTGGGGTCAATGACATGAACAATGACTCCACGGTGGCCCCAGCTCCTTTCAAAGAAATATCCTCCCTCCTGCATGCCACCAGGACGAAGAGTCTTGTTTAGAAATGTCCATGAGAGCTTTTTCTGTCCATGCAACTCAAGAGTGCCTCCTCTGCCCACTCCAATGTACTTCAGGCCATAGTAAGGGTCCGGCTGGATGTCTTCATCAGCTCTGTAAGAGAAAGGCCTTTAGCCAACACATCTCTGCTAGATGCTGAGCCCCTGGGGGGGGGGGGGACTGTCACTGTTCCCTGTCTCCCACTGTGGCCTCAGAAAACCAGATGAATTTTTGGTGATGACATTAGGTCTGTAGAAAAGCATTAGCAAGCTGACCTTCTCAAAGCATAGCAACAGTGGGCGTCCAGGACAAGACTGCCTAACAGACACTGTTCACTGCCACTTTTCTCAGCCCTTATTGGCTGTGGAATCACAGGTGCTCTCTCTGTGTCCCTGCCCACACTCAAATATGCTTGGTTGTTACTTCTTAGAACTTTCAGTAGCTAAGGAGGAGGTCACAGCCAGAAGGAAAAGCCATGTGGAATGCTCCTGTGTCTTGTTTTTGTCTTCTCCAAATGAAAGCATCCTCTCCTGAAGAGTGAAGCGATGCTACTAAGACCCAGAAACCTAAGGGAAGTTAGAAGGCTCAGAAGGGTCCCTCCCAATGGGTATATACAAGCAGTTAACACCTGCTGAGGTAGAGGGGACTGACCCATGGAGTTGCCTGCCTGTTGGGTTGGAAGCTCCAGGGATGCAGCTTTCACGAATGGTGGCTTTGAGGTGATACAGTTACTTTGAGTCACCTATGCTTTTATAAGTAACCCCAAATAAACCTATAGGTTCCCCAAGCTAGACTTGGGTAGAATTATTTCTCTTGTCTGTTATAGATGCCGTCTCTGGAGTAAACAGATATCCATCCACACCTTGCTATGAAACATTGCACACTTGTCCTTTATAGCACTAAGTAACATCTTTCAGAGTCTCTCCAAATCATGGAATGACTGGAAAGATGCTGCCAGGGGCTTCTGTGATGCAACTGCTCCATCCATATTCCATCTATACATAATGAACAAGGGTCCATGGACTCCTGCTCATCCACTTCACCATGTCTATCTTGTTCATAGTTACAATCCAGTGGGACACAATGGTGGTTCCTTTCCTCTATAGAAGTCTAAACCTCTTGCCTCCCTCTCCTTTGGAAATCCTCTTTCCCATCAGACCCAACAGCAGTGCATGACTCCTGAGCAAGGTCATCCCACCTTCCATACAGCACAATACTGAAATTGCCCTCAAAAGGGCAAAGGGCACTCCCAGCATGCAGCTCTCCTCCGTCATCAATCAGAATGTGCCGGGCACGTAGCACGATGTGCTCATGGTGGTCTTTAATGACAAGTTTGCCTGAAGAGAGAGAACGGGGAGGTCTGAGAAGACAGGAACCTTAAGTAATGTTAGAGCAGAACCCAGAGCATATTTCCTGTACCCCATATCCCTTTAGGCAGGCAGCAGGGCACATTTTCTTGGCACTTCTATGCCCACTGTCTTGCAGAAGTTACTTTTCTCCACCATCTGCTTTGCAAGATATACACAGTGGTCATCTGCTTCAATGTAATTACTCCATGTCCTGAGTTTAATTACCAAGCATGTAAAGGTGAGAATAGTAGGTCTCTTTTAAACACCTTTCCCCCCAAGATTGGACCTTTGATAAGGCGTTTCTTAGTGCTCTGAGTTGATGGCCATCTCAAATCTGCAGGTGCCCTGACTTGAACCCAAAGCATGAACTGTTTGTTCTGTCTGTCTCACATGGCCATGTAGATGCATTTGCAGGACTCAGGGTGGTGGAATGGACAGGAAAGCTTACCTCCCTGTGAGATGGTGATGGAGTGGACTGTGGCAGAAGACGTGAGCAGTAGTCTCTTGCCCTGACCAATATGTACTTGATGGTCTCGGTCATGGCCAGGAGTCCAAGGCTGCAGTTCAGGGTTCTGGTCAGGACATTCAGCTGTCACTGCCAAAGACAATGAATGTCACCACTCAGATCCACCAGCAAAGGATAATGGGGGGGGAGTACTTTTAGGCACCCATTTCTTCTCCACCAAGGTTAAAAGCAAGTCCTTAGACACCAGAGAGATGTTCTGGTCTGGGAGTCAGGTACCCTGGAGTATGGCCTCACTCTTTTAATGACTTTATCATGTGACTCTGGACAGCTCCCTTCCTTCTCTGATTCAGTTTGCATGATGTGGTTCTTTCCTGCCTGGTGGAAATGTCATGCTGTAGGCCTCTGAGGGCAATAATTCTTATCACTAGAATTGTCCTCTGTAGGCATCTACCAAGTGACACATGTAGCAGTACTATAAGAGATACTGGCTCTGGCAGAGCCCAAGGCCACTAATCCAGGGCAATTTCTACACGTGTCCAGGCTAGTCATATTTTTTCGGCCCTGAGCTGTCACTCCAGGAGCTGAGGAAGAGGCTTTTTCGCAGGTTGTGTGGAGTCCCCAGGGTAGGGTGCCACCTGCCATTTCTCTGATGTCAGCCTGCACTTCCTGCCCTATAATACCCAAGGCAGTCTAAAGCCAATTGCAACCATCATGTATGTTGCTATCTCATGAGCCAGAGTATTTAATCAGACTGGGAAACTACTAGATTTTTATAAGATTTGTTGGGATCTGCTCCAGGTCTGTGCCATGGAAGATACAAGAGGGACATCTCTGTCCTGGGAGCTGGGTGAGCCAGCCTACAGAAAGCAAGGGGAGATCAAGAAACAGAATCAGAAAGAATGGGCAAATTGACATGAGACTATTTTCATTTTCTCAGCAATTATATCATGAAGAGTAAATCAGGAGAATTAATAGTAACACAGAGTGTCTAGGGAGGTGGAGGTAAGGCTTAGGGAGCCCACAAAGGGAAAGGGTTCAGGTTGGGGACCAGGGCAGATATGGATTGTAAGCAAGTGCCACAGTTCAGGGAAGTTAGAATCGCTACATCTGGCAGGTAAAGTTGGTACAGGAGCCACACCCAGAACATGGGACCAGAACCAGTTCCAGATCAGTACCACAGCAGGCAGACCTTTGGGATATTTGATTGTTCTTCAGATGTGCATGAAGGAAGTCATAACTGCCATAGTTGGATATATGAAGGAGAGCCTGGAGGGAGACATGCCTTTGTCTATACTCAATGACACCAGATGGGGACTACACAGGCTTTCACTGAGCCCAAGTTTTCTGTGTGGGTGCTGATCCCCACACCCCAAACTCTCTCCCACTCTTGGTTTCATCTGCCTCACTGTCGGTGTGAACTCCACATTTGTGGGGTTTCAGTGAGCAGATGCAGACTTCCCTGCTGGCCAGAAAGACGAGCTCTACCAGCCTGTGCATGGCTGGGCAGCTTCCTGCTCAAGCTGGGGCTCAATGCTCTGAGAGCTGCTGCATGATGAATCTCACACCTGGGCTTATCTCCAAACAGAATAGTCAGGAATCCCTAGTAGTCTTTCACCAGCCCTGGACATGGGAGTCAGTCTCAGTTCCAGAGTGTGTGACCACCCAGAGTGCCCAGTGGTGCAAACCAAGAGCCTCCTGGGGAGGATGGGTTTCCACTAAGTGAACAGTGCCTCAGGTCTCACTCCCTCACTTCAAAGCCCATGGTCCTTTCCTGTTCAGGAATTCTGAGTTTACAGCCAACTTTGCATCTTGGCCAGGCTCTAGTGGGCCTGGTCCTATAGGGTTGCCCTTCATCGGGAGCATAACCCTGCTCTCCAGAAGCTCCAAGACTGTGGCTAAGACAGAGTACTTCCAGGGCTGGATTTGATGGACCCTTCTTTGTGGAAGCTGAGTATTTACACATGTAGATCAGTGAGTAGCTGAAAATCATCAGCGCCATCCCTGAAACATCACCATGGCAACCACGCTTATCTCCCCTACTAGGGCAGAGGCCCTGTGAAGCAGACTCTAAGGGAATGCAGGCTACAGCTACTTGAAGCATTAATGGCAAAGGTGATTTCTACCTCTCTCAAAGAACACAGACTAAAGGGCGCCAGAGAGGGGTGCAGCTCCCTTCCAAAGGGTTTTTATGTAAACTGACATGTTGAAGGAAACACCCAGGAAGTATCTGAATACTCCTCTCCAAGCTGAATCACCCCAAAAGATAAACTCAAATGCAGCTTCTAGCCTGGAGTCAAGTCAGGTTGAAGGAGCAGATGAATGAACTCTGGCAATGTCATTAATCATTGCACCGAACACTGACATACTGCCTACTTGCTATGTCACCCAAGAATCCGGAAAATTTTGTAGGAAGCCACAGTGGAGGTATTCTATGTTGCAGAAACCTTCCTTCCTCCAGTGGGCTGGTAAACAACGCAGTTCAATGTGAGGCCCTTTATTATGGAAAAAAAACTTGATGAATAATAATAGTATTTTGAGATGAGCATGGTGTGGGCGAGTAGTAGTATTATTAAACTCCTGTTCAGTTTCTAAGATTTTTGTCTGTGTCTCCTAAGGTAAATGGCTGTTTCCTGTAGCCTGGCTGAAGTGTCCTGGGCTTCTAATCTTAATTTGAAGATCACTTGCTTGGCACCACAAGGGAAAAAATACCACAAGAAGAAATAAAATCACTTAGAGACAAAGTTGACGAAGCTGAGAGAGTAAGATAGACTAGGGTGCTGTGGCACATGCCTCTAACTCTAGCACTTAGGAGTTCAAGGCAGGAAGACGGAGAGTTTGAAACTAGCCTGGATCATACTGGAGAGTTTGAAACTGTCTCAAAAACAAACAACTGGGCGTGGTGGTTCATACCTTTGATATCAGAGCTCCAGGGGCAGAGACAGGTGCATCTATGAGCTTAAAGCCAGCCAGGGCTAACTTGCAAGGTGTATATGTGTATGTGTGTGTGGGGGGGGGGGTGTAAAACAAACAAAACAACAAAAAGAAAACACAATCTAACCCTTCTCAGAGCATCGCAGCTGAAAAGACTTCATGGGGCCCAGATCCTAATCTGATGAAACAAAGTGAGAAGGGATGCTGAGGTCTGAAATTAAATAGCCCAGACAGAGGCAGAAAGCTGAAATCTCAGTCGAATCTCCCCTTCCCCCTCCCTTTACTCTCCTGGGCAGTTTTTAAATTTTGTACTAGCAGGTAACATTTGTACTAGCAGTAAAAATAAGATTTTCTATAACAACCCAAATTTCTGGTCTCTTTTAAGAATTCTTCCCTTCCCAATTGTCCAGCATTGAGAGATAGGTGAGTCTAAGCTCCACAGAGGTGGTAGTACCATCCCAACTAGGTTCTCTTGCAATGGAGCGCAGGCAGACGCTGAGCTTGCAAGCTGGGGTGATTCTAGGCCAGCCTGTCATTTCCTAAGAAAATTTAGGGCAGGATGAGGCTTGCAGGCAGGCAACCAAGGTGTTCAGTGAGGACCCTGCCCCAGAGACACCCTCCCTCCCCCAGCAGCCTGGCTGAAACTCACCAGCAGATACAGCCACTGAGAAGTGGACCAGGAGGAGCCAGCCCATGGCCAGCACAACCTTGAGGGAGGCATCTTGCCTCCCAGCAGCTCTCAGCCCAGCAGCATGCTCCCTGAAATGTAAGTGCAGGGTCAGAAGTGCATCTCCACAGTAAGCACGAACAAGAGACAGAGAGTCACTCACACTGCTGGGGGACAAGGACATGGCATGAGAGGTACACCCACGGGTCCCAGAGCGGAGACCTTGAGTAGTTCCTCACCTACTGTGACTCAGGGCCAGGCAGATCTGGACACGCAAACTCAGTCTCCATTCTGCCCCTGTCCTGCAGCTGTGAGCTAAGAGCTCCTCAAACTCCCTCCCTTTGAAATCAAGCCTTTCTATCCAAGCCGAGAAACAAGAGGAACTAAAGTTAAGTTGGCAATCCAATGCCACAGGCTTCCTGTGTGATCCCAGCTGGTGTGTGGACCTGGTGATCTCATCAGGGAAGGAGTAGATGAGCTGATTTTGAACTTGACATTGTCAGTGTACAGTGCTCATCTGTCTTCTCTCTGTCCAGTAATAGAACCCCTGGTTTTTTATCTGGGTGCTTGGCCACCTGGAATAGCTAGAACATCCTTCAGTTCCTTATGGCCTTCAAATTAAGTTCAACAAATGAAGCAGATATTCAGAGAAAGCCCTTAAGGGAAAGGAAAAGGGATTTTCTTCCTTCCTTCTTTCTGATTTTCTGCTGGCTGGGATGCAGGTAAGGTGGCTGGAATGCAGGTAAGGTGGCTGGACCTCCATTAATCTCTTGCACCATATGGTAGGAACCAAGCACTGAGAATGGCAAAGGAAAGAGAAAAGAATCTGGGGCAGAAATAACTATGGATTATAGATTTATTCTTATGTTAAGGAGACAATTTAATTTCTACTTTATCAACCTTGCCATTATGATTTATTTATTTTACTTTTTACTCACACAGAAGGTGACTGTATGAATCTAGCATCAGGATGAGGCTTTTAACAACACACACACACACATATATATATATATATATATATGTATATATATATATACATACATATATATATATATACATACACACACACACACACACACACACACATACATATATAGTCTTTGTGCTCAGAGCTCCCACTTTGGCTCTGGGAGGGGGGCAGCCCTAGATTCTGAGCCATCTCCTCAAGTCTTTGCCCATAGACCTGGGTTTGTGCCTAGAACAAACTGACATTCTCCTGAGAAAGTGGCTCCCATAGGCTCCACCTCTCAGGCCTGCTCAGTGGCTGATCTGATGCTCCTGACCTTAGGTTCAGTGCGGCTCTTTGTGCTAGCTCAGCGAACCGAGGCAGGAAGAGGGCTTCTGCACAGGTGGGCTGGAAGGAGGTTGGGGAGGAAGGAGCAGCTCAGAATCAAAGCCTGTGTGTCTCCTTCCAGCACCCTGCCTGACCCAGGCTGGCTCTGCCAAAACAACAGAGGCCCTTGTCTCTGGCATCTGGGAGGTCACTTTTCCCATGGCTCCCAGGGAGGACTACTCCAGAAGATGAAGAGGGATGGTAGTGAGGGGTGCATCCAGGCCTTGGGGGAGAGACACAGCTCTCTTCTCAGGTCTCAGCTAGCTTAGACAAAACAAAGGCAGCTTGCTATCGGCTGCCAAAGAGCCTCATAACCTCATTGGGCCACGTTCTCCGGGGAAGTTGAACCTGGACACTGGCACCCTCACTTTGTGATGGAATCTGTTGGAGCAGCACGAGGTGTGGGGGAGGGTGTATTCCCAGGGTTGAACTTCTGAGGACCTCATACTTCTGCACAGAGCTCAAGTCCCTCTGAGGTCGTTTAGCTTTGTGGATGGATGTAAAGACCCTTCCACAGAAGGGAGTGATGCCCAGCTCCCTTCACTGACATTAGGCCTTCATCTGTGTCCTCAATAGTGTCTGAGCCACAAGAGGTAGAGAGAGTCCCCATGCCCAGAGCTGGCCCATTGTAATTCACAGCCTTCGAGCTTTCATGCACAGAGAGGCTCTTGGGGCCTGGATACAGTCCTGCTGCTGTGGATCCTATAGACACCCATGTTTCTCTTGAGAATTGTCAACCTAGGAGAACAGTGTTTGCATCTGACCACTGAAACTTCTTGCAGTAGTGTTGCAATCCAGCTTCCTGCTTGGTGAGACAGGCTTGAAGCAGGTTTTGGCTATGGAAGGCCTTAGAAGAGCTCACGAGGAATGATACTGGGGACTTCTGGGGATAGCCAGTAGCTGCAGGCCAGCTGACTCTGCACTGGTCAGGCTACAGGGTTGCTAGGACATTGGTCATGATGGTCTCAGCTGGCTTGTCCTCTCAAGGGTGTGGGAAACCCATCAGCGTGAAAGGAGAATCACACGGCTTCCTCAGCAGACCTGCACTCCAGGCCATTGTACATCTCTGTGGTAACAGGCCAAGTTTCTAGATGTTCAGCATCCCCAAGTCCAGCTGCTAAACCAGCCTTGGAGATACAGGGATCAACGGAGGAACAAGAGTGTCAGTGGCTGCCAGGTACAGGGGCTTTGCTCATCTTTCCATGGCCGTCCTGGAGTCCTAAGTTGTTACCTGTAGAGCAGTCAGAGTATTAGAAGATGCAGATGTGGTCTGGGAAGATTGGCTCAGTGGTAAAAAACACTGGTTGCTCTTCTAGGGGACCCAGAACAGTGAGATGGCTAAACAGGTAAAAGTGCTTGCCACACAAACCTGCAGCAATAAGGGAGATAATTGCCTGGAAGCTCACAGGCCAACTGGCCTGGAATACACAGACCCGAGCAGAAACAAGAGAGACTCCATCTCAAGGTTGAAGGAGAAAACCGACTCCTGTAAGTTGTTCTCTGACCCTCACATGTGCACTGTGGCTGTTGCCTTAATAAGAATAAGTAAAAGGGAACAAACAAATCCCCACTAGTTCCCAGGTCCGGTGAGAAACATGAGATGGGTGATCAGGTACATTATACTACTGCCAAGAGGACAGAGGGGAGAGGACTGCCATGCCAAGAAGAAGCTGGTCGTGATCAAGTCATGGAGAGGGGCCTCAAGAAAGCCTTGATCTGCCACCCCGCCAGCCTTGAACACAGGTTCCAGTCTCCAGAATCGTGAGAAAGAGAATTTGTGCAAGAACATTGTCAGGACAACTCCAGCTTGCCTCAAGTGCTTTTGGAAACTTTAAAAGGTAGAGTTAGGCCCTTGGGGATGTGGCCAGCCATAAACCAAGCAGTTTTCTACCCTCTAAATATTCCTGCCATGATGTACTGCTTCATCACAGGGTCCAAAAGCCCTGCTGGGAGCCACTGCCAGGTTCCCTTTCCCCAATCACCACTGTGCTCTCTCACAGCCACCCTCTGTGGTGGCTAGTTATGGATGAGGAAACTGAGCCACAAAGCATAACATTTCTTAAGAGCACACAGTCAAAAGGTGGTAAAGTCCAGAGTCCACTCCCTCCTCCAGAACTATGCTTCCAATTCCTAAAGAATAACCCTGGGATCTCAGATCACAGGAGCTGGTGGGAACACAAGACAGCATCCAGTCAGTGGCCTCACACCTTGGCATGTCCATAGGTTCCCAGGAGCCCTCATTAAAAAGCACATTCTCGCCCATAGGGCTGAGACAAGGCTGGGCCTCTATTGAGGCCCACAAAGCTGGAGGGCATCTTTACCAGGATTTGACCCCCTGAGTCAGACTCTAGCTTCTCACTCTGTTAAACTGACACAATAACCACCTCAACTATCTCTACCACATCAATGATGAGAGTAAGTTCTTGACCAGGGCCATCTCTCTGCCCCTTGGAGACAAAACTGTGACCCTGAAGTCAAGCTCAAGCAAGGTTTTGGGAGGTGGGCAGATGTCTCCAGCAATACTCTTGAGGTCAGAGAGGTTCTGGCATCAGCCTTCTGTCAAACCACACTTTTTTTTTTCTGTGAACCCTGTATTTCCACTATGGCTTCAGGACCCAGATTGCCTGTGTAATATTTGTTGAGAGCTTTTCTGGCCAGCCACGGGATGTTCCAATGAAGGGACCAGACCCTCAATCAGCCCTCTGCTTTAGCAGCCGTGACATGCAGCAGAAAAGACCCAGCAAGATGTAGGCCCCTGACTCAGCAATATGTGCTGAGCTTCTTGACCTTGCCCAACCTCCTAGTCACTAGGAAGTCAGATTCCCTCCATGTGGCAAAGAACCAATCAGAAGTTACCTGGCAGGTTTGGGTGTGGTTTATGGTAACAGTGACTTACAGAGCATAGCAACTGCCCTGGGCGGGCCTATAGGCCATAGCAGTTAACCAATCAACACAGGACAGGTTGCCCAAACTCAGAAGTGCACCAATCCTGAGACTGTTGTGGCTCCCCTTGCTCTACTACAATAAATTCCCTGCCCCAAGGTCCCTCCAGGGCCTTCTAGATCCATCTGCTGTTAGACAGATGAAGGAACCAAGTTAATACAGTTAACTCGTTAATTAATTAAAGACTCTTTCCTTTTGCATCCAATCGGGTCTCTCGGTGATTTGTGGGTTCAGAATTTGGGCACAAAACCAGTGGCCACCAAAAATCATGGCAAAACCAAAATGCAAAGCCCAAGAAATCTCATCCACTAGGCAGAAAGCCCTTCAGACATATCCCAAAGGAGCTGCTCCTCCCCACCCCCCATTCTTGAGTCAGGGACTAGGCAGCTGTCTCCTTGGTTACACCTGATCTGTACCCTGGCTTAGCTTTCTCCTGACAGAGACAGGTATCTCCCTGGCTACCTGGTCTGGAAGCAGCACCCTAAGAGAGAAGAAGGCGGGAGAGTGAACAAATCGAGTCCTGATGTGAATCACAGGGAAACAGGAAGTTGAGCCCCTTGGAAGCCCCTTAGTCCTGAGCTCCCTGTAGCCCTTTTCAGATCATTCCATTGGAATAATCCACTTTGACGAAGTATGTGGGACATCTATGCAAGGAGCCCCAGGGCCAAAGAGTCCAGCCTGGCCCTCGGAGAGGTGCACATAGGGAAGCCTTTGCCTCTGATGCTGGGCATCCCTTAGGCTACTCCATGAAGCTGGCCTCTCAGGCATGGGCCACTCCATTATGCATGAACCTGCTGAGCCCTGCTTCCCTGCTGCAAAGACCAGAGCCACCCTCCTCTCCACCACCACCCTCTCCCGTGGCTCTGCCAAGCCAAGCTCTTCCCCTCAAACTGGCTTCTTAAGATGAAATCCTCTGCACCTTCATCTCCAGCCCACAGAATGCTGAGGGACTGTGACACCTCTCCCAGCTGCACTTCCCTGTGTGTACCCGTTACCAGGGCAACTCTACCATGAGCAGATTCTCACCTGGTTGGGCTAAGCAGGCTGGCTCTGCATTTCTTTTCCATTTCTTTCTTTCTTTCTTTTTCTCTTTTCTATTTTTTTCTTGTTCTGTGGGTTGCTTTTTAAAAGCAGCATCTCATGTATGACAGGTTTGCCTCAAACTCCCTGTGTATGAGAGAATGGCCTTGAGCTTTGGTTCCATTTGCCTCTACCTCGAAAATGCTGGAACAAATGTGTGTTATCACACTCAGTTTTGGGGGAGGGGCGGGGTCTATATAGCTCAAGCTGCTCTCCAAGTCATGACCTGCCTTAGCCTCCCAAGTGCTGGTGTGACAGACATGTGACACTGTATCTAGCTCTGATTGAGCTTTTCTAAGCTTACAAGTGAGGCCAATATGGCTGGGTGGTGAACTGGTTCTGAGTAGCAGGGATCTAGTTTAATCACATTCTTTCAATTCTACAGAAAAATACCCTGAGACTGACAGAGTAGAAGGAGGTTAGTTGCATTGAGCTGAATCGGGTAAAGGAAAGCCTGATTCAACATCTAATGGAGAATGTCTGCACCAAAGTTATGAGACACAAACCACCTTTTTGCTTGCTTGCAAGGGAGGAGCCAGGAAAATGGGGTGTATGCCTTTTCCCTTTTGCTTCCCCTCAAGTCACAGTTCGAACTATAAACACACGCCCTGGGTGCCTTGTAGAAGCACACAGTCATATATCATCTTCACTCCCTCCCCCAGAGGAACTTCCTTTGAGCTGTGAAATTCCCATGGGAGCCACCTGTAAAAGCCATGCCTGGGTGCTGCTTGTACAATGGCTGGAATCCTCACCATGAACTCACCCCTAGGTAAGTGCAGCATCAAGAACTCTGTGTGGTCCTCTGCACAATCAGCTCCTCATATCCCATCACCCAATTGCTAGTGGTGAGGATGGGAAAGGGCAGCCCCTGGGAACCTGCACCTCTCTACACAGAAGTAAGCCAGATCTCTATCTTCGGGGATCCCTCCAATCCCAACAGTCTTAGCAGAAAGCAGTGACATTGAAAGGATGGATTCCACCCTTCAGGAAGCAGATACTTTGAAGCAGATACTTTGCATAAGAGTAGCTGCTTACTGCAACTTAGTTGCTCCTGAAGCTAAACCTTTACCCTGCACTAGAAAACTATTTTTCCTTTTTTTTTTTTTTTTTTTTTTGCTTAGAGCTTTGCTGTCCTTATATTACTCATCATACATGGCTGTGTCAACTTAATAAAAGTGAGGTTTAAAAATAAAACCTTTCAGTCTGTGTGTGTGTGTGTGTGAGCGTGTGTGTTTGTATATGTGTGTAAGTACATGTGAGAATGTTAAACCTAGAGTACAACCTCACATGTCATTCCTCAAGCACCACCCACTTTGCCTTTAGAGACAAGGCCTCTCACTGGCCAATAAGTTACAGGGATCCCTCTTTCTCTGCCTTCTCAGCATTAGAATTATAGCTATGTGTTACTATTTCCAACATCTTACACCAATTCTGGGAATTGAACTAGGGTCTTTATGCTTTATTGACTGAACTATTTCCCAAGCTCCAACTTTAGTTTCTTAGCAACACGAAGCAAGGGAAACTACAGCTGTGTATGGTGAAGCCTCCACAGTGAGCACTGGATCTGAACAATCTGCTGATGCTCACATCAGGATCCCAGTCTTGGTGCTCAGTGATTCAGACGATGCACACTGAATCGATGAGTCTCAATGGACTCATGATATAATCTGGGCCAGTGTGGGCCATAGCGATTAGAATACAGCTCCAAGTCTACAGAACTATCCAATCAGAAACTGTCCTGGTAAGGGTCCCATAACCTTCTCTGACAAGTCCTCTAAGTGACTGTGATGTGTACAGAGTCCCGATTCAGTTCAAAAGAGATACCTGTCAACCATTAGTTAAGTGTCAACATTGTGAATGTTTGGCATGGTATTGGCTAAGTGCTGATAATCCCCAATACATTGCAAGATAAACTCAGAGGCTTCTGATGGGCCACTTGAGTGTGAACTTAGCTAGTCCTCAGTTCCCCCAGATTCCATATGGGGAAGTACAGAGCTGTTAGCTGCAAAGAGGTAATCCCCCTACAGTATGTGGCACAGTGAAGGTCCAGGGTGACCTTCCTCATGTCTGGTTTGTGTTCACTGTCTAACTCAGTTACCCACCAGCCTGAACCATGAAATGGGGCTGATGGTGTGGTCCCTCTCTCAGTAATGGGCTAGTGGTACCAAATCAGCAGCTGAGAAGTACATTTAAACAAGGAGTACTCTCTCAAAGCTTGTGACCAGGAATGCCAGCAGGAAACTGCAACATGGGGCAGTATGTTTATGGAATGAGGAGAAAGCATAAACATGACATAATCGGATCCACACACTGGGCTCCAGGCAAAGGTTCTGTGTGGATAGTGCAGCATGGTGAATGTACCACTCAGGGACAATCCCTCTTGTACAGCCTGTTTACTGGAGGGAGTACAGGAATAGTTAGGAGCTGGCCTTCCACCTCGGAGGCTGGAGTAGGGAGCCAGAGAGGGTCACTTCTCTGATGATTTACATTTCAATAATTACATTTTTAGTTTTCTAAGATTATTGCATCCTGGGCGGGGGTGGGGGGTGGGGGGCGGGGACTGCCTTGTCCCCTGCATTCAAGCAAACCCCAACTCCCAAAAGAAGAGAGAGACAAAAATCTAGGAAGAA
This sequence comes from Phodopus roborovskii, assembly GCF_943737965.1. Taxonomy (NCBI): domain Eukaryota; kingdom Metazoa; phylum Chordata; class Mammalia; order Rodentia; family Cricetidae; genus Phodopus; species Phodopus roborovskii. Next base: position 9,510,310 of record NW_026126625.1, read on the forward strand.
GATGACCCTCTCCACCCAACCCAGCATTACAGGACCAGTGTCCTGAGATCCAGGGATGAAGATGTGCATGAGAAAGAGAACAAAGACACACAGGGTACCCAGAGAGCAGGTTCATTATGCCCTGGCCTGCCTATGCCCTGCCCTTGGGGTCTGTGATCTGCCTCCTTGATTTAAATGCTTCTCCATTTCGTCTCTGTCATTCGGCACATTTTGTGATTCAAAGTTGAATATTCAGTTTCTACCTGAGTTCTCCCTGACTGCAGAGTCCCTATTACTGCTTCCTCCTTTGCATCCACAGGTTCCTGAATGGACTGTGTGCATGTGCATGTGTGTGTGTCTTTCTATGTATATGTGTGTGTGTGTGTGTGTGTGTGTGTGTGTGGTCAATGTGTGTGTCTATACATGTGAGTGTGCATGTGTATGCGCACGTGTGTGCATGTGTGTGTCTCTGTGTGTGTGCATGTGTGTGTCTGTGTGTATGTCTGTGTGTATGTGTGTGTCTGTATGTGTGTCTATATGCCTCTGTGTATGTATGTGTATCTGTGTGTGTGTGTGTGTGTGTGTGTCTGTCTGTCTATGTGAGTTCTTGTGTGTGTATGTTCATCTGTATGTGGTGTACATGTATGCTCTTGTGTGAGGAAGACAGAGGTTAACCTTAAGTGTCACTTCTTAGGAAATATCTACTTTTTTTTCCTTTTTGACAGGATCTCTCACTGGGACCCGGGTCTCACTAACTGGGGAAAGCTGGCTGGATAGCGAGCTCCAGGGAATATTGGTCTGCTTTTCCGGTGCGGGGATTCTGAGCACTCACTGCCACACAGGCTTTTGCTGGAATTGAACTCAGGTCCTCATGTTTGTCTGGTTAAAGTGCTTTGTTGTCTGGCCTAGCTCCCGAGCCTCTGGTTATAACATCCTTTATAAGTATTTCATTCAACTGTGAGGTTGTTGTGCCTCCCACCACAGTTGCCTGGGTGTCAGGACTCTAAGGGCTCAGTTCTTTAATGGAAGATATCAGCTCCAGGCTTGGCACACAATGGTGGCCTAACCAGCACCGAGTGAGTAGTGAGTTCCCCAACTCTTTACAGAATGACTATATCACTGAGTCAAGTGTCACTCTACAGATTTGGACTTTGTTCAGTGCTTTCAATAAAACAGTGGGTGTGTTTTTGATGTTGTAACTGGATCCATTTAAATGAAAATATTATTTCTTCTCCTTCAGCTTGCCCTCTGTCACTTAGGCCTTACTTTTACCTGAGGAAAATAATGTTTTCCCTATTCAATTTGGATTTGAGCCCCCCCATATCATGAAGTAAGTCTTGATTGATACAGTTGCCAAATCCAAGGACAGCCTGCCTGTGCTACAGTTAGGGGTGACTTGAGTTGCTGCAGGGAGTGGTCTTGACCTCTCCCAGCAATTCCAGTGTTCTCTGGAGAGCCCACTGCATGCTCTAAAAGTTAGTGGAGTATCTCAATGCCCCCTCTTTTTAATCCCCCAATATTTGATGCCTGACACCCCTAAAACTCTCTTGCTTATATAGATAGTGTTGCCTTTGCCCTTTGTATGGCTGAGCTACTTCTCAGGTGCCTGCACACACCCTGTTCCCAGTTCTAACTGCAAATGCCCTGAGACTTCACACCATGTCTGCTACTCAGGGCTTCACGGAGTTCTACCTACGCTCCTGCCAACTTAGCTTCAATTTCAGGTCCAGCTGCTGGTAGCTGCATTCAGGGTGCTGGGGACATTTATCTCCATGTGAGATGGGGTGGTGGCTGCCTCCTATGTCACAGTGAAAGTTGCTGCATCTCAAGGGAATAGAGGTAGAGCCCAAGCTGGGTTTTCATCCCACCAAGGCATTGGAAGCTCCTAGAATGTTGCTCTCAGTCCATAGAAGTCTTTGTAGCATAACTATATGGGTACCTGAGTTCCCTCTACCCTGAGGCCCTGCCCACAGTCCCTCCAGCTCCAGCATTTTGTCTGCCCTGCACATGCTAGCTTTACCACTGTGACATGCCTCTCTTGGGGGCCTCTTGTCTTTCCCTGCATGGGAGCTGTCTAATCTTCTCAACCCATCAAATGGGTGTAGAAAAGTGATGCTGTACTGCCCAGCCCAGCATAAATTTGGAGTCAGGAGCTGTCACTGGATTCAAAGGCAAGTTGTCCTAGACCTCAACTGCAGCTTCCTAAGCTTTTATCTGAAGGCTTTTGTTTCTGGCATGTTGGGGGCACCTACTGCAGCCAGGACACATAAGGCCTTGAGCAGCTGGCTGGATCATGGAACATGGAGAGTTCCTGTGGGCCAGAGAAAGAGATGCTGGCCTCGTCTCTTCCCTGGCTCAGAAAGTGATGGCAGTGGTAAACACTTCATCAGCTGTAGTTTTAAGTGAAAATTCTAGCATTAGCTATTGACTCTGTATTCCTCCTGGCTTGAGAGTGCCTCATGCATGCCTGCTTGTTTCTGAGGCTCAGGGAAAATTTATGCCAAGTACCCCTCCCTATCACCTCCCACCAGGCTGGAGATCCATGCTATTCATCTCTTGTGTTTGTTTGTGTGTGTGTGTGTGTGTGTGTGTGTGTGTGTGTGTGTGTGTGTGTGGTATATAGGTGGGTGAGGTGGGGTGGATTAGGACCTACGTGACAGCGAGGGTGCTGAGGAGTGTAGGGTGCCATTTATGAATCACCTCCAATGCGAAGTTAGCTTGTTCCTGAAAGCTTGCAGGCCATCAACAGACACAGCTGGAAGCTGGCTTGTATGTACATTATGAGACACAGTGCCAGGATGGGGAGGATTTCTGGACAGGAATGAAAGCAGATCTGGGAACTTCTTGATCACACACACACACACACACACACACACACACACACACACACACTGATTCCTATAAGCTGGGTCATCACTCCATGTAGCAGGAAACAGCCTGCCCTGTATCATGTGAACACTCACAGTCTAGCTGGGGTTGGGTGGAGAAAGTAGAAACAAACAAGCAGATTTGAATGGCTGCTGGTGTTGGGAACTGGTGGGATGGGGCAGTGGCATCAGGTGAGAAGGAGTGGTAAGGAAAGAGCTGCGTGATGACTACAGCAGAGACCTAAGAAGGGGACAGGAGCTGGGAAGTACAGCAGGCGGCAAGGCATATCCAGGTGGGGAAGGGTGTAGGAGGGGAGCTGTAGGCAGGGCTAGGCTGAGTTGATGGCAAAAAGGATAGATACCACCATGGATGGACCAAGGAATTGGGTGTGAACTCCTAGTGGCTGCACTGGGATAGGGCAAGGAAAGGAGAAAAGGAATTTGAGCAAGGCATATCGGCTGCTGTTTTTACTCTGTGCCTTTGCCATTGAGGTGGCCCATGCCCCATCTATGGCTCCCTTGATGATTATTATTCCTACTGGAGAAATGCCTGCAGATATGGCAAGTGCAGGCCTAAGTGGCCTGCACAAAACTGTATCTAGACCCTGGCAGAGAGAAAGAACAGGGCAGGTCCAGGAAAGGTGGGCCTTTTCATCCATACAGGACATGTGGGAAGGGACAAATTGTCTAAGAAACAGCTGAAGAAAGTCAGCTGTGACGGAGGGCTCTGTGTACGGTTCTGCCCTGGCTATCCAAGCTACTCTTATAGGACAGAGTGTAAGGTAGGTTGCTGTTTGTTTGCTTGCTTGTTTATCTGTTTGTTTTGTTTGGGGTAGTCTTACTCTATAACCCGGCTGACTGAGAACTCACTCTCTATCTTAAGCTGGCTTCAAACTCCAGTCAATCTTCCTGTCTTAGCCTCTGGGCCCGAGCCACCATGCCTGGGAAGAATCTCGTTCTCAAGCTTCTGCTTCCCCAACTAAAGGAAGAAAAGCGGAACCACAGATGAGCACACGATGGGTTCAGAAGGGAGGTAGGGAGGTGCGGAGGAAGGCGGGACAGCCGAGAGTTCTGTGGGGTTTGAGACATAGTGTGTATGTGTGGGGGGTAACAAGAAAGGATGTATGTGAGAGATGAGGTGTGTTTACATGCATGTGCATGGGTGTTCGTGTGCTTGTGTGAATGTCCGTAAGTGTGTGAGAGGGAGAGAGAGCACATGAGAGAGAGGTGTCACTGTGTGTCACTTAGATGACTGGTGCAGGCAGAGCTCTCTCAAAGGCATAGTGAAAAAGGAAGGGCTTTCCTTTATACCCAAATAAAACAGTTTTCCCTCAACTATACCAATACTACAGGCTACCGAATATGCCAGTGGCTTCACCAGACAGGTCTCCAGGGCTCTTTATACACTAACTGGTATCCTACACTCCAGTTCTGCCCTGACACTGCCATGTACCATGTGTCTTTAGCACTCACAGGGTTGAAACCTATAAACACAGAAAGGGCTCATGATGGCATTTAGACATCCATACTGTGGGCTTCCTTCACACCACAGGGTAGCTAGTCATGGCAGGCTCAACACCTTCAATTCCAGCATTCAGGAGCCTGATCAGGATTGCTGCAAATTGGAAGCCAACCAGGACTACCTTTTCAGAACCCAGTCTCCAAAATCATAAACAAACCAAGTAGTCAACAAGCAAGTTAATCAGAATGCTGCGGGGAGCAGATTGGATAGCAGCCACATACACACACTTGGGGTGGGTGAGCATGTGAGTATGGCTTCATCAGACAAAGGCCCAGGCACTATTTGGAATGAAGGTATCTAATTTGAAGCCTCAGAGGTGGGTGGAAGGACATACTGTGTTCAGTGTGAAGGAAGTAAAGGAGCTTGGCAGAAAGGGGCACGACTAAGAGTACAGGAAGGACAGCACCAGGCCACAGGCTTCCCAAGCCCCAGCTTGTGCTGGAAACTTGGTTTGCCTGTTTGCACACCTTTCTGCACTTTATTCCTTGATCTTCTATGTGTTGGTGTGGGGCTAAGCCACCTGCATGGGCTCTTGAGGTCAACCATGAATGGATCTATTGGCTGGGCTCACTGAGAGATGACTACATGCCCCAACAAAGAACAGGGGCATTGGCTGGAGTTACTGTGGATACCGGTTCTCATCCCATTGTGGCTGGCAAGTGCCAGCCTGAGCACCGTGAGAATAAAGTGTGCACAGGGAAGCACAGAGCCCAGAGGTGAAAAGGGACAAGCCTTGGACACTCAGATCCAACTATTCCTGAAGCCAATACTATCCTTGGAGTATTCCATTACATGAGGAAATAAAGTTCCTATTTTGTTTAAGCCAACTTGAATTGTGTTTCTGACATTCACTTTGGGAACGGTCCTGACTAGCAAGGAGCCAGGGAAGGCAAGATGAAAGTTTCCCAGGTCTCTTTGATCTCAGAAAGCAGGCACATACAACTTCCTTTCCCAAACTACAGCATGCCTGTCCCCAAGAAATGTGGGCATCCTCAGAAAGCAATGAACCAGTGCTGTTACTAGGGTCAGTAGTACTGTCCAGCAGGCCTATAGGTTTGAGGCCAGCCAGGTAATTTAGAGGCCTTGTCCCCAAATAAAATTGAAATTTAAAGGTTGGGGCTGGGGCTGTAGCTCAGTGTTAGAGTGCTTACCCAGCATGAACGGCCCTGGGTTTAACTGCCAACACCATGAAAGAAAAGAAATGAAAAGAAAATAACTTTTCTGCAAGAACCATTTACATCCTACTCACAAACCTCACCTCATTACAGCTTCCACAGACCTGCCAGGGCAGATCATGGCGGTTTTACTTAAGATCTTCTGGTGGCCTCTCTCTATCTTCCTCACACACCTGCTATACTGACCTGTTGGACGTTTCCTTGATGATGCGAAGTCCATGCTTCCCTAGGAGCTTTTCATTTGCTTTCCCATTACCTAATATCCTTCCCACCCCAGCCTAGGGGCCCAGCTCACTCTGCTGTTCTTAGAGAGCTTTTGTGAATACTCTCTTCCCACCCTGGCTCCAGACCTCTCATAGCATCTTGGTGGCTTTCTTCATATGAAGCAGTTTACAATCACGGACTTGATTAGGGTGTGTGAGGTTGATAAGGGGAGGAACCAGGGTCAGCTGTAATGCTAATCAGAATGTGGTTCTGCAACCGGTGGCCTCTACATGGCTTGCAAGCTTCTGAGTAACGAGGCCCCAGGCCACTGACTGGCAATCACTAGCAGTGGCTGTGCACACTGAAGTGTTTGAATTTCAACTTGTTGCCCCGACAGACACATTTCTACCTCCTTTTCTCCCTTGGGAGGAGTCTGAGTGGCTGTCATGCTCTCTCTCTGGTCCCCTGCCCTTCCCCTAAAAACATCATGTCTGTTATCAGGCTCAAGGCAGAGATGAGAGAGGGATTCACTGAGAATTCTGAGGTGGGCATGCACCCATGAGGGAGCCCTTCCAGTTGGGATATACCCAGAGGCCTCTGCTGGCTTCTGTTGGGTTGGGCAGGCCAGCTGGAAGGTCATGAGGCAGTCCCAGCAGACCTGGCAGCGGTTCAGACAGCCAGCATTCCTTCAGGCTGCTGTTCTCAGGCTCTCACAAACCCAGGAAGGGCTGAGACAGGGAATGTTTGCACAGCAGATAGGCCTCTCCACGCCTCCTTCTGCTGGTCACAGTGGGTGCCAAAGGGCACGCCTGCGTTGGGCCCAAGCCTGGCCCACAGTCCTCCTTTGATCTGAGAAGCTTGTCTTTCTTGGGTTATTTATTTGCAATAACTGCTGTGGTTTCCTACCACTCCAAATACACAAAGAGGAAGCTGGCAGGTGGAGCTCTACAGCTCAGGCAATTACTTCCCTCAGAGCCTGGTGTATTGTGTTACTTACATCCCATCTCACAGGTGTGATCTGCAGCCCTGGGCTATGCAACAAACACCCACAGTCTTTGGAAGAAAAATGAGTTTTGGCAAGGCATGACTGGAAATGGCAAGGCTCTGGTCCTCAGCATTATCTACATGGGGAAACATGTTCTTTACTACTTTAGCGCCTGCTTGAGACCAAGAGCTGTGACTGGAAAGCACAAAACATGGATACCTTCTCTTTGACTGGCCACCAGGAGACCCTAGGCCTCCGAATAATTGTCTCCTTCATCAATACAGCATTCCACTGTGAAAATGCTCAAATACACAGCCATGTTGTAAGCACTTCCCAGTGAACCCATGCTGACCAGCAACACCACACTCTGTGTGACGTTCCGTGTAACTTACTACCCATGTTTCCACCTATCCAAAAATCAACCTTAGTTTTTTTTTTTTTTTTTTTTTTTTTTTTTTGATGCACTTCCAGGTAGAGTGAAGAAACTGCTGCCTTTCTAATGTGTTTGACACACATTTGGTTCACTAGAGTTCCAAATTGGCCCACGTGAATGAGACACACAAAGCTGAAGGATGTGTGTATTGACTTGGGACAAATACATTGTGCCCATGTAACAGAAGTCCTCTGCAGGTACAGGAAAAGGCTGCTGCTACACTGAGCTCCTCAAGTCCTGGCTCAGTCTAGTTTACCCACAGAAGGCAACCGCTTCTCCAGTTGCAAGTATCAGAGAACAGCACACATTTTGCCTCTCCTAGAACTTCATATCAAAGAATGGCATCACTTATGGTCCTTTGTGTAAGACTGCTTGCACTCAGTGCCCTTTAGAGATGATGTGCCTTAGCTGCTGCACATGTCATTGGGAGTTCACGGTATGTCTTAGTCAGTTGTGAACATATATGCCATGCCACATAGTGGCTCTGGTTGTGCTGCTCTAGGCAATCCCCATGAAGTAACACTGGGGACTAAAGAAGAGAATCACTTTGCTCTGAAAACCCAAGCAGATGATCAAGATGTGAAAGTGGACATCCTTGGTTCAGATCCACTCTACAACTGACTCACTGAGCAAGACTGGGAAGGGACTGGAACAGAAGCTCCCCCTATCTGTAGAAGATACAGATCAAGTCTCCTGGTGGATGCCAGAGACCACAGACAGTTCCAAAGACTGTGAACACATTCCGCTAAAGGGAGCTTTGGGGCCTTTGGAAATACATTAAGGGTCATTTGGACATAAGCACTCTAACTCTGTGATGAGACAGTGATAACTGAGATGGACAGCACACACAATTTGGATCCACTGTTAGAAGATGCTCTGAGCAAGAAAGGCTGGGATGTCCTAAGATACCATCACATGACTCCTGGTGGTGGGTGGTATTCAATTTTGAACATATGCATTATGTATTTTCTAAATTTTCTACTTGATGGCCCATGGTTGACTGCGGGGAAACTGAAGCCAAAGAAAACAAAACTACGTGCGTTAGAAGCTTGGAGGAGGGTAAGGTTGGCTTCTGTGCTTCTCAGTTCTCCAGCTTCCTTGGTTGAGAGGTGCCGGTAGCTGAAGAACCACCATCAAGTGACTGGAAAGCATCCAGGCAAGCACGTGGCAAAGGCTCAATAGACCAGGGAGGAGGAACTTTGCCTGTTAGCAGGAGCTTGCACCCAGTGTGTGCCACACAGCAGCTCTCAGAGCCTGGGAAATTTCCACGGCCCCTTTTAAATGGGAGTATTCACACTATTTTATGATATCATCTTGTGGGTTTACTTTTCCTCTCCTATTCCCCTGCTCTTCCCACCACCTCCTGTCATGCTTTCAGCCTGAGGCTCCACATAAGGCTACATCTTCTGCTTATGGGAGGGTTGGGGAGAAATTCAGATAACAGCTAGGTATGGTGCTTCACACTTAGATTCTCAGCATTTAGGAGGCTGAGGCAGGAGGATTGCAAGTTCCAGGTCAGCCCAGGCTAGGTAGTGAGACCCCATCCCAAAAATACAAGAGGTGGGAAAGGGTACCTGTATATGTACGCACTCTCTAAGTCACACACACACACACACACACACACACACACACACACACACACACACACCCCAGCTACGTTCTCTGAAAGTTCAGAACAATGACTGGTTACAATTGCTGAAAACAGATCTGCTCAAGGTATTTGTGAGTCTTGCCCTGTGAAGTCAGAATACTGAGCCTGCAGCACAGGTCAGCCTCAGCTTCTCTGCCCATCAGAAGGTCTTGAGAGTGAAGTGCAAGACAGCAAATGCCAAGTCCTTGAAGCACCTCCTGTGCCCTCAGGCTGCAGCCCATGCTGGGTTCCTAGCCAGGAACAGGGGCCAAACGGCAAGCATAGTTCCTGCCTCCAGTTCTGGCTACATTTGCTCAACTGAACAAAGGTCCAGGATGCTGGCCTGAGCTTAACCCAAGTTGACTGCTCAACCTAAGATCTTCTAGAGGCTTCTTCTGGAAAAAGTTATTCCAGAGAGAGAGAAAGAGAGAGAGAGAGAGAGAGAGAGAGAGAGAGAGAGAGAGAGAGACCCTGGCAGAGATGGTTTAGGGCTATCCGCATTGGCTAACCTACAGCCTGCAGAGATCCAGAAGATGGGTGAACCCCCACTCATCTGACTCTAGCCTTTTCCTGAGCTGTTTGCCACAGGCAATTCAATCTCTGAAACTGTGTTGCCAGAATCTTAATGCGAGTCAAACCCTAAAGATCACTGAGAACATTTCAAATCCCCCCCTTTCAGTTATTTTGAAATGTACACTTAATCAGTAATCACCTAGCAATGACTAGTGCATTCCTCCTGCCTGACTGTGGCATTGTGCCTGCTCCTCAGATTTCCCTTGTCCCATCTGGGATGATCGGTCTGCTAATTACTGAGCTACAATCATTCCACCATGTATGAGTGCATCAAAATATAACTTTGTGGTCTGGAAGTGTAACTCGGTTGGCAGGCTGCTCGCCTAACACACATAAGGCCCTGCATCCAATCCTTAGCACCATATAAACCAGTGTGGTGGCATGTGTCTATGGCACTTGGGATGTGGAGTCAGGAGGTTCAGAAGTTCAAGGTCTTCCTTAGCTACACAACAAGCTTGAGCCCAGCTTGGGCTCCACAAGACAAAAAAAAAAAAAAAAAAAAAAAAAAAAAAAAGAAAGAAAGAAAGAAAAAAGAAAAGAAACATTGCTTTGTACCACATAAACATACAGTCACTTGCCAATATAAACTAACCATCAAACTTAAAAGTGGGGGTCCACAGACACTTCAGAGTTTGTTCAGTGGCCCCCCCCCAGAAAATTCAAAGTGAAATGAGATCTTGATTCTGTTCAATGCACATTTTGCATATTAGATTGAACAATAAGAAACGGTCCATGTTCAACTGTTAGAAAACTGTGGGGCCCATTGATTCAACCTGTTCATTGTGTAGCCACTCAGTGCACACAGGCACTATTGTGTTTAAGCCGAGGAGATGATATGGGATATAGGGACACAAGATTAGAGGGACAGGGCTGTCTTCAGACTGTGTGTTGGTCTTTACAATCTAATCTCCCTGTTTGCATCTCTTTCCCAGGCTGTTCCACCTTTTACTCTGAGACCTCTGCCTTTGAAACAGAGCCAGTCACTTTCTTAGGGCTTCTAGGCGCACCACAAGCTTCACCCTGAGCAAAATCAGCATTCTGTTCAGAGCATCAGTGACAGGAGTTTATAGGATGGGCCCTGGGGACTCTTTCTCTCCCAACAGTAAAATTTTACTGACTGAACACAAGTGGTTATTGTTATCCTGACCCCAATCCCTTCTAGGATGAAATCCATCTTCCAATAACTCTAACCTCTGTGCTCGCTGAAGACAGCTGACCTCGATTATAGGACTAGCAACCAGAAGAGCCCAACTTCCTCACCGATTAAGGACATCCTGGTTTCTGCCTTAATTGCTCCTGTGTGTACTGTCTTCATTACCTTTCATGTCCAATGTGTTGTAAAAACACAGGAAGTGATTCTCCTGACTCACTCTGTATCCCAGGGCAGGACCCAAGGGTCACCTGTGTGACCTGGGAGGATTCATGATGATGAGGCAGAGGGTGTGGACCACAAGGCGATGCCCACAGATACTCAACCATCTCTAAGAGTGTGCTGCAATTCACATCAGAACAAAGACGGAAGCAAAATGAAATAAACTGAGAAGATAACAGCACGCAGTCTTCCTCCTCATTTGGGGTTAAAATGAGCTAAGCCCCACCTCATTTACCTGGTCTCTGTGGTTCTAGGATAGGAAAAGGGAGGGGAGACAACTCTCCTGAATGTGCTGACATGAATGCAGAGGCAAAAACTTACTTAGAATAGGGACAAACAGTGGGTTTGTTGTTGCTTTGTTTTAAACAAACACCAAAGTCCCATCTCAGTTTAAAGGAAGCGGTGCAGAGGGAATGATGGGTAGGCTGGCTCAGGAAGTTTCCTGTGCTGTATATATAGGGGCTGTGCTTCCTAGAGACTGGTTAGTATCACATTCTTCTCCAAAGAAAAAAGGAAAGAGATTGAAAGTAAAGACTGTTTCAAAGTTCCCATTCCAACCGAGTAGCTGTCTGGTGAGGGAGCCTTCACTGTACCAGCCACAGAGCGATTTACTTACACTCCAGAAGTTAAGTGGTTTACACAAACTCAGCATGAATGCTGGGGTCCAAATTATTAGTAGTTCAAGCTTTTACACTTTCTCCAGCTCTGCTGCTCAAGGAAACTAAGAATTCTGTTAGCACACAGTTATAAACTCTCACACATGCCCTTCCGACTCCTCACCTTCTTCATCCTATTTGGCCTTCATGCCACCTGTAACCTGTCACTTTCTCTTCATCTCTCCAACCCTGGCTCTGGATTCTGATAGCCATAGTGGCCTCCACAGATACCCCTGTCCTCTCTTTGTCTAAGTCACCTGATCTGCTCTCAGAGATTTCTCAACGGTGGGTCTTATGTTTCATATCCTTCCAAAGTGGTACTGCATGAGGACCTTCATGTGATTTCCAAATGCTTCCCAGCTTCAGCCCTCAGAATGGGCCATCCTTCACTCCTCTGACCTACTTCAACAGTCATGTGATTGAGCCATCAGTGCTCACATGGCCTCAGCTGTCAGGGTTGTCAAAGGGGCCTGAAGTCATCACCTCCCTGGAAGAAGTCCCAAGAGGAGCTGAAAGTATCTGTCTCCACTCCTGTCCTATGTAAAATTTACCTTTCATTTCTGTTGTTATTATGGGATGTTATTATTTGAGATGTTTCTGTTGCTAAGTGGGCTCCTAAAGAGCTTTGGGTCTTATTTTCCTTCTCTCTCTCTCTCTCTCTCTTATCTGAGATCTTGTGCAGAACAGATACCCAGCAAATACTTGCTGGAAGAATAACTGAATTAATGCTCCCAGATCAGTGATGAAGATAGTCAGGTGCCACTGACCCATCTCCCTGCCTCCTTTCGCTCTCTTGCCTCTAGTCCTGCTGTGGAGGGACTGGTGGTGGATCCAATATTGTCTGTCACTTCCCCTTTCGAGGTCCCATGCCTTGCAGGGATTTTACCCCTTGTATAACTCTGGCTGATTGTCTGGCCCTAGGTGACCACTGTAGGAAGATTCTGCCTTACACTCTCCGAGCATACCATCAAGCCTGATTAGGAATCACTGTCCTCACCTAGCTCCTGCCATAAATACCCCACGGTTCCTACCCCTTTCTCTGACTGGACTGGTCCACAAAGACTTGCCCTTTGTTGAACAATCCCAGCATCCCAGTCACCGATCTTAACAACTGAATTTCTCCAGGACACAATCCAACTCTTGCTCAATTATATCCAACTCTTGCTCAAAAGCCCTGGTACTGTACCCTCCCAGATACCATGGCTCAGAAAAGGGTGGCCTTCATCTGGTTTGACACATCTGAGCAATCATTCTTCAGTGTGAGGTAAGCAGAATTGGCCTCCCTTGAGGGTTTCTGCCTCTGCCTCTGCCTCTGCCTCTCTTGACTCACTCGGTTCCTCTTGCCTGGTGTCTCATGACACCAGTTCATTCATATATATATCATCACACACACACACACACAGAGAGAGAGAGAGAGAGAGAGAGAGAGAGAGAGAGAGAGAGAGAGAGAAAGAGAGAGAGTATATATATATATTGCTTTGTTTTTGAGACAGGGTTTCTTGTGTAGCCCTGGAACTTGCTCTGTAGAGCAGGTAGGGTTCAAACTCAGAGATCTGCCTGCCTCTGCCTGAGTGCTTGGACTAAAGGAATATGTCACCACCACTTAGCTTTCTTTTGCCATATTTTAACTGAGTCAAATGTTTGTGAGTTCACTGAGAACACCAAAAGATGACTCACGTCCTGGCTCCCATTCTTTCTCCCAATTGTCTCTATTGAGTGTCCCTCTTAGATGCACACAGTTTTCACACCAAGAGGAACCTCGAGTGCCCCTGATTTATTTGTTCCCCACATCAGCTTCCATTACTAAGCTGGAGCTGGGGAATTACTGGCCTAAGGTAACTACCCTTGTCATGGGCAGGCTTGATGAGGAGAGGGACCAGGTCAAGTAAAGGTTTGTGTCTGGAACAGAGGCCAGGGCCCTGGCTGAGAGAATGGCAAACAGAACACTTGAGCTGTGGGAAGTCCCTCCTTACTTTAGAACCAGGGCACAGCCAGTTGAGCACAGACGAATTTTAGGCAGGAGATGGTGGGGGTCAGGAAGGAAATGTGAGTTTTAGATGTAGTTTAAAGAGTCATAGTTCAAAGCCAGCCTGATCTAAATAGCAAAGCTCCAGATTAGCCAGAGCTATATAGTAAGATCACATCTCAAACAGACACAGAAACAAAGAAAAAAGATGTCCCTGAAGCCATCTGTGTGTGTCACTGATCAGGGGAAAACCAATTTTCAAGTCTGAAGTCTGAGGTCACAGAAACAAGTAGCTTCAGGCTTGTCTTGGATATTGTACCCTGGTCTTGCTTTTGGGTTATAGCACTAAGGTCAACTGCTTCTGGGGTGCAGATTCCCACACCCCTCCTTCTTCCTAGGAGTCCTTTCCTATCTAAGGACAAGCCCACACGTTTAGGCCAGCAATGTTATCAGAGTGTTTGAAGTTGCTGCCTGGCACTTGTGGAGCTGGCAGTCCACCTGCCACACCTGGCTGCCAGCCAGCCTTACCACCTGCTCACTTAGGGACACCTTTCTTGTCATCTACAGCTGCCAGAGGCTCTGGCCTGACAGGCAGCAGGCTGCAAGCATGCTCTGGGTTCACCCTTGCCACACTGATCCCCACTGGGAAAAACACCCCTAAAAGCTACATCTTAAACAAGAGATCTGGGTTAATCTCTACCTCCCCAGTGAAAAGCCATCCCTGTGAAGGATCTGGAGCAAGGGAAAGGGCCCCAGACACAGGTCTTGGCCCAGGTCTCAAGCACGTGGATCAGCTGCTCCCAACACCTGACCTGCAGCTTTAGCTCATGAAGCCGTCCACCCAACATGAAAGTTCAGGCAGGGTTCAAATCCAGGCTTCTTCCATCTGCTGCTGGCAGAAATGGAAAACAGTGTAGCTACCTCAGAAAACAGTCAGGCTTTTGTTCAGTTACCAATAGGACCCTGAATATCCATTCTTACCTGTAAACTCAAGAGAAATTCAAATCTTTGCCCGTGGGGGGAAAAATCTACATGTAAAGTTTTACAAACAATACCATTGTTCCTAAGAGCCAGGAATGGAAGCACCATGAGCATCCATCAACTAATGAGTGGATAAATAAATAAGGTCTCTCCATACTATAGAGTATTAGTCAGACAAAGGATGTAGAACTGACACATCCTGCAACATGAATGAACCCTGAAAACATGCTCAACAAAAGAGACAAGAAAGACAACATCTTATCTGATTCTGGTACATTTATCAGAAATGTCCACAGTCAACAAATCTACAGACACAGGACTGAGCTAAGTGGTTATCAAGGACTGGGAGAAGGGTGATTGTAAAGTGACAACAGCCAATGGCTGCTAGATTATAATGATGCCAATTGAAAGACCCTCTACAAAAACTACTTAATCACACACTTTAAAAGAAGGTATTATAGATGCAAATACGTTTCAGTAAAGTTGTCAGGAAAATTATCTCATCATCTTCTGGACTGGGGTGTACAGCACATGAAAATTGTTGAGACCATTCTACTTATTGCATCATAGAATCCAGGCTCTGTCCATGTAGTCTCCATGCAGAGTCATGCCCTCTTAGCTCCAGAGCCTGGTGAATAACTTTGCTTTGTCTACACAAGAAAAAGAGTGATGCTGAGGATGCTGAGTGTCCAATGGCCAGGAAGGAAGTAGATGAGTCAAGATTAAATTACGCTTGGTCTCACTCCAAAGCCTGATTCCCATCTGCTCTCCCCTCCTCCCCACCTCATTTGGGAATAATTGATGGGATACCTACTATACACCAGCACTAGATTTAGCCTTTGGGAATCAGTATATGATGAAGCACCCATGTTTTCTGTTTTGGTGGGGTTTACAATCTACTGAGGGTGGGCAACATCAATCAATCACCAAAACAGGTGAATAATTGCAAGTGACATGGTAAGTTATCATCACATGGAGAATGCCATGGAGAGTATAACAGAGTAGATTTCTACTAGGATAAGGAAGCCTGTGTTGGGCTGCCTGCAGGACATATACATTTGGCCAGGGGAAGAGTACTCAGGCCATGTGTGTGACTGACACGGACATGAAGACAGATGTCTCACTCTGAACCCTGTGATGGACACTGAGTTTATGCAGGTGAGGAGGAGCATCCTCCTGCAGAGCAGAACGCCTCTGGGTCTGATTCTGCAAATGATTAGGAAAAGGCCTGTGTTCTGGCAGGCTTTCCCTGGTCTTTCCTTCCCTCTGCCACCTGGTCTGGCCTAAAAAAAAAAAATTAACCATCTCTATGGGAACTTGAATCCATGCGGGTGGGTAAAGGAAGCCCTGCTCCCTGAATTAGGTGTGTGTAACAGGGTGTGCCCAGCCAGGACAGGGTCAGACTGAGGTGCAGCTGGGCCGGGTAGAGGGGTGGACCAGGGAACTCTCCCAGCTCTAGATAGAGGATGTAAAGAGCAGGCCTGCTTGCGTCACAAGTTATCAGGTGCATTTTTGCACAGGACTCTGAGGTTCAGTTTTCTCCTATTTCCTCTGGCTTAGCACGGCCCCGCCTAACGACTCTGCTAGCTCACTTGCAGTACTTTCCACCTCAGCCCTGGCCTGTCTACCCCACAGCCACGGCCAAAGTCAACATAGAACGTTAAAGTCTGGAACGTATGGTGTCTCAGACACCACTGAACTAAAATCAGATCAGAAAAAGTTTTCAGGAGGACACTTGTCCTCCCTAGATAAAGACCATAGAGGGAGGGTATTCAAAGAGACCAGGGAACCAGAGCCTGGAGGGAGGTGACTGTCAGCACCTGGTGTACTCATGGACTACCAACAGGACTCTGCCACGATCTCATGCCACCCATATACCATTTTAAAGTCACTCCCCAAGCTTTGCATTCATGCTTCTACACTAGTTGATTTAGAGGGTGTCTCTAACACTTGGAACTGGACATGCCCTGTGCTATGTTCTGGGGTCCTGCTCACCTACCAGAGCTGCACTTGTCTGGGTTCCATATCCTTGCCTTGCTGGATTTTAGAATGAGTGAGAAGTCCTCAGCATCTCTTAACATCTCTGATATCTGAGAGTCACCTCATCATCCCACTCTAGCCTCTGTCACTCTGTCACAGCAGGCCTTGAAGTGGGGTAGGGACACAGGAAAGAAAGGGTAGCCTTGCACAGCAGCTGGTCGGGTTCAGCCAGCTTTATAAAAAGCTTCAACTAAACTGAGTAGAAATTCCCCTCTAGGCTGCTACAGCCTGTGAGTCACCCTGGGGGTGGCTTTCAGTAGCATTCTCATACCATGGAGGCCGTGGTCATCCAAAGAGCCCAGAGAGGAAAGGACAGGAAGAGTTGTAACCTGCTGAAACTTAGGAAGGGAGACTGCAGCTGTTCCCACCCTCTCCATCCTGGCATTCTGCATATTTTAATGGTCTTTTTTCTGGCCTGGGCTTCTTTCTCCCAGATGCACTGATGATCCAAGGGCATGGGCTGCCAGAGGACACAGGCTGGTGGGTGGAGGAGTCAGGCATAGAAGCCCAGGGCAGCTTCAACTTATCTTGCAAAGGTGGGGGGGTCACAGGAGCAGGAAGTCCATGCCCACTAAGCAGCTGCTCACTAGGCTGGAGTGGGTGAGATGAGGACCCATTAGCGTAGGTGAAGGGCAAAGGTCTTGGTGGCACGCCTTCTGAAGATGTGTGCCTGGCCAGCTTCCCAAAAGTTGCCTTCCATCCTCACTTGGCCATGTCACATATTCAAAGGAGGCCTTAGGCAGTTCCTGTTCCTCCCTGCCTTAGTTTTGCCATCTGTAAGACTCTCTCTCTCTCTCTCTGAAACGAGAATGCTAAGATGCCATCCAAATCAGCTGTGCCCTAGCTCTTGTTGGAGTGTGGAACAGGCCTTTCTCCTGAGCCCAGGCTGGATTGCTGGCTAGGGAATGAGATGGACCCTTGGGAAGAACACCATCCAGATCTCAAAACACATACCTGCTGGTGGCTACCACCCACATGTGTCCTCAACAGAGACAGTGGGGCCAGGAGTGAGAGGGGCTGGCTGTGGGCAGATATCTTTGACTGGTAGACTGGAAGCATATAAGCACACCCAGCCTTACACGGAGTGCAGCATGTATGGGCTGGATACAGAGAAGGCAAGATAGATGAGAAAGTAAGGCTAGCTCTACTTGCTAGTGTCAGGCAGACCAATTAGTTCCCCCCTTCTCTAGGTTCTGACCCTCAGTGTAATCCTATAGCAGTTGGATAAGCACAGTAGTGTGCCTTGAAGGTCACGGAGATCTCGCTAAAGACACAACATGCATTCTGATGGTTCACTAGACTTGTTCCGGTTACAGAACAGTTCCTCCTGCTTATCTCACACTTCTAAGGCCATCTTGACTAGTCCAGGACATCACCTATTGTAGTGAGATAGTTCTGTGGCACTGACCACGCCCATTGGGGGGGTGGAACCATGGGCGGAGTGACCTGTGGAAGGAGGTCGGAGGGGGCGTGACTCGGACAGGAGAGGATCGGGTTGAATTTCCTGGTGTTCATCTGTCTAGGTTGTAAGTTATTTCTCCCTGAATAAACATCTATTCGGCCTATTTGTTTATCCTGATCCTTATTTACCGCGATATCTGGTGTCAGAAGTGGGATTACCTGGGTTTCGCCCAGGCGGCAGAAGCCACCCCCACTCCCCCACCTTCCCCAACGGGCAGGGTTTAACCAGGTGGACTCACCACAGTTTTGGGACATTTGCCTCTTCCTTACTGCAAAGGAGATCTTTGCCGCTAAAGCAGACCTGAGAAGGCACTTACCGCGTTAACCTCCCACTAGCCAAACTCTCTTCTTTCAATGGTTTTTTGTCTCAGGTGGTGACCTCAATGAACACTAACCTGGGGCCCTTCCTAGCTCTCTCCCCACACCTGCATCCTTGGCACCTCCACACTCCTCCACAGGTCTCTGGAATTTATCTATTTCATGGTTCCTTGATCTGGTCTTCTCTCAAGTCTTACTCCAGCATCTCCAGGATGGCAACCCTGTCCATACCCAGCCACAACCCTGGCTTTGTCCTAAATCTCTCCAATCATCATCTTCCCATGTGCCTCTCACTGTCCAGCAGTGCAAAGCTTCTGTGGAGAGTTACTGACTAAGGCACCAGGCTGGAGAAGGTCAACAGTGGAAGAAAAGCATGATAGGCAGCAGGGAGGAGAAACTGCTTGTAGCACAACTGATGGCCTTTAGCCGACCGTGCCTGTTGAAGAGGCTATGTAAGAGTGGGATGGTAGCACACTTACTTACAAGTGTGGGAGTCTGAGTTCAGTCCGTAAGACTCCACATTAAGAAATCTAAGGGTGGTAGCACAGTTGAGATCTCAGTACAGAGGAGATAGGCAGGTGGATCCCTGGGGCTCACTAGCCAGCCAGTCTAACCTCCTTGGTGAGTTCAAGGCCAATTAGAGAGATTGTTTTAAAAAATAAGGTGGATGACACCTGAGGAATGACAGCTAAGGTTGTCCTCTGGCCTCTATACTCCCATATATCCATAAGCACAAACACAGACACACATGATTAAATAAAGGATAACCCAGCATAGATGGTATCTGAATGAATCTCCATGTGGGTTGTTGAACACTGGTGTTTTGTCTTCAGAAAGATGTTCAGCTTAAGAGTTTGAGACCAATTGCAACACCAGTGTACTGGATAGTTTTATGTCAACTTGACTCAAGCTAAAGTCATCTGAGGAGGGAATCTTAATTAAGAAAATGTCCCAACAAGATTAGGTTGTAGGTAATCACGTAAAGCATTTTCTTAATTAGTAATTGATAGGAAAGGATCCAGCCCACTGTGGGTGGGGCCATCCCTGGACATCCTGGTCCCTGGTCCTAGGTTCTATAGGAAATCAAGCTGAGCAAGCTTGAGAGCAAGCCAGTAAGCAACCCCTTCCATGGCCTCTACATCAGTTCCTGCCTTCAGGTTCCTGCCCTGATTGAGTTCCTTCCTTGACTTCCTTTGATGATGAACAGTGCTGTGGAAAGAAATAAAGCCTTCCCTTCCCAAGTTTCTTTGGTCATAGTGTTTCATCACAGCAATAGCAACCTTAACTAAGACAACTAGTATAGCTCATAATCTGTTCCAGGCACTGTACTAGGCACTTCCCATTCATCTCCATAGGTGATTGTCACCAGGAAGGAATTGATGCCCTGTTTTACAGATAAGGGGCCGAGAAGTTTGGTAATTGTCTCAAGGTATATTTGACCAGGTTAGGGAGAGCTGTTGGCTGAATCTGGCTCTGTCTGATCACAAACCTTATGCATTCCCCCCTCCCCATGAGATGCTGCCATTGATCTCTACTGATAGGGCAATCTGCCCTAATGGGCGAGCCTCTCTTGGCTCACACCTATCAAGGACCCATGAGGAGGAAACTATGAGCAGAGAAGGGGATAATGGAGGGAGAAAGACTTCCTCTAGACATAGCCTGTGAACCAATACAACAGAGTGATATAGACCAAGACTAGAAATGCAATGGAGAAAGAGGGAGGGAAAGAGAAAGAACATACCACCAATGCCTTCCTCTATCCTTGTGCCAAGGTGACAGCAAGAACCAAGACACATGAAGTGATGGTTTTCCTTTGTGGAGAGTGAAAGAACACGCTGCTGTGTCTTTGGACTACAGGGTCTCCCTCAATCATTCTTCTCCTATCCTCCATTCCCCATGACTGACATGGAGATTGTGGTTAGGTGGGGCCCCTGGCATCTGCACACTGAAAGCAGTAGTCACTAACTACCTGTGGACAGTCTGGCCTGCAGATGTGGTTAGTTCAGCCTTCACCGCATTTGTAACAACTTGTAACAACTGAGAAATTTCACACATATTTCTAGACTTCCATCTTGGCTGGAAAATCTGCCACTTCGACAGCCGTCAGCTGGAGTGGGCTACAGCTGCCACTTCAGTCAGGCACAGTTTCTCTTCTGAGAGAGGCAGAGGGAGGGCACCCTCATACCATCCCGGGCCATGGCCCCAGGTGCTGGTTGAGAGGCTGTGCCTTCCTTTGCCTGTAGCTGGTGAGGACAGAGAGTGGCTTTGTCAGCTAATGAAGCTGAGGCATGGTGGCTCGAAGCTGCCTGTCTTGACCTTGGGGCTCAGGCCCTCCAGGAAGACTTCTGGGATTTTTAATGCAACATCAAAAACATCTGGCTTTCTGACCTGGACTCCCTAGGGTTCTCCCTCAGGCCCCAATGCACCCCACCCCCACAGGCCCCAGGCTGGTCTGCCCAGGGCACCTGGGCAAACACTTGGGCACTGCAGGCCAAGGCTGGCTGCCCACACTTCAGGCTGGTGGCACCCTACAATTTGAGCAGTGTGTCCCAGACTGTTCCTTGGAGCTCAGGCCTGTTTACTTCCTCAGGGAGGCATGATGGCAAGGAAGCCATTTCAGAACCAGCAGGCAGACTTTTCTTTCCGACTTCAAGAAGTTTCCAGAAAATCCAAGCACATATTTTATAACAGCAGCCTGGCCATAGCTCTAGAGGCTGAGCCAAGAAGAAGGGCAGAGCTGACAAGCCAGCAAGGGCCCGGAGAGGTGGGAGGGTACACATAGGCTATGGTGGCTCGAAGGGCTGGGCCAGACAGCTGTGGAGAATGCAGCTCTCCTCTCATGGAGCACGACAGAGCAGACAGTCATCTTTGCTCATACCGGCCTGGAGCTCCCAGGAACCTTTATAGACCCTTTTGAACACCAGCCTCGCTGGCCTCTGCCTTCCCACAATCTCCTCTGCACGTGGTCCCTCTTCTGCTGCCCATTGCCACTGTAGTTGAGAACTTACGGTTTTCTCTTCCTTTCATGTTGGAGGTAGGGACCCTAAACATTACAGAATTCATAAAGACCTCAACTCAAAGGCCCCATCTTGCTTTCCTCACTGGCTGCTTTTGGATGAGTCAGTTCCCTACCCCTACAGTTCGCTTTCCACAGTTAGGTAGGGTTCACAACAGCAATGGGGAAGACTGGAGATGGCGACACTTTAAGGGAGGGGGGTGTGAGGAGTCTACACGGTGGTGAAACACAAGCAGTGCTTAGGAAAAGCTTGACAAAAAGCCAGAAGGGATAAGTACTTGAATGGAGAGCCACTATGCACAGTGCCCTTGGTGCCTGATGCTGCACTGGTACTCAGGGAAGTAGGCACATGCAAGTTTCCACCACAGTGCCATCTGAGGCCCTTGCCCCTTCCAGTTTTGTTAGCCCTAGACCAGCCATCTGGCCCAGCCCTGAACCCAGCTGATTTCTCAAGCCTGCAGAGATACTGCAAGAATGGTGAGTCAACAACAGCATTTTCTGCTCATAGCACAGGGTTGCTGGATGCTCACCCTGCAGATAGCGCAGGGTGGGCAGGGAAGCCTGGCCCACTGGGCAGCAGATGAAGGCACTGCCGCACTTGCATGATCAAATGAGGGTGGGAGGGTATCATTAAGCTTGGAGAGCACATGACTTCACACCTGGCTTTCTCAGGAGGCCATAACTTTCATGTTCTCTGGACCCGCTTCACCACTCCCTGATGTAAGACAAAATCCCCTTGTTTGTCTTAATCCATTTTTTTTTTTTTTTTTGAGACAGTCTCACATAGCCCAGACTGATTTCAAACTGGTTTTGTAGCTCCATCTTCCTGTTTTCATCTTCCAAGTGCTGGGGTTGTAGGTATAGACTCACCATGCCCAGTATGTGTGGTTCTGGAGATAGAACACCAGGGCCTCTTGAATGCTAGGCAAGCACTCTACCAACTGAGCTATATCCCAGCTGTGTAATTCAGTGTCCAGTTAGCACTCCAACACAGCCACCACACACACACGCACACACACACACACACACACACACACACACGTGCACACACGTTTGATTCCAGAGCCTTCTCTCCTGACAAGCTTCCTTAGAATAGAGAGCTCCTGTGTGCTGGGGGGGGGGCTCATTGCTGCTTCTGTCATAGCAGGCAAAGCAGCACAGCCTCAACCTCACCCCCTCCCAGGCCTGCTGTTCCAGCTCTCATCCCTCTGAGAGCCTTGCACAAGTCAGAATGCCTTGCTTATCCTTAGCAGATAACTGCTAGTTACCCTGAGACTCAAGATTCTGATACCTGAAGTCAAGCATACCAGTCACTTTGAGAGAGTCCGGCAGGGGCCTCAGGCTGAATGCTTGCTCTGCCTTTCCTTGCTGAGAAACTGAAATGAATTGCCTAACCTATGGGATCGCAAGGAGAAAGTGGGAATTACCTCCTTTTCCATCCAAAGAGACTAAGCAGGGCATCCTCTGGAGCTGAGAGTGCCATGTGAGCACTGTGGGCCATGCTCTTGGGATGACATTGACCATCAAAAATGTTCCCAGGGCCTCACCATAAGCAAGGTGGTTGTGAACTCCAGACAAACACAGAAGAGAGAGAACTCCGGGAACATTGCTCCTGAACTTGAGCAGTGCTTAGGATTTGGGCAAGTAGAGATTCAGAAGCAAGGACCAAGGAAAATTTGCAGAGTCTTGGGATAGCTAGAGGCAGCAGAAAGGTGGGGGGGGGAGGTCTTGCTTAGGCAGACACCAAAGAAGTCCCATGAGAAAACCACAACCTGAGGGGAGGGTTTGTGGGCATAGATGAGACCTCCTTGCAGGGTGGGTTACATTAGCCACCATCCTGGCTATACCATGAGCTCAGCTCATCTGTGACAAGAAGTAAGCACAGAAATAACAAGAAATGTACACTAGCAGTGTCCCTAAATAAATACAAGGATGTTTAATTCAGATGCTCTGCAATATCCGGGCACTTTCTCTTGATGGAAGGCAGATGAGGATGAAGAAAACATATGAGAGTATTTAGTGCAGGAGTCCCAGCAAGCCAGCACAAGCTTGGCACAGCAAGGCTTGGAGGTTCACTGACTGAACTCAGTGGCTTTCAATCTAGACAACTCTTGTTTGTTTTTCTCCCTTCCAGCAACCTCTCAGGAATGTTTTGAGGACAGACACAAGCTGATGGCCTGCAAAGTGTTCCATACCAGACTGGCATGGAGAAATCGTGGCATTCTCTTTGGTCTTGCCACATTAAACAGCTCTTCCAGGAAAGCCTGGGGAATCTCTTTGGATAATGTGATTCTAAGCTGTATCCTTCATTGTTTACACCCCTTCAGTCCCTGCCATTCACACATCCATTTGTTGGTCTGTCAATCACAGGATCTGCATGGCAACAAATTGTCTGACCTATGCATCTTGAGATACCTGTCTGGCATTCTATGCTTTTTATGTGGTTCCAGGCAGCCACAGATTGGCAAAGAAGGCTCAGGACTATTCTGAGGCGCTCCAGCTGCTCCTCAGCCTTGGGGGTCTGACTAGAGGAAGATACAACCCTTGGCCCATGTTCCCATGATAACTGCAAAGACAGGAACTGCAGAAGGTGTCCTCAAGGAAGGGCCCCACCCTGGAGGGAAGGGGCAAACAAAGGCTGGAGAGAGATGAGAGATAATTTTTCTAGACCAGGGCTCCATGCATTCAATACTCAGAAAGTGTTTAGGCGTC
The DNA here is from genome assembly GCF_943737965.1 of Phodopus roborovskii. NCBI lineage: Eukaryota > Metazoa > Chordata > Mammalia > Rodentia > Cricetidae > Phodopus > Phodopus roborovskii. Next base: position 9,534,200 of record NW_026126625.1, read on the forward strand.
TTCAGGTTTGGTCCTCACATTACTTTCTGTTATTCTGGCTTGTTATAAAACACTGCTATGCTGTCTGTAGCCGAGGCCTTTAGAGTACATTGCTGAACATCCTGTTGGTTGGACTGTTAAAGTCTGGGCATGGAAGTTGTGCTAGACCATATTTTGCAGAACTTGGGAGAAACATCTTTGGTTTGAGTGAGCATTGGGAACTAGCCAGAGGGAAAAGAAAGAGGAAGGAGCTAGGGGGATTGGTTACTTCAAGAGGGAAATAGAAGATACATGCTTTTAAAGAGGGGTTTCAAACTGGGTTTTAGTTTGTGTTTTGGTATGTGTATGTGTGTGTTGATAATTCATGGAGATCAGAGGTCAACTTCAGCTGCCATCCACCTTGTCTTTTGAGACAGGATCTCTCACTGGGATGTGGGGCTCACTGATTTGACTAGGCTGGTTGGGTACTGAGATTTACCTCTCTGTCCTCCAGCACTGGGGTTATAAGCATGTAGCACCATATCCAGCTTTTTTAGAGGGTAGTAGAGCTTGAACTCAGATCCTTCTGCCTTCCTGGGAAGACTGACTGAGCTAGCTCCCCAGCCCCTCAAGCCATTGTTTAATAGAGCATGTGTCATCAAACCCTCTTTATTCCTGAGGCTTTCAATAAAATTTATTTGATGGGCTTTATATTTTGCTGCAAATGGACAAAACCTTAACTCAAGTTACAAGGACAGCCAGAGAGTGGTCAGAACAATTTACTTTAAATTACCACCTAATCTATACAAAAGGATGCAACTTCAGCCTCAGAACTCTGCCATTCTGGCTGTTACCAGCCCCTGCCGCTTCAGGACACCTCCTGAGGGGCAGAGCTCAGGTCTCACAAATCTCATTGTATGTCCCTCCCTCCTCCTCAGTCAAGGAAACAGGAGCCTGTACCAGGGTTCTGAGGCCAGGAAAACCACCAGTGGTGGAGAGGGTAGAGGAATTTTCCAGGCACTTTTTGGTTTAAAAGGGAAGGGGAAAGCCAAAAAGTTACAAAAAAAATAAATAAAATAAATAAATAATAAGTTTCTTCCCCTCTCTAAATATACCAAGCATGGAGCTCTTTTTATGAGCAGACCAAGTTACACATGACCTATTTTGATGTTTCCCAACAAAGCATTTAACATTTGAAAAGGCCACTTAAAAATAAAAGTGTGGATCTTTCCATTTTTACCTAAATGTTACTGTTATTATTATTATTTAAAGAGAGAAAGCACAGTTCAAGTTGAGGCATGGGCTCCAATCTGTCCTACCTGTGGACAACAGTGGGGTAGAGGGACAGGCTGTGAGGAGGTGGGACAGTAGATGGTCACAGAAGCATCCTCCCCACAGTCCTGAAGGAAGAGGAAACCTGTAAAGACTGCCAGGATCTTACGAATTCTGCAAACACAGGTGCGCACACAGTGGTCGTCAATGACGACTCCAAACCAGAAATGTAAAAAACAAGACACGTGCACAAAGACATCATGAGCCACTCCAGAACTTCAGACTGTTAAAGACTGCCTGGTAGATTCTACACACTTCCATCAAATCCGTCTCCTCTGTGCTCTGGAGAGCACAGAGTGACTGTCCCCTGGGAACGCTACACTGCTCAGGGCTAACCTGACCTAGGACAGGACAAATACATGCCGACAGAGCTTCTATGTTCTTATACAGGACTAGGGATTAGTGGGAGGTGGATCCTCCCCCCCTTCTCTGCTTAGGAATTCATGATCATTCTTCAAGTTTTGGCTCTGCTAACACAGCCTGCTGATATCTCCTGCCCAGCCCAACTCTGGCCTCTCTTCTTGTCTGCCTGGACAATCACATGTGACACTCATATTATGACAATCCGGGTTTGTCTGTAAGGATCTACATAGCTCAGTGTAGAGCACTTGACCTGGGTTCTACTCTCAGAACCATAAAAACAATCCTGAAGAAAGAAAAAAGTGAAGATTATTTGCCATTATTTGTCCTAGTGCCACTTACTTATCCCATCAATAGATAGTGAGCATTAGATTGGTTTCACTTCAGGCTGTCATGGGTGTGATTGCCCAAGTGCCAATACCTACTGGTGGTGAGGAGATCAGCTTCTCTGAGTCTTTACTGACAACTGTACTGTGTGGCTCAGTGGGGTCAGAACATGTATCTCCCTGTAAACAGGGGAGATCTTCGCAGGCCTCAGGATGCTTTCTTCCATGAAATTCTACTCAAGAGTTTGCCCACTTTCCACCAGATTATTTATTTTTAAAATTTTAATATTAATTTAGAATAGAATCTCTCAGTCTTCCTATCATTGATATCTTGGCGCAGACTGCTAGCCCATTTTTTGTTTACTTGACACAAGTTAGGGTCATGTAGCACAAGCCTTCTATCCTACCCATCCTCCCACCCACATATCTGATACCCTGGAGATGGATGGGTAATAAGGGCCATAGTTTCCAGAAAAAAAAAAAAAAAAAAAGAATCCTCACTTGGGTAAAATTGACCACAATCTGAGATCTGCTCTTAGTTTTCAAAATGAGAAGTTCTTGCAAATGGAGGGACTTGCAGGACAACTCTAACTTGTGACATTCAAGGTCTAGTGGCCTGGTACACACCCAGGAGGTAGGGGTGACATTGCACTCAGACAAACCAGAGTTCATGGGCCCTATAATCAGACAGCTATTGCTCAGACCCCTTCCTGTACCACCAGGTCACTTGACTTTCCAAGGGAAATCAGAAGCAGAACTGTTGGTTTCTTGTTTCACCTTTGGGCCAGGACTATGACTTGGTTTGGGAGAGAATGTTTTTTGACATGATCTCACGCTTTAGCCCAAGCTGTCCTGGAACTGTGGGATGGGGGCCCTCTTTCTTTTCCCCTTCCTCTTCTCTTTTCTCTTCTTATTCCTTCTCCTCTCTGCCCCCGTCTCACACTGTGCAAAAGCCAGACAGCCACGTGGAAAGGCCACTGTATCCTAGGGGAGTTCTCCCAGGGGAGACAGCTTCTGCCGCCAGACATGTGAGCCAATTCAGCCCCAACTTTTCATTCGAAGCAGAACATGACCAGAGCAGCTGACCCTGCTGAGCTGCCCACATCCTAGGTTTCTGAGAAAAGAAAAATATTGCAGCTTTTGAAAATCAGAGTCTTAGGACAAGGTGGACAGCCAGTGATATGTGGAATATTTCCAGATTTTTAGAGCTCTCACAAACATCATGTTCTCCATGAACCTGCACCTTAACCACCCTTACCTAGCTCATTCTGTAGAAATCTAACTGAAGACCATGTGATTGCTTGAGACTTCACGTGAAAGCAGGTACTGATGTTGAGACATGTGTAGTCTGTACCAATTTTTGGACCACAGCAATCCATCAAATGGAACTGGAAATGTCTTGCACAAGCACCCCCTCCATCTCTGCATTCTCTGTCTCTCTCTCTCTCTCTCTCTCTCTCTCTCTCACACACACACACACACACACACACACACACACACAAAATTACTTTGCTTAAACTCAAAGGTACATCAGTTTGGAGCAGTTTCCAGTACAGTAACCTGAAAACAACACAGATCAAAGAACACACTCCTTGCAACCATGACTCTAATAATACTGCTTGCACCCACAGAAATGTGCTAAATGTAGAAAGGGCAGAAGCTTCCAACCAGAGCTTTTAAATCAAAGCAGGCCGACTAGGAAGGGCTCTTTGGTAGTGTATGCTAGGCATGCGAGCTCTCCTAAAAGCACATTCTTGACCTGTAGGACAGAGCAGGTGAGGCTTACAGCAGAGTGACAGCCAGGAAATGCCTGCACTCGGTCTCCATTTTCTCAGTTGTTCAGTCATGTGGCTTCCAAAGCTACCTTTCTTGGGCTTCAGTACATAGACACCAGCCTAGGGGAGGCCAAGAAAAGGAAATTGCCACTGTTGACCTTGGGGGAACATAGGCCACCCAGGGTCCTCTAAAAAGAATGATGACAAGCTGTGACTTTTTTGTGGTCAGTTTAAGGACATGGACCTTCAGTACTGACATTCGCAGCCTACAACTTTCTGACACCAGAATGTGGCTATGTGTAAGGAAAAGGCCAGAATGAGGAGGGCCTGGGTCTTGAACCTGAATGTATGTTCGAAGATATCTAGCATTCAGTTTCTCCAAATGACAGAGATGGCCACTAGACAGAGGCCATCTTCCTGATCCAGCAGCTGCTGCCCGATTCTGAAGGTGACATAGTTAGCCCAGGTCCAGCTGCCCCTTCCAAAGCTCATCACCCCCTTGCATCCTGCTGCCTCCTCTACCCTCCCAGGAGAGTTCAGCCATTCAGAAATGCTGTGGCAGCCACAATGCTGGACTTCACAGTTATCTTGGATGTCCCCAAGAGGCTGTTGCTGCTGCCTCCCTCATCCCAGAAGCCTCTGCTTTCCCTGACCCTTTCCCCACTGTGCCTCTCAGAACCTTGTATCTTGCCCAGGCTTCACCCTCTTCCCAGACAATTTCCTCCACCTCCTCCCTAGGCCTCAGTCTAGTTCTTTCCCATGGCCACCAACCTCTCTACCACACCTGCCAGATCCTCCAGGTGGGATCATTACCTCCAAACCATGTTTCTCAAACCCAGCAGGCTATAAGTACCCTGCACTGTAACTGCTTCTCAGTGACTTCCCAAGCCACATAGAGGTCTGCAGGGGGAGGGAGGAGGGGGTGTCCATTCTGGAGTCAGCACTTGCTGAACATACAACAGAATTATATAAGCCACTCAATAAAGGTAATTTCCTGGGGCCTGTTTCTCACCCAAGCTGCCCTTGAGAGAGGAGGGAGGGGCTCCAGCATCCCCAGTACTGGTCTCAGCTGTGACTTAACAGTCAGGTGAGAGAAATTGGAGTTCCACAACCAGCAGGACACCCCAGTCTAAGGGATGCCCACTCCTCCTGCCCGCTGTTCTTAGGCTGACCTGCCAGCAGGCCACCGCAGGAGCTGCAATTGCATTTTCAGTCAGGGCTTCACACGGATGGTGGTAATTACTGCAGAAAGTTGAACTCGTCCAAGAGTCAGATATGAAAGGAACCGAATTACAGAATGTTGAGCAACTGACAACGGGAGTGCAGAGCACAGAAAGCTTATTGGTGGATGTGAAGATGACCCACTGTCAGTCCAAACTAGAAAACCTGGACCGAAGACAGATGAGAGAGTAGTCGAGGCAGGGTTGTCCCAAAGATCCCCAAGAATGTGAAAACTGGGCTAGGTACAGCCAGGACCTCTGGCTCAGGTCTGGCCACACACACACACACACACACACACACACACACACACTCGTACACCTATACACACTTGCTTTCTGGGTGCTAGGTAAAGATGGATGCATCAGTTTACAAGAGGCTGTTAGAGAAAAGCAAGAGGCTGAAGGTTTTTAAGGAGACATTTAGACACAGTAGTATTTGGGGAACTCGAAGAAAGGAAGTGGTCTGCCAGCCTTTTCATTATCACTGTTAAAGCCCAGAACTCTTTGGAGGTATTTAGTTGACCCTTGGAGATTCTCTCCTTGGCAATGATGTACCATGGAGCAGGCCTTCTAGTCACATCTGCCTGTGGAGCAGAGCCTGAGATGCAAGACCATGTTCTATCAACCTTCACAACATCCCAAGGCATACCAGTTCAAGAGGAGACCTGCTCTGTTTGGACTGGGGCAGAGACCAGCTGGCCCTTTTGTTCCCTCCAAAACACCTGAGAAACAGCTGTGTTTATGGTGGGTTTCCACAGAACAGTTTGAGGACTACAGACCTGAAGTGGGTCAAATGTAGTAGGTTGGCCCAGGAATGTGGGAACCATCAGTGGCATTTGAATGATCAACACAGCAATGAAAGCAATGGACTGGGCAATGAGGAAGGGAGGGGCAGATGCATCCCTCGAGAAATAGCAGTGGTTGAGGTGGCTCAGCAACCAGTCCACCCCATAGGATGCTCAAGTAACAGAAGGAAATAAAAGGAGGGCCCAATTCACCACTGAGAAAGGGGCAAATGCCAGGCAATGGCAGGTGTTTAGAATCAGGACCTGAAGATACCCAGACTGTAGCCCATACTTTATGAGGATGGGGCACTAGGGGAGCAGAGAAGGCTTGGTTTGCAGCTCCATCAACCATTCTCTGTGCAGGATGAAAGGGCTAAGTTTCTCAGAAAAAAAAATCAATCCATTTCTTTGTGAAGAGAATGTTCAAAACATCTCTTCTAGATATTTTAGAATTCTAAATACTTGATTGTCATTCTCCCTGCTGTGTGATAGGGTTTATTCCTCCTGTCTCTCTGTAACATATACACATATGAAAACATACTCCGCAAATAAGTGTAATTATTATGACTATCAAAAAAAAAAAAAGATGAATGACCCAGAACCCTGACTGTAATTCCAATCTGCAGACACCTGCTCAGTTTCCGGCCCTGCTAGATTCACCTATCTTAGAAGCATGAAGTCCACTGAAGACCACTCCTGTGGAGACCTGCTGCTCAGTATGACCTATTACAAAGACATTTTCCACACTGGAGTTGAAGGGGAGAGTCAGACTTCAGAAAGACAAACACTATCCCCAGTCCCATTCTTACCATGGGACTATGAGCATGTGACACAGTCTCCACTTAAGAAGAGTAAGAGGCTCATCCTTGAGAATGTCCCTTAAGTAGGGAATGCGTAGGTGACAAAAGAGAGATAGAGAAGTAGAGACTAGACATTGCCCTGGAGAGCAAATGCCACATCAGAAGGTATTCGAATTATACTAACAGAAGTCAAAGGTAGTACTTATGTGGACCAAACTGAGCCTGTAATCAAGACCTCTGATCCCTGCTTTGGCACACAGTATACCCTAAGTACAGCAGCTGCAGGTGGAAAGTCCTTAACCCGAGGCCTGGGGAGAGTAGAAGCTGAGAGGCTGCCATGATCCGAAGCTTATATTCATGTCTTGGTTCTATGTCAGCTTTATCCTGAGAAAATAAGCTTCTAGATGATGTCACAGCTCTGCATACTGCTAACCCAGGAGAACCCCAATCATGACACAGGACAGAATTATACAATGTGGTGGTGGTGACATTCATGATGGATACCAAGCTATATGGAAATACCTTCCTGGCTATCCTAAAGCAAGGTTTGGAATACAGGGCCATAAGGGTTCACTATATACCAGAAAGTCTGCAGGGTCCACAGGAGAAAAGAACACCCTACAGATACACACCTGAGTAGATGCCGGAGATACTCACCAGGAAACATGACAGCAAATGAATTTTGTTAGAAATACAAAATTCCTGACAGCTGAAGAAAAATACATTGTTGCATGAAGTCTCTAAAGATAGGATCATGTATATATACAGACATAGATGTGTGTATGTTTGTATATATGCTTATTCCCCTACCAGTTACAGGGATGTCACAAAAAAAAGTTGCTTAGTTAACACTAAGTGCATGGAAGTAACCAGAGGAACTTTGGGGAGGAGGATATAAGAGCAAGCATTGAATTTGCAAGTACAGGCTTGTACAATTGCAAGGGAGAGTGTAAAGTGAGCCTGTCCTAAGCAGAGAGAAAAGCCTGGCCACTGGGGTACTTTTGCTTTGCCCCCACTCCCTCTAGACTGTTTCCAGTGCTTGGACAGCTCAAGACATATTTAAAAAAAACCCTTCAAATAGCCTGAAATGACCAAGTCATGGAACAACAAATCTACTTCATGGGAGGACTGCCTGCAGATCGTAGTAAGGAAAGGAGCACTCTCAAAGCCTGAGGAGTCCCGTGTGTCCTACGGTTCCTCTTGCCTGAAGGATACCTGAGCTCTCTGGTCAGCCAGAAGGCAGGGAGGGGCTTGGCTCCAGAGCCAAGAGCTGATGGAGACTTTTGTTTTCATCCCAGATGCTAATGAAAAGTGCAATAGCCTTGCTTACTTGCTTGAACCAAGGCCATGTGTGCTGTGGCTTGGCGGATGCTCAGCATTTGGAGTGGTTTAAACAGCAGGTCAGGCAGGGGCCTTCCCAGCCCAGCCTTGTCCTGGAAATTCTTACAAGCATTTCCAAGAAAAAGAGGAGAAAATAATGTCTGTTTCACTGAGGGTGCAGCTGAGGACAGGGGTCTTGGAGTTAAGAATTTAAATTTTGTCCTGGTACAGGTGAGTGTCCTTCACCAGGTCATTTAGTTTCCCTGAGCCTCAGTCTCCCCACTTGCAAACTGAAGGTAATTCCAATACAGGTTTTCTGAGTCACTGGATGAGGTTTTCACCAGTAACCCATGGTCACCCTATAGTGACCCAGGTGACCACCTGGTACATGGTATGCCACATTTGGCAATTCCCTTTGCCTACCAGTGGAGGTACCAAGACTCTACCAACCTACAATACAGATTTGTTCTGGAAACCCAGGAGAGAAACACATAAGCAGCCTGGGGAGCTCACTACTCCTCTTTAACTGATGAAGAAAGCTCATAAACACAAATGGAGATTACCTGTTAAAACTCACAGGTAAAGGGAGAATATTCCAGAGCATTCTATGTTTCAACCCAAATTAACCAAAGCTGGGTTTTGGGTTGTCAGTGGAACCTGCTTCTTCACAAGTCCAAGAAGGTCACTTTCTGAGCTGAAGGTTGGGCCTCTGCCCCTATGGGAACCAGAAAACAGAAGTATCTTCCTCAACCAACTCAAGAAGGCTAGGGGAATCAATGATAAAAACCAATGAGTCCTTACTATTTAGTAGGACTTTTTCAAACTATGTATGAAATAGGAGTTAGTAAAACTAGACATAAGGCTTTGCGGCCTGTTGAGAAGAGCTGACCTAGACTACTGGTGTCAGATTAAGGATCAGAGCCCCTATCCATAGTCCCCACAGGAGACTGGAATTTGCTGATGTGTTCAAGCACCATCCTGGGGAAAGAGTCAACACTGAGTGCTCTGGGGTGGGAGGTTGCTGGTCTGGAGCAGGTAACAGCAAGACTGTCATCTTGTGCCTGAGGAAGATCAGATCAGATGCAGTCAGAATTCCTGAAGCCACCTGCAGCCAGTGTGCCAGCTGAGATACCAACAGAAGGGCCCTCTCTGGTGCAGTTTCAAGTGAAATCCTACAGGATGCGAATGTGAGATTCAAGCAAGTCATGCTAGTATTCCCATGGTAGATGAATGGGAACAGCTGGAAACAGAAGCTTGGGGAGCTGGGTGGATAGCTGTGGCTCTGATGAGGGCTGCAGGAAACCATAACAGAGCCTGCAGAAAGATCAAGCAAACACCTCTCTCTTCTTGTCCATGAGCTTCCGGGAGACACTGGGAATCAAATACAATATCCTTCCCTGGGAACCCCAAAAGAACCTTTATAAGCAAGCCTTCTCACCTGAACCAGTGAGACACAAGATAGTCACAGTCCCAGCCTAGAGGAAATCCTACACCCCAATAGGAGGAGCCATGAAATGCTTTCAACAGTTCAAGTGTGTGGACACATCAGCCAGTCCCTGTGCATGCTGTGCCAGGCTGTCTTAAGTCTGCATCTCTGAGAGGTTACATCTCCATTTTCCTGCTCCCTTGCTGCTTCATGGTCCCCGCTCTGAGATATGAGGACATCCCCCAGTGAAATGTAAGAATTCCCATTCTTGGTCTCCAGGTGGGCCCCTAGGAAATGTTCAGGGAGACACCATTGTTGTTTTTAATCTTTTCCATCCTCTGGTGCTCCTTTCCATGAGTCTTGGTCCATGTTACACAGTCAGCAGGCATTCCTAGTGCCTTCCTCAACTATGTGACAATCAGTAAACCTGTTAAGAACTGGCCCCACCTGGCTTGTCAGGAACCTATGGTGGGCTTGAGATGGGAGGACAAGGACACCTCACATCCAGACTCAAGATAGGGGAGCTCTGGGGATGGTATGAGTAGTATAAGGATTACAGAAGGAAACAGGAGTGGGTCTCTGGTGTCTGTGGGAAGGAGAGGGGCTTTGAGAGAGTTTGTCTGTGGCTCCATAGGGCCATGTTAGAAGAGTTCTAGGCTATGGGAAGGGTCTCCAGTCCTCACCCCTGTCCTGACTGGCCTTAGGCTGCCACAGGAAATTTCCCTGATGGAGTCAACAGCAAAGACCTCAGTGGAAAAGACACTCTGCTCCTGGCCAACCTACTGTGTGTGAAGCTGGCTCTCATCCATGATATGGATTGTACTTAGCTTCAAACATCTATAAGATGCCACAGGCTAGTACACTGTCAGATAGCATACTCTCATTTCAACAAGGAACTATGACAGCCCTTTTCTCTAGTTCCCTCCTGGAATCCTATTCTTTCCCATCCATTCCCTCAGTGTAAAAGAGAATTGTGGCTTGCTTTTGCTGTTTTAACACGTAAGATAGCGTAACCTCAGAAAGAGTATGCAATTTTGTCATGACCCCACAGTCGGCGGTAGCTCCTGCAAGGCTCAACTCCCAGCCTATGTTCTCGCTTGGTTTGCCTATTGCCCAAACTTGGCTCTCCCTCCTGGCCATCTGCTTGGGGGCCTGAAAAGTGAGGTGTTCTCTGTGGCAGCAGATGGAAGTCATAGAGTATGAACGAAATGGCACCACACTGGGGGCAGAGATGTTCTCAGACTGAAAATAGCCTCCGTTTATGCTACAAGTGACATGAGGAAAGAAAGAAAGCCAAGCCATTAGCCAAGCAGCTGTACTGCCTTCTCCAAACACTGAACTCCTCTATCCTGCTCACCACCACCCAATGAGTGACTATGTTAAAGGCAATTCTGACACTGCTAAAGTCAGATCCAAGCTTTCCACTCCTGGCTCATCCATAAACTCTTCTGTCCTGCTATGGGAAATGAAGGAAGGCAGAGGCTCATGAAAACAAAGTCTGCTTGACAAGCAGATGGTGGGAGCTGAAGGGAGGACTTGAGATACTTAAGCCAAAGAGAACTTGTCCCCTCTGCTTCAGGGACCTGCTGCCTGGCACAGCCTGGGTTTGACTTGGAAGAGAGAGAGCTATGATTGTACACATAAGAGGACCATCAAAACACCATGAGCTCATTACAAACATCCATCACCCTCACTTCCTGCAAGGTCTCTGAGGTGGTGGCCCTAAAGGGCAGCAGCAGAGAGGTGCATGCATGCAACCAAAAGACCACTTCAAGAGCTAGAGAGATTTGGCTCTGGGCAAACCATTAGGGTTGATGGAAAACCCCATTGACTGAAGACTTCTGTGCAGCCGGGGAGTGTGTGTATAGGGGCATCTGTCAGGTTGCTGCCCTGACTTGGGACATCCATCAAAACTAGTGGATATACCATGGCTTCAGGTACTATCAGATCCCATCCAGGTAAGACTGGAACAAGTTGGCACACTTCCGTTCCCTCTGTACTTGTAAACAAAATGATTCGATCAACAAACTAGTGTCTCAAGTATCCATAACCAGGAGGGAAGGAAAACTGGCTATGTTGCTCTTCAAGCACTCGGTGACAGCTGGAAGCCCCTAATGCGGTCTCCAGAAAGTTCAAGAGCATGCAATAATTTCTGACATGCACCTCTTTGTAATCCCAAGAGAAGGCAGCAAGGCACAGCTGTGGACTGTTTTAGGAATTTACCAGCCAGAGTTATTTATCCTCCATCTCCTGTCAACCCTAGCTTTGTACCATTGCCTCATGGGCACATCTAGTGATGCAAGAAAGGGAGGAAACCTAAAGGGTTTGTGTGAGTACCCTGGACTCCACACACTTCCCTACCTCACATCCAAGTTGGAGCCTGGCATCCCATCTTCCTGCATAAAACCTTTCCACTTTTCTTCTGAAGTTTTCTTGCTCTGACCTTCTATTTGAAGTCCTTGTTTTTTGTTTCTACCTGGTTAGGGGCAAAGCTTCAAAGCCAGCATCCTTGCCCTTGCCTGCCCCTTTCACCCAAGCCTCTTCCTGAATGCAAATGTGCCTGTGCTTTTCTCTCATCCAAGTCTTCTAACCTCAGGGCTCTCAATTACAGAAGGATCATAATTTCTCATCATCATCCTTCAACTTGAACTCTGCCTGTGTTTCTGGTCACTGACAGCACTGGCACATGAAACTACCAGGAATAACATGAAACAGAAATGGAAGTTTGTGACTACAGCAATCCAGTGGAGAATGGAGTTTTCCGTGTGCCCTCCTAAGTGGGAACCATCACAATCCTCACCCTGCCCTGCTGTATCCTTAAGGATCTATTTGCTCCAATTGGGGAAAGGGGATTGTAATTCCTTAGCATCTGAATTCTAACATGTCTTGTTTTTTTTAATGTATTCCATAAGCTAGAAAATGAATTTTAAATACACACACACACACACCTACCTACCTCCAGGGTCACCACACTGACAACATGCAGAGAGTGAGTGACTTTAGAGCACTTGGCCTTAAATGGAATATTTCTTATCAAATCCCTTCCCTCAAGGTTCAGAGATCTATATGGAAGAGGAAGCAGAAAAATTATAGGAACCGGAGGTGGTGGATAACTACAAGGAAGCAGCATCATGCAGACACAACAGGACAATGTACATATGAACACACATTGATGTGACAGTACAAACAAGATCTGCACAGATCCAAACCAGACAAAATCCCTGTATGGAGGAGGTGGCGTGGACATACAGTCCCACCTCTAACCAAGAAGCTATGTGCAATTGATACCTGCTAGGAAAGGGAAAATCAGTTTTCCCTTCTGGGCACTACTGGGCATGTCAGCTACACTGAGGCAACCCCACGCTTAGGAGCAGTTGGCCAACACAAAATGAATTCCATGATTTTTAGTGCACTTTCTGTTTTATTGTTTTGCTTTGATATTTTTTGTTTCTTTGTATTGATTTTTACTTTTGTCTTCTGTTTTATTGAGAGACAGACAGACAGACAGAAAGACAGAGAGAGAACATGAAATTGGATGGGCTAGGGAGGTGGTGAAGATCTTAGAGGAAGTGGGGAGAGAAAAGACCACGATCAAAATATATTGTATGTAGAAAGTATTTTTAAAAAATTCATGATACTAAAGCCAGATAAAGACTCAACAAAAAGAAGGAAGAAAAAATATAGGCCAATTTTTGATGAACATCAAATTAAAAAATTCTCAGTATAGTGTTTTCAGCCTGAACTGAGAAAAAAACATCAAAAAGATATGTGCCATGATCAAGTTTAGCTTCAATATGAGGATGCAAGGATTGCTCAACATATGCAAATCAATAAAGTTATAACATAGAAGCTCAAGAACAGAAATCACATGACCTCAATAGGTACAGAGAAGACTTGACACAGTAAAACACCCCTTCATTATAAAAGCCCTGAAAAAAAAACAAACAATTTAAGACTATATCTCACCATAATAAAAGCTACATACAACAAATCTACAGGCAGTGTTATATTAAATAGACAAAAACATCAAAGCATTTCCACAAAAAATAAGGAGCAAGACAAAGGATACCCACTTCCTCCATTTTTACTCATTGCAGAGCTTGAAGTCTTAACCCACAAAATCAAAGAAAGGGAAATAAAAGTGATACATATAGGAAAGGGAGAAGACAAGTTATCCTTATTTGTAGTTCACATGATCCTATTCATGAAACACCCTAAAGGTACCCATCAGAAAACACTTATAAATGATCAATGCTTTTTGACAATGTAGTAGAATACAAAATCAGCATACATAAATCAGTAACTTTTCTATATACAAATAACAAAGTCTTGAAGCAAGGAATCATTGGGGGAAAATCCCATTTATAACAGCCTCTATAAGTACCTTTGAATAAATCAAGGAAGGGAAAGGCCTTCCACAATGAAACACTTTAAAACACTGAAAAGGATTCTAGAATATGGAGACATGTCCTCAAACTGGCAGAATTAATGTTATGAAAATGGCTATATATGTAAGGCAACCCACAGATTCAAAGTGATCTGCATAAAAATTATAATGAAATTCTTCACAGATATAGAAAAGAAAATGTTTGAAATTCCTATAGAACCAACTATTCCAAATGGCCAAAGAAATCCCCAGGGAAAGATGGTGAGGACATCATCATGCCTGAGTTCAAGTTACACTACGGAATAAACAGTAGCAGAACAATATGGCTCTGGCACAACAACAACAGATAGACCAGATAAATTGAATAGAAGAGCCAAATATAAAGACACATACCTGCAGCCACCCGAATTTCTATGCATATACCAAAAACATGCATTGGGAGAAAGAAAGCGTCTTCAACAAATGGTGCTGGGGAAATAGATTGCCACATATCAAAGAATGAAACCAGATCTCTTGCTTTGTATAAAAATAAATACAAAAGGGATCATAAATCAGTATAAGACCCCAAAGTCTGAAATTATTAGAGGAAATTATGAGCAAAATACTTCAAGGTCTAGGCATAAGTGTGAGTTTTCTAAACATTTTCCATTAGCACAGGACATAGAACCAAGAACTGACAACCCAGACACATAAGGCTAAAATGTTTCTGCACAGCAAAGGAATTGATTGAGTGAAGAGACAGCCTCAAGAGCAGGAGAAAATCTCTGCTACTTATATATCGTGTGTGTGTGTGTGTGTGTGTGTGTACACATATATATGTATATATATCATAAAAGCTAAATGTCATGAAATAAAGCAATGCAATCAATGTGGTGGCTTGAATGAGAATGGCTCATATATTTGAATACCTAGTCACCAGTTGGTGGATTGTTTGGGAAGTATTAGGATGTGTAGCCTTGTTGGAGGAGGTGTGTCATCCTTGTTGGAGGTGGGCTTTGAGGTTTCAAAAACCCACACCAGCTCCCACACCTGCTACCAGGAAATCAGGATGTAAAGCTCTCAGCTACTGCTCCAGCACCGTGCTTGTCTGTTTCCTGCCATTGCAATCATGGTCTAACCCTGTGAAACTGTAAGCAAGCCCCCAGTTAAATGTTTCTCTTTAAGAATTGCCTTGGGCCTTTCTCCCTCCCCAGCAATCTTGGCGGCTGCTCTTGGTTGGGGGCTGTCCCGCACCTAAGGCAGGAAGATGATGGCCGCAAAGAAGATGAAAAAGTCCATCAACTCTAGGCTCCAGCTTGTTATGAAAAGTGGGAAGTACATGCTGGGATACAAACAGACTCTCAAGATGATCAGACAGGGCAAAGCAAAGTTGGTTATCCTCGCCAACAACTACCAGGCTTTGAGGAAATCTGAAATAGAATACTATGCCATGTTGGCTAAAACCGGTGTCCATCACTACAGTGGCAATAACATTGAATTGGGCACAGCATGTGGAAAATACTACAGAGTATTCACACTGGCTATCATTGACCCAGGTCCAGGTGACTCTGATATAATTAGAAGCATGCCAGAACAGACTGGTGAGAAGTAGTAACCAGAAAAGCCTTCCTTTAATAAAACCACCAGAGCTCTTTAAAAAAAAAAAAAAAAAAGAATTGCCTTGGCCACTGGGTATGCTGATGCCAGCACTCAAGAGACAGAGGCAGGTGTATCTCTGTGAGTTCAAACCCAGCCTGGTCTACAGAGCGAGTTTCAGGACAGACAAAGATACACCAAGAAACCCTGTCTCATAAAAAAGCAAAAGAGTTGCCGTGGTCAAGGTGTCTCTTCAGAACACTAGAATGATAAAAACAGGCTAATGAAATAAAATGACCGATAAACATATAAATGATATCCAACATCACTATATCAGTGAAGAAGAAAATTAATACTATGTCTAGATCCTATCTAGACCAGTTCAAAAGGGCAACAAATGCTGATGAGGCTGTAGAGAAATAAAAACCATTATTGACTGCTGGTAGGAATATAAACTTGGAGAGTCATATGGAAATCAGTACAGTATATCTTCAAAAACTAAAAATAGAATTATCTTATGACCCAGCTATGACACTCCTGGATATATATCCAAAGGAACACACACACACACACACACACACACACACACACACACACACATGGAGAAAGAGAGAGAGAAGAAAGCAGAGTTTTCTCAGTCATGAGAATGAAATTGAATTGTTTTCTGGGAAAATGGATGCAAATGGAGATCATAATGTTAAGTGGAATAAGTCAAGCTCCAAAAGATAAACATCACATGCTTTCACTCCTTTGTGGGTCCTAGATTTTATAGAGACACATGAAACTTGTCATATGTAGGTCATGAGAGTAGAAGCGAAACTGCCCCACAGAGTAAGGGAGACCAGCAGCAGTAAGAGAGAGAAGATAGGGAGACTATGGCAGCTGAATATAGTCAAAGTACATAGCATACATGCATGAAATATCTTTAATGAAACACAATGTGCAATGCACAGTGAACACATGCCTGCAAAAGCATATATTATCATATTCTAAAAATGTGCTATTAGTTAGTTAGTTAATTCTCAGCAACCAGCACAGAACCTGATATTTGAACACTTTCTTATCACTGCCTTCTCAGAGGCTTCATGCATGCCCTTTTATGAAATCTAAACCTGCTAACCATGGGTGTATGTATTGTACTCTACATTCCACAGTAGATACTTGGGGGCTTTCAGTGAGTTTGAACTTCAGCACTACTTTGAGAAGCAGACACAAATTACAATAAAATGGTAATTTTTGAGCATTCATTACATGACAAGTTGTCCCGAGTGTTCCCTTGTTTATGTTCCTTTATCATATTCAACAGCCCAGTTGGCCATAGACTGTCACCTCTCCATTCTACAGGTGAGAAAACTAAGGCTGGAAAAGGATGTAGAGTTGGACTAAAGTTCCTTTGCCTCCAAATCCTCAGGAATCAAGTCTTTTACTGATTATTGCCCCCGTTCTACAGATAGAGAAACTGAGACTTAGGACATTTGCAGGGCTTCTCAGAGTCAGGCAGCTAGTAAGTAGCTACACCTGCCCTCTCCATTCAGTGACCAACCACCACTCCCTTTATCAGGTGGTCTTGACTATGGTTCAGGGTATCTAGAGTTGGAGAGCTTGACCAATGGAGAAGCAAGGTCCTAAGGTTGGAAGACACCAGGAAAGCAAACCCATGTGAATATAAAGGATGCACTGTGCCACCAGCCCTCTGCAAATTTATGCAGACCAGAGACATGCTGGGCTCTGCCTGCATACTTTTGGCAGTCAGAAAGACATGTGACTCATGGTATTTATAAGGAACAGACTGCCACTTTCCTCTGGCCAGTCTGAGTAGCTATACTACCATGGAATACCATTACCCAGGAGAATTTCGGATTAGACAGAGGAAAACCAGTTTGGGAACAGACACACGCAGAAGCAGATGGAGTGCTTTTGTACAGTTCCACACAATTCCAGGAAAGCTCTGCACAGAGGCCAAGAATAGCGGCTTAACAATGGCTGAGAGAAAGGTCCAGGCTGAGCTTTTCTTTCTCCAATGCTGGGCAGTGTGGGATGTCTTAAGTTTGATTGTCAAGATATCGGAGGAAAGCCAAGAGGGACAGGTAGGCTCACCCTTGAATCCTGACTCCCCAAATGAAGAAAGGGGCCCAAATATTCCCATGGAAATGAGCCTTAGTTTCACTTGGCATAAAGTAAGGTGTATCTCTCAAAGGCTTTCATCAACTCAATGAGATATTATAAAATTTCATGCCCCGGGGCTCGTCTCTCCATCATTTTCCCTCTCCCTAAGATAGATCCTTCCCATCCCTTAAGATAATGAAATAAATACACTGAGAAAAATCTAGCCCTTGTCTCAAATAATGCATACCCTCAACCTCTCTTCACAAATACTATAGAGGGTCTGCACAGGCTGTGCTGCCAACTGTCTTGGTGGACACTAATTTCAGGAAATGTACCAGTTCTCACTCTAGGTCACATCCTGTCTTAACCCAGACATAAAAGGGTATGACAAGACCCCAGATGAAATGCAACTTCTGAACTGCAGCCACTGCCCTCCTGCTTAAAGCAAACATATGCAAGCCAAACCAGCCAGACATATTGGAGCATCCTGAAGAGAGGAGCTAACTCTCTATCAGGACACAGCCATGTCATGAGTAAAACAGACTTCCTGGCTCAGTGGCTCCGGATTTCAACTCTTCCTATGTGCCACTACATGGCTTCCTGAGATCCTCACCACACTGTGACAGCCATGGCATCCAGGCAAGAAGGAAAATGGGTGAGGCTGTGGAAGAATTATATAAGCCTCCATTTTTAAAGCAGGAGCGGGTATTTTGGAAAAGAACTGGCTGCATGAGTTGTTTAGCAGTCATTCTGGAAAGCCTGTGGGAAGTTGAAAACAGCTTCCTCTCTGGGTCTACGGGAAGCTGGGTTATCTTACACCACCAAAGAGGAACGAAGATGTCCAAGCTTGGTTGGACCAACAGAGGAGAGCATCCTACAATGAAACAATGTGGACAGATCTGGATCTTTCCCAAGTTCTAGCCAGGCTCCTGAATGGAGGCCAGGAGGAAAGGTGTTTGTAAATCATTCCCCAGCTGGCTCTTCATAGACAAATCCTTTCATTACCCACTGTGTTTCCATAAAGAAACAAAACTGATCAAGGATGACAAAGGCCTGGCTTCTACTCCCCCACTTCCTTTTTCCATGTTAGACACTATACTAATCAATCACAGATCTCATAGTCTGTGAGCCCCACATTGAATTCTTTCTATAAGACTCCTGAAACCACAGGCAATGGTCAATGGGAGGTCTGCAGTGATGGGTAGTTACTCTCTAGTCACTAGTGAATAGCACACTAGCTTCTGTTTGCATTGTGAGGCTAACCTGCTGAGTTCCAAATATCCCTACATGGCCAGGGATTCTGTTTAGCTGAAGAGTAGACTATTCATATTTGTTCTGAAAAAATCACAAGTACTTAAATATTTAGAACATACAATTGTGACTCCATCAAACATGCTCACAAACATGCTGATCTTCTAGGAGTCCATGGTAAGTTAGTTTGTCTTTCTCAGTCTCTTTGAAGTTGGACACGATCCTGTGTTTTGATCTGACCAATGATATGTGAGCAGAAGTAGCACGTATCATACGTGGAAGGTTGTCATGAAATCCACCATATTGCCCCTCCACTTTGGTGATCATGGTAGCACATGCTAAGATTCAACTTCTACTCAGGAGAGTCCTTGAGTAAATGTGATGAACATTTCCTCATTAATGATCCATGTTCAGCATGATCACAAATGAGAAATAAAACTTTTTTGTGATGGGTTCCAAAAAACTGGGAATTGTTTTCCATGTGGCATTGCTTTGCCTAACCTGACTCCTACAAAATGTCTACTGCCGGCCATTCTTTTGATCCTATCAACAACCTTTTGCAATGGGAAGCATGTTACTGTTTACAATGTACAAATAACATTTATGTGTAAATAATGCACATAAATTAAATCCAAATAATGTCTAGAGAAGTAAAACGATTAAGTGGCCAACTAGTCATAAAAAAGGATTTATATTCTCTGGTTGTATAATTTTCACAAGAGATGGAACATATCAGTAAGGTTTCACTGAAGATCAAAAGCTGACTCAACCCCTTGCCCCTGCCACCTGTGGTGGGTGAGGGAGCTGACCTTACCAGCTGAGCACTAGAGAAAGTGGGCTCTGCACCTCACGCCTCACCTGGGCAGCACAGCTTACCCTATTGACAGGGGTGGGGGTGAATCAGCCAAGAGAACATGAGCCTGGGAGATCTGGTTCCACCCATCTGTCATATGGTGGTGTGGGGGGGGAGAAGTGGCCCTTCCCCCTGCCCCTTGCCACCTATGGCAGATGGGAGAGATGGCTCTGAGGTCATAAGAGCAGTAGAGCTGTCTCTGACCCTCACCAGCTGCAGCACTGGTACTTGGGAGACTGGGCCACTGCATCTGGCCTGGACAACACAATTAGAACTGGCCTTGATGGTCCAAGTGTGGGAGAGCCTACCATAAGGGCATAAAAGTGGGAGAACAGGCCCCACCTCTTGCTCATTGCTGCTAGGGGTGAACTAGCTGGAGAGCTCACCCTGGTGATGAGGGGGGCAGGGGGGGAGCTGGTGGGCTGACCAACCCTGCAACTATCCAGGCCCAGAAACAGGTTTACCAGTTAGCCCACCCATCCCAACATCCACCCCATCCATTATCTGTGGGAGCACGTGAAGGAGCCAGTCCTACAGACCCAAAGCTGCAGGTTCTCCACAACACAAGGAAAAACAGTACACCCAAGAGGAGCCCCAGTGAGGGCCCAGCATCGACACTGTAGCAGAGACCAGAGGACCAATGACTCTTCGCAGTGAACACTTACAAGTAAAGATATATGGACAAAAGTGTTCACTGCTTGACTCACCATGTTGCACTACAGTTTCATGGAGAGATTTTTTTTTCCTTTTATTTTCTTTTTTGTCTTTAATTTTATTCTATTAGGGGAGGTTGCAAGGGCAGAGGGAGGATGCGAAGGTATGAGGAACTGAATGGGATGGAGATGCATGATGTGAAAGACACAAAGAATAAATAAAAAGCAAGTTTTAAAAAGCTTACTCAACACCAAAATTATTTCTATGATAACCAAATACAACCACTTAAAAAATAAAGCCACAACATCACTGTAGCCTCCTAAATTAAGAATCACAACCTTCTTTGCTAGTTATCCAAACACCCAGATCCAGCCACACCCTATCCCTGAATGTTTGCATCATCCTCTCTGCTTCTACTCACACTTTATTTATGGAAATTCTTTCTTCTATAAGCAGTATACAATTATTTAAACCATTCTCTCCAGTTCTTTTCTCTCAAATGACAAGATACTACACATTCCAGGACAGCCTGCCCAATAGACTTCCACAGACCCTTCCAAACTAGATATAATTATGATGATGGTGATGATTATTATTTTAGGCAGTGTTATAATTTTAACTCCTTCTGACACAATGGCTTTCCATTTCTATTTCTACATAAATAGCCTTATTGCCAACTTCATTCTTTTCAAGAAGCAGGCAGAGTAGGTACTACACACATAAAAACATAATAGATTTCTCTGCCCTCTCATCGGGCATATAAATATGTCAGCATATAAATGTGAAACACTGAGAGGAAACTATCTCTTTGACTGACTTGGAGGAAAGCGAACAGCCAGTTCCTACTCACAGGGACCAATTGGTTACCTGGTTTGTACATACTGTTGAGCTCTGTGTTACAAACACACAAAAATGAAGTTCACCCACATACTCCCATCACTCCCTCTCATGGCCTGTCCTGAGGCTCCTCCCTACCCCCAATACACATGCATGTGAGTTCAGCTGGAGAGGAAGGTTAGGGTGCTAGAAAAACAAGAACGCCCTTATTTTGGAGGGAGCTTTGAAAGCTTTAATAAAAAAAAAAAAGTGATCTGGAGCAATCAGAGAAGGCTTCCAAATGGAGGAGATACAGCTTCATCTAGGCCTGGATAGGTGGCTCATAATTTTGAGTGTAATGGGAGGACAGCCATAGCTCAGGCAGGAGGAAAGGGGAGGGAGCTGAGATCATGAGATTGGCAGAGCTGTAGACTGCAGGAGATGAAAACAGAGAGACTGGGAAATGTCTGAGAAGCTACCAGTGGGAATCAACCACGCTCCCCTCTCTACCACTGAATATAGGGAGGATAGGCTTAAGGTTCAGGGTTCTGCTCAGTTGGGAAATTGTGGAAGGCGTGAGTCATTCTCTCTCCTGTTACCTTGAGCAGTTCTGCATACACATAGAGCTAGCTCAGCCTGAAAAAAGACAGTGGCTTTTCCCTGCAAAACCCCTGCAAAAGGGTCTGCTGGAGAAACTCAGTGTGTCTCAGCTCACTTGGGTTTTTAAGCATAAATTCCAGTGTGGGGGAAATGTTGGAAAGAGGGCACCGGCAATGGAGTCATCCCAGGAAAAGTATTTATTCTCGCCTCTTCTCAGCCAAGGAAAGTTTCTGCTCTGGAAAAAGCACCTCACCATGCGCTAAGCTGTATGGCGAAGGTTAAAATAGAAATAAAGACGCAGTTCTGATGTCCGTTGTCCTGCTTTTAACTCTGCTGCCTCTGGGGCAGAGAAGATCAGTTCCTCCTGCTTGCAAAGGCACATATTTCTTTAGGTTTCCAAACAATATCCTGCTTTTTAAAAATTTATACCTTTGTTTAAAAGACTCTTGTTTGGACTGTTCAACTGGAAGATTTTTACCCTAGCTTTTCAAAGGAGAAGGAAGGGGTTAAGGAGGAGGACCAGAGGAGGAGGGAGGAAGGGAGGAAGAGAGTGAAGGAAAAGGAGGCAAATGAAGAAAGAAGGGGCAGGGAGGAGGGTGAGAGAGCACTCACTTAGAACTGCTGGATACCAGGGACCAAGTTACCATATTTAATCCTTGTGGCCATGCTATCTGAAAAATGCTCTCCATCTCATCTTTATAACTAAACAATTCGGAACAAGTCAGTGGCTGCTCCCAAAGGGCAAGGGTCACAGCCATTGATTGTATTCAATAAGGACACATGAAACCAAAAGCAGATGTCAGAAGTCTGTTCTGTTGGTATGGGAACCTCTGTGCAGTAAGAAGGCTCCCTGGTGGAGGCTGACCTGGATATCTCCTGAGATGGCTTTCCTTGTCAACTTGACTGGACATATTATCACCTAGGAGGGTGCAGCTCTGGGTAAACCTGTGAGGATGTTCCTAGACAGGTTTAAATGCAGAGGGATGGCCTGCCTTACTTAGGTGCATAATGCTGTTCCCTGAACTGGGGTCCTGGGCTGAATAAAAAGGAATAAAGGAGAAAGTGAGGTGAGTGACAATAGTCATGTCTCTCTGCCTCCTGACTGGCTGCCTCACAGTGCCCCCTGTGCCTCCCTCACATGGTAAGCTGTACCCCTTTGTAAGCCATCAGCCCAAATCAATGTGCATCCTATGAGCTGGCTCTGCCCTGCACTATGTCACAGCAATCAAAAGGGTAACTGACACACCTCCTGTTCCCCACAGCTCATGGAGCTGTTGAACACATGTGTCCATGTCCACAAAAGCTGCTTACCGCTTCAGTCCAGGCCTAGATAAGATTATCAAAATGTATCACTCAAAACTGCTTTCTAGAAAATGAAGTGAAAATCCAAACCAAGCAATGTAAAAGGTGCCTATGGAAACAAAACAAAACAACAACAAAGTGCTGACATTAAAAATCCTTTTTTAAAAAAAATCACTGTATGCCAGAAACAAGAATAAACTCAACAATGAATCTCATTCACCACCTCAACCAATATTCAGAATACACTGCCTTGATAAAACAGAGCAGAGATAAAGTTACAGGCAGTAGCTTTTCTATCATGGAGGGGAAGGACCACCTCAAGAAGGTAGGAAAGTTAAAAGTGTAGCAATGAATTTAATTCTGCCTTGGGAGGAAAAAGCAGCTCAATTAACTATGGGGGAAATACAGATTTCAAGTGTGGAGTCCCAAGGAATCATGCATGTCTCTCTCTCTCTCTCTCTCTCTCTCTCTCTCTCTCTGATATGGGCTGTGGGGCTAAGACGCCCTCATCTACACATGCCCAGAGCACACCTATCCTTAAAGAGCCATCTGAAGACCCTGGAAGGGAATGGCACCTGCTGAAGGAGCTGCATCCTCTTCTTTGAGGCCTGGATAGCAGAAACCAGATAGAGGGGGGTCTCTACGGAGTAGTAGAGAGGAGCTGGAACTCAAGGGACAATAGGAGATTGCCAAAGACACCAGGAACTTGAAGAGGGTCTTCTGGGGCAAAGCAGTCTGTCCAGTGCACCATCCCAGCTGTGGCAGAGAATGATCAGCCAGGGACCAGGCTGAGCTGAGGCCAACAGCTAGGCTGAGCCATACCCAATAATAAGCCAGCAAGTCTGGGCTTTACCCTGAGATGGTAGAGGGGAGAGGCTCAGCTTTGACCAATAAACCTTGGCTGCTGGCAGCTCTGAAGCTGAAGTTGGAAAGAGGCCAGGCAGTGGAAGGGGCTTTCCCATCCCTATGAAGCCCAGACGCTAGAGGATTTAAGTGGGAGTAAAGCAAACAAATGCACTGTTCATAGTCTCCCTTATTTCCAAGAGACAGATGCATGATTAGAAGAAAAACTAGCCATTCACTAGAGAAGGGAAAAGGCAATGTGATGCCATGGAGCCTTTGCAATTTCAACATGACCCTAGGGTAAGAGATGTCCCTGCTCAGCACAGATACTGAGAAGTCATGATTGACATTTGAGCCCCCACCTCCACCCCTATCCCTCTTCCATCTCAGCATCTGAACCTTTCAAGATACAGAGTTGTGGTCATTGCTTGGCCTCTGCTATGTTTATGAACATTTTCATTCCAGCATTTTCCCAGCCTAATAAATTAGGACTAATGAGTTGCTTTCCTGCTACATTAAAAAAGGACATGACTGCATGTTTTTCATAAACATGTTTAACCATAAATCTGCTTCATCTGATTGGTGAGCCAATTCTGCCTGCAGAAAAATATGAGATTCTTCCAACAGAGCTTAAAATATCAAATGTCCCTGTGAGTGACAGTAATTAAGAGCAATGACTCCCATTTACCAATGATGTTAATTTGCTTCATGCTTCGCACTGTATATGCCTTACCGCATATCTTCACAGCAAGTCCACAGCAAGTAACACTAAGTCTGCTTTGCAGGTGAGGGACCTGAGCCCCAGCCATGAGTCTCAGATTCAGGGCCGTGCAGTTGATGGACAACACAACAGGCTTTAGTTTCAAGATTATCTCCAAATTCCCTGCTTTTTTACATCAGCTTGTAATACAAGTAGGAGACTGTGGTGGCTAATTTTAGTGGTCAGATTCATTGAATTAAAAATGTCTAAAGCATTAATGCTGTACCTTTGAGTGTATCCGTGAGGGCATTTCCAAAGGGGACTAACTGAGGCGGGGAAGAGCCGTCCTGGTTATGGGTAGCACCATCCCATGGGCTAGTGTCCCAAGCTAAATAAAATGAAAATATGAAAAAAGCAAGTGTAGGGGCTGGAGAGAGGGCTCAGTGGTTAAGAGCATTGCCTGCTCTTCCAAAGGTCCTGAGTTTAATCCCTAGCAACCACATGGTGCCTCACAACCATCTGTAACAAGATGTCCTCTTCTGGCCAGCAGACATACATGCAGGCATAACACTGTGTACATAATAAATAAATAAATATTAAAAAAAAGAAGGAAAGAAAGAAAGGAAGGGAGGAAGGAAGGAAGGAAGGAAGGAATGAAGGAAGGAAGGAAGGAAAAAGCAAGTGGAGCACAGCATTGCCTTCTCTCGGCTTCCTGAACCATAGAAATGTGGGCAAGCAGCAGCTGCAAGCTCCTGCTGCCATGCCACCCCCATTATGATGGACTTCATCACCTCAAAACTTGGGCCAAAATAAATCCTTATTCCCTTACGTTGCTCCTTGCCAGAAATAAGGTTATACCAGTAAGAACAGCAATTGATACAGGGAAGGGTTAAGAGGAGCCTGAGGAAAGGACCTCCAAGCCTCTGTTTGAAACTAGCCTCAGGTGATCATGAAGAAAAGCATGTAAGTGGTCCTCAGATGCTGGCTATACAGGTAATCAGAGCATAGAGGAACACTCTACTCTTGAAGGATTTGCCTGCCAATGCTGGCTACCAACAACTCAGGTTAAAGCTGTGGTTGGAATGAAATGAAAACTGCTGCTGTGAGTCTCTGATCACAGGTACAGGGTACTGGGCACTTGACAATGCTGGACAAAAAATGCCCGAGAAATCTAGGTGTTTGTGGACCATAGTGATGGTTGGTGGATAGTGAGTGAATGGACAGGAGGCTGAAGGCAAAGGGGTAGGTGTATATAATTGGATATATTGTTGGAGATGTGGCCCGATGAAGAGGTGACAGTGATGATGGGTGGATGGACAGAAGAAAGGAAAGGAGGGAAGGAGGGAGGGAGGAAGATTTGGTTAGTGAAGAGATTAGTGGGTGGTTAGATGGACAAAGAGCAGACAAGTTCTCCAGAAGCCAAGTCACTGAGTCATTTTAAACACAAGTTTTAAAGACCCAGATGACTCAAGAAAGAAAATGGGCAGTTGTTTTTCAACCCAAAGCTAATCTTACTCAAATCAAAGCAGAAAAAATTTGTAAGCTACTTTATTTAAGCTGTATTTTTTTTTTCAGTCATCTTATTAAGGTAGGACTCAACACTGTCACAGTGTCATATATCCATATTACTGTTGAGAGAAACAAACCCGGGTTAGGGTATAGCTCATCCTTCCTAGAGTAGGCAAGGCCTAAGTTTGATCCGACCTTCTCCTCAGTTAAAAATGGAAGAAGAGAAAGAGAAGACAGTTCATCAATTTGTGGAACACAGAATTCTCAGAAACTCTTCCAAGATTCTTGGCACCTGGACTGAGGGCAGCCATATAAACCCACACACTAGTCTCCCGCCCCACCCCCATGACAGTTTCATAAGGCAGTTCAGTCTGGGTGGACAATGGGTCACTGGGTTTCCTTCTGATTGACTGAGGAAACACTCTGACACAGCGTTCCTTCTCAGAGTGATTCAAATACCAACTATATGACATGAATATTTCCTCTGTGTAATTAAATAGCATTTTATGAGATTTGCAATGGCCACAGACTATTGCACTCAATGGAAGTAGAATAAGATTCAGCCTTTACCCTACTGCTGGGCATTTGGGAATCTCTAAGCTTTTATGATTATGATCATCACTCAATTAAAAATATCTTGTAGATGAAACTTTGTGTTCTACCCTAGGAAGTTTTCCAAAATGAAATCCCAGGGACTGGAGAGATGACTCAGCAGTTAAGAGCACTTGCTGCTGTTACAGAGGATTTGAGTATGGTCTCCAGCACCCATGGAGACTGGCTCACAATTGCCTGCCTGTAAGTCTAGCTCTAGAGGATCGGACACCTTCTGGCATCCTCAAGTACCTACACTCACTTGCACATATGTACACATAAATTTTATACATAATTAAATATAAATATTTCAAATCCATTGGATACATTTAAATTCTAAAATTAAAGTGAAAGAATAACATTGCTGCCTCACTAGATGCCCATTTGCAAACTTTCCTACCAGTATTATATGACCTGCTCAAGTCCCTCACCTGGCTGCAAGTGAGACATTGAAAACACCTCATTAGTTTGCCCTTGCATCTTTATTCACTAGCATTCACATGTATCGCTGACGTATCATTACATTTCTCTGCATTTTGAACAACCGACTATGTTGACAATTAAATCAGCTACAGTTTTTAGTGAAGTCAGCTCTTGCCTCTACTATTTATCTCTTATTTGCTACAAATCACCCAACTCTGTAGTTGACATATTCATTCATGCCTTCCTGTGTTCTTTCATTTCAGGCTGATGACTCTTCACTTACAGTGCTGACTTTATTATAGAGTCTGTAACAGATGCCTATGGCCATTCTTTTGTATTGTTTCTTTGTTCAGTGTTCATGATCAGCTTTCCTGTTGCATAGCATGCACAACAGCTCTGGGTTTGGTTTTGAGTTTCCCAATTTACCCATCTTTGGTGATACCACTCTAACCACATCTTGTGTTTCTTGGCCATGGTATAGACAGATGCTCTATATCCCATTGCTGGCTCTGTGGAGGCTGTCTTGATTGACAACTTGACTGGATTAAGAGACACCTAGGACACTGATGAGGCACAGCTGCAAATGTGCCCTGAGGGTGTTTCCAGAGAGGATTTTATTGGAGGAAAAAGAATAGCATGAATGAAGCCGACACCATCCCATAGGCTGGGGTCTCAAACTGAATAAAAGGATGGGAGGGGAGGGATGAGAAAGCCAACTGAGCACCAGCATACCCAGCTCTCCATTTCCTTGTCTGCCTAGAGGTGAGCAGGTAGCCTCATGTTCCAATGCCAGGCCTTTCTGGCCATGATGTATGTACCCTCAAATCACAAGGCAACAGAATCCTTTCCTCCTTGAGGTTGCTTTTTGTCAAGTATTTGTTCACAGCGACAAGAAAAGTTACTGATGAACAACAGAATATGCAACAGCAGGACCCTGGGGACAAGCGGATGGACATGCAACAGGCTGTTTCCAGACAACACTGGCTGACAAACACAAAGGGACACAGTATCAGCAAGCTATCACCTATCTCAGAGGTGAGGTATTCTGGCCACAAACAGGTCTGCACAAATGTCAGTACAACAGCCGTGAACTGACAGAAGCAGCAAAACAAAACACACACACACACACACACACACACACACACACACGCAAGACATGTAAACTAGAGGCCACAGTTGGGATTAGAAACTCCACAGCCATTTGATGGGCTTGGGCCCTTTAATACAGCCTCTAAAAGTTATGTCATCATATCCCCAAACACTGATCAAGTGGCTTTGCTGATGACACTACAATGCACACTGGTCTAGGTGTGTCAAACATGCACCTAGGGATAGGTGTAAATGGAGTTTAAAACAAGATCACAAACTTAGTTAAAACAGTATGAGGGGTTTTCAAAGCTTGATTGTGCAGTTCTCAAGCATAAACTTTGTAGATGATATGCCACAAGTGTCAAGTGGTTGGACATGCCTAAGGACCTTATCCTAAGAAAGGCCTTCAACATAAACACTCAGGTTTGCTCAGAACAGTTTTTAAGAAGAGGGGAACTTGGTATGTAATGTAGTTAGAATGTTCCCCCCCCCCCAGACAAAATTCATTTCAAAACTATCATGGCAACAGTGATTAAAGGTAGGACGATAAAGAGTTAGGCCATGTAGACTCTACTCTTACACACCCCCTTTGGAAGTACTAAGGACCTTCTGTAATGTAGTTCTTGAGGGAGAGGGTTTCAAAGCCTGCTGCAAATTCTTGAGACTTTGGGTTTTTTGTTTGTTTGTTTGTTTGTTTGTTTGTTTTTGTTTTGTTTTGCTTTTTTCCTGAGGCTGACTTTAAACTCAGGATCCTTGTTCTTTAAGCCTCTGAGTGTTAAAATTATAGGTGTGTGCCACAATGCCCAGCTTGAGGTTAATTTGAACAGTGAGAATTTTTAAGTCCTTCTTAGGATATACTTACTGGAAATGATCAGGCATCGCTTGCAAAGAAAACTAGACATGAGCAAATGAGCAAACTATGGAGTTCTAGAAATATTTGGCAACTGAATGAGCAAATGTACCCCCACTTCCTCTTCTTGAAATAAAACTGTTCTGGGTCATCTCATACTGCAGGGAGAGCTTTCTCCTCGGAGCACTCACAACTCTTTTCTGCAGAGAACATTCTCCAAAATCAAGATCCTCAAGCTCCTAAAGACACCATCTCTGAGCTTTGCAATGCAGGGTGAACACATTACCATGAAGGAAGTGATGCTCATGTTCCATGAATGTATTGGAGCAGTCAAGGTCAAATGGCTAGTGGAATCTAACAAATGTTGAGAGTACAACCATTAGTAGGTACAATAAGAACAGTTGTCACATGGCACCTGTGTTGTGTGCAGCCAAGCCCCTCCTTGTGAATGTCTCAGGCTTTTCTGTTGGCTAGCAGATACACTCTTCAGACTCTGCCTTTGCCATACCAACACCTCTCATCAGTAAATAAATACACACTGGAGAATATTCTACCAACCAGAACTTGGACTTTTTTAAGACATCAGATGATATGTAATTTCCAGGCTACAGACACAGCTCAGTTGATAAAGTGCTTGCCATAAACACATGAGGGCCTGAGTGTGATGTCCAAGGACCCAAGTTTAAAAAATAAAAATAAAGCCAGGCACAATGGTGTGTGGGGGAGATAGAAATAGCAGGATCCCTAGGGCTTGGGCCAGCCAGCATAGCCAAATCAGCAATTGAGAGACGATGTCTCAAAAAGTAAAGTGGAGAGCAACTAAAGAAGACACCTGACATTAACCTCTGATTTTTACGCATATGTCTGTCACATTAGCCTATACACACACACACACACACACACACACACACACACACACACACACCTATACACACAGCAACAATTGTGGTATTTCCTTTCACTGTTGTTAAGTGGTTTAATTAAATAATGGATCTGTGACTGAGAATCAGTCCCCCCATGTTAAAAAGTGGAAAAAGTGGCCCACGATGACTCAAACAAAAGACCTTATGTGAAAAATCAAATCCATACACTAGCAAGTGAAATATGAAATGGAGAGATAAAGTGTTTCCCAATAAGCCCACCATCAGAGAGTTAAACTTCATGTTGGCTGTTTGGGTTTCATTCAAGTTAGATTTTTGTTTGTATATCATTTGTAAATTTGTTTTAGAGTTAAGATTGTATAAGAACTTATATAAGCTGAAGGATTTGTACCTAGTCTTATGTTTACATGCATTTAAAGAATATAATAATAAAGGTAGCTTGAGTCAACATCGGGCATGTTTGGGAATGCTTTCCTGTATAAAGAGGCTGTATGCTGCAGGGCTAAGAGCAACACTGGTCCTGACCTGAGAAACCACAGCTTAACCACTGAAGTAAAGGCAGCATCTGGCTGGTAAGCTCACTCTCCAAACCTTTAACTGGTACGGGGCATGGCTGGGCACGGGAAGAACCTGCCATGGTGGGTGATTTTTAACCTGAAAAGAAAGTCTGCTTGTTTGTACATCCTCTTTGTAAATATTGTCCCGGGTTGGGCAGGAAGGGGCAGGCTTTCAAAACACCCATAATCATCTTCTTCTGTGTGTTCCTTCTGCCTTGGACCTGACTTCCAGAATGCAAACAGCCCCTAGCAGGCTTGCCAGGCAGCAAGTGAGAGAGACCAGCCTTCTCTGGGACTGATGGGATCTCTGATTTCTATCAGGGTTCAAAGCTTGTTCTTTGTGCTGTTTAGCGATAAATCTGCCTCTCCTGCTTTACTGTGGTGTGGGAGCTGAGGGGAGAAGAGGTGTAGATACAAGCATTGAAGCCTTGTACACACAAACCCATAAGGGAAAGCATGCAAGACCAGGGCTGCCAGGGTGGCAGTGGCTGTGCACACAGCCAGAGAATTTTTCCCTAGCCTTGGCTCCTCTGAAGACATGGCCTTGTTTCCTCCTAAGTCAGAGAAGCATTGAAATCCTTCCAACAACGATGGAAGCAACAGCCAACCTGGCCTTTTCGCTTGTTCCTAGGTTCGGGTACTAAGGTGAGAATTTGTGCCAGTTTGTTTTCAAGTGGAGAGGAGATCTTGGCCACATCATTAAAGGGAAGTATCTACTCTGACATCAGAATCTTTCCCCAGGTTTTTAATGTGCACCTGAAGTGGAAGGGGAAAATAAAACACCACCCAGGAAAGATATGTGTGCTTCAAGCAAGCCTGATCCTGCCTGGAAATTGGCCTTTGGATAGTTAGAAAAAATTGAAGAAACCTGGTCTCCACAGCCTCTTGTCAGAGCTGGAAGGAGCCAGCGATAATGTAGCACATGCTGTTCTTTCATAGTTTGGGGACAGGCTCAGAACAGGCTCCTATCCCAGCTCACATGAGAATTTGGTGTTGAAGTTTAAAGTATTAGACTCTTTACCCCTACTCCAGGACTCTTCCCTGAGAATCACAGTTACATCTGACACACAAGGAGGCACAGTTTAACACACTCCCTACCTGAGTGGCAACATCATTTGTAATGATGGTCCTCACAAGGCACTGACTTCTTCAGTAAGATGCAAGATAAGAATATCAGAATTGTTTTAGAGCCAAAAAGAGACCTTAGGAGATGGTGAGATAGCTTAGTGAGAGAAGGTAAGTTGGTGTGGAATCTTGACAACCTGAGTTCAAACCCTAGGACACTTCCAATTGACTCCACAAACGTATTCTCTGATCGCCATACATCTATCCTATCCCAACACATGAAGAACACAATGCAATAATAACAAAATTTTGTGAAAAAGAGAACTCTTGAGACCCAGCTAATTCCAGAGAGAATATTTGAGGTTCAGAGATATAATTTATCCACAACAGAAAAACAAGGAAGAGGCAGAGAGAAAGCCTTTAGATTTGGAGCCCAAGTGAGTCCCAAGATTGTACACCACACCTCCAACACCTCACAGGTTAGCTATGAGCCAAGCTCATAGGCTGGTTGGAGATCAGAATGAAATGATGAAAGCAAATGCTTATCCAGTGTTCCTGTAGCTACCACCACCATTACTATTACCACTACCATAGAATGACCTTCTTAGGCTCATATATTGTCTTTCCACATCAATATAACAGTAACTAAAACAGAAGTTGGTACCAGGAGTGGGGCTGTGATAGGCCTGACCATGTTTTTCTTTGGAGGAATATGGAAGACTTTGGGACTTTGGATAAGAAAAGTGGTTGAACACTGTAAGTGTGGTTTAGTGGATGGTTCTAGTAGGAGGATGGGAGACAATGATGTAAATTATGCGGGCCCAGCTCAA
Organism: Phodopus roborovskii; assembly: GCF_943737965.1. NCBI lineage: Eukaryota > Metazoa > Chordata > Mammalia > Rodentia > Cricetidae > Phodopus > Phodopus roborovskii. The sequence continues at coordinate 9,566,384 of NW_026126625.1, forward strand.
GTACTTTCAGAAAGAGAGAATATTCATAAGTGGCCTAGAGATATTTTGGCGAAGAATGTGGCTGCTTTTTCCTTTTGTCCTAAAAAATCTGCCTGAGGCTAAATTAAAGAGTTTTGGGTTGGTGACATTGGTAGAGAAGATTTCAAGACAGCTTAGTATTGAGTCTGTTGTGTGGTTATTAGTAATTGAACTTAACACAGATCTATAATAAAATGGAGCAACTGGGACAAAGAGAAATATAAAATGTATAGTTGGAGGAGAAGGGAAGCACTGGGAAGTATAGTGGATCCAATTTCAGTGCTCAAGGAGATAAAAGGTTTGAAGAAAAGCCTGATGCCAAGTGGAATAGAGGCAGTGGTGACCTTAGAGCAAGACCCTTCCACCTAAGCTTCCAACCTGTGGAAAGGAATTGAAAAAACGCTTAAGCAGTGGCAACAACAAAAGGCTGATGCAAATGTAATTGAATGAGGAAGGCCCAGTCCCAGCTGCATTAAACAGCAGAACTTTGCACCTTTGGCCATGTGGTCCTGGTTTTAGAGTCAAAGACAGAAAAAAAAAGGGTTATGGAATCTCCCTCTGTGACTAAGAAAAGCTACTGGGGCCAGGCATGTGTCATGAGTGTCTCTGCGTGGAGGCCCGGAAAGACCATTGCTTGAAGCTGTGAAAGTGAAGCCTGGATTACATTGGATACCCCAAGATGTTGGAAATGACAGGAGTGTGTGATACCTGCCAAGGAGAGCTGCTAACAGGTGTGGAACCAGACCACACCGTCAACATAGCTGAAAGGAGTTGAAGATCTGAAGAGCACAGACATGGCGATGCAGAATTTTGAGCTTGCCCTGTTGATTTTTGGACTTGTTTTGTCCAGCATTTCATCACTGTGCTCCTTTCCTCCCTTTTGGGCTGGTAATGTATATTCCGTCCCATGTATGTTGGAAGTTTGTGACCTGCTTTCTGATATTATTTTACAGGGGTTACAGTTAAAAAGTTGCCATGAATGTCAGAAGAGACTATGTACTTTTAAACAGTGTTGAGACTGATAGACTAAGGGGACTTTTGAACTTGCACTGATTCTAATTTTGCATAAGCTACAAGTCTATGGGGCCAGGGAGTGGAATGTGGTAGTTTGAATAAGACTGGCTCCCATAAGGCTCATAAATTCAAATGCTTGATAAACAAGGAGCAGCACTTTTTGAAAGGATTAGGAACTGTGGCCTTGTTGGAGGATGTGTATTAATGGGTGTAGGCTTTAAGACTGCAAAAGCCTATGCAAGCCCCCCCCTCTCTCTGGATCAAAATGCAAAGATCTCAGCTACTGCTCCAGTGCTATGCCTGCCTGACTTCTACCATGATGATAATGGACTAACCCTCTGAAATTAGTTGTAAGCAAGCCTCAAATTAATGCTCTGTCTCATAAGTTGCCTTGGTTTCTTCATAGCAACAGAACAGTATCTAAGACAATCACCATCACCACAACCATAGCTACATCATCATCATTACCACTGCCATCACTACTATTACCACTATATAGCCATTATCACTACCACTACTACCATCACCAACACTACCATCACTACCATAATCATCATCACCATCACTACAGCACCACATTTATTGCCTTGTCTCTCATCCAGGACACTTTGCACTGCAATAATCTTCTTCTTTTATGATTCCTCTGCTTTGGTATTTAAATAAGTCTAAGAATTAAACCTTCTTGGTCTGGCATTTCCTAACCCAGTGTCTACAACTCTAAGTCCAAACTGAACAAAATACATTCTACATATCTGCCAGGTATGTAAAATCCCTGTTTGGTCCTTTGGTGACCAACTGAAGGTACCCACAGCCATGTTAAGTATGTATACTCATTCTAGACAATAGCACTATCCTTCTGGCCTCCGTGCAAAAAGGTGACTGGGTCTAAAAGAAGTTCTGTCCAACCTTGTGAGGAATCACTAGGTAATAAAGTCTGTTTCATATCACCATCTAGGAGACTACTCACCTCTTTACTTGGCAGAGAAAGTGAAGGCCCATTTCTGGCCACTACATGAGAACACAGACAGACAGACGAGAGGGGGACAGTGGCAATCGAACTGGGGACTCAGTCTCTTGCTTTGAGCTCTGGGAGGAATCAACAGAGAACAGCAGTGCCCAGCAGCCATCCTGCAGAAGATATGCACACCATGCACATTCAAGTGGTTAATTCCTGCAACAGTGCCTTTGCAGAGTTGTAAGCACAGATCGTCTCCTTCCTTGGAGTGCTTCTGCCCTATGAAGAGCAGTCGGGAGCCCTTCAGCTGCTCTCTTCATCCCAGTCAGGCCAAGCCAAGAACATAGCTACCATGTTGGAATGAACAACCCACTCAGTTAGTTGCCTTTTTCAACTCTAGCAAGGGCTTGCTCCAACACCATGTCCTAAGCATTGTCCCTGTATCAATGACAAAAGAGATTGTGATTATGACTGGCCCTATTTAACAGGAATGCCATCTCTCATTGACACTGGTTCGGGCCTTTTTGCGTAGTTCACAAACTTTAGCAATTATGTATTGCAGACCAAATGCTTAGGTTCCTCCAAGACATATGCTGAGACCCTGTCCTTCAAGCTGAGACATTACTGCCTATGGGAGGGTAAATAGGCAATGAAGCCTCACAAAAGGGATTAACACCCTTACACAAAGACCTTGGGAGATACATTCTTTCTTCTGCCATATGAGAAATATAACAGAGGATGGTTGTTTACACGCCAGAAATGACCCTCATCAGAGCCCCCATGTTCCCATCCTTATCTCAGACTTCCAGCCTCCAGAAATAGAAAGCCAATTTCATCTAAAGCCACCCAGCACTTTATTACAGCAGGCCAAAGTGATGATGAAAACAGAGGTTCTGAGAGAAGATGCTAATTCATTTTTCTCATTTCTGTACCCAAACAAGGTTTGTTAGCATCACTGTACATGCAAAAAAAAAAAGGGGGGGGAGTAGGCTGTCAGTAAGTAATAGCACCTATGCCAGAACTAGAACACAGGACCTCTGACTTGAAATCTGAAGCCATCTTGATCATATCCCAGGACAGACATGTGGACATGTGAGGAAACTCCCAGAGCATGTACCAAACCAGAAAGATTTATTTTAGTCATTTAAGATTCAGAGAAAAGCAGTGGGAACTGACCTAGAATCACTGGAAAGTGATGTCACTATTCTAGCTAGCCCACACCCCATGGTCATTATTTTAAAATGATGAAACCAACCATGAAATGGTGCTGATGCTGGAGCTGTGCCCCTGTCAACATCCGGTGCGTGGGCAGGCCCCTGGGGGGCCACGGTGCTGGTGCAGTGACAGGCCAGAAGCTGCCTTCCGGTGGGGTTGGTGTGTCTGGCCAGAGGCAGAGTGAGGGCACTGAAAACAGTGAAGATTTCTCTGTTCCCTTAGGATCTGTAGCTGAGATTCTGGGCATATAACTAACTTCCCTGACTCCCATCCTGCCTTACTATCACACATATCCCAAGAAGATGAGCTGGCAGCTAGATGTCATAAGAAATGAACTCCAGGCCATGTTGGCTAAATCAGGGCTTGGGCAGACAATAATGCAATGTGACATGTCACTATACCCAATGTCACAATATGAGAGTGATTCTGTCAACAGGAGGGGGGGTGACCTCAGAATGCCTCCCTTCCTCCTACCTTTCTGCCTCTCTCAATATTCATCTATTTTCTAATACCACTTTGTAATTTCTCTCTTTTTAGCCTCCCTGTTTTAGCCAGAAGGGAAGGTAAGAAGGAAGGAAACTATATTAGTTACTTTTTGTTGCCTTGATAAAGTACCATGATAAAAAGTAACTTGTGGAAGAAAGAGTATTTTAGTTCACAGTTCCAGAGGGATAAAGTCCATCATGGTGAGTGGGCACATGGTGGGCAGCATGGCTGCTAGCAGCACGCATGGCAGCTGGAAAGGGAAGCTGAATGCTCACATCTTCAAATGCAAGCATGAATTAGAGAGTGAACTGGAAGTATAGCCAGGCTTTAAATTCTCGAAGCCCTTCTCCTGTGACATACTTCCTTTAGCAAGGCTGCACTTCCTAAATCTCCCCAAACAGAGCCACTAACTGGAGACCCAGTGTTCAAATGCCCAAGTCCATGGGGCATAGTTCTCATTTAAACCAACAGAAAGGAAAAGAGAAATGTAGGGTTAAACTGCAAGGAGATAAGGCATGCTGTTTCCACCTCAGAGAACTTTGTCAATCACGGTGGGGATAAATCCAGACTCATCTGTTGATAATAAGAGACTTATGGTCCCATCACCCTCTTCCCCTCAGTACACAGCTGACTCTAAGGTGAAACATGTAGATGAGGCAGTCCTAGAGCAACTAGCTCCAAGCTGTCTGCCAACTAAATGAAGACCTATGAGCTCGTTAGGAACTGAAAAGACTGTCTCCATCGGTGAAAGCAGCTGGCCAATCCACAGATTGAAGACATGATGGTTGTTTAAACCATTGATCAGGGGTATGCTTTGTTACACAGCAATAGTATACATTGAGAAAGAGTACCTCATAGAGCCAGGAAATACCTCATAGAGGAGAGGAGAGGAGAGAAAAGAGAGGAGAGGAGAGAAAAAGGGTGGAGAGGAGAGGAAAGGAGAGGAGAGGAGAGAAAGGGAGAGGAGAGGAGATGCCTAGTGAGGGCCAGGAGGAAAAAACAATGGATTATCAAATGTCTGGTTAAAGAAAATAGCACATATAGCAGGGGGGAAATGGCAAGAAGGCAGCATTATGTTCAAAGGCCCATGGAGAGTACTGTTGTGTTCCCAGAATCTAAACTAGAAGGGGGACATACCTGGACCAGATGATGGAGAGGAGTCTACCCAGCCATGAGATGCTTCCCCATTGGTCCCCCTACCTCAGACCCCATAGCCTCAATTTATCCCAGATGATTGACAAGGGATATCAAAAGGAACCAAGTCAATGTATTTGCCCCTGTGTGGAGGACTGGAACTACCATGCAAGTTTTCTCTCTAGCTCTGATAAAAAAAAGTTTATAAAACTGTGGTTAGCACAGACCCTTCAAGAGTATGAATGCCCATGACAGAACGAGGAAGGAGTCCCAGAATAAGATGAGATGAAAGCCTATTTCCCAGGGTTTTGGGTGGGAGGGCGGAGGCAGTGTTGTTTGAGACAATGCCTTCCTATACCACATAGCACACCTCAAAAACTGAAGAGTAAAGATGCTCACAGAACCCCAAGAACAGTGGGTGATTTCAACTGCCTCTTCCAACATTTGGGAATTAAATCCAACATAAATTCTTCAAATCTCCCAAGAGACTGCCAAGGATGTTTAGAGCTGTGACTCCTGAACTCTGAGAAAAAGGTGAGAGGGCTGTGTGTGGCCTCTGACGAAGGCTGATAGACACCTAGGGAAGGGCTATCCAGCCAACTCTGCAGAAGGACTTCACAGCTCCAACACTAGGCAGCCAGCGCCCCAGCATGCCACAGTCTAATCCTCACTTGACTCTCAGAACAGCATCAGCATCGCTGCAGGCTGGCTCCAGCCTTCACTCCCAGACATATCCAGGCTTGGTCTGCTGAGAGGCAGTCACTGAAGTTGGCCCAGATGGTCAGATCAAGTGTCTGCCTGAATTCATACTGAGCTAGCTTTATCACATTCCTGTTATCTCTATGCTGGTAACTGGATCAAATGTACTCTTCCTGGCAGCTCAAATCAATGGATAAAAGAAAGATTGTTCGATAGAATTGTGCTGGGCTAACAGGTTAGTAAATTGAAGGGATAATGGAGTTAGCATATCTTCTTGCACCATGAACTGAAAGGAATTCCAGATGGGTCAAAGAGCTTAAAACTCAGCCCATGGATCACCAAGTAGCTCTAGAATTTTCCTTGGTAAAAGAGATCAAGATGAAACTAACTGATAAATTGGGCTGCATGAAAATATTTCACATATCATATTTTTAAGTGAAAAATAGAAGGGGGGACTTTTAAATTGTATAGGCTTTGTAGACGTTGTAAGAAAACATATGAATATCTCGTACATGAGCATAAAAAAAGAGCTGATGACTTGGAAATAATTTTCAACCTTACCAGTAGTAAATAAATACCATTATATGTTTGTAAACAGTAAGTAAATACCGCTATGATTTTCACCTACTAAAATGAATTTTTAACTTTTGTAAGATGGACTGTTGGTGAGCCTGGAACCGTTAGCAGCAATGGTGTAGATTTGAATAAATATTTGGAGACTAAAAGAAGAATCAGAAACAGCCAAAAACATTGACCTATTCCATCTCTAGGAATTTTCTCTATACGTGAATATATCAAAATTGAGGGAAGTACAACATAGCTCTCCTAATAATAATGAAAGAGTTAACAAGGAATTTGATGCCCTTAAAAGAGCAATTAAACTGTTGATTTTTAAAATTGAGATAAAAAATTTAAAATCATGTATATGCAAGTTGATGCTTCATAAAATCTCCTGATAACACCAGAAAATTATTCATCAAAATCCAACAATGGCTCTTGGGTGATAGAGCTAGATTGTTTTCCTACAATTTCCAATTGATAAATTGTGCAGCTTGACACAAATATATATTGGAAAAAGGAGCCTTGATTGAGAAGATGCTTCCACCAGATTTCCTACAAACAAGATTATAGAGCATTTCCTTGACTAAAGATTGATGTGGGAGAGCCCAGCAAAAAGGGAGTGGTGCCACCCCTAGCCAGGTGGTCTTGAGCTGCATAAGAAAATAGACATGAGGAGCAAGCCAGTAAGCAGCATTCATGCATGGCTTCTGCTTGAGTTCCTGCCTCCTAATTCCTGCCTCAAGTTCATGCTGTGCCTTCCCTCATTGAGGGACTGTGATCAGGAGCTGTAAGCAGAAATAAACCCTCTTCTGCCCAAGTTGCTTTTGGTCATGATGCTTTATCACAGCAATAGAAACATAAATAGGACATAAATATACTTATAGGGTAGTATTGTTTATATAGTAGGAGCCTATATGTGCAACATTCATATTTGTTAAAAAAAAAAAATTAATCACATATCCTTCTTATCACCTAGCTCCCGGTGGTTGCTTCTTCCTCCAAAAACTTTTAAATCAGATTGATTCAGTACAGTATCCAGAAGACACCCCTATATGTTAATGTGATGAGTGGGTGGATAAACAAGGAAGTATAAGGGAATGAATGAGTAAACATATTTTCTTTCTACTCAGTGGCTTTAAAATCTAGAAACATTTTGATGTTGCACACTTGGTAGGGAGATCATGTTCTGTTGCAGTCAAGAAAACTCTCCAGCGCCCAGGATCCCCTCTGCTCGTGGCTCCTGTACTGCATCAGCTTATTGATCTCTCTTTGCCCAGGATGCCCATTCCTGATCAGGAGACAAATTCTAACTGTGTTTGTTAATGTTCAAATAAGCATCAGCATCCTCAAAAATGCAGGCATGCTCACACACACACACACACACACACACACACACACACACACACACTGTGTCTTTTGTGAGCACATATTCTCATTTTTTTCACGATGTGACCTGCTCGCTTCCACCACTACCTCAGGGTTGTAAGAAGTGGTAATCTGGTTTTGTGCCTTCCCTGCCTGGTATGCAGTTGATTATTAAATGCCTTTACAAAGAAGGGCCTAAGCAAACTCATTATCTCATGGTTTTATCGAGCTTCGAGATAGCGCCTCAGAGCTTTCCAACCCATTAGCTTTTTCAATAAACAGGTCAGACTGATAGATTCGATAGATGTGATAGATGCACAGGTGGCTTATCACACCTCTAGAGTGGGACACAAAGCACGCACCAAGAGTCCTGTGATAAGAGCTTCTCATCCAGAATTCCCTAGTCTGCTCATTCCTTTCCTGGCAGTCTCCAATGGAGTGTCTCTAAAGTTTCAGCCTCTTAATCAAAGCTCTCTGGGGATAAAAAATGGGAGTGCTGCTGGCACACCCTATCGGCCCTGGAGCTCACCACAGCTCACCATTTATGATTCACCCTACTATTCTGAGAGTGCCCAACAAAGAAGACAACCCAAATCTCTGCTTATTTGCTTGATTTTGCGAATAATAATAATAATAAATAGACCAAAAGTAATTTCATAACATTCTTAATGAAAGCTAACTAAAATTCCACAGTTTTTTAAATAAAGTGGTATTGTGTTTCTTTTGTTTTGAGTAATAGATAGTGCTGTTGAATTTTCAGAATTCCTTGCTTGATCAGCCAGTGACTTAGCATATACATGTCTAGCCTGAACCTGTTTTAGTTTTCCTAACACACTTCCATGCTTGAGCTGCCAGGCCCTCTCCTCCTCCATCAGTCTGTGTTCAGTCCATCACCAAACGATGTTGGTTGTATCTCCTGAACTCCACTTGGATCCATACATACTGTCTTTCTCCCCATCTCAGACTCCTTTACTCTGTCCTGACCCCAGCCTCCTAGTCTCCTGAGCCTCTTTTCTTGCTAACCATTGCCTATCAATACCCACCCCTACTCACATGAATCTTCTGAAAGCTACCAGAGGGATCTAAAAAAAAAAACAAAAACAAAAACAAAAAAAACAAAAAAACCTTTCCCCTACTCCTATTTCTACCTCTACCAGACACCTGCAGCCAGATGCCCTGACCATGGTTCTGCCTGAGAACTTGCACTTTTGATTCAGGTCACTGACCACAGTTAGAAGTGTCTGCATGTGTGCTATACACTGCTTCCCTCTGGAGCACACACACAGCTGGAAGGCAGAAGAGTTGGAAGAACAGGTAGGATGGTTGAGATGTGACTGAAGTGAAAGATACACACTAATTTTGAAGACTTGTAAAAAATGCTCATTATCTCAGTATTTTTAGACTACTACTTATGAACTAATGTTGAAGTTGCAATATTTTATAGACAAACTATAAGAAAGTATATTGTGAAAATTAATAAGCTTTTTAATATATGCACGTGTATGTATGTATTTGTATATGTGTATGTATTTGTGTGTGTGTGCCACCCAGCATTTACATGGATATGGGAGCTGTGAGCACTGGAAACCATGATTATGACTCACCTGGCATTTACATGGATGCTGGAGCTCTGAGCTCTGGTTTCCGTGATTGAGACACACACTTTACCTGCTGAACGACCTCCCTAGTCCCATAAAAATTGATTTTGCCTAGTCTTTTCACTTTAAAAGATGGCGAGTACTCTGATTCTGTCTGTGTCTCCCACGGTACTTCCATGGGAAAGCACTGCTCTAGACAGTCATCTGCATAACCTCTGTGCTATTATGTGTCAACTCCATTGTCCTGCCAAATTGGTCAACTTAGGTCAAGTAAGCAAAGGATACATTTTGGTAGAAAAGACACTCTATGGCAAAGGTAGAAGCTGAGCATCACAAGAAGTTTTGAGGAATCAGGAAAAACTTTAAACATCATCAGAGGCTCCAGGATGAATACACTGCCCCAGTTCTGACTCTGAACACAGAAAACCAGGTTCCTCAAACAGTACAGGGGATATTGTCAGGCAATTGAGATAAATGTTGAGTCCAGAAATGTTTCCTCAAAGTCTTGAACCAAACCAGAGCCCCAGGGAGTTGGCCCTAAAGCTCCCAGATGCTTTCCATGCAGAGCTCCCTGTGAACTGCTGCCTGGCTCTGGTGCCAGTGAGTAGGGCTGACAGTGTCGCTTTCCCTCAGGTCTGAGTCTGCTCAGAGCTGGAACAGTTAGCCTCTCCATGGGAATTCTACAATGCACTGGCTGCCAGCAATACCACATCTTTGCCTGAGCCACCTGCCCCAGGGAACTAATGCCTGCCTCCTGGTCACTCACTTCTGCATTCAGAGCCTAGGGCTAAACGTTTAAGCTTCCACACTCAGTTTGCAAGGGCAGTCTTCACCTGCTCCTCCCTCGGGGTCTCATTTCCAGTCCAGGGAGACACACAGACTTTCTCCAAATACCCATTTTCCAGTTCCTCTGCCTTTGGCCAAGGCTCTTGCTTCTTTCCTGAGCCGGAGAACTGGGCTCTTCTTTAAGAGCTGATCACTTCCTCCAGGATGCCTGCAGCCTGCTGAGAAGCCTTCCCTGCTGAGCTGTTTGTGCTCTCTGCAGTGGCACTCCATATTGCTTTGTTCACACCCTCTTAGGGCCCAGATTGTAAGAGGGCTGTCTGTCTATCTCTCCAGCTAAGCTGTGAGCTTCTCCATTGTGGAGAGACAATGAAGCTGTCCCTAATCTCCTTCCTCCGATGTCAGAGAAGATGCACACTCAACAGTGAGTGCCTTGGGGTTGGAATTCCTTTCAACTTCCTCTGTTGAGAAGGATAACATTCCCCTAAACACATTTTGCTACAACTCAAGAATTGAGCCACAGCAGTCATTATTAAGAACATGGCCTTTTGGTCATGCAGCCCTGGGTCCCAGTTTTCGGTTGTACCACCTCAAACTGGGTGATCTTGACTAAATCACACCACCTCAATGGGCTCCCTCCAACTGCAAAGTGAAACAAAGGTTTGTCATGGTTGTCAAGGATGATAAAGTGAGGTGGTGTGTATGAAATGATTCATGTGGATCTAAACTTTGCAAGTGCTCAATAAACCCCAGATAGTAATTTAAATGTTGGGGATCACCCCAGGGCCACGGGAGGACAGACATCTCAGAAGGTGACTAACAGTCACTACCATTGTCCCCACTCCAGAGCAAAATATTGAAGAATTAGCATTACCAGCCCTGGTGGCTCAGGCCTGAATTCCCAGCTACTCAGGGGGCTGAGGCAGAGGAATTGAAAGTAGAAGGCTTGGTAGGGCTATGCAGTGAATTGAAGGCCAGGCTGGTAACTTAGTGAGACACTGTTTCAGAGGAAAGAGGAAAAAAAGAGTATTTGGGGGGGGGGAGGGTAAGTAGAAAAAAAATGATGACATGACATGACAGCTCCATGATATGGTTAGGACTTTTATTGTAAATATTAGAGAGAAAAGGAAGCAAAATGAACATGGCCAGCAGACTGGACACGACCAGGGCTAGGGAAGCAGGGGACAGGGAGCACAGTGAGATAACAAGAGAGAGAATAGAGCAGAGAGAGAGAGAGAGAGACAGAGAGACAGAGAGAGAGAGAGATGGAAAGAGACACAGAGAGAACAAGAGAAAGTATCCGAATCGTGGGGACTATAAGAAGGGTGAACAGCTGTGGGGAGGAAAAGGCCAGGAGACTAGCATGAAGGAGACTAGCATGGGTGTATAGCTATGGAGCAATGTGTCCCTTTCGCCAGAGGTAAGGGAATGACCCCTTTTGGCAGCTGGAAACTGACTGGTTTCAGAAGTTCCTGAGGAGTGCTGGCTTTTCTCTAACCACCAGAAATTCATATTTGAGATCATTTCTAGATATTTAGACAGCCTGTGAGATCTAACAAACACTATGTGAATTCCTACTACATGCTTAGTCATTGGCAAGAGTTGTACACAAGTCTCTGCACTGCAGCAGGTAGGGATTCTGTTTCTGAATGAGAAAAGGGCTATTGATTACACTATTGGTGATGATGTAGAAGTCATCTCCAGCTAAAAGTAACCACATTCTCCAGAATGGTCACCCAGCAACTGTGAAAGAAGCACATATACTATTCAAATTAGGACTCCCCTTTCTGTCCTCAGACCCCATTGTCCTCAGGCAACCTCCACAAGCAAGAGCTCAAGTTTATGCTTGTGAGACAAGATTTGAAAGAATCATCACCTCTGTTTTTAATGTCAGGAATAGTTTCTTATTTAGAGTAATAGTATATGGGTATATTTAAAGGGAAAAAACACTTCCATTCTATGGTTATTCTCAGAAAATTCCAAATGTTGATACTCTGCCATTTGTACCAACCATACCCTATGATTTTAAAATCTGAATCATATGTAAACTCTTCCTCAGCCACCTGAGAAGCCCCAACACACATACAACCCACAATTACGTGGTCAGCATCATCGTCGAGCTGTTGGAAGCTCTGATGCCTTTAGATACCAACAACATGGCTAGGCCTTTGCCCATTTGCAAAGACATTTAAGTAAGGAAAAAAAACAAGCATCTGGGAGTCCTGAAGCCCAAACCCTAAAACTGCTTTTGGATTCCAGGCTTCAATGCCTGGAACAGAACAGAGGAAGGTGTTGGTTGTTATCAGTACCTTTTCAGAAAGTCCTGGGATATGGGCTGGGGACATAGCTCACACAGTGGAGTCTTTACCCAGCATGCACAGGACCTTGGATTTCATCCCCAATACCACACACACTGGGCCTGGCAGCATACACCTATATTCCCAGTACTTAGGAGGTAGAGGAGAAGAATCAACAATTCAAAGTTATCTTCAGCTACATAGAATGTTCTAGGCCAGTTTGGGATGCATACAGTCCTAGAAAATGGTGTAGGGGAAGAAGTCACAGGCACAGTTGCATTGCAGTACAATGAAATCTGCAGAAGGTCCTCCCACAGGCTACTAGTTTCTTCCTTAGCCAGAAACATAGGTAAACAAGGGAAGAGGGAACAGGTAAATTTGGTTCCTGAATCATGTGCATTTCGAGCTCCAGTTCCAAAGAATCTCATATCCCAACAAATCACAAGTGCCCTTAGCATCCCCAGAGGCTTGCTTGAGCCACCTGACCTAGGGTGAGGCAAGTAAAATACTGAACCTTAGGTATAAAATAAAGAGAGCACACAAACACACAAAAGCAAAACAGACCAAAAAAACATCCGGAGGGACAGAAAGCTCAGTCCTTAATATATAAATGATACTGCAATCCAACATGTAAAACTCCAGTCAAAACACCCATGAAGAACAAAATTCTAAGTGAGAATGGAGTCGACATAATGGATTGTTTTCCCCCTTTTGCCTCCGGTTTATATGCTTCCTAGTGTGCAATGAATGTCTGTGGAGTCACTCAGCTGTGAACCATGAGCATGCGTAAGTGCAAAGGGGAATGTGTGACCTCACTCAGGGATGAGCAACAGTACAGAAATGCAACATTTTGCTGAGTAACGTGGAAATGGATCTGAAATGTATGGATTAAATTCCTCTGAAAACAATGTGGGTTTTCAAGGGAAGGAAAGGAAAAGTACTTAGCAGTGGTGTCTGAGGTTTCTTTGAACCCAATCCTTTGGAAAATGAGCACACGCGCAAATTACTCAGTGCCTGCAATCCAGCTTCCAAATGTGCTTGTCACAAACCACCAGATTGTTTAGAAACTTGTTTTTTCCACTCAGGTTTATCCCCTGTGCACTCCTAAGGGGGCTGATCTCTGCTGCTCATTTGAGTGAGACGTGGCAGGAACAAGTGTCCCACAAGACAGTGTGACAAGTGTCTTCTGCAGGAGGCAGGCAACAGAGCATGGAGGTGGCTCAACTGGCCGAGTGCTTGCTGTACAAGCATGAGGGCCTGTTTATAAACCCAGCTCTGGCATGGCAGGGTCAAGAGGACCTTTAAAGTTCACTGACCATTCTCAGTTGAATCTGTGAGCTCCAGATTCAGTGCGAGGTATTTTCTCAAAACAGGTAGAGAACAACTGAGGAAGATATTGACCTCTGGCCTCTACATGCATATGCAAACAAATACATGCACACACACATGTACACACACACACACACACACACACACACACACACACACTTTTCTTTTTTGAATAAGAAGGCAGGAGAGTAGTGCTTTGAGCTAAAAGCTGGACAGAAGCACCGCACAGGTCTACTCCTGTGTCCTGTGTCCTCAAATCCTCAGGAACGTGAAGGGAAGAAGAGATGATGTTTAATCATAGCTAAGCAATGGCCCCTACATCCATGTTAATAATGACTCAGACTTGCTGCTATCTAGTCTCCCAAACAGTTCCACGTGACTGAGAGAACCAGGGTCTGTGGTCACCTCTGATAGCCCAAGGAAACGCCTAGGAAGCAGGGAAAGGCTAAGACTCCATTCTTTGGGAGCCAGTCTTTGTGCAGGGTTCTGGCTGCTGCAGCAATGTTGCGTGACGGCCAGATGCTCCCAGAGAGTAGAGTCACTGGTCACCCTTTCTCTCCAGCCTTCCCTGAAACTTGCCAATAGACAGAAGGAACCCTGGCAACCACAGATGCCTATCCTGGTAAAACTCACACACCAGCATGCTATTTGCCTCTGCCAGGGTTTCTCATATACCCAGCAGGTTCTTCTGAAGGCTGAGTGTTTTCTAAGTTGCCTGGACTAAACAAAACTTGCTGTTACCATCTTAAACAATTCATAGTTATCTTGGAAGAGCTGGTGCCAGCTCCGGAAGTGATTTCCTAGATCACTACTCATCAGTGATGGGCAGGTTCTATTCAAATAGTGTCTCACTCTGGGTATCAGTTTCCTCCTTAGGAGAGAGTTTTGTAGGGGCCTCACAAGAACAACGCTTGAACTACCTTGCTAGCCAAACTCTTTCATATCCACCTAGCAGCCTTATCTCCCCTTCTAGGACTCCTCCTTCAAAAAACGCTTTGCATTCAAAGTGGGCTACCTTGAATTAATGAAAAGAAATCCAAGGTCCTCTGTAGAATGTGTTAACATTTTACATCCAGGAAATAAATTATTTTTTTTCATCACCACTTTTATAGCATCTGAAAGTCTTAGGAGGTTTAAGACTGATTGACAGGTTTGAAAATAAACAGCCTATTTTTGCAGATAGCTCACAGCTGTATTGCTTCCTCCCATGGTGCACTCAATTGGAGGTTTCTGTCAGAGAGCCTTTGCCAATAGCAACCCTTATCCTCTGTATTCTTTAGGTTAATACATGCAAAAGAACTCTGATCTTATTCCTTTGAAAATTGATGACACATCTATACACACACCATTAAAAAAAAAAAAACAGCAAGACATCAAAAATATTTAAAGGACACAGCAAGATAGACTATACTGAAACTAAGATAACATCATTAATATGGCTGCCTGAAGCAAAAACAGAAAGAACCCAGACAAAGGCTTTTCAACTGTGTGCCTGGGAACCCAGAAGGATCTTTGGAACTTCTTGTGGGCCTCAAGACCAACAATGCTCCCCCTTCTAGCCATAGATACTTTTTAAAATCTGGTTTGTGAGTCGGATTTAGTCAGATTGTATAGGAATAAAACATTTTATAGTTAAACTCTAGAGTGAGAGACAAAAGGCCCCAAGATCTACCAATGTTTGGTCGGCTTATTCTCTATGGTGTAGCTCAGTATCTGGACATGTCAGGGAGCCTGTGCCCCTGAGTCAGATATGCACCTGAGAGTTGGAAGAAGTAAGCCATTTAGGACTGTTGGAGCTTCTGGATCTTCCTCTGTTCCCTTCTCTCTGTGTGGAATGTTTCCGAGCTTCCCTCTTAGAATCCCATTATTTACTAAGTTAAAAGTGCCTATTAACCCTTCCAGACTCTCACAAAGCTTCCTGGCTTCACCTCCAGCTAAGACAATGGCTCCTCTGATGCCCTAGTTAGTCCTAACGTCCACTCTGTGAGTCATCTATCCTGGCCCCCCTCACTCTGTGGAGCAACTTCTAACATGGACATCTGTCCTCCCTCTAGACTGTTGAATCCTAGAGATCTTGGACATGTCTTAAAATCCACCTCCCCAGAATTAATTCAGGGCCTACCATCCAGGTGTTTACAGACTTCTATATTTTCAGCTTCCAAATGTGGTAGTAGATGACAGACTGCAAAGCACACCTGCATCTCCAGCACCCAAAATGCAACCGTGGTGGCCACTCCACCCTTACAGGAATGCTTCAAGAATGGGGGGCTGAGGAAGACAATTGGGGCTTTAAATTTCATTTTCACATTTTTAAAAATATGTGATCTTTTCAAGCCCAGGAAAGTTGTTTAAATATAAACATGCATTCTCACTGTCTGGGGCCAGAGTTAGATGAAATTCCTCAAATGATCTCTTAATGCCACCAAAATTGCATTCAAATGCTCCTGCCAGGCAAAGATAGCCATTTACACAATAATCTTGCGCTTAAAAGTAACTGCATCCAGAGTTTGGGGAAATTTATTATGACAGGGAAAGGGGGTTCAAGATATTTAGTCTGCTGATAAGACAGCTTAAGAATGACCATAATTATCTCCAGGAATGTGAAGGGTTTTTAAAAGGTCATGGGCCAGCTTGGCTCCATCTACTCGGACATCAGAAATTGACTTAAATGATACCAAAATGAACTCCTCTGAATCACAGACATTTGGGGGGGTCAGAGCCAGAAGCATCCCCCACCCCACCTGAGATGGTCAGAAATACAGACCTCCCTATCCACTCCTCATCCTCCAAGCCAGAGTTGTGCTCTCTCAGGCCTTGCTGTAGCTTATTGACATGTTCAAGCTCAGAAAGCTCCCCTCATGTAAGAAGGTGAGAAAGCAGAAGATTGGAAGAGCCAAACATCCTGCTCAAAATCTGACAGTCAGCCCAGGTAGGGAGCAGCATGGCAATGACTGTCACCTTCCACCCAGTCTCCAAGGGAAGCTCCAGTGCCCTTTATCTTTCCTGAGATGTACAGCCACATCAAAGGGAGTCTGAGTCCTGCCTTCATGTTCACTATAATGTCCTCAGCACCATGCCCTACAGCTATAAAGACTCAGGTCAATAGCACAAAGCACTCAGCTCAAGACTGGGCAGCTTAGCTTATATTAGGCTGCTGAAGAAGTCTTCAGTTGTCCTGTCTCTAGAAACAGGATGGACAGCAGTCTGCCATCTACATTTTGCATGGCAAAGCCCCCAGCCTCTGTTCATGACTTCCCTGTAATAGGCAATGCCTGATGGCTAAGTTCCTCAGCAGATGGAGGAAAAAATGCATAGCTCTTTCCAAAGCAGTTGTTTCAAGCACTATAAAGTTGCGGGTAATCCTGTGGTCTCACTGCCCTTGTAGAGATTCAAAGCAAATGCCTTATGAATGCCTCGTGAGTCCCCAAGGCAAGGAGCCATGCTGTCTAGGGTGGAAAGAGAAGGTACTTGCTCAGAGTGGGTACTTTTACAGGCAAAGCCTGCCTAGGCTTCCAAAAGACCCCTCCCTTGCAGGCCATAATAGCTTCCTGAAGCCAAGCAGAACCTAGAGGAGCCAAGCAGAGTCCAGGGACCGGCCCTGAAAAATAACAGGGGCAGGAAGGAGCGCCTCTGGGTGGGTAAGTGTGTTTCCTGGCACCAAGGGAACTGAGGAGCAGTATAATGTACATTTGATGACATTTCTCAGCAAGCAGCCTTCCTGCCAGGGACCTAGGCTAGAACAAAGCCTGGCACTAGGGCAGACAGAAGATAAAGGAAAAACCATGGAACCTGCCAGAGAGGCCAGGATGGTCCCAAGGGAGTGGCTAGACAGCAAGGTATGGATACTAATAAAAATCACCATGACAGCCACCATCCTATACAAATCTGCACAGTTCCTATGTGTAAGGCTTTGCAGGGGTGAAGATCATGCTGAGCAGCTGATAAAACAACAGAAAGAAACACATGGCCCTGAGAACTTCCCCAATACCCACTCCCAATTGCTGTCAATGCAACCAGAGTCAAATGAGCAAGATCCTTCTAGTCCCTGTTCAAAAGAAACTGAAGCTGCCTTCATCGTGCTGAAAACCAGAAAAGACAGCTGCCACATTACTCTGATAAGATCCAACATCTGTGTATTTGCTACCATGTGTAAAGATACCTGTCACCCAGACTGTCACATTCAGGGAATCTTGTGAATGAAGCTCACAAACATAACTTTGTTCCCTTTGGGCAGTCAAGCTCCATGCAAGCATGTGCCTTTTAAGCTATAGATAAAATGCAAAGTGCACTTAATCCACGTGGTGGTGCTGATCTGCCAACACCAGGCAGGACTAAAAGGGGTCACTTATGCCACAGGCTTTAAAGGAGCCAGTGAGAGTAACTAGAGTTGCCTTTACCATGCCACTGGGCTTTCTCAACAAATGTCACCCTTGCCATCTGATCTGTCTGTCCCAAAGACTCAGACACAGCTGCCAGAGACAGAATGCTACAGAACCAATGATGAGTTCCTTTCTTCTACGAATGCCACTCCCTCCCCTCATTGGCCTTGCCTCCCAGGAGTGCTCCATGGTTCAACCATTTTCTTACCTGGAAGCTACAGGGAGACCGGACTCTGTAGTACCCAGAAGACAGCCCAGACTTCAGGGTGAGGTGGAGAACCACATCCTTCTTTTGTAGTCACATCATCAGTGGATGAAAGTCACAGAAAGGTTCCCAGCATCTATAGGCTGCTCGTGAACTCCATTTTCCTTTCAGGTGGAGGAAACATAGATTCCACCTGATCTACTGAGAGAGGCAATGAAGGAAAGTCTAAGCACACTGGGACAAGAAACTTGCAGAAATAGGCACACTCTTGTGAGGAAGATCTCACTACGATTCTGTGTGCTTGTAGCTCCATTATCTAAATTTCTGTGGCATGTCATATGCTAGTGATTTCTACCAGATAGGACCCCAAAATGAAGAAACTTAAGGGGACCTCCAAATCCAGTGAGGACCAAAATATGGTGAGCAAAATGTCTTGACCAGGTTATCATGTCTGAGCAAATCTCAAGCATGTAAGAGAGTATACATAAGGCATGACTACTCTAGGTCTGATAAGGACATCTTTTGTCTGCAGCTAAGCAGAGCTTCATCTAGAAACAAGAGGCCCTCCATGCCTGTCCCCAAGGGTACCCTGCCTCAGCAAGAGAGTGGGGCTCCTCCTAAGCAGATTGTGTGAGAAAATGTGCAGGAAGAAATGATTGTCTAGATCAAAGGGCTAAAGTGATGTGCTGGAAATGACTTCTTTAAAAAGAATATATATATATATATATATATATATATATATATATATATATATATCCCCAAGTGGGACAGGTGGAGAAACAATGAATTGATTGCTCTCTCATTAAAAATATCCTTCAACTTATCTTCCCTCCACACTGTCATCAATTCCATCAGTGAGTTGTCAAATGTGGCAATGGATGACAATGGAGTCACTCCCAACCACTTACTGGGTTAAGAAGGAGGACATGGGGCTCGTTAACATAGCTCAGAAAAATGTGTAGCACTTTGAAGTACACCTGTAAACAGAACCATTGCAGGAGTTTTCTTGCTCAGCACTGGACTTAATGCCTTGCTTTGTGCTGATGATTTCCTTAGCCACTTACTAATATACCCTACTTGTCCCCACTTACAGATGAAGAAACTGGTATAAGTTTAGTTGACTTTCCCAAAGCCACAGATTTTGTTCTCTCTCTCCCTCTGTCTCTCTCCCTCTCTCTCTTGTTTTCATTATGCTTCCATTGCTAGCAGAAAAGACCATCAGATTTCTTGTAGTGTTTATAGGTCAGTGGTTCTTAACCCATGCGTCACGACCCCCAAATTCCATCATAAAACATAGATAGTTACATTATTATTAATAAGAGTAGCAAAATTACAGTTATGAAGTAGCAATGAAAATATGACTGGGGGTCACCATAACCCGAGGAACTGCATTAAAAGGTTGCAGCATTAGGAAGGTTGAGAGCCACTAGTATAGGTGGTGGTGACAGGAGCCATTCGGTATCATTTCTTACTAGAAGGAAGAGACAGCCCCTCACTACATTCCCAAGTAATACACTTGAACCATCATCTCATGGGCTAAGGAGCCCTTGGAAGCCGCCTCCAGAGTCCTTCTTTAGAGGACACTGTTAGAATCAAGAGGAGTGATTTTGCACACTCACTCAGATACTTCCTTGTAATTTTGTCTTGCATGGTTTCTTCTCCATTCTGTCATAAACTGTGAAACTAAAATATTGATTCATTGCCTTATTTATTATTAGATTGTTCAATTTAAAAAATGACCCTACTCTCTACACTTAAAGCACTTTAGTTCTACACCTAATTACATACACCTTTATCTCACTGTCTGGATCCTTTAACAAAGGTTGCACACCTGTCAGACCTCTCCATGGTGTCACATGAAACTAAAGTGACATTAAGAGGCTGCACACAATCAGATGCAAGTTCTGCTGGGACCTTGTAGAAAACCACAGCCCCTGGCAGGACAGATTCCCTTCTCAGTGGTTAGTGACTCCAGAAAGAACACCTAGGTCCCCAGGACTTTTGGTCCCTTTCTACCTTCCCAGTGTCTCAACACCTGAATCACTGAAGGAGGAGCCTGGACTGCAGACTCACGCCACAGGCCCCGAGTGGCGGAAGTAGCTGGGAGCTGTCCATGGTGGTGCCGCGCCTGGGCACGCAAAGCCTCCTGCTCTCCGCCCGCGGGCGCGCCTGGGGTCCCTCTCCAGACCGCTGACACGGAGACGACTCCCTCCCTGGCTCACTGTCTCCTGGACAGGGCTTCAGCCAGGCCGTGGCTCTCACATCAAAAGCTTGGCTTTAAAAGGGAATTCTTACCTGTGGGCAGAGTTGGCTGCTCGGAGCAGGACTGGGAACCTCAGACCTGGCGCCTGTGGAATGAATGTCCAACTCTTGTGGAACACGGGTTCACCTCCCTTCTTGTCAAGAATGCACGCATTCTCCTGGATTCATCCCGAAATCTCCCCGGATTTGATTCCCAGAGCGGCGAACTGGAGAACCGTGCACAGACTCAGGCTTATGCCCTGCTAAGATCTTGGTTTTTCTGTCAATCTAGCGCGACCCTTCTTGCAGAGGACGTCCGTTGCCAGGAGCCAACAAACATTCCTGCAGAGCGCTGCCAGGCTTAGTGTTTGCTTAAATATCAGCAGGGACCACCGAGGTCGTCTAACATCAGATCGTCACCGCTCGCCCTGTGCCAGCGGGAAGGCAGAGGCTGATGAGGGAACCCAGGAGACTTTGCCGAAGGGGAAGCCACAAGGTGCTGACTTGTGAGGCTCACGACCACTAGCCACAGGGCAAGTTAGCTCGCTGCAATGGGCTTCTTCCGAGATCTGCTTCGGGGCCATCCCTCTTCCGTGAGACACAGTTGTTTGAGCATCTAGTGCCATTTACAGAGGGGACAACCTAAGCAAAGCAGAGATCTGCCTCCCGTCGAATGCGTTCCAGGACGTTTGTGTCCCCAACACCTGCCGCTTGTAAAGATCTCAGAGACGTCCACAGAGGATGGTGACGGGGGCATGTGCCCGCTAACACACACATAGACAGCCAGACAAGCAGGCAGGCAGACAGACATACACACGGGCAGGTAGGAGGACAAACAGGCAGGCAGACAGAGGCAGACAGCATAGAACAGGCTGAACAAACAGGCCGATGGCGGGCAACGTTTTCCCTAAACTGAGGGAAGGCGCGGGATTCTGACTGTCCTCTTCCCTCCAAGACTAAATCCAAGCAGCCCTCGCCCCAGCCAGGGTCCTCTTACCTCCGCGGTCCCCTTACCTACGGCTGATGAGTGAGACAGTGCCACGCCTCGGGGACCTGGAGTGCAGCATCCTGGAGTCTGGTATCTGATTCCACGCGTGGAGCTCCTGAGTGTGAGCCAACCGGACAAGAGCTCGCGGGAAGTGGGGTGCAGATCAGAGCCTCACTCAGCACAGTGCGCCCTCAGCACCAGACCACTGCCTCTCTGAGCAGCAGGCGCTCCTCTCTGGGCTCCGTGCGCTCACTGGCTTACTAGCTAGCTTGGAGCTGCCAGCCAGAGCCGCCGCTTTTTATAGCCGCCTTCCGGGGCTGGCTCCTCCCCACCTAGAGCCCCCGGCGCCCGCACTCATCCCGCTCCCCTCGTCCCACCCCCGTCTCGGGGCAGCGTCCTCTCACTCATCGAAGGGGGCGGCCTGCGGGGCTGGACCCGGGCGGGCTCTGGCGGCCGCTCGGGGAGCCGCAGACCCGAGCCCGAAAGCCGCCGCCGGGACATGCCGCGGCCACCAGGTGAGGGCGCTGGAGCCCAGGACGAGCGCGGTCGACCTCGGAGAGCTGTATCTATGGAAGCGCGCTTGTGCCTAGTGGCCTCCCCAAGGGGCTGGCAGGCCAGAGAGAAGAAAGGCCAGCAACTTCCACATCCCGACTGTTAGATCCAAACCCTTCTCCCCTTGTGTAAGCGGACATAGCAACAGAATCCAAAGTCGCCTGGGTCTAGAGGTCCTTTGGAGGGGAAGATGCACCCTCTTGCAGTCAGAGACCTTAGTTTAAAAGAGGGCTTATTGGCTTACAGGCTTGAAAATCAGAGTTCAAGTCCCAGAATCAGTGTAAAAAGGCCTTGGGTGATGGCCCTGGTGTGTAATCCCAGCGCATCGGAGGTGGAGACAGGGTCAGCCAACCTAGCCTACTTGGCAAGTTCCAGGTAAAAGAGAGACACCCTGTCTCTGAAAAAACAAAAAACAAAAACAAAAAAACAAACAAACAAAAAAAAAAGATGGGCAGATTGACTTCTGCCTGGGGACATGCATACACACATACATCCAGAAGAAAGGAACGTAGAGAGACTTCACTCACACGTGCCAGTTTTCTGCACATGCTAGTTAGTTACTTGATCATGGACAAGAGCCCGTCGAGATGATTTCAGTGAGATTGGAGACCATGGGTACTAATTCACAGCAGGTACTTACTGTCCTGCATGTAGGGTGGTAGGACACTGAACTTTTGTGCCAGCACAGTCCCATGTTCTCAAGGGTCAAATCAAGAAGGTACCACTGGTGAGCTATTCCCTGCCACAGGAGTCAGCCCAAACAGAATATGGCACACTTGTGCCTGGAGCACCCACACTTACCCACTCCAAGCCTGGAAAGGGGTGGAAGGTGCTGGGGGTTTTCCTTCCATTTTGTTTACTTTTAAGATGAGGGCTTTAATTGTAATTCTACATCTTGCCCCCCTTTGGAACTTGTTACTCAGCTCCCTCCTCTGGTTAATGGGAGTCTCCATATACACATTCTTTGTTCCTGCCTGCCAGTATCTTATGAGGATAGCTATGCAGGAAGGGCTTCACTCTAGCCAGCACTCTCCAGTTTGGGGAATCTAAGTCTGGGCCTTGGGGCCAGGCTATGGTAGAGAGTTTGGAAGTCTCTCGGCAGAAGCCTTCAGGCACTTGTTAGAACCCGAGAAGCACATCTCCAAACCTTTTCTAGAAAGCTGGAAACAGTGACTAAGAGTCTCAGATGTCCTTGACATCCAAGTACACCAAGGACTGGGTTGTATGGCAGGCTTCCTTTCTTGGCCCTTCCTTTCTAGCAGGATGGAACCGGAATGTGCCCCCTTGTAAAGTGCACATCCAGTCCTCATGTTGTGAGTACTCGCTGCATCCTTTTCTTAAGGACCCCCCTCCTCCCCGCCCCACAAACACTGGGACAAGGCCTGGGTAAGTGGACAGTGCACAGTGGAGAAGGGAGAAGGGTGTGTTTGGATCAGCCTCACTGGAGCCATGTGCGAGACTCCCCCTTTGCAACCCATGGAGCACGGACCTGAGGCTGCAAAGCAAGGGAGGGGCTCATTTCCACAGGCCTCCGAGAGATGAAGAACCTTCTCCTGTTTCAGGGATGGGCTCTGGGAAGTGCTTTGTCATGCTTTCTCCAAGATCCAAAGTGCCCAACTCATGCTTCTGGTATCCAGTTTTCTTTATTGTTGGCCAATGCCTAGGGTGGGGGAAAATGCTGATGAATTACAGACAGGCTCTGTATGTCTAAAATCAGACTGTCCAGCTACATCCACTCAACACTTCTACTCAGTACTCTGTGACAGACAGGAGATGATGGGTAATTCTTTTTGGGTGAATACCGACAATGCAAACCTGATGGATTTCCTAGCCTCACTTCTCTAAATCCAAGGATTTCTAAATACAGAGATGGGGGCTAGCTACAAAATGAAGTTAGCTTTCTAGCTCTTGCCAGGATCCCCCAGAGGGAAGGGTGGTTATCTTGGCTGGAGGTATGGAGTCACACCCTGCCTCCACACCCTGTGTGATGAGTCCCCATCACCTTCCTGAGATATGCAGCCCCTAGACCTCATCCTGTGTGTTGTGACATCCTGCCTGCCCCCTGTTGCACAAACTGCCTGAATCTAGCAGTTTTTCATGAGCCAGTCAGCCATATTTCACATCTGTCCCTTAAAGCAAAGGTCACCACACTCCACCTACCCACCACCAAAGCCACAACCTTCCTTCCCTGCATCTCTGTGAAACTTGAAGGGCTGGCCACAACTGTGGCTCCATTCTCCAGACTTCTAGTTCTGGCTTCCTGGAAGTGACTAGGGACTGAGAAAACAATCAGAAATGAGAAGCACGATGAGGCTGGGTGAGTTGCCTGTAAATCCCAAGAGTTCTAGTCAACAAGCAAAACAGTGAGCCTCAGATAAATCCCCACAGCCTGAAAACAAAACAAAACAAAACAAAACAAAACAAAAAACCCTCATGCTCATGGAGTGGAAAAGAGCAAATTTAAATCTCACCAACAGGGGTCGCCCTTGAACACAGAGCTTGAAGGTTCCATCAGAGAAACGGAAATTCAGGGTCTGTATCCTGAAGCCAGGTTTCTAGCACTTCACACTGCTAAATTCCTTTTTAGTTGGTGGCAAATGAGGTCCAGTAAGAAGAGATTTTAAAACAAACAAACTCCAGTGTTAGTGTTTCTGGAGAGTTGACATCTGGTAGGAACTTGGGGCAGGAAATCCTAGAACCTAGGTCAACCTCTCAGGAACCATGAAAGTGGATTTCTACCTTTCTCCTTCAAAGTTGACATCACCATAGAGAGGGAAGTAAATATTAAATATGTGAAAGCTTGTGTGCACGTTTTTTACAATGTTTATTTTTCCTAATTTGAAAAAAATCTATGCATTCTATTTTCAAAAAAAAATCAGAAAACAAACACAGGGTGAGGGAGGATCGCCTAGTACATTCTAGTACAATGTACCAATAAGTTTGCAATGTAGAAAAAGTGTTGTTATTTTGTTTTTGGTTTTTGTTGTTGTTGAGTTCCCCCCAACACACACAGGGTTTTCTTGGAAAACAGCTCTGACTGTCCTGGTACTCACTATGTAGACAAGGCTGGCCTGGCACAATGTAGAAAGATTTTAAAAGCCAGTCACAGTAGCTCACATCTTCAGATTAGCAGGTGAGGAAAGAGAATCTGGAGTTCAAGGCCATTTTCAGCTATGCAGGGAGTGTATTGGAAGATTTTAGACACAAGCTCTGTTATCTGAGAAGAGGAAGCCTGAATTAAGAAATGCCTATCACATTGGCCTGTAGGCAAGTCTGTGGAGCATTTTCTTGATTGTTGACTGCTGTGGGAGGGTCCAGCCAACTGTGGGTGGCATCATCCATGCGCAAGTGGCTTTGGGGTGTATAGTAAGCGAACTAAACACATCGGGGGAGCAAAACAGTTAACAGTCTTCCTCTGAGGTTTCCGTTTCAATTCTTGTTTCTAAGTTGCTGCCTTGAGTTCCTGCCCTGACTTCCATTCATGATGGATTATGATGAGGAAGCCAAATAAGCCCTCTCCTTCCCAAGTTGCTTTTGGTCATGGTCTTTATCCCAGCAAAGCAACCTAATCAAGACAGGGAGTTTGAGACCAGTTTGGCTACATGCGGCCTTGTCTCAAACAAGCAAAGAGCAAAACAAAAGCTTGAAATAAGTAACACGTATTTATTAGTGCATAAATAATAATAAATAAATAAATTGAAACACAAAGGGGGAATTATCTCTTCTAATCAAAGCCATCTCTGTTAGTTTCAGTACATAACCAAACATTTGCCAATGTATGTTACATGGAGAGGTAGAGAAATATATAAATGTAGGTAAGCATTTAACAAATGGCTCTGTAGCTCAAAATCCTTCTCCACTACAGCACATGTCCTGGGCTATGTCTCTTGAATGCACACATTTACTTGCCACTCCTACATTATCCAATATAGAGTCCCTGCATGACTGGTTATGAATGAATGAGCAGATACATAAACGTTTCTTAGAAAGACAATGTGAGTGGGCGGTGATGACCCACACCTTTAGTCACAGCACTTAGGAGGCAGAGGCAGGTGGATCTCTGAGAGTTCAAGTCCTGCTTGGTCTTCAGAATGAGTTCCAGGACAGCCAAGGCTGTTACATAGAGAAACCCTACCACAAAACAAACAAACAAAAACAAAAAAGAAAGGCAGTATGAATGCAGTAGAGGTGGGTGAGCAGGTAAAGGTACCTGCCACCAAGACATGGTAGAAGGAGAGGACCAACTCCCCCAGGTCACCCTTTGACGTCCATATGCATGTTATAGCATGCATGTGTGCTCACAAGCGCACAAACACACAAATGTTTTTAAAATATTCTCAAAAAGAGGAGACCTAAACACTTAGAAAAATTCTCTACTTTTTCCATTAATAAATAAATGCAAATTAATCTGTTTAGCAAAAAAAAAAAATCAAAAATGTGATAGTGCCTTTGCTGGTGTTAGGCAAGTAAGGGTGGGGAGGAGCTCCTCGAATTCCTTGTTGATGCGGGCCTGTGTCCGTGCAATGTGAGGACAGTTTGACAAGGCTTATGAAATGTACATAGCATTTCACATTGTAATTCCATCTTCAGGAATTTGTTCTACAGTTATGATGTGGAAATGATTAACACCAGATTTACACAACAGCCTTATATCTTAGTGTGTGTGTGTGTGTGTGTGTGTGTGTGTGCGCGCGCGCGCGTGCGCGTGCGTGCGTGCATGCTGGTATGTATGAGTGTGTAAGTGCATGCACCCACAGTGGGGGTCAGAAGACACTTAAGTATCAGTCCTTGCCCTCTATTTGTTTCAGTCAGAGTCTCCTCCCTCCTGTGCACATCAGGCTTTCCTGGACCATGATTTCCTAAGGAATCCCCTGCCTCCATCTGTCTATCTTCTCACTGTTTGGGATTACAGATGTGCACACTACTGCAACTAGGTTTAAGTGTCTTTTGAAGATTCAAACCCAAGTCTTCATGCTTGCATGGCAAGTAAGTTCTTGACTAACTGAGTCATACCCCCAGCTCCTGCAGCTCTATTTCTAACAAATGTGTAGCTTTGGGGGTGGAAGGGGCATAGAGATGCATGCCTGTAATTCCTGCTTCTTGGCTAAGGGAGGAAATGTGCAAGTTTAAGACTAGTCTAGGCTGCATGGCAAAACTGTATCTAAGAAAGAGATACAGAGAAAGAAAAGGGGACCTAGAAAAAGTGATTTTTTTCATTAGATTTATTTTTTAATTGTGTTATGTGTCTGTGTATATATGCACATGAAGGTGGGTACCCCTGGAGTCCAGACAAGGATATCAGGTTCCTTGGAGCTGGAGTTATAGGGAGTAGTGAGCTGCCTGACATGGGTGTGGGGACCTGAACTGCAGTCCCCTGGAAGAGCAGTATATAGTCTCAACCACTGAGACATCTATCTAGCCCAATAATAATGTTAGTGAATAACTTTAGATAAAATGAAAAATCAAAATGTACAACAATGACTACTACCAGCTGTGCAGACACAGGGAAGAAAATGTACATGTGTTTCCTAAGATAAATGACCTAGATGGTGCATAAGAAGCTAATAGCATGATTTCCTCCATGTGCATTCAGCAGTATTTAGTATATTCATAATGCTGTGCAACTACTGTTTCTTTTGTTGGACCCTAATTCTGGGATCCTGATAGGCCGTGACACAAACACCAAAACCAGGAGATGCAACAAGCAAGAGGTGTTTATTGTGAGTGCACTCAGGGAAAGCTGCACACACCCCCCAAAAGGGTTTAGGCTCTCTTTTTATAAAGACCGCAATCAGCATACATGCATGGGGCACAAGGTGATTGATTACAAAGTATGATCTCATGTTTGAGAGATCACCCAGGTATGACCTGTTCTTATTCAAAGGATAAACCATAGAATGACTTGGAAAGTCCCCAGACTGTTGGCCAGGAGTGACCCAAACAGGGCTGGTTATCTGGAATCATTTGTTCCAGGGTTGGGGGCCTATTTTCTTGTTGTGGGCCACGACTTGGGAAAGACTTCAGTTATTTCACAAGAGATTGATGATTCAGTTACTAGCCCTATGTAGCAGAATCAGCCTAGCATGACCACTAGCCCCCTCACCATAGTAACTTTCTTGTTTTCATAATTTCTGTTCTCTCCTCCCATGTCCATGCTTTATGATTTTCTATATCCCACTTGCAAGAATTATTCTCCTGCCCCTTTCCTACATTCTTGCTCTGCAAACTAAAATCTTTCACTTTTACAAATTTTTAGACATTTATGTTTTAGACATTATGTTTTGAGGTATGTGGGCATGTGCATATGTAGAGGACAAAGGACAACTTTTGGGAGTCTCTCCTTCCACCATGTGGGTTCTGGGGACTGAATTCAGATCCTCAGGCTTGGTGGCAAGCTCCTTTATATGCTGAGTCTGGCCTGGTTTCTTGCTTGGTACTATTGATAGTTTATGGAATGGGAAGGTTGGACACACACACACACACACACACACACACACACACACACATACACACACACCACAATTACAAATAATAAAAATAAATCTAATAAAAAATTTTCCTTTTCTTTTTAAGATATGGCTTCACTATGCAGCCTGGCTGATCTTAGATTTGCAATCCTCCTCCCTTAGCCTCCCAAGTAGCTGGGATTACAGGAATATACCTCTGTGCTTATTCCTTTATTAAATAAACAGTTACACAATGGAAAACCAATTGTTCCTTCATATTTTCCTTTATTTTTTTCTTTTGTTGAGCAATATGAATTCCTAACCAAGTTAAAACCTTAAATGCCTTTTAAATACCAAACTTCATATCATACATAATAATTTTCCTCCTAACAATAGTTCGTAAGTGTTTGTCCATGTCTGAAATGTCTTCCAACATTATTTGGAGGTGGTATGTCACTTCCTGATAGGAATACACTTTATATGATCAGCATCTTATTGCTGCTGTCAGTGTTTTAGAATTGGCTTTGAATAGCTTCACATGACTCACCTGTTGTTTGGCATAAATTTGTGGGTGTTTTTACCTATGCTCATCTCTCCTTGTGAAAACTTCCAACCAGGTCTGCTCCAACCACAACTCCTTCCTCTCCATCCTAACACTTGCCATTCTTGTGTGTTCTGCCAGGATTTTTACCTTCTTTGATTTTCTTACCCATCCAGTTGAGATGCAAACTGCCTGGTCCCCATAGACTGGTTTAGGACTTGACTGCACAGAGCATTTGTGAGGCACCTGGCATGGGCAGACATAACCAGATAACTGCACAGTTCTGGGCTGCTTGATGACAAGCAGTGTCTTGGAATGTCAGGAAGCATGGAAGCATAAAAATATGGCCAACGCTTATGCTGCAAGACAGAAGGCAGAGTGTGAACCCACTCAGAACCCAGCAAACGCTTCCCATTCACATGAAACTCCAGGTGCATTACTGTGACCCATGATGCCCTCCATGAGCAGTCACCTCTGTGCCTACATCATCGCCACTAAATGCTATGCTCATTCAAAGTAGGTCCTTCATCCTATTTCCTCAGTGTAACTGCCCAAGATTCATTGTCTGTGCTGTTCTTTTAACCTGAAGTGCCCTCCCTCATGAACCAGGGTTCTGCTCAAGAACTACTTTCTCAGAAAGGACTTCCTATCTCTCTATAGTAAATCACTGTCACTCTCTTGTCCCCTTATCTTGCTGTAGATTCCTTTACTACTTACTACCTGTCTTCTCTATTCCTGTAATATGAGTGCCAAGGGCTCAAAAATACTATTGTTTTATCAATGGCTGTGTCCTCAGTGCCTATGACAGTAGACACTCCAAGGGTATTTGCTGAATGACTAAACATCTTTCAATTACTGAACCTACCATCTAATGTATCAAAAAACATTTATGGAAAGTAGATACAGTCTAACATAATGTGTCTTGGATATTTGGATATATTTGCTCTTATTCAGATGTCAGATAGCTCATTTGCATTTCTGGTCTCATGCTGTGAGCCAATATATGTCTGCTTGGCAGCTCTGAGTTAACATTTCAGAAACATTTAGAAACAGCACGCGCGCGTGCACACACATACACACACACACACACACACACACACACACACAATAAAGCAGTTCCTAGTCCCGTTTGTGGGGGGCAGGAGGCTTGGTGAGCATGAAGCCACTCTCAGGACTTACCTCAAATGTCACCATTGTTTAGAGAAATATTCTGATCTTCCCTACCCTGAGTTTTCAAGGTGTCGGTGGCCGTGGGGCACAAGATGGGGACACAGTTCCACACTGCCACCAGTAGTGGTTTGATAAGTCATTTTCAGAGACCTCCACTCAGGGGGAGCTGGGATTCTTCACAGAAGAGAAGAATTCCAGGATGGCCCACTACGAAGCAGAGCTGTAGTTTGTTGGGTGGAGATTTTAACATATTTAAGAGGGAAGTTATAGAAAGAGAGGCACTCAGAGGAAAGACAAGTGTGGGTGTGGGCTTCCCCTGGGAGAGTTGAACCGTATGATAGACATACCTCTGATTTTCGTGGCTTCTCAAAGCATGGCTAAGGGGTACCAAAGGATATCCCAGGATGCTCCTGGGGTACACTGGATGATCAGACAGCTGATAAGATAAAAAATCCTTAGGTCATGAAAGTTACAGGAGAAGTTAAGATGTTTTTACTGTGAACAAAAATGTAGTCTTGTTTGTAAAATTCCTGGAAAACTGATTTGTTGCTAGGAATAGCGAAGTCTGTGTGTGTGTAGACCTGAGGCATTACAATTTTACCATTCTTTTTGAAAATAAGTCTATAGAGAAGTAATACTGTCTCCATGTAAGTATTCTTCAAAGCCAACTTTATCATTTCTGCTGGAATTCTTGACTCTCAGTTGGGAACAGATCTCAGTCAGACTCCAGGGTGAAGGGCCCCTTTCTCTTGTCACACGCCCTTAATTTTCCAGTCTGTCTGTTCTGCTTCAGTGGTCTCCTATGCAGAAGTTCTCTATAGAATCACAGAGATGTGCATGTGTGCACATGGGCCTCATCCATCTCCTCTCAACTGTAGGCTCAAACAATGATCCATCTTACCCCATCTCTGACCACAGACCAACACAAGAATGGCCCAAGTAGATGCTATGTCAATCGCTGCATAGACAAACAGCATTTCTCCACTAGGATTCATACAATCCTCCCAAAGAGAAAGGCTCAGTGTGGAAAGCTGTTCCTTGTCACTCTTGTAGAATGAAGAAGTAGATGTGGGAATGCTCCGAGCTGGTGCTCACACCCCTCATGATTTCACAGCTGGTACAGCATCATGTTTGATTTTAGAGGCCATGAAGCTCTGTTTCTTCTTTGAAAGCAAAGAGAGTGTGCTCTAAAGAGGCAAGAGAGATGGCTAAGTTGGTAACGTGCTTGTCAGGCAAACATAAGGGTCTGAGCTTGTTATCCCCAGCAGCTACATAAAAAGCTGGCCACAGCAGTGCATGCCTGTCACTTCCATGCAGGCAGGAAGTGGAGACTGGAGGTATCCTGGGACTTACTGGCCAGCTAGTCAAGCCAGCCTGTGAGTTCCAGGTTTAGTTTAAAAGACCCTATCTGAAATGAAAAAGAGAGAGAAGTAGCTGAAGAAGAAAGCTAACATCAACTTGGGTTGTACCCACAAGCACTTGGGTACATATGCATGTACACACACACACACACACACACACACACAGATAGAGAGAGAGAGATGAGAGATCACCACTACCACCACCAGCAGCCCATAAAAACAGTTCACTTCCATGAGAACAGGCTTTGTATAAATGTCCGCAGATCGCGCTCAGATCTTGGGAAATCCTGTCCTAAAATGAGTAAGATGTATGTAAACAATGGAGTTAGACTGACAGCCTGCAGCCCTCCGGGCTACAGACAGGCATAGTCACGGTGTGTTGATGAATGAGAACAGCAGCAGTTTCTCCCCTGCATGGCCCACACTTGTCAATCTCTGGGAGTCTCAAGCTGTCCCCACTGGGCTGAACACAACTGTTTGCATGGGGAATTCTATAAAGAGGCCACTAGGGTACATCTGGAGCTGAGCAAGGGAAGGGTTAAACACAACAGCAAATTGCTGAGCTTCTATGCAGACTTATGGAAATTCATCAGATGCAGACTTGGGGAAGTTCATGCCCCACCTTTCAGCAGAGAGGCTGCTCAGGAATAACAGACCTTAGGAAACATGAGAGCACAATGCTGCTCACAGGATGGCTTCCAGGAATCTCTCTACTGATGAAAGTTGTCACTAAGACACTCATACTGGAGTTACAGTTGTTTGTGAGCCACCATGTTGGCACTGAGAACCAAACCTGGGTCTTCTGCAAAAGCAGTGTTTTTAACTTCTGTGCCATTCCTCTAGCTCCTATGTTTTAGTTATCTGAAAAACCTCCAGACTCAATTTCATAGTGCCTGCACCAATTTACTCTCCCACAAATAGTATATAAGGGTTTTTTATCCCTGCTACCCTACCCCTCGAATCCACACCAGTATTTGTTGTCATTTGTAATGCAAAGACTCATGGGTGATCAAGGTGCTAAGAATAAGTACTTTGAATACTCAGTTCTCAATGGAATAGTCCTATCACCCCTGCCAAGGCTCAGGGAATATCACCAAAGAGGGGCAAGTATTTAACGTGTGTTACATTTGTTTGTGCAGTGGAACATTTGTTTTAATGATGCAGAGATGTGTTGCATTTTTAAAAAATTCTGTAAAGTGGTGATTCTTTGCCTGTCTAAAACACTTGATGGTCTAATAAAGAGTCGAATGGCCAATAGCAAGGCAGGAGCAAGGATAGGTGGGGCTGGCAGGCAGAGAGAATAAATAGGAAGACAGATATATGGATAGATAGATAGATAGACAGACAGACAGACAGACAGACAGACAGACAGACAGATTTAAAAGCGGTTAGTGGGGCAGGGGAGAAAGGTCAAGGAAAGACTGGAGAAATGGCTCAGAGGTTAAGAGCACTGGCTGCTCTTCTAGAGGTCCTGAGTTCAATTCCCAGCAACCACATGGTGGCTCACAACCATCCGTAATGAGATCTGGTGCCCTCTTCTGGCATGCAGGGATACATGCAAATAGAACACTATGCATAATTTAAAAAAAAAAAAAAACAATCTTAAAAAAAAAGAAGCTAAAAAATATTAGGAGGAGGAGGAGAAGGAGGAGGAGGCATTTATAAGTAAGAATAAGTTAAGTAAGACTAAGTCTCCATGTGTGATTTATTTGGGAGCAGGGTGGTGCCCACCCCCCCCACAAAGAACACAAAGAGCCAAAGAGTAAAACAACCACCAACAACTACAGGGAAGAAACAATGTAAAAGCCAGATCACTGGGAGGCCTATTTTCTGAGCACAGCATGGCCATTGCACTCATGTACTTGCAACAGTTGAGGCTACTGGCACAGGACCTGCACAAAACTGACCCCATCAGTATTCAGCCATGGATAGGAAAGCGGCTCATGGGGTCCAGCTCCTCTCCAGAGAGCTATAAGCAATTGATGGCTTCTGGGACAGGAAGAGGTGTTACCCCTGGTGAGTTATGTGTACTCCCATACCCTGGCCAGTGCAGCAGGGCTAGGGCAGGGTGGGAGTGGGGGGGGGGGGTTCCTGGTTAAACCCAGATATCACAAAACCTAAACAAAGCAAGAAGACACAAAGTGGGCTTGGCTCAGGAAGGGCAATAAGAGAGGGCTGAGTGACAAATGTCACCTGAATGTATACTTACACACATAAGATTGCCAAAGAGCAAATAATTCAAACCAATAAAGGAAACCAGTTCTTCCGGTTCCTCTTTCTATGACCAGAGAACAGTGTATCTTTCTTTCTAAGAACATTGTCAGAAACTTTCAAGAACCCAATGCTCAGGAGAGTCCCGTTTGTAATTAAATAGAAAATAATCTGGTTTAGTGGTTCCCAGATTTACCCTGAATGAAATGAGATCACTGGGCAGGCTGTTGAAACAGAAACACTGCACCCCTGAGCCACACACCCTGCCCAGCCCAGACTGTCTCAGTCAATGAGCCTGGAGTGGAACCAAGAATCTGCCTTCTGAATTCTCAAGTTCCAGTGAAGCTGCGGCTACTGCTGGCCTGGAATTCACTCGAAGAACTCTACTGCTGGGCAGTCTCAGCATTCACATGGACAATAAGACACCAGTGGGTCTAAGAATGCCTTAAAAGTAAGATTACTGCAGGATTCGCTACAGCCTGATCTGCATTCCAGACTGATGGGCTAGTGTGACACAGAACATGAGAATGGAAAGGGTACCTCACCCACCTGTGTAGATCTGGCTTGTGCAGCCTGACGGCTCAAGAACAGTCTACACAGGCACTGCGGCCTAAAATATCACAAACAGGACTGCTAACACAACTAGTGAACCATGTTCTAACCTGTGTACAGCAAAAAGTACTTCAATTTCTGATGGTTTATCCATGCTCTTATGTGTGATACATTCTTCCTCATATGTAAGCCTGCCCATGACACTCATAAATCACCCAACAATTTCATTTACTTAAAAACAAACAAACAAAAACTTCTTATGTGCTAGCAAGATGGTTCAGCGGGTAAGGGCATCTGTTGCCAAGCCCGGAGACGTGAGTTCAGTCCCCGGAGGAAGAAGATGATTAACTCTACAAGTTGTCCTCTGACTTCCATACCCACTCTTATACATAAGTAAATAAAATAATTGTTTAGAATTATTAAATTATTACTTACTGTTATAAAGTAAAAAAAAAATCAACATATTCTTTTCCCCTTTGTTCTGTGTTAACTTCCTTTGAACAATGAAACTGCAAAAGCTCCAGGCCACTGACAGGGAGGTTTCTGAAGCACTCAGGTGGGTTCCTCTCAACACCAGCACTGGACTTTTGGGAAGTGGGCTGTCCTTTCTCTTAACCAATAAAATCGCTGTCTTTGCTTCACTCTGGCTCATTCTAAAATTCTTTTTTGTAGGTTGTCAAGGACCCAGTTGTATCTGAGTATCTGAGGTGAAGCTCCCAAGGCCTCCATGGTGGCAACGTTGAGTTCTCTGCCCGTGGTGACATATATACAGTGAAAACTCATCTCCAGACTGTGGTCAGTAAAATGGGCACTGGCATGCTGCAGTAACTTCCTCCCTCCTTCCTTTCTTCCCCCCACTTCCCCTCTTGGAATTGCAGTTCCTCTCATGCTAGGGAATTCACAGACCTGGCACTTCTGAGAACTTGGTTAGGTTGGTGACTGCTTGAGGAGGTCTATGTTGATGCAGAATGCAACTCTCACATCAAAGGGGATAAGAGGCAGTTTGTTCTTGAGGAAAATATAAGTGACCGTGGCCCAGGAATATGGAACCAGGCTGCCTCCCTTGTCATGTTCCAATGTGCAAAGTATGATGAAGTTTTATAGTTACAGAACAAAACGAAACCATCTGATAACTTTCCTAGCTTTTAGATTGATGGGATGTAGTGTTCACCCATGTTAATACAGTCCAAAAGACTTCATCTGATATTATAAGAATATGCAGTCACAAACTATGATGGGTAATGAATGGCTACTAAGAGGGCTAAAAATAGTCCAAAATAATTTTGGCTCAGGTTCTGAAACATTCCAGCTCTTTACCAATCAGCCTTGAAGAACCTTTAACATGGACATAGCCTTTCTCCTGGGAAATGAATTCAGCTCACATTTGGAAATCTGGCTCATGAACTCTTCAGGTTAAGCCATAAAGCAAAGCAATAAGTGATTTCATGTGAGTATGACAGAGGCAAGCAAGTTTACAGACTAAGTGGTAGATGGTGTGTGTGTGTGTGTGTGTGTGTGTGTGTGTGTGTGTGTGTAATAGGTGAGGTAGAGACTAGACATCCCCCTTTATATAGTAAAGGCTGAGAAGCTCTCATTCCCAAGAGCATCCTGGGGTACCTCAGGCCCTTGGGTTTTTGCTGTGAGAACACTTAGTCTTTAAAGGGGACCAGGCACAACCATCAGCCTGTGGAGGCAACATTTATAAGAAGTAAAACTTCTCCCTGTGGTTCTGAAGGTGAAACAATTTTTGCAAAAAAAAACTCTTACTAAACAAATAAATAGAATCCAGGCAGCCCTACTATGCATTGTGTGTGAGTGGAGCAGGTGGGGTCATTTTCTCACACATTGCTAATGTGTTTCCTATCTGTGAGGGAATAAAAGTGCTCTGGTTCTCCAGGTGTGGTCAGCTGGTGTCCAGAGTGCATGTTCTGGCCTCACGGGACCCTCAGCTGAAGTGCACAAGGTAGAACTTATTCACCAAGGGAAGGCAGAACACCACAGAGAGGTTAAACAGCTTCTCTGCGACCCACAGCTGGGGACTGAAATGCTGACCCAGGTAACAGACATCACATGTGCATGTCAAGTCACTGCTCTGCCACTCTAGGGCTGAAAGATGTGATGCCTCATCCCCTTCTCAGAGGGTTCTGTCAATAGTGCGTATCACACTTGGACTTTTTTTCCCTCCCACTGCTTACTATCACTTTTCTATCAGAACATAAACTCCTGGCACATTGTTCCTGGCTGAAGGTTCAGAAACAGAATGTCATAATGCATTTTTTTTTTGAGTGAGAGGCAAAGTGCTGAACCTGGTACATCGAAGTCTGATTAGAAGATTATATATGGCAATGCCATCCAGGTGGGGTCATGTAAATCTGTCAGGTCATTTGAAGTAGGGACTAGGACTTCTCTCCTGTCTCTACGTTAAGGGAGTATCCCTCCATGGGGGATGTGTCAGCAAGGTCCTTTTGTGCACCAGGAATACATCCTGGCTCCACTGTCTGAGGTCCCTTAGACTGCTCAGTCCTTCTAGCTGAGATCCATATTCAGGGGGGCCTGAGTCAGTCCCATGCTGGCTTCCCAGCTATCAGTCTGGGGGGGCCTGTTAGCTTCTCCTTGTTCAGGTCAGCTTTGTGTTTCTGCAACCTGGTCTTGTCCTCTCTCTCTGCATCTGGATTCTAGTTCAACTCAGTGTTTAGTTATGGGTGTTTGCTTCTGTTTCCAACAGGTAGTAGATGAGGGCTCCATGATGGTGGATAAGTTAGTCGTTGATCTCAGTATCCAGGAAGGGCATTTATGGTAGCCTTTCCATGGTTGCTTAAATTGTTAGTTGGCAGCAGTCTTGTAGGTTTCTAGACCTTTCTTTAGGTTCAGTTTTCTCTTCAAACCAACAATGGCTCCCTCTTTTATGTTCGTTCTCATTGGGGTGGGGGGATGGGAGGGGAGGGTAGTCAGGGTGCATGTAAGGGGGGAGAGAGTGTAAGAGGGGAAGGGAGGGAGGGAGAGGGAACTGGGATCCACATGTAAAATAAAAATAATAATAATAATAAAAAAGAGTTCTCAGTTTACAAAAAAAAAATAGATTATATATGGGGCTGGGGAGAGGGCTTCATGGTAAAGAACACTAGCTGCTCTTCCAGAGGACCCGGGTTTGATTCCCAGCACCCACAAGGCAGTTCACAAGCCACCTGTAAGTTTAGTCCCAGGGCATCTGATGTCTTCTTCTGGCCTTTGGCAGGTAATAGCATGCATAGTGTGCAGATATACATACAGGCCAAATACCTATGCACATAGAATAAAAATATTTTTAAAAGACTGCGTTACATACTTCTTTATGTATCAAATGATCTTATTTCAAATAAAAAGCCTGAGACTTACATTGAGAGGAACAGAAGTTGCCTCTAAGATGACAGCATGTGACGTAGAGAACAAGCACCACCTAGTCTCCTCAATCTACCCCTTGCCTCAGTTTTTCTTAAGCTGCTTTGAGAATCTGGGGACACAGCACAGCTCTAACTGTATCTCACAAGACTCCTCCCTAACCAGAGACTATTGTACCAATGGGGACACCTCTGAGGCATGAGATTGGCAAATAGCTGCTGAGTACATATACATAAAATGTAGCGTCCGCGCTACTATCTGTTCCACGAATCGGGCAAAGGCCTAGAGATTGAAATAAATGTCGGAACGCCCAAATGCCGAATGCCATTTATTGAGGGGATGGAACGGGCTTAAATACTGACTTACAGCACAGTGGAAAATTACAGGAATTTTAGGCTTAGCTCCTCCCCACGAGGTGTGTGTTGTCACAAGGTGTGCGTTGTCACGAGGTGTGTGTTATCAAAATGGGAAGAGTAGGAGTTCCAGCCAACAGTTTCATGCTTGCCCAAGGTGCCTCGGGGGTCCATGCAGGGGCCTACAATAAAGATACTAAATAAAGGAGAACTAGCTAGAATTTATGAGAAATAACTATGAAAAAGAAAGTACAGAAATCTATCAGGTGAGTAGGCCAGGGCCATGAGCAGACATTTCACAATACAGAGCTCTTGAACATCCTCTGTGGTTTTGAAAACTTATCTCTTGAGTGGTCAGGACCTAATATTTCATATTTAGACAAAACTTCACAAAGTCAGACACATCAAGTGTGGAAGACTAGAACTCTAACCTACTGTAGGGAGGAGAAAACCCTGGACCCTTGAATTTCAAGAATGACTTGGCATGGCTCTACTGGAGCTGAAGGCCCATCCCTTCGACTCATCTGTACTCCACACTGGACAGTGGACCAATAGCATCTGGGAGTGTCTATGAAACATGCCACCTTAAGCCATCACAGATGTATGAGTCTGCATGATGGGAGTGCCTATGCAGATCAGGAAGCCCTTTCTAGGGCAGTGTTTTTTACTTTCAGATGTCTGAGAAGCTTGTATTTTACTTGAAAGTCTAGACAGACACCCAAAGCAATTAAATTGGAATTTGTGAAGATGGGGATTCAGGCACCAATGTATTTATATGCAACCTGAGAATTTCAACACATTAGTAAGATTAAAGCCCATCAGGAAGAAGTCTCTTAAATCGTGAAGTGTGCAAAACCTGGATGTCAACCTAAATGCCCACTTACCATCCAGGTATAAACTGGACTGTACTCAAACATGACAGCAATAAATACCTATGTGCTTCAGCTACATAAATTAACAGGGGGTACAATCTGAATCTAGAATGTGTCCCCATGGCCTATCTATTAATGACTTGGTCCTTCGTTTGGTGATATCAGAACATATCCAAGGCTTTAAAGAGGTAGTGTATAGTGAGAGATTAGGCACTAGAAGTATGACTTCTAAGGGGATTGTGGCACCCTGCTGTATTCCTGGTCCTCTTCTTTTGCTCACTGGTCATCTTGATTTGTCACATGCTCCTGTAATGTCCTTTCTCACCACGGAAACAAAAGGCACAGAACCAACTGAATATAGATTGTAATCTCCAAAGCCATGAACAAATGAATTGTTCCTCTTTTGAGGTTGATTATCTGAGATGTTGTTACAGTAATGGAAAGCTAACTGGCCCACATGGATAAACTTACATTGTACCTGAAATTCAGAAATGGAGACTGAAATGTTAATGTAAGGATCAATGAAAAACAAATTGGCTACTTGAAAAGCTTAACAAGATTGTAAGCCATTGGCAAAACTGAGAGAGAAAGAGAGAGAGAGAGCTCAATTAAATTAAAAAAAATCGAGATGAACAACAGATACAACTGGAATTTATAGGATCATTGGGGAGTGTTCTGAAAGCATACACTTGGTTACATTTCTATACACAAATGATTTACCAAAAATGAGTCAAAAGGATACAAATGACCTAAACAGATTAATAACAAGCAATATGAGATTGAAGCAGTAATATAAAGTGTTCAAACAAAAACAAAAATAAAATAAAACGACAGCCCAAGATTGAGCAAAAATCATTGTAGATGTTACAGACTTTTAATGAAGGGTCAACAGCAACACTTCTCCAACAGATAGCTAAAACAGAAGTGGAAGGAACACTCAGAAACATGGCTAGGAAGCCATTATTACCTTGATACCAAAGGCCACACACACACACACACACACACACACACACACACACACACACACACACGAGGAGAGAAAACTATAGAACATTTTCTTGACTATAGACACTAACATCATTAAAATATACTTGCAAACATAAATCAAAAATATTTTAAAGAATCACACAGCACGATCAAGCTGGTTTCATTCTGGGTGAAAGGTCAGCAAGAAAGGAATCAGAGAACAACCTATGTAAGTCACAGAAGGTCTCTATTAAGGGGAAATGCTACAGATGGGCTTTCTGTAAGAATCAGAGCCCTCTTCGACTTATGAGGAAGGAAGTGGAAGTTTCCTTTTCTGGTCAGCAGTTGACATTGGTAAGGGAACGCAGTGAGCAGTAAGTTAAAGAACGTTAAGTGGTCAATAAGCATCTTGCCTGGCTGGCCATTATTTGGGCTACACAAGCTGGGCAGTGAAGTCTAGAGCAATGGTTCTCAACCTCCCTAATACTGTACAGTTCCTCACATTGGCTATGGGGATTCCTTTAAGGCTGCAGGCTCACTGAGGTGTAAGAATTGGGAGCCAAGCACACAGAGCTTCTTGATGTGTAACACTCACTGGGGCTTCACTCAACTCTTCTACCTCCAGACACTTTCCTGTAAGCACAGAGCCCTGACATACCTCCTGGGGTTTATTGAGCCCAGAGTAGATCCAGGCTCCTCAACCCCTCCATGACCCTTATGTAATCTCAAAATCTGCAAATATTAGTGGCTTCTTTTTGTGACTTGGTTCCTTAAGACAGAATCTCATACATAATTTCTAAATCATTATTAATAAATTTGGTGGCAACTGATTTTGGGGGGGGGGGTGCATTTTTATTCAGCTGGTTTTCTGTCAACCTGATACAAATGCAGGCATGTATGGGAAGAGGGACCCTTTAACTGGAGAGAAGAAAAAAAAAAAAAGCTTGCGTTAAGATTGGCCTGTAGGCAAGCTGTGGGACATTGTCTTCATTAGTGAATGACTTGAGGGCCCGGCACAATGTGGGTGGTGCTAATCCTTGGCTGAGGACCCTGGGTTCCATAAGAAAGCAGGCTGAGCAAGCCATGGAGGGCAAGCCATGAAACAGCACTCCCAGCTCCCTGCTTGGTTCTCGGTTCTCCTCAGTGGACTGTGACCCAAGATAAATAAACCCTTTTCTCCCCAAGTAGCTCTTGTCCAAGGAGTTTTATCACAGTAACAGAAACCCTAACTCAGACATCGCCCTCATGAATCAATCTTTGTGCAATTGCCTCTCTTGGGTTTGTTGCAATCTCTCTCCATTCCCTGGCTTAACATATGGTTAGAATTCTTGGCATACTGTACTGTTGATGGCAACCTTAATCCTTGACTACAGAGCAAACAACTTGAATACAACCAATGACCTAAGTTGGTTTTTTTGTTGTTTTTTCCAATGAATTAAAAAACCATCTTAGCAGGCATGCTGGCACACACCTGTAATTCCAGGTGAGACTCAGGAATTGATTACACAAGGCTAGCCTGGGCTGCATGGTGAGACTCTATCAAAAGAAGGAATCATCTTTCTGTCCCTATTTTACTAGAGTTCAAGTCAGAAGTGCCTGTCAAGTCATTATTCCTGGGTTGGATGTAGGTCAGTGGTAAAGCATTTGCCTAGAATGCTCAAAGCCCTGTGCTAAATACCCCAGCATTGAAAAAAGAAAAAAAAAAAAAAAAAAAAAAAAATCAAAACCATTCCTATGGGTGTTTGCCTTAACTATTGAGATTATGCCTTACTTATTAACATGTATTTGCGTTTTATTTGAATAAGCCCAGCTTGAACATGCTGTTACCTTGGTAGACTGTGAGCACTACTCTGGCCTATGTGAGTGTGTATCACTATGAATGTACCTTTAATAGTCTACAAATAATAACAGTATAAAAGACTTTATCTGTATGATTGCCTGAGCCTTGCATAATTTTGGAGACAGTTTAACACTTTTACTCGTTCTTTCAATGTTATCAGCCTGTTTTCTTCAAGAAGCTGAGTCTCCAGGAAGTATCTCTGCTCTGAGGCTTTGCATCCTGTAGGGACTAGAAAAGCTCTTACCAGGTCTGTCTCTGATACTCAGTCCTCAGGAGCAGATTCGCTAGTAGCCTAGACCAAGGGGGATATGAGAGGGAAGGCATGCATAGCTTTCAACCTGAACCTGAAGCTTCTGGCTTTGTTCTCAGACACAGCACACATCTATGGCTTCTTTCCTGATGGCTCAGAAGTCTTTTCCTGATGGCTCAGAAGTCTGTGGACAGGGAATTCCCTTACTAAACTCCAAGAGTCAGAAACTGTGCCCCAAATGAGTATCTTGATAAATCATCTGCCCCTTCTTACAATTTAAATTGATATGAGAATGGTTTTGAAAGGACACTTTATCCGAGACAATAACCACCTCATTCTCCAAGTTTAGAAAGAATGTGACAAAGTAATGCTTTACATTAAGATTTGATGGTTTTTCTATGACAAAAACCCCACCCATCCAAATCTTTATCACTGACTGGTGATTTGGATGAGAATGGTACCCACAGGCTCACAGCTGTTTGAGTGTTTGAATAGTTGGACCCCAGTTGATAAAACTGTTTGAAAGGATTAGGAGAGCCTTGAAGGTGTCACTGGGGGTGGGATTTGA
The DNA here is from genome assembly GCF_943737965.1 of Phodopus roborovskii. NCBI lineage: Eukaryota > Metazoa > Chordata > Mammalia > Rodentia > Cricetidae > Phodopus > Phodopus roborovskii. The sequence continues at coordinate 9,608,711 of NW_026126625.1, forward strand.
GGTTTCAAAAGCCCACACCAGGCTCAGTTAAGTCCCTCTTTGCTTCATAGTTGTTGATCAGATATAAACTCTCAGCCACAGCCACAGTACCATGCTGGCCTGATCCCCACTATGATGGTTATGGACTAAAACCCTCTGAAACTGTAAGCCAGCCCCCAATAAATGCTCTTCCAAGTTTCACTGGGTCATTCTGTGTCTTCACAGAACTAGAAAAGAAACTGACTTCTTGATTTCAGGGATAACAGTCATCAGAATGAAAGTGAATGTGGTTACAGAGTCTTACCCTGGACGTGACTACTATGCCCATCTTTTAATATTCAAGTTATCATAAGTGGAAAATACAAATTCATACATTAGAAATAACCCACTCATTCTCCAGTCTACAAAGGGGTTTTTCATACTCGTGCTTTCTTTTGTTAACTAGAGAGAAGCTTCTGTATCCAGAGAAAACACTATGGGCATCCATCAGATTAGGGATGGAGCACATCTCAGGAGGGAGACTGTAGTCATTGTGGCCAAGTCTCAGGGGCCCATAACCACCTCACCCCTACCCCTGAAGGATTTCATTACTTCACGAACCATGCTCAAAAGGATGTTGCATCACACCCCTCAGCCCTGGGAAAGCGTGAGTTGCCTTGAATGAGTATGAAGCAGCAGTGAAGGAGTGGACGGGCCTCAGTCTGCCCACTGAGTAGTTTCCTATTTGTTAATAACAACCAATAAAATTTAGCTGATAGACTTAATAATTAATAAGAACAGGGAGGTAAGAGTATCAAAGATTCAAGCACTCCCAAAATCCAGGATGAGAAATCAGGTGTTTAGAACTCTAGGTTAGCTTCTTTCCAACAGGCCACTTGGTGCTCTGGACTTCTGGGCAAGCATACCCTGGAAGCTTTGTGAATGTACTCACTGGGGAACAGCTCTTTGCCCCTCTTCCCAAGGCTCCCTCATTTAAGGGCTCACTGATTTAAGACCAGAACACAGCCCTCTCATGCATGCACGCACCATATCCTGTACCTGAAGCATGTGCTATGTCAGGCAACCAGCAGTCCTCTTAAAGCAAGACCAGGAAGGGCTACTCTAAGAGCTGAAAGCTGGCATCCTTCCTCTGGTGCTCAAAAGGCTGAAAAGACCCGACTCACCCTTCCCAGAGACATAGGTACTTTGTCCTCTGCCAGCTGTGTGGTGAGGAGACTCCTCTCAATTTTGTGCATTTACAGCAAGTATCCTCTGCACATCCCACTTAGGGACCGTGTTTACTGCTGCTTTGTGTTTCGGCTTCTTATGGAAGTATCTCAAGCCTTTTACCAACAGTGATGCCCCAAGGATGAATGGTACAATCTTACTATTTCCTTTGATGGAGAGATGGAGGAAGAAGCACATAAGCCCACGTGTTCTGATCCATGCGTCCTTTATTCCATTACCAACCACCGTGCCGCATTCAGGCAACAGCACACAAACTGGCAACCAACGCAATCCAGTTGTACAACGATCTGAGGCTTACAGTACATTTAAGGCTTTTAAATTTGAAAAAAGAAAAGAACTAAAATAAGACCAAACAATCCCAAACCCAATCCCCCAACCAATACAAGTAGTGTAGCAATTTTAAGTGTCTCATTTCTGATGTTCACCTGGCACAACTCCAGTGTCAAAACCCAAATAACTCTTAAACTAAGAAATCAGCTTAGGGTAATTTTAATTACCTAAAGTCTTCAAAGCAGAAACTTGGAATTTTTGTCTTGGAAATGTTATAAAAATTTTAATAGCAAAACATAGGAATAAAAACATATTAACAAAATGTATTCAATTCAATCATTTACAATACAAACAAGGAATCTGCAGTCTGTTGTTGTAGCCTGACAAAAGAAAACTACCCATTAAGAATCTGTGCACAATGTCATTGCAAATATGTACAGGACTTTAAAAAAGCCGACAAGGATGACTTTACAGAAGGAAAGTCGGCCAGGCTTTATTAGACCAACCAGACAATCAAAATATTAAAACTCTTGGCTAGTAATAAATTTACACATAAAAAAACCCCAGTTTCCTGTTTAAGAATATTCCAGTTGTATTTATATGATTACAGTTGACAAAGCTGTTGGTGATATTTCCAGTAAATTACTCTTCAATTCATGTGTGTGGGGAAAGACTGGCATGTTAACACAAGTTAATGGAGGATTTCTCACAACAGTTTTCCAGTTACACTACCATAGCTTCACAAATGGACCTCACCCATGGCACCAGGGCTGAGAGTGCTGCAGATCAAACACTGGCACATGGGTGAGAGGGTGATCCTGCACCAGTTGGGGAATCAGAGGTGACAGCAAGGGAGATAGACTTGATCACACTTTAGTCTATGATGCTGGGAAACAGTCCCCATGGTCAGCTCTTATTCCCACTCCTGCAAGGTCATACAGCTGACTTCAGCTGCTCAGCCTAATGGGAGGTGGAGATTAAGTACAAAAGACAGACTTTGTTAGCTCTTTAAGGAGAACATCCCAAGGACTGGGCCCCTCTCTGTGGTTATTGGGCATCACTGTTAATCCAGTCAAAGCGTGTGCAAACAAGGATCCTCGCTTCACAGTAATGAGGTAAGGCTAGCCGCCATCTTCAGGAGTTGGGAAGCTCGTGAGATATGAATTGTTTTAGTCGTTCTAGGTACTGTGCATACAGCTCTATGTCATTGTGCCCAGCCCCCTCAACCCACAGGGGCTCCACAGCACGGGGACAGCGCTCATACATTGCCAGGCCATGGGAGAAATCGATGACCTCATCCTCAGTACCGTGAATGACCAATACAGGAGAGGTGACTTTCGATATCTTGTCGATGCTGCAAGACAGAAATGGGAGGAGAGACAAGGATTCCTTTAGTTGTGCTCATAGGAGAAGTGCTGCCCTGGTAAGTGGGTCAATTCCACAGCTGGACAGTACAGAGCTTGACTCTCAAACTAACAGTAGTGTCCAGGTGAAATGATGAATTCACACCAACACACTACAGTGGCTCAGCCTTCTTTTCCCACTATTTTTCTAGTAATATCTTTATTTCCTTAACACATTTTTTTTTTTTTTTACATTTGGAATCACTTAGGATTTATAGCAAAGGAAGATGTATTACAGGTTCCCATAATTCCTAACTCATTTCCTATTGAGCTAACAGCAGCCAAATCCATGCTTTATTTGTCAAAACCAGGAAATAAACTTTGGTACACACATATTAACTAATACCTCCTGCTTTTATTTGGATCTCACTTGTTTTTTTCCACAAATGACTTTTTCCTATTCCAACATCCTGTTAAGTAGCACTTAACTACTTTAAAAAAAAAAAAAGTAGTTTTATTAAAAATATCAGACTAGCAAATCAGTACTTAATGTTTATTTAGATATTCATGTTTTGAGAAGACTTTAAAATGTAAATAGGCCAGCACTTGATATATCTGACTGAATGTCTCTGCAAAGTAGGACTGGATGCTCCTCCAATTCTTAGAACTCTTCTTTAAGAAGCAAATTCAGGCTGGGTATAATGGTGCATGACTTTAAGGAGGTAGAGGTAGGTGGATCTCTGTGAGTTTGAGGCTAGCCTAGTCTACAGAGTGAATTCCAGGACAGGCTCCAAAGCTACACAGAGAAAAACAAAACAAAACAAAAAACAAACAAACACACACACACACACACACACACAAAAAAAAAAAAAAACAAAAAAAAAACAAAACAAAAAAACAAAACAAGAAAGCAAATCTGGGTTGGAGAGGTGGATCAGTGAGTGGTTTAGAGCTCTTACAGAGGACCCAGGTTCAATATCCAGAATACACATATTGGCTTACAACTATCCATAACTCCAGTTCCAGGGGATCTGACCTTCTCTTCTGACTTCTTTGGGTACCAGGATACAAGTGGTACACATATATGCAACTAAAACATTTATACATACAAAATAATCTTAAAAATTTTTTTGAAGCCCCATTTCATAAAAGCCTAACTTTGGTAAAAAATAGCACCAGTTAGCTCAAAAGCTTACTGTGATATTTAGATTGTACTCCAACTGCCTTCTGTTTATAAAAATCAAATCCACTATTACAGGATGAATTTTCAAAGATCTTCAAAAAGACTGACTTTAGGTTCTGAAGACATCCCAGAAGGAGCTGAAAGGACCAAAGGCATTTTGTCAGGCTGGGTGCCTGGGCGACTGCTCTGATGGGGAGATGGTCCATTAAGTCATGAATAAATGTATCTTTCCATCTGTCCTTCTGCCCAAAACCTGCTTTACTGCTGACTCCTTTTTATAGTTGATCCTACTCAGGCTTGTAAAAAGACACAAATGGGTCTATTTGTGGGAGTCTTTCTGATAAAGTAACAGCTAACATTCATCACAGCTGAACACTTTATGCAGTCCACATGAAATCTCATTTAATCCTTGTGAAACAGTACCCATGAGGAATTGCCTTCTGTTTGATCAGGGAGGGAACTGAAGCTCGGAGAGATTAAAAAGTACAGGAACCAGGCCAAGGAGATAATAAAGAGGGCTAACATCAGCTATATATTTCAAAGGTCTACACTCTGACTGTCACACAGTCTCTATGAACAACCTGTGAATCTGTCAACTGCTTGAAGGCACCCCAGCAGCCACAGGATCTGAGATCAGAGTCTCTGTGGACGTATGCAGTTTTACAGAGCAGAAATCTTACCTGAAACCTACTCCTCCCCTGAATTTCATTTTAAAGTGCTTTCTTTTGTAAGCCATCAACTACACTCAGTTAAAGAAGATAGTTACTCATCAGTTATACGAGGCCTGAGACTATGCCCCATGCTGCTCTTTCTGGGAATCTCTTGTTGTCTGCAGAGGGCATCTGAAGTTGAAAGCCATTGTCTGACCCTCCATGCAAACGTAGAGAACAACCAACACTCAAGTATGAATAGGACTTATTATCTTTATCTTTTTAAACCTGGAAGGAACTGTGAAAGTGTTTTCCCTTCCAGAAAGACAGCATTCTGTAACTTGGTAGCAAGGAATACTATATTTTTAAAAAAGGTTTGCCAAATCCAATTAATGATGAGAGCCAGTACAGCCACTAATGGCTTGAAATATATTCCATCAATAATTTAGGGTGCTGAGTAGAAGCAAGTGGTCTCTTTGTCTCTAACTTTACGAAGCCAGTGATGTCACTGCTCTTGGCCTGATCTGTAAAGAGTACAGTAACAGGATCAACTTTTTAAAGCTGCTGGGAAGGCTACCTGGTGGGACAGACAAATAGCATTTGTTGCTGGTTTGCCATTAATTAATAAATTGCAATTAGTTACAATGGAATTAGTTTCAATGCTGCATTTTAAGGTATAGGCTAATCTCATTACTTTTTGTCAGGGTAACTCCTGGAATTGCTTCCCACAAACATGAAAAATATTAATCTCTAAACAAACAGCCTCTCATTACCAATTCAGCACAATAAGGCTATATTTTCGAGGCACATCAATCCTACTTAGCATTTGCAGTCATGCCACTAGAAATGCAGTGTCCCATTCCCAGGAAACAGGGTTTCAGTGCAAGCTGCACAGAGTTGAGGGTCAGCCAAAGTGCTAACAGAGGTTTCTTCCCGTGGAATAAAGCAGTGGAACACAAATGTATGCAGCCAAATGCTGTATTTTTTCCCCCCAGCAAGAACAGGACAGTGGCAATTAATAGGTCAACTGAAGTCTTGAGCTCATGCATTACTCCTTCCTGCTGATGCTTTTCCTGGAAAGTGTAATACAAGCTGGCTAGCTTCTGCAATGTACTGTGAGAAAAAAGCTACGGGGCAAGTACTCTAAAAATACTTCTCACATTATCACTTAAATAACAAAAAACAAAACAAACTGCAAAGAAGGAACTTGCAAAGAAAGCACTTTCCTCACAGCTTTTATATTTACAGTGGTTCTCCCTTCCATTAACAGAGCTAGAGAACAGCAGGGTCAGTTAGCAGGAGGGGCCTTAGGTTGGCCAGGACCCCAGGCAGGGCATGTCTGCAGGAGTGGGCTCAAAGTGTAGGATTGGGAAGAGGAGGTGGTTTTCTTAACCATCCCCAGGGATACCTTTCTATTCTTCTCTCAAAGATTACCTGAGCATGTGACTTCCCCCTCATCTGCATCCTCTAACTGAAAAGAGAAACTTCATACATGTGCTTGTTTTTATTTCAGGGACTAGACCAGGGCTAATTGCTTCTTTGGACCTCTTGTGTGTAGCTCTTCAGTAATTGAGCAATACAGGTCCCTCTGAATAAATCAACACTGAACTGGAAGTTCCTTCAGGACATGTTACAGCTTAATCAATTAGTTCTGGGCACTGGCACACTCAAGGTCCTTATCCATCATCTGGAGACTGGAGTCTCAGCATGCTACATTTGCCTCCCATCCCCAGTGGTGCCCAGTGGGCCTGACATGGGGGATGCTCAATCAATATTAGAAATTGCACAGATGTGGACTGAGCACTGGCTGACTTCTCACTCTTCCAGTTGTACGCTTACCTGGGAAAAGCATCAAAACAGTATGTTTTCCTGGTATCTGGAAAAGCAACACGCAAACCAGACATCAGTGGGGAATGGAGGATGACCGCTGCACACTCATATCTCGAGGCCAGGTCCACAGTGGGGACAGTCCCAATGCTCTGTCCATAGAGGATAATATTCTCAGGACTCACACCATACCTGAGTAAAGCAGAGGTTATACACCATTAGACAATATGTGGGGGACAGGGACGATAACAATATTTTAAGCAGACAAAAACTCTCACGTACATTAACTTAAAACTGTTATCTAATTTTTATATTTTAGCTTAAATTAGCATGCAAATTTTATAAAAACAAACAATAGAGGCCTATTTCAGAACTAAACTGTCTTCTATATTTGTAAAAATAACGACCATAACTTTATTCCTGGATGGCCATCTAAACAAATGCATTGTAAACTTTGGGTAAGGTTTTATTCATCTTGACATTTCCCATTATTCCTCTTAAAGATTTTCTTTGATAATCATTTTTCTGAAGTAAAAATAAATACAAGGTCTGACAAACTAATACTAAGAACTCTTCAAGTAAAGTTTTAATGGTATGACAAACACTGGCACTTATCACAGAACAATTCACTAAGAGATAATGAATCTGAAAGCAATCATATCTTTTTAAGCCTCTTCTCAGGATTACATGCTTCCCAGATTTTCAACTCAGCAGTGGTCTCCTGATCCGCCTCTGTAAAGGTTTCAGTGGGCAATGCTCATGTGGAACACTGACTACACTTCCCAGCCTCCCTTGCAGCGCCAGCCTAGGGCAGATGTTAATGAACAAAAACCAGGTGTGGCTTTGAAGAAAGAAGTGTGCTTTCCTTTTTTCCCTTCCCTCCATGTTGATGGGAAGCAATGTGAAGTGAAGGTATGAGAGAAAGCTACATCCTCCTATGAGGGTAGAACAAATCAGAAGGCAGACAGAAAAATGCACCCCTTACTAGCCTACAACAGATGGATAGAGAAGCAAGAGATGACTCAACAGGTAAAAATGCTTATTGCCAAGGCTGAGGGCTTGAGTTCTTATCCCTAAGACTCACATAACAGAAAGAGGAAACCTATTCCTATACTCTGCTCTGACTCACATATGTGCAACATCACACACACACACACACACACACACACACACACACCAACAATAAATAGATGTAAAAGAATTTTTAAAAAAGCTATCAAGAATATACTAAGAGTGCCTAGAAAGGGCAAAGAGAAAGATATGGGTATGTGGGAAGGGGGTAGAGGAAGCATGGACACCTAATACAAATAGAACATACAGCACCTAGTTTTGTTATTACATGAAGATGCACATTAGAGCGGACATTAACTAGCTATTTTATACCCAAGAGACTGAGGAAAAGGAGAAAATAAGACACAAGGTGGAATGTGCTGTTTAATCCTCCCTGTTATCTTGGTTGCTGTCTAGAATCCTCTAGGAAGTTCTAGTCATCTCTGCCTGTGTCCAAGTTCTGCAGAGGTTCTCACTGTAGGAGGTATCAACCCATGGATTGGGTCTTAGATGAACAGAATTGTAGGGGAATGAGAACCGAGTACCAGCACCCACCTCTCTTCCTGACAACAGACCCAGTGTGACCAGGCATCTCCTGTTCTTGCTGTCTTGCCTTTATCCCACTATACTCAAACTGTAAACCAATAAAACAACTATCCTTTGTCAAGTTGCTTTGTTACTTTTGTCACAATGATGAGAAAGAAAGTAATACAGATGACAAGCTTGAGCAGAAGGTATTACCTTACTGAAGGAGTATAATTGAAGGGAGTATAAATTGCTACAAAAAACTTGGGAAAACAACCCAGCAATCTGACATTAGCTGGTAACACTAATGATACCATGTGCACAGTGTGTAAACCCACCAAAATGAAATGTTATAGCATATTTTTCACTTGACAACAATACTGTTACTGTTAACTTGATGCAATACCAAAAAACAAAGATTTGAGTCCCTATTAGTCAGGATAGCAGCAATGGTGTGACAGGGAATGTTTCATCTGGGAAGAAGGGTGTCAAGGTACAGAGTGGCAATGGTCTGTGTCTTGTCATAGTGTGCCATCTCGATGGGCATTAGGCTAGACACTTGCCAGCTTATGATCCTCTGAGACTGAAGTTTAGGTAGATATTAGCAGTCATGTGGGGGCTGGGAACTATACCCAGGTCCTCCAGAAGAGAAGAAAGTGTTCTGACACTGAGCCACCTCTCCAGAACATGGGGCCAAAAAAAAAAAAAAAAAAAAAAAAAAAAAAAATAGTTACTATAGAAAAGCTAACATCAGAATGTTCAACAGAAGCAGCCTACAAAAATAGGGCTGCTCTCCTTCAAAGCATAAATATAAGGAAAGGGATCTTGAGAGCAGAGTGTGAAATGGCAGTTATGGTGTACTTTCAGGTGGTACAGTCAATGATTTCTTTTTTTCTTCTTCACATCTCATTCAACTTAGAAAATACAGTCTATGCTGCTTCTTCTGGGAGTTTACAAGGAAAGGCTCAGAGCCCATTCTGTCTGAGGACATGAAACTCAAGATGCAGCTCAAGGAAAAGGGACAACACCATGTTGTAGGCCAGCAGGGAGATTCTACAGAAGGACACAAGAGAACTCAGGACAAAATGAAGCAGATGCTGCACCCAGTACCACAGTCAGTCACTGATGGAACCCGGAAGTGTGCCTGTGGAGGGGAGAGGGCCAGAAGACACACACAGGAAGCAGACCTAGGCACCTGTAGGTGTTGACCAGGATGAGAGACATGAGTATGTGTTCAAAGGTTAGGCCTCTTGGCATCTGCTGAGTAGTTAGTTATCTGTTACCATTGGTTTGAGAATGAGACAGAAGAAAATATCCAATAAACTAATAAGTTATGAAACAAACAAACAAAAACAACAACAAAACAAAACAAAAACCTGGCAACAGCTCTTGCAAGTTCATAGGAACTCAAAGAAGTCAACATAGGCCAGGTCTGCCTAAGACAACCTCAGGGAGCTGTTCTATGGAGACCTGGGGGGTTTGATGCAGCTGTGTGTATGCTGGTCATGAAGATTCCCTCTATCAGAGGGATGGCTGAATGACATCTCTTCTACATTTGCTGTTGCTACTACAACACCATGAAAATGTTTTCCTGCGACTGTGTTTCACACATTTCTTCTTCCCTGTGTGTTCCTTCTGCTTCCTTGCTCGTGCCTCTTTCCTCTTGAGCATCCTACAGCCTCAATTCTGAGAATTCTTTTCTAGAACCTCATCATAATTATTTCCATGTAGGACTCTCCAATGTCAGCTTCCAACAGTAGCAGACTATTACAGCTGTGCAGCAGCTATTGCTGAATGGATGAATAGATAGCCCGGCATTCCCAACCCTGTCTGTGCTGCTATTTTCTTCTTAGGTTTCTGCGCTTCACACTCAGCACCTCCCCAGTGACTTTGATGCTGATTTCCCCATCTTTCTGTTCCTAGTTCTCTCCAGTCCCACACCTTTCATTCGAGGGCTGGGAACCAGGAGGAAGTCTCCTGCATATACCCTTAGTCACTAAGCCTGACCCATTCCTGTCTTTGAGGTATTTTTCATGCTGACTGTCTTTGTGACACAGGCTGCTGCTCTGTGGATACACATGGTGACATCTTGTGTGCAACTGACCAGGGCTGCCTGATGAATCAAGTATATGGTAATTGTGCTTTCAAGGTGATGAGCATCTCCATTGCAAGAATCTGGGGTCAATTCCCAGGTCATTCTGGAGATCTTACTCTAGAATGGCACTGCCTCCACATCCTTTCCCGAGGGCTTAGAGTACTACTTCTAATCTGGCCCATTCTGTGAATCATCCCATGACTATGGGGAGCAGGTGTCCTAGTTTCTAGATCCCAGCTGGGTTTCAAATCCCCTGCCTCACTGACTCATGGTAATGATACAAAGTTCTGATAGCCTGCCAGGACTCTGGCCCCTGCTCAGGGCAGAACTTGGGTAGCATCTGACCTGACAAATGCCCATGTCAGACCTGCCTTGTTCCTAGTTCTAACTACATGAACCTCCAAGATCCTCTTTGCAGTCCATCTCTCATACTCTCTGCTGGAAACAAAGCAGAGCAAATCACCTTTTATTCTGTTACTTTCTAATCAAACCCTTCAGCAAATCCATACCTCCAAGTCTACACACCCAAAGAACCAAAGATAACTATTGAAACCTTTACTCTCCAAGTGGCCTTTCAGCCATCAAAAGCTTAATCTCTTGATGATTACAAACACCTTCTGTCTGTAAGCCCTCACTGCCCTCCATCATCACTGCCAACTACTGGGCCCTACAGACTCCTCCCAGTTCTACCTCCTTCCCACACTTTCCTCATGCCTCTAGGCCACCCCAAGCATCACTCTGCCCAAGCTATTCATTCATGGTCACTGAAGTGAGGTGAGGGTTATGTGATGAGCCACTCTGCTGCATACAAGCCCTCCACTGCTTTCAGGGTATAAGCCCACAACCTTAGGTATACCCATTAGGAAAGTTAAGGACACCCACATCCAGGGATCAGTTGGAAGAATCTCCAGCTTTGAGCTAAATGTGATTCCAGTCAAAGACTACTTGTGTAAGACACAGAAACACACATACACACACACACACACACACACACACACACACACACACACAAAATGGAGCACTGTCTACCCCCTCCCTTTTTTTCTTTTTGCTTTAGATAAGAATTTCTCTGGCCCACAGCTTACACAGTAGGTTAGGCCAGGCTAGCTAGTAAGCCTTGAGAATCTACCCATCTCTACCTCCTTAGCTCTGGGATTACATATGTGCACAAATATGCATGTTTTTTTCACATGGATTCTAAAGACCAATGCAGGTCCTACAAACAGAGCCATTTCTCCAGCCCAATGGCTATTTAAAAAAAAAAAAACAACAAAATCCCATGCATACTTAATATTTCTCTGATATAAAACTCACTGAAGTCTGACATCTTGGAGATGTTGGACAGGATCACAATCTCCGATGTGTAGGATAGTGAACATGAAAGTGGCATTAATACCCTGTAAGCATATAAACTTTAGTCGTACAGGTATGATCTAAGGTTTTCTTGAAACAATGCTTGAAGTCTCAGACTCAGTGTATGAGGAAGTCATGGCCCTGGGTATAGCTCTCTGTTTAACAGTATTCGTGATGTGCAGACACACCCTTGCAATCTCCACGTTTTGCTCTCAGCCTCTCCAAATGTTCACCACTATTTTGTAACCCAAGCTACATGCAGTCCAGGAGTGGCCTGGAGCCAGAGGCACCATGACCCTCTCAGCATGGACAGGTGTTGGGCAGGAAGACCCATCCTGGAGGCTGAGAGTGCCAGGAAGCCCTGTCCCATGAGAATAATCACCTATATAAGGTTAAAGTTAAAGTCGTTTGTTTTTGCTTCAATGTAAGGCTTTCTTCTCTCTATAGCAGAGCACAAACCCAGCCTCCCTGAGACACCCTGCATCCTGTGTGAGTTAATGGGCCTTGACTTTGTCCTTTGTCAAAAGCTTTCCTCATTTATCTTCTTCAGAAGTGTGCTTGGCACAGTTCCACTGACTTTGAAGTCAACATTTTAAATATTTCAGAGCGAGAATTCCTAGGGGAAATTTCTTAAGTCATGGGATGAAGACAAATACACAAGCTAGTGGGGATGTTAATTGAAGGATGGGGTCTGAGAAGGAAAAACCCTTATCTACTGTAGGGCCAAACTGCAGAGCAAAACAGCACACAGACCAGCTGGAGAGGGAAGCAGGTGCATACATAGGCCAGCCCCAGCCAGGCTGGGTCCTTTGTCTCCAGGCAAAGTTATGGTGAGCTGATTGATTGGGGACTTTCTGGGCACAGAAAGCGTAACCAACATGAACTTTACATTGTAGGTATGAGAAGAGGAGGGGGAAAACAAAACAAAACAAAACAAAACACGATCACATAAAACAGAATGATCTCAGGGATTGGCTAACCAAAGCTTCATGTCCCGGCTTCCCCGGGTGTTTATTCTAGAGTGAACAGGAAACAGGGATCTGTTGTATGGTGCTGCTTGAGAAAGTGAAATATTTACAAGTTATTTGCTATGTTTCTTTTCTTTCTAATTTTTAGTTCATTTAGTTGAATGAAACATTTACTTTTTGTAAACTGTCTCTTCTAGAAGCCTTACAAATGTGAACACTATCAGTTATAAAATCAAACAGGCCAAATAAACCATAAAAAGTAGCCTTGTTGGCTCCAAGCTACAAGGTGGGAGGGATTAAGCCATATGTCTTTGAAGGAATAAAAAGTAAACAGATTCAAACTGAGGATAGAAAGACAGGTACAAATGAAGGCAAAATACACAATACAGTCAGTAGGTTTAGTTCAAGCACAGAGTGGAGGATGGGTAAAGCTCTAGGAAGAAGGCAAATTTAGAAGCCAATCACAGTGGAGGTAGAGCTCCTGGGAGAGAAGGCAGCTCACACAGGAATCTGGAGGTCAGAGGGGTGCTACTAAAAATTAGTAGAGATGCAGCATGGAAAGACTTGATGGTCAGGCACAAGGTCCCCAGAATACAGAGTTTGGTTGCAAGTTGTGGTCTGGGGAAGACCATTAGTAGGAGGGGGGGGGGAGTGAAGGAGTTTCAAATAACACTAGAGAGATAGACAAGGACTGACAAAACTGGCTAAACTGAGGAGTTGCAGAAGAGATCAGCTAGAGCTAGTTTTGTTTCAATAGGAAGTTCAGTTTGTGAACATTCAGTTTCAGGAAACTCAAAGTCAACGTGTTCTACCACATCATCTTCCAAGCCAACTGCTACAATCTCCATGAGTTCAATTGTACCCATTGGGTACAAACTTCCAAGTGTGGCTGCTTCAAGCCATCTGTGCCCTTGCCTGGAGCCCTGCACCCACTGCTCTGTAAATAAGCCTAATAAAACTCACTGGCTCCCCCAGAGTGAACTGTGAACTGCAGCCTGTTTTGTCACTGAGACATCAGGAGAAAGGGTAACATTGTTTAGCCACACCTCTCACCCAAAACACTTTAGTAACACTACTTGTCAGAATTAACTATAAGGAGAAATCCTCTCAAATCTCTCTGATGTGTATGCTACAAAGACCATTCTTGAGTACAAAGCTTTATCTTCTGCTACAATTCAGAAGATGGTTGGCTGAAAGAGGCCTGGGGAATGTCTGTGTATGTCAACAAAAACTCAGCTCACCCTGGATATTAGAGAACATCTCCAGAACCCCTGTGGAATGTTCAAGCCTTTTATGCAAAATAGTGTAGTACTTGCATATAACCACACATACCTCAACACTTTAAATCATCTCCATACTGTTTACAATACTTAACTATTGTTTATGGTATAATGACAAGAAAAAGAGCCTACATGGTCAGTACAGGGACAGGCCTAGCCACAGTAGGCCTATCTACAGTCCACAGTGTTCCATGGGTACTGGAGAAACTGGCATGAGAGGCAAGAGGCCACATGCATGTATACATATTACTACATTCATATGGGATTGGCATGTTACTCAACAGACAGCAAATTCAATTTTTGTTTTGGGGCATGTTCTAGAATGCAACCCTCCACCTCCCAGATATTCCCAATTTGCAGTTGGTGGAATCTATGGATGCAGAACCCATGAGTAAGGAATGTTCATTTTAGTGTTTTGCCAATGACAGAGCTTCTGGGAAGGATCAAATGCCCATATCCCACTTGCAAGGACACAAAAGCCTCTAAAAAAGGAAAAACAAAAACAAAAAACAAACAAACAAAACCCCTCACAACTTGCAGTGTGGTGTACAATGCTCATCAACTCAGTCTTACCTTGTGTTATCTAAACACCCATTAGGCTGTGCTTCCTTTCACAGAGCACTAGCCACCTGCTTACAATGAATCCTTCCAGCATAGGTGTTTGCAATTTCCTTCTAAATAGAGATTAAGGGAAAGGTTCTCTGACAACTCAATTTTTTCTGACATTCAAAACCGTTCTCTACTCCAACTCTCTGTCAAAGCAAAAATAAATAAAGCCTGACATGACTTAATTTTAATATTCTAAAACCATCATTCAGAGGAAAACTACAGTTATAAAGAATATAGAATTAATTGTCTCTGGATCTGTTACAATTAAAATAGAATCACTTACTTGAATTCATCTAAATATAATTGAGCATGAAATTATCCCGATGATAATCAGACTCTTGGCATTCTGTAATTATCTGACATGCTGGAAAAGCCAGAAAATACTGCCTCCCCGACAGCTGCACAGATACCTCCTTGCAGGTGAGAGCACAGTTGCCCTGAGGTCCTATGCCAAATCCTAGCATAGGCATTAGACCAGTGAGAAGAGTTACCCTTGTCCACAAGAAACAGTTCAACACAAATCCCACCTCTAAAACACCCCAATGAAAGAAAACTAAGACACAGATGTCACGGAAGCTCTCCCATGGGAAGACAAATTTTAAAAAACCAACTTCATGGCCTACTTGATGCCAAGGCTGAAAGTCACTTCTTAGAACTAGAACATCTCGAAGTACTTGATCTCACTCTAAACACATTCTCAAAGGAGTTGTGAGAGACCTGCAATGACTGGAAGCTCTTCTGCATGACACTGCCTTAATAAGATGGAGACATCACAGGTCACATCAGCTCCTGCAACAAAAAGTTTCCACTAGGAAGTTCTCAAATGGTGACAGAGGAGACGGGACACCCTCTTTGGGGAGTACCAAATTTGCGATGGTCAATGAGGTCTGGGCCCCTTTAGGGTAAAAGAGTGAGTGACTTTTCAGGGTAAAATACAGGATTCCAGCATGGTGTATCCAAGTCTTTCTCAGGGTATCTGTACTCTTGCCTGAATCATATCCTGCACTGAGACAGGACATCTTTGTCACCACAAAGACTCCTTGGCAATTACTACCAAAAAACAAATAAGGGAACAAGTGAGCCTGGTTCTTAACGCCCCTGCCTGAAGATCCACACCCAGCCTTGCACTTTGACCACGATGGTCCCTGATGAAGGTAGGTGAACTACATACTCTGTCTGCTAAGCAGTAAGGCACACGTGGTGGTGACTATGGTGGAGATGTGCAGAACAGGGAAGGAGGAAACCCAGGTTTGGAATCAGTGCTCCCAGGTCTGTATCCTAGCTTGCCATTGTACTACAACAGGAGGATTCCTACTTCTCTGGTTCCCTGGACTGCCATGAGGAGTAAACGGAGAGAAGAGAGAATACAGGGCACAGAGAGGGCCAGCCCGAACTCTCAGACTCAGTTCCACACACCCATAAGTGAACCACAGTCTAAGCTCTTTCCTTCACAATCCTGCCTCCCTCCCCTGTGCCTTCCACAGTGCTGTCCTGTTTCCAATTGCAGGCTTTGCCTACATAGGATTTACTGGGGCCCCAGTTACTATGCAGGCTGAAGGTAGCACAATGGCTCACTTGCCCTGCTCTAAACTCATCCTGACTGTGCTCTAGACATCTGCAATGGCACTTTTGGGCAGATCCAGCTGCTGGCCCTTCCTTAGTGGCATTTCAGCTCCATTCTCCTGGGCCAAATTCTCAAAGTGTTCCTTTTGCTTCCAAAACCTTCCATCACCCTTTTTCTTAAAAGCACAAAAACAAATAAATAAAAATAAAAAAGATCAACATCATCAATTAAACAAATAAATCAAACCACAGCTTGGCAAGGTCCTTAGGGACTGCAAACGGATGACTGTGTTTTACAGATAAGGAAACACTAGTTTTGAACAAGGTTACCAAGTTAACTGAGAGTTCGATTACCAAGACAACTAAGTGAATCAGAGCTGGAACATGGACTAAGCAGGGAAGAGCCACAGATCCTGTGAGTTACAAACAACCTCCCTGGCAGGCGTAATAACTGAGCTGGTATCACCACAGCTTTGACTGGTGAGCAACAGCTTGTATTGCACCTCTACCACTGACATGGCAGGGACATGCTCTCCATCGCTGTACTGCAGTCTAGTTCCCACTGTGTACCAGGGTCTTCCCTACCAAAGGTAGGTGAACAGTCAACACTGTTCATTAGCACATGCGCACCCACGACTCAAAGATGCAGCAGTAGGAAGGCCCTAGAGATGAACAGGGGTAATAGTTACACAACAGTGTCAAGGTGCTCAGTGCCATGAGACCATCTACTTAAAAGCGGTTATAACTGCAACCAAGAATGGATGTGCACACCTATAATCACAGCAATAGAGAAGCAGAGACAAGAGGAGCATCACAAATTTAATAGCAGCCTAGCAAGTGAAGGTCAATCACAACATACAAGATCCAATCTCAAAAACAATGTTTTTGTTATTTTGTTATTCTTGTTTCCCTGTGTAGCCCCGGTTGTCCTGGAACTCCCTCTATAGACCAGGTTGACTTTAAACTCACAGATGTTCCTGCCTCTACCTCCAGAGTGCTGGAATTAAAGGCATGTGCCACTACACCTCAAAAAAATAAAATGAAAACTTTTAGATGATAAATAAAAAGTTGTAAGGGCTAGACATAATGATATACACCTATAGTCCTAGCATTTAGGAAGTAGAGGCAAGAGGATTGCTCTGAGTTCAAGGCCAGCCTGATTCCCAAAGTTAAGAGTCTATTAAGACTCTTAAAAAAAAAAAAAAAATTCAGATTACATTGGCAGATTTCGTATACACACACACACAATTAAAATAGAAAATAAGGTGAACATTCCTCTCACATCTGACCAACACAACTTATTTCCTTATTATCCTATATTCTACAATGAAGAACAGTTCTCTCAAATTCTAAATAAAACAGTAAGTCCTTTTTTATTGTATAATTCAAGGGCATTCAAGTTTATTGGTACTATAAAGAAAAAAGAATTCTATACCCATGTTGTGACTCATCTCTGCAACCCTTTATAGGGAAGCTAAGGCGGGAAGATCACCAGAGACTAGCCTGGGCAAAACAACAAGAGCCTGTTTCAAAACTAAGACAAAGAGGATTTGATTATAAAATATGTGACCCTCCTGGAAGACTATTCCTCTAATGTGCTACTTAGGGGAGAAGGTATAAAAGGCTTAATAAAGAAGTTGGGTGATGATAGCAAAGCTGAGATCCTAAATACTACTGTACACCATTTTACCTTCTTTGCCACAAAGGGTATCCACAGCCTCTCCTCCTTGAGAAGGTCTAAGTCTGCCATGCCTCTTCTTGGGAAATGAAAGGACTGACTCCCTGGGGACCAGACATAACACAGCTATGCACTAAGTAAGAATGTACTGAGGCAGGAACATTTCTTTCAATGGAATAAAACAGGAACACAACTCCAACTTCTATACTTGAACACTCAAGGACAGCTGTTACAGGGCTGTATTCTAATGTGCCACCTCCACCCCTGTCAAGGACCTTGGGATTGTGTGTGCCAGAGTCTAGATAGCCTGCAAACAGCAGATGTGACTCTGAGGACTAACCCACAGAACCTCTCATTTCCTCTTTCTAGCCAGCCTCAAACAAAGCCTTGAAGTAACGTCAATGTTCTATTTTAATTAAAATACTATGATGTAGGATACAAACTTAATGAAACAAATCCTACATCCGTATTTATCGTAAACAGGAAGGCTTTCCTGGCCACTAAGAACACTGAGTAGTATGATCAATAATTCAAAATACCCAGCTAACCACATTCCATTCCACACACTTCACCATAACCAGTTACAATGTCTTATAAATGCAGTCTTTGGGAGTAAATGCAAACCAGAGGTGTGGCAGGCAAGACAGGGTTGATTGCTCAGGGTAAGACATCTACAACCATTCTGTTGTTGCTACTTGTTTTTCTCAAGACAAGGTATCACCTTGTAGTCCTGGCTGTCCTGAAACTTACTATGTAGAATAGGCTGGCCTTGAGCTCAGAGACCACCTGCCTTTACCTCTCAGTGCTGGGAGTAAAGATGTGTTCCACTATGCCAGCTACATTCACAAACTTACAGGCAGCAAGTCCACACCTGTGTCTTACATTGTTCTGCCATGGTAATGATGTCCTTTGGCAGGACATACAATATAACATATCTCTTGTTTTCAGTTGTTTCAGAAATGGTGATGCCTTCTACAAGCTACATACTAACAATGTCTGGGACAGCTCCAGATGCAGACCTGTTTCCTACTCTGAAATAAACTTTCTGTAACTGTAAAACCTTCAAACTGTTACAACTGGTTGCATTTGTCACACACACTCAGGTGCCTGGAAGGAGGGCCCCTCCTCACCCTGACAGCCAGCAAGAAATAAAGAGGCCAACACAGGCTGGCAGAAGTGGGTCCCATGGATTATGAGAAGAAGGGACATTTAGACCAGTACTCTAGACTGAGTGGTTAAACAAAGGCGGGGGTACTTCTCTGGTCAACCCCTCTATATTTAGCACAGAATTTACTGTTTCTGAGCAAGGCTTGTCTGTAACTGTCATCCATCTGCTCTCAGGGACTCTTCCCCTACTGGGTTCCTCCTTTGAAATCCACTTCACACCCTGGTGAATTCTTAAAGGTAGTAGAAAGTGGGTGTGTGTGTCATCAGAGAAATAGCAAAAGGACATAAAATCTACAAAGCAAGAACAAATGCTTTCCATAATATCTACTCATATGCATGTCTATTCTGAAGTAAGCATATTTTATACAATGTATTAGAATTCCCAAGACTGAAAAAAAATAAGAAACATACAGCTAAGGAATTTAAGAAATATGAAGATTTTTATTAAGATTTCACATCTGGTGGATTCCTTCCAGACTAAGGTGGTTTGATCACGCCAGACCGCCTGAAACAGAGTACAAGCTGATCCTACATTCCAAACAGCTGGACAAAACAGCCCTGCAGACTACAGCTAGGATATCTGAATCTTCTTCGAATCCCCCAAGACAGCGCCCCTTACCAGCAGGAAGTAGTTTGGAAAGAACGACGCCCAAATTCCCAAATATTGTGTATAAATGTTTGTTTTCATTTAATTGGACTTTGTTATATAAAATTAAATAAAAATAAATAAAGAAAGAAAGAAAATGTCAAAAAAAAAAAAAAAAAAAAGATTTCACATCTGCTGTGCTCCAGCACAAAGCAAAATGCCCGAGTTGAACAACCCCTCCCCACCCCTCTCTACCCATCCCCACCTGCAGACCTCTTAGGAACCTGAGAGAAAGGCAGCTGTGGCTTTCTACAAGAACTTCAACATGGCTTATGGGTATTATCCCTAGAGGTGGCTGGACCAGCAAGATGATCATGAGTGTCATCTACACTTGGTACCAGAATGTCCACCTTTTAAGTATGGCCAAACTGTTTTCCAAGGCTGATGCTCAGGGGCAGAAACCCAGGCTGGATGTACTTGGCAAATCTGTGCTTTTAGATAATCCCTTGGGTCACCTAGATGATAAAGCTTTATCTTCTAAAAACAGCCTCAGGTCACTTTAGACCTCAGAAGGCCTTGGAACTTGCCTATCAGGCTTCACTGACTGCAAAGTGAGGTTGAGGTCCCTGTACTCACAAGTCTCATAAGTGATGCTCTATATAGACCTTATGTAGAAGGTAAGCACTGAGGTGAGTTAGGCTGATCTGTTCAGTGATGGGAAAGGATCAGGCCTGGACCTTGCCCACTCTTGCTCCTTTTCTGCTAGAATAACTCATCACTGCCCCTCTACACGATCAACCTTACCAGGTCAAAGCAAGTAAAACAGCCCAACACCCAAGTGCTACTACTACTACCTGTGGCTCAGGCCTGATGTCACCAACAGTCTGGTTCTTCAAGAATCTCTATACATCATGGGTCATTTGTATCTATATGTAAGGCCATGTGCTCACAGCAGGCAAATTCTGTTAGAGCAGTGGCTTGATCTTGTCATTAGTAAATGCCTAGCACACAGCAGAACCATTCTATACACCTTGTCCTGATCCTAGCAACAATCTAGCATCACCAGCTCCATTACACGATCAGGACACTCAACTCCCTCCAATCAGGTAAACTGAGTCCAAGTCTGGTGTCTGTCTCCGTGTCTCCACAGAAGACCAATAAAGGCTGTGGTGAGGGCTAGTGAGGGCAGCCTTGCTACACAGTGCCAAGTAGTATGAAGTCAGGCATGCAAGTCTCTCCAAGTACATAAGGAAGTCCCTGGGCCTTTCCCATAACCCCACACTCACGATTCTAAGGATGAAGTACAAATCTCAGGAGGGGGCCCCAGACAGCAATTTAGTCAAAGTCTGTGAGAGCAGTATAGCCATTGACTCCATGGACCACAGGCACACTCAGTGATAGCTTTGGACAACTACTTTCCCTTTCTCTCGCCCAGCAATCCCAGTTACTGCAAAGAAATTTTATTTCAGAGTCTGGCCGTGTCCTAATTTTAAAAGAATGTAATGCTATGACAGTGATAGTTAGTTGAAGGATCAAGAGAGGCTCCAAAAATGTGGACTATTCACAGCCCCAGCACAGAAGGCTGGCAGGGCACAAAGAATGCGCTTTATTATGTGTGCACTGGTGCTCTTAAATGCCACCTGCCAAGCAGCCACATAGTTCGAATTTCTTACCTTCAATTTCTCAAGTAGCCAGATAATTTCACATGCCCTCCCTAAGCTGGCAGCCCCAGTCTCTGTATAAATGCCCTGCACACCAGGCCATACTCAGTGATTCAGAGTTCTGTTATGGAAGGAAGGGGGTCAAAGCTCTTAAGAACTAATCATGCCCACTACAGCGTTTACAAGCGAGCTAATGGATTTTTTTTCTCTGCACTTTCAGCTTAACATTTCTCTCTTCCTCTACAAGACAGGAACAGAGCTACCTGTGACCTCAGTCTGAACTTTCTTCAACTGTTAGCACCAGACAGCAGTGAGGACAGTGGAGCAGCAGACTGTCAGAAGGAAACCACTTAGACACTGTGTGCCAGAGTCTACGCTGTGCTGAAGGGACTGAGCTCAAGAATCACAGTAAAGGATATGGTACTCTGTCTCAACTGCAATGTGAACAACCAGCAAAATAAAGGAGTGGTTAGCCAAGATAAGGGGAAACCCTTGGCACTTTAGAAAAATGTAGGATTAAAAAAATCTTTTTCTGAACAATTCTGAATCAAAGAGAAATCACAATGATAGCCAACACTCAAACCACTAAGATCAACAGCTACTGAGGCAATGGAACTTACCATCATCCGGACCACCCACACAAGCAAAGTTGCAGCAACACTGATCTACAACATGAAACTTGGTGCACAAAAGACTTGTAGATGGTGCCAAGTACCCAGTGCATGAAGCAGGTTCCCAGCCACACCTGTCTGTAGCACCCCAGCATCCTCAGGACATAAGAGAACAAGTTAGAGATCACCTCTACTACAAAGGTCTGCAACAGCTTAGAAATTGAAGAGAAAACTGTGAGTTATTTGGGACAAGTCTTGATGAGGTCAGTGACATTAGTTTTTATATGGCTGCTAGCCTGGAGCCTAATCCCCATCATTCTAGCTGTCTTTTCTGTAGCTGTGATAAAACACTATGAACAACATAACTTGGGAAGACAAGGGTTTGTTCGTCTTATACTTCCAGGTCACAGTCCATCACCGAGAGGAGTCAGGGCAGTAATTCAAGGTAGAAGCCACGGAGGAAAGTGACACAGACAGTCCATACAGTAACATAACATATACAGTTACTATATATAGTATTACCCACCCAAGGTGTGCTGGGCCTTCCTATATCATTAACTACCAAGAAGTCCCCCAAAGACAGACTCACAGAGCAACCTGACAATTGAGACTTTTGTTCCCCTCTGGTGATTGTAGGCTGTGTCAAATTATCAGTTAATTCAACTTAGGACACTCAGACACTAGCATCCCTGAATGAAACGTTAACCCCATGCTACCATGCTGTTACCTGTGATTCTTGGACAAGGTGACTGGTTGTTCTGCAAGGTTCCATAACATAAGAACATAAAAGTGGGGATTACATAACTAATACAGAGAGGAAATACCACAGGGTACAGGCTGCTGATGGTACTCATAGTAATCAAGACCAGCAAACTAAAGATAGTACTCTGTTCTCATCCAATGGAACTCACCATAGATAAAGACCCCAAGAGAACACCAGTAGGACACTCTGGCTTTAAGAGAAGTAGGAATAAGGAGGCTGAGGAAGAAGATGGAGAA
Organism: Phodopus roborovskii; assembly: GCF_943737965.1. Taxonomy (NCBI): domain Eukaryota; kingdom Metazoa; phylum Chordata; class Mammalia; order Rodentia; family Cricetidae; genus Phodopus; species Phodopus roborovskii. The sequence goes on from NW_026126625.1 coordinate 9,631,335, forward strand.
GACAAGAGAGCACCCCAAAGCACTTTTGTGTAGAAATACCATCACCCCAGCAAACATGACAGCTCTACTCAACAAAATTCAGGTAGTCACAGAAGCATTTCTGAATCTCTTGTATGGCTCCATTTTGTTTCCAGCCACCCTTCCCCCCCCCTTACTGTCATTTAGCCCCGTTTATATCAGACCTCACTCTAGGCAAGATATTAAGTCAGCAATCAATCAAAACCTACATAATAGAATACCCAATTTCCTAATGATGATCCAGAGTCATTAATAAATGATTACTCCATTCATTTTCTGCTTAGAATGGAAAGGAAGCACATAAAGACATTTTAAACCTCTTTTATCACAAATTGCTGTTAAGTTTTGAAGTTTAAAAAGACACACACCAGCTCTGAAGATCTGAAAGCTACAGCTAGACTGCAGCTCCTCGGAGAAAGATCTGGCCACCTCTTCCCTCTAAGTGTCTTCCCCCAGCACAGTGTTCTGGATTGCTCAAGTAAACAAACCCATGAGAGTCCTAGACTTTGGAATTCTACACTCAGTTTGGCAGAAAGTCCAATTTACTCAAATGTCTATCTGCCTAGGCAGCCAGCTTTCTCTAACAGCTGGCCACAGCTGACTTGGGGCCTCTGACTGCAGTAAAGGTTTTACACCTCCCCTACCTTTGAACATGAATTTGAATCAACATCAGTCCTGTTGGCTGTCTTCAACCCTGCTCAGGCAGGCTGTTTTGTTTTTAAAATCCTGTTGGGGAGCAGGTGGAACACACAGGATATCTGAATGGTGCTGCCTCCTAACACTCCACCTCAAAGTCCATATCTAATACTTACATTCTCCAAGAATATTAACAAGATTAATGACAAGGGAATATGGAGGAAGCATGCTGCTCAAAATTAAAAGAACATGTTTACCTATCCTTGGTTCCCCCCCCCCTTTGCAGACAACGTCTCACTGTGTACCCCTGGCTGGCCTTGAACTCACAGTTCCTCCTATTCTTGGCACCCCTGTGCTAGGATTAAAGCCATGTGCCACCATATCTGGCCTTCAAGAAGTATTTAATATCAGTGTTTTAAAAATAGTCAAAGCTGGTTTTAAAAAGTTAGAACACTAAGCTAGAGACCTGTTCTGGCAGTAGTTCTCACAGGGAAAACAACCTGGGGATGGTCCTATCACAGGTCTGAGTGCAATGACATGCTAAACACAGAACACCCAAGTCCCTAAACAAGTCTGCTTCCCTCACACCTGACTGGAATTCCTGGCATCCTACTTCTGTGGCTCTGATGCTCATGCCACTGGCCAGCTCTATCCTGAATTAGCAGAACCCTGATGCAGGAGGTCCTGTGACTAGTCTGCTACAGGTGTCCTCAAACTGGAGCATATGAGTTCCCAGGAACTCAAAGAGAGGGCTTTGGGCTCCTGCTAGGTGTAATATCCTGTTTGCAAAGAAAACATACCAGGTACCTAAAAACGCTTTCAGGGCCCCATGTAGCCCAGGATGACCTGGGATTCACTCTGCAGCTAAGGCTGGCCTTGAATTTCTCATCCTCTTGTCTATCTCCTACGTGCTGGAATTACGTGTGCATGCCACCATGCCCAGCTTATGTAGTACCAAGAATTAAACCCAGGACTTTGTTTTGTGTATAGTTGGCAAACACACAAACATCTGCTCTCACCCCTAGGTCCAAGTAAGAATTTAATGAAAATAGGTGGCAAATGGAAAAATGAAAATGCTAAAGCTAATGATATATATAAGATGCCATGTGTTTGAAATGACTGCAGTGAAGATAAAAAGGATTCAGCACATCAAGCTCTGATTTTTTTTTTTTTTTCTTCTGTACACTAAATGATTGCTAGCCTCTGGATGAGAGTGTCATTCAATTATAAAGGGAAAAGAGACACTTAGGAAACACTTATTTAAAAAAGGTACAAAGTCATCTCTAAAAGTCAAAGACATAACTGGAAGTGACCTTTCTCTTCAGCTCTCAGTGAACCCTCCCCAGACACTGTGTGCAGCTCTGCTTGACCCACTATTTGTAGAGTTGCACACTGGGCTTGGAGGCAGGTGAGAAGAGCAAGAGAGAACCACACAGGAGGGAGATGACCACTCCCTAGCTTTTGTCCAGGGAAAACCTAGTGCATTTTAAAACAATACACATATAGATGGGACCATGAAAATTATCAACAACCTGATAATTCACTCAACCAAATCTTGTGCTGGTAGTGTGGCTCATTCTTGGCGCACTTGCAGACATGAGCAAGGTCATAGGTTAAATCTCCAGCACTATGAAATAAATAACAAAACTAGAGACTTGGCATTAGTACTTTTTGAGAGGAATTAAGTCCTGAGTACATCTTAGTCATCTAGATTTTATACTTGCCAACTGCCCCTTTCCTCCCTCCAATAAAATATGGGAGTTACTACATTTGCAAAAACTCAAATAGGAACCAATTACTGCAAATAAAAGTGGAAAGGCAGTACTTTCTGCATTTAGCTTTCCAGGAACTGGTGCTGCCTTTGCTTATTGCTTTCCTAACTTGCCGTGAAGTCAAAAAATCTTCTTGTACCATTGGAATGAATCTATGGGATCATTCCCATCTTTACAATTCCACCAAGGATCATGTGACTGTCATGATGGTTTTCCTAGTAATAGAAGGGCCAAAAATCTTAAAACCCATTGACAAGTACCAAGAACTTTGCAGGGCACAGCCTGTTTCACCACAAGTGGCCATGCCTCTGAATCTCTCTGGCTAATTTAATACTAAACTTGAGTGGGATCAGTGGGAGCTTGATTCAGCCCAGCTGCCTGCAGACTGTCTGGATGTGTCTCCAGAGTCCCCTTGCTTTAGGTATAAGAGACACCATCACTTTCTAAACTTTGAGAGCAATGTACCAACAGCTAAGGAGCTATGAATCATACCTTCAACTGGGTCACAGAACACGTCTTACTCGCCCCTGTGGTTGATGAAACACGCCTGTCAGGAGCCAAGTCCTCAGGTCAGTAAATAATCACAAGTGCCCAGGGCCAGGCAGCTGCTACTGAAAACAAGCACTCTATGCCCTGTGTCTATAGGAAGGAAGGTACCTGCAATGCTAAGTTAAGCTCCAGGTTCAAAGCCTAAGCTGCATTAGAGCATTTCAAAATAAAAGATAAAATAAAAATACAGGAGTATCAGTGAGTGAGGTAGAACACTCAGCTGTCCCAAGTGAGGGCTGGTAAACACAGAAGACACTAGTCCTCAGAAGCAACTGCCAACAGATTCCTTGAGGCAGGTGGCCACTGAAAATGGCAGCTGACAGCCACTCCTCAGTCACTCCTCAGTCCCTGGCTCAACTAAGCCACTGCTTGCTAGCTTCCTCCTCAACCCCCCAGTGGAGGCAGCACCTCTCCTGCTGTTCCCACAGAACTGTTCCAAGGATCAAAGGTTTCTGGAGCACTTTGAAGACTGCAACCCCTTTAGAAACACCAAATCTTTGAAATCTCTGAGGATGATCTATACTCTGAACTGACTCATTTCCTTTCAGTTTTCTTAAAAAAAAAAAAAAAGAAAGAAAGAAAGAATGAACAAAAGAAAGAAAGAAAGAAAACAAGAAAGAAAATCTTATCAAACTTTGGAAACACTGGGAACAACTCATTTTTTTCTTTTCTATGAGACAGTCATGGCTGTGCTGTGTAGCCATGGCTATTTTGGAACTCTTCTATACACCAGGCTGGCCTCAAACTCAGAGTTCACCTGCCTCTGCCTCTGTGCACCACCAGTGCCTACAGAGTAACTAAAACAAACAAACAAACAAACACATTTTACAGAGGACCTGAAAGCACAAGGTTCAAAAACCACTCAGGAATACAAGCAACTGCTCACTGGAGACAATGTTTCATCTTCCATGTGATTTCCAGAGCCAGAAGTAGAATACTCTCTGTTATATGACAGCTTTGAGTTCCTGAGGGGTGGTAGGAGTCTTTATAACGATCTTCAAAGTCATCTTTTCAGATGCAAACTAAATATTCTGTGTGTGCAGCATAAGTCCTACTTGGTATTTGGCCCTGCACCTGAAACAGACACATCAGTGGCTCAATTTGCTCTAAGACTGGAATTTCTACACATCTTATTGTTCTGATCATATCTTCTTACAATTCAGGAAAAGAAATCCAAGAATACATGAAGTGGAAACATAAACCAATTGCACGGGTATTTGAACTTTACATGAAAGCAGGAGATGTGAGCCTGTGCATGACTTTAAGTAACTGATGCACACCAATGGCAAAACAGAAAGAGACAGTGAGCCAGATGGTAGTGAACACCTTTAATCCCAGCACTTGTAAGGCGGACGCAGACAGATCTCTGTGAGTTCAGGGCCTGCCTGGTCTACAGAGGGAGTTTCAGGACAGGCGCCAAAGTTACACAGAAAAATCCTGTCTTAAAAAACAAAAATAAACAAAAACAAAAGAAACAGACAGTGAAAATTATAATTGGCATACAGAACTCTAAATTCTGATCTTTTCTACACTCAGGCTTGAGTGTCCCCCACAAAACAGACAGACAGACAGACACACACACACCCCATGTATAGTACCACCTGATCTGAGAACAGAACACAGGCCCCAAGGTTAGCTCACCTGGCATCAAACTGTGCTTTTTTTGTGCTTTGCTGGTCAATGTGTGACCCAAGGCAAATTACTTTTTCCCCTAGTCTTCAGTTTCTATACCTGTGAAATGGGTTGACCAAACACAGTCCCTGCTTCACAGATGTGATGTGCTAAAATATATATAATAGGTAAAATAAATGTCTCCAGCACAAAACAGTCATTTAACCAATGCTGCCTCAGCAGAACGGGCACAAAACTCTCATTACAACAAATAGAGACACTGAGGCCCCAAGACAGGACCCAGAAGCCACTGCTCCCCTAGAGTTCTGGCCAAGTCTCTTTCACTGACTCCTCCATTGTCTTTGCATGTCTGATGTCAGAATGGTCACCCAATAACCTAGAGCCTTCTTTCTAACTACCTGGTATTGCATTTATTTTCAAGCCCCTTCAGTCTATGACACATCAACGTCATCCTCCTCCAGCTGTCAACCAGCACCGTGTCTACTGTATGGTGAAGAAGGTGGGGTGCACCTACTCACCATCAGACTGGATAATGAGATCCTGCCAGGAACCAGACAACCTGCATGGCTGCATTACAATGCTTTTACATTCTTCCTTTGGAAAAGAGCAGCCTACACCAAGTACTAATAACAGCCTGGTGGAGATGGATGCTGTATGGCAGGATGTTAATAACTGCTCAAAGATGAATTCTGATACCACTGGGGTTTATTCCCATATTTCCTTACTTTGCTTATAATTGAGATTTTCCAGAGTGGATGAAGTAATAGTCAAGCAGTTAGTGAAACCACATTGTCATTGTCAGCTGACAGTGTTTGTACTAACCACGACCATTCGCACAAGTATTATAAAAACAGAATGAGAAGGCTGAGCATATACATACTAAGGATGATAGTTAGTTCCCTAACAATGGCTAGGCTTGCACTCAGACACACATGTACGCACACACACCCCCTCCCCCAAACATCCCCCCCAACCCTGTCCCCTCTAAGCAGTTTGGTTACCTTTTTGGAATGCAGATATGGGATGTTGATTTTTCTAAGCAAGAAAACTTCATCTTTCATTAGGACTGGTTTGAGGAACCGGATGGCAGGCCATCAAAAAGACCTAAATTTTCCCAGGTCCTTATCCTACACTCAACACTAAAGAAGGACTTCACAAAAAAAAAAAAAAAAAAAAAAAAAAAAAAAAAAAATCAGGGAAGACTCAATCAGTCACTTGACTGATTTTGACTGATGCTTTTGTAGCCAGTAAGGAGGTCAAGACCTATGATCTTCAATCTGAAAAGGAAAAGAACCTTAAGCATAAACCCAGTCCTTCTGATTATCTAGCCCATCCACTAATGCTACCAGAGCAGGTAGGACCAGCTCTACAGGAAGAATGCACTGGGCACCTACTAAGTCTAAGAACAATTAGTTATGACTGTGTCTTTCCTCAAGGAGGTTACAATTCCAGGAGGAGACAAACATAGACAAGCTACTCAGAGAATTAGGGAGGGGAAAAACCCAGCAGAGGCAAAAATCACAGTTGAGACAGGGAAGTCTGCTGTGCTGGCAAGGTGCAGGTAAGGGTAGCATGGGACCAGGAGCCAGATGATTCAAGATAGCACATGCCAGAGATGGGCAGAGAGGAGCCAAGCCTTTGGGATGGGGGAAGCCCTCTTTCAGAAATACACAGGTAGCAACCTTTCATTCTACAAAAAAAAAAAAAAAAAAAAAAAAAAAAAAAAGCTAAGATGGAAAAGACAATTCCAACTCCTAGGAGATTCAGATTCCAATTGTTTGGGGTATTTATTAACTTTGCAGTTCTCTGATAAATGTAAAGTTTGAGATGGAAACTCAAAAATAAGAATGGGCTTGGGAAGAAGCTTGCAAAAGTCCCAAACACTCCTACTTTCAGTAGAGAGGGAAAATAAGAAGAGACAGACAGGCAGCCAGCTCTGTGGAAATTAAAATGGTTATCCTTCACCATCCTTAATCCTGTGAAAGTAATTACGGGTCTCTGGCACTTCACACATCAAAAGGATCAAGAGCACATCAGGTTGGTAGGAGGGCTTTTCAAAATTTATCCAGTGGAAGCCAAGAAGTATGTAGTCACAGACTGCTGTCAAAGCTGCAGTACACAGCACAGGTGAGCACACAGAACCTTCTATGGGCCTTGGGGGAGCTCAAGGGAACAAGGGAAACTAGTGACCCAGACAGACAAGCTAGGTAAACAGAACACACACAATCTGACCCCAAGAAGTCCCCTCCAAAGAAATTGAGGCCAGTCATAAGTGACCTGACCTTCAGCACACATCTCCTCCAGGCCTGCAGAAACACCAACTACAGAGACCCTAGAAGGAGAAAATGGACTGAACAGTGCTCTTACAGAGGGTAAAGCAGGCCCAGGCCAAAAAATGGCGAGCCTTTTGTTTTAACCTTTTAAATTTACATTCATCCATTCATGTGCTCAGATGATTCTAGCTTGTGTCAAGCTGACACAAGACTAGTCAGCATAGTTGGTTCTGTTTCCTTTCTTTTCGTGTTTTCCTTTGATAGATCCTTTTCTCGCTTCTCAAACTTATCAGACTTCTGAGCTTCGCACTTCTGAACTTCACACTTGTGCACCACTGCTTTTCCATCTCCACTCCAAGGTCTGAGGGGCACCTCACTCAGAAGCCTAACGGCACGGGCCTTACATGTTACACCCCTAGCCACTCAGCTCCACAGAAACAAGGGCAGCTTTCCTACCACTCAAGCTTCATTCTAGCACCTATATGTATATTTATTCATCATTTACTTGAGACAGGATGTAGCCCAGGCTGGCCTTGGCCTTGGCATTCTCCTGCCTCTACTTCCATGTGCTGGGATGCCAGCAAGAGCTGGGATTACAGGAGTGTATCCCACCTAGTTCCTGCTGTCATTGCTGACATTCCCATTTTCCATTCTGCATCAGCAAATACTATTGGCCTTACCTTTAAAATACACCCAAACTTTGAGCAGACTACCTCATCACCTCTTACCTGGATGAAACATTCCAGTCAAGTTCTCACTGGTCTTTCTTTTCTAGTGGTGCAGCAGCTCCCCTTCCTGCCCCATCCTGGAACCCTATCAAGAGCCCACCATTTAGGGGCTAACGTCTAAGTCAAATCACAACACATCTCCACCCAGGACCTGAGAGAGACCTCTGGAGAGCAGATGGGGACCAGGGCTATAATGGGAAAGAGGTGGTATCAGGAAAATGACTGACTGTTTAGATATGTGATGAAGGAGAAAAGACACCAAAGGGCTCTCTAGTTTGAAGCCATGGTGGCAGAGGGCTCTCCAGGCTCAGAACAAGAGTGGGCTGTGTTTACAGAACACTAAGCCTAGGTACGACACGAAAAGGCCAGTGAGTGCCACTTGAGAGGGTGAACACTCAGACTTCAGGAACCCATGATGATCTGCTCTACACACTGATGACAGCCTGAACTCTTACCCTCTGCAAGCTTATTTTTGGCTCAGTATGTTCCTAATCTAGTAGAAATACTAATTTTTTTCCCATTAACTCCGAGATGGCATGTTCATTTCTTAACTTACTTCATCTAGCCTAATTGTAATATAAAATGTGCAGAGAAGCAAATTCGCATGTGAACAGTCTTTTCCTAACAGGTATATAAAATTAAAATAACACAATCTGGAAAAGATCCCACAGCACATAGAGGGCTTGCTCCCAAGCTCTACCACCTGAGTTCAATCCCCCAGAATACACATGGAGGTGGAAACAAGAACCCACTCCACAAAGTTGTTCTCTTGCATCCACATGGTGTGGCACACATAATAACATACACAGGATAATAATAAAACTGATCTGTTCTGGCACCACGGACCTTTACAATCAGCCAGTACTGTTACCACTGCACAGTTTGGCTGCATCAAGACAATCACTAAAGTCAATTGAGGCTAAGCTGGAACTCTCCTCCGAGTTCCAACCCTAACACTGCAGTGGCAGCCAGCACTCACACTTCTCATGTGAAAGCACATTCTCTGATGGCTATGTTCTGAATATAGGTCTGCTTTCCACTCTTCCCCCAAAGCAACTGCCCACACTTCACTCTAAGCATTTCAAATGTCAGGTGAAGCAGCACGCAGGGGTTCTTTGTGTTCCTTTTCTTTTGAAGATGTGAGCAGTCCTGTGCTGAGAGGCAGTGGCTCTTCCAGCCACTCAGCATGTAACTGATCCTCAGCTAACTGTCGCCTGAGCCTTGGACTTGAGCAAGTCAGACTTCCTGGAAACAGGTTTCCAGTTTCACCATGGTGCCACGGCCCTTTAGCTCTACAGTGAATCAATATCGTGGAACTTATCAATGAGCTCTGTTACACAGCCTTGAAAACACTCCCTGAATAGAAGGTGCAAAGCACTATGGGAACATTCATATTTTAAAAGGAAACACAATTCAGGTCCCTTGGCCATCTTCAGGCAAGTGACTGCTTATGGCTGTCCCCTTAGCAAAGAACAGCCAGAAGGTTCCAATAGCCAGAGAAGCCAAGGTTTCAGCCCAGTCCTGACTTCCCCCAAAGCCTCTGGCCCCTGTGTGTCTGAGAGGCCTCCCTTGTGGCTGCAGCAATATAAAGGACAGCCTGCAAAGTGACTGAACGTGTTAGGTTACAGGTAGGGTTTCTGCTCCTGGGAAAGTCTTTGGGAATATAAACACAATGGTAGGAGCACAGCTCCACTGCACATGGCTCTCCAAAGTAACAAATCCCCAGAATGTCTCTTTTCTAGGCTCTAAGCTTACACCAGAGTGTAGGCTCCTTGTGGATGTCTCCTTACAGACAGGGTAGGGGAACAGCATCCGGTTGCACTGGTCTCCAGTATCATTTGACACAGCAGCTCCAACAGCTCTATCAAGAATCCCCAGCAATGGCATCTCCTGCTTGTGCCTCACAGTGTGGAGGTGCTGAATCAGGACCTGATGTAGGCATTATCAGTTACACTCAATGGAAGTGGACAAAGCCACAGCATCTGCATGGGCATCAAGCAACTTATAAGTGGCACAGCCAAGACCTAAATCCAAATCTGTTAGACTAAAGTTTGTTCCCTTAATCACAAAACTCCTGAAAGCTCTGGCTGGCAAGAATGTGCCTCTCCAGGCTATTGTTGAAAACAACCTTGCCTGTGTCATTTGGACATAAGCTGGAAGCCAGTTCCAGCTGCAAAATCTCCTAATGAAAAAATAAACTACTGAACCTTTATCTCACGCTGGGGATTTTTAACCCATACCACACAAGCACACCTGCATTGTGCAGCTTCTGCCCTAATTCCTCTCCTGCCTTCTCTGCCCCAGACTGTTAAGGATCCATCACACAGCAGACCTCTTCTAGCAACCCCAGTGTCAGCTGGTGTCTGAGAGGAAGTGCAGGGAAACGAGAAGCACCCAAAGGAAGAGCCTTCCCTATTTTCCTCGGCTGTTCACTACCATTACTCCCAGGCTTTCATCAGGGGCCCACACATGAGGTCATTAAAGGACAGTGACATTACTGCCCTATTGACCCGGTTTAAGGAATTAACTGTGCTCCATTCTTCAAGAGCAAGATTCTGTGTCACACACCCAGAATGAATAGAAAGCAGAGCCTACTCAAGACCAATGCTGAAACTTAATCCCCACCTTCAAGAGGTGAAGAACCAAAATGGCCCCATCCCTGAAAGGAAGATGCCTTCTGTGGGAGTGGGCACATCATAAAAGGACCCTTTCTTTGCTGAATAGGATAGAGAAACCACAGGGACTGGAAGATAAGGGTAGGCGGGGTTCAGAAACTCTCTTTATAGGAAAGGCCACTATAAGCAAACACAAGATAGCGAAATGTAAATAAAGCCCCACCCACCCACCCAACTCTATCTGATGAGGAGAAGCTCCCACCCCTCTAAAGGTGGCCAGCATTCAAAGAACCTTCTTGGAAGCCAAGGCAGGGCCCTCATCACACACCACACAACCTGTTGGTGCCTTCATCTTACACTTCCCAAGCTGCAGAATGAAAAGGAAGAAATTTCTCTTTCTAAATTGCCCATTGCTGCTACAACAGCACAAAGGAACAAAGTAATAGAGTGAGTTAAGTTAGTGGTAGTTCTAAATTATAGTACTGACAAATCTAAAAGATTTGACCTTTATCTACTGTCTAGAAGTCCCATCTTTTCATCAAAATTCAGGAATCTGTTACTTAGAATACGAGAGAGAGAGAGAGAGAGAGAGAGAGAGAGATCATTGTTCTTTACCTCCTATGTGTGTTTGGGTGGGGAGCAGAACAGCTTCAGTATGAGGCTAGCAGAAAGAAGCCAGTGCAGATGAGAAAGTTGTGACCAAGTGAACACCACAATCTCAAAAGCCAGACTTTAGTCTCCCCTGGGATTATCATGACTGCTAAACAAAGAAGTTAAAGGTGGAGGGAAGGTGAAGAGAGGAGGCAGAGGGTAGGTGACAAAGACATCTTAAGGGTAAGGTTTGGGTAGACTCAGGACAGTCAGCCATAAAGGGCTTTGACAACCCTTCTTCCAGATTCAGTTTAAGTGACTGTTACCGGGCGTCTTCAAGAGTATCCTAAACCAAATTCTAAGAGGAGAGCAAACCCATGAAGGAGCTACACATTACCAGAGAAGAGCCTTTCTCCTGCAACTGGATCACAGCAGAAGTACAAGGTCCATCAGACAGAACCGCAGTCAGCAGGTTCCCCTGGGATGAGGCAAGAACTCAGACTCTGATCCCTGCAGGGGCAAAGTAGTAATCCTAAGAGCCAAGCATGGGGGGAAAGAGGGAGCAGACAGAGGGAGGGCTCTGTGAAGACAGGCAGACAGACCCAGCTTTCAAGCTGCTTTGCCTGAACACATCTGCTCTGAAGAGGAATCACCTTCTTCCTAATGGGAGTTCCCCACTGCTCCTGGAACTGTGAGCTAGCACTGACAGCTGGCCCACAAGTCCACAAGTTGCATACCTGCAGATTCACCATCGAAGTGTCAAAAATTACAAACTGCAGGTCTACTGAACAAGACCTTTGCCTGGTCATTATTCCCTAAACAGTACAATCCAACAACTATTTACACAGCATTTACATTGCATTAGATATCACAAGCAATCTAGAGATGACGTAAAGGACACACAAGGGTTATATGCAAATTCTGTGCCATTTTCTACTAAGAACTTGAGCTGTGGACTTTTGTATCCACAGGGTCCTGGACACAACCTCCCATGAATACTTTAGTCTCCCCTGGGATTATCATGACTGCTAAACAGAAAGAAGTTAAAGGTGGAGGGTGAAGAGAGGAGGCAGAGGGTAGGTGACAAAGAGATCTTAAGGGTAAGGTTTGGGTAGACTCAGGACAGTCAGCCTTTCCTCAGGACAGTACATTTCCTTTCCATAAATACTACTGTGCTTCCGCCTCCTATCAGAGTCAGGCAGAAATCCTAGGCTTTTTCTCTCAACTCACACACAGTATTCCTTCTGAGAACAAAGGGGTTACTTACACTACAACTTCACCATGCTTAGAAAAGGCAAGCTGTGTTACTCCTAAGGACAATTACACCTTGTGAGGGACAATTTTAAATACTATTCAAAAGCAATGGAAGGAAGGTGCATTTCAAGCCCCCACCACCTATGCTACCACAGCTTTACTGTCTGCACAGGATTCCCCAAATCACAGATCCTATGAATGGCAGACATTAAAGTGACCAAACAGCATGTGGGTACATGTTTGGCTGCTTCTAAATTCAGTTGTCAGAGAGCGAAACAGACAGACAATGGCTAATAAATGGTTTGCTGACTGAAGGAAACAGTGGGTCTTTTTTTTGTTTGTTTGTTTGTTTTGTTTAATTTGCCTTTTGAACCAAGGCATAAAAGCTCCTTCTCATCTCCCCTCTCTGCATCTGCTTTCTCTGTTACCAAATGCCTTTCTCCTCCACTGTCCTTGTCACCTACATCAAACAGAAGCCTAGAGGTGACTTCTGTGATGACATCAATAAATACCATTAACAAACCAAATCATGAATGTCCCAGTCTGGGTCGCTACATTCTCAAAACATCCAGTTGAAATACTCTGCCTACTTTGTACCACATTCTTGGGGGTTGCTTATTTAGGTTCATTTCCACTTAGTCACAGTAGAACATCTACAGTGTACATGCAATTGCTCTTGCCAAGTGATGTCTCCTTAGAGGACATGCATAGAGCCTAGACCCACCTATCCTCACCTTTCCCTACACATATCAGCCACTTTCTCCCCCAACTCAAGCAACACAGAGGCTCCTACAGCCCCCATACTTTCCAGTGTCCTCTCTACAAATGCTTCAAAGCCTGCAGCTGCTCCATATTCATAGCACACTTGCAATGTCCACACAGCATGCAGAGATGATGCATCGGCATTTCTAGTGATCTCTATCAGGCTCAAGTCCCTGGCTATCACCTATGACACGCCAACTTTCTTCTCCCACACTAGGTCACACTTTCTAGTGCCTTCAAACCCTACCTCTCTCCAACACCTTTTTTTTTTTCTTCAGAAAATGTTCAAATCCTTAAAACAACCTACTTCCCAAATAGTAAACCATCCTCTCTGCCTCTATCCATGCAAGTGGATCTGCATGCTGGGAAGAGCTCCAGCTCTCTATTAATAAACACAATAATAACATATAGGAGCTACACACACAGGTAATGCATGAAAACACGGAGGACAAACAAGAAATGAGGATAATCATTCTTTTGTTCAACACAGACACCACAATGTCATAAGATCAGCTTGAAAGTGGCTGAGACCACAAGCCAATACATTTGAACACCTAATCTCCCCTTTCTGGTGGATGGTTGTATCCCCAGACACTAAACTCTGAATGTAAAAAAATAAGATCCAGCTCTGCAACTTAGAAGGCACCACCTGCCATTCATCAAGAGTGCACTCACTCATTATATAAATACAACACCCTGAACAAATATTTTATCAGGATCTCTATTTTAAGGCCAGTGCTAGTTTCTGGGAATAGAGAAAACAGAGGTCCTTCCCTCAATGAACTTTCAATTAACAGCAGCTGTGACAACACCACACAAGCACAAGGACCCAGTGCTGGCTGCAAAAGTGAGTTAATCACTTTTGTTTCTGTGACAGATACTGGAGTACACAACTTCATGGTGGATTTACTTTAGCGCCAGTTTCAAAGCTTTCAGGCCATCCAAGTTCATCTGGCTCTGCTGCTTTTAAAGGCCTGTGACAAGGATATTAGGAAGAAAGGCATGAGAAAGGAGAACTGTCCCCACCCACCCACTACCACTCCTATGGCAGCTAGCAAACAGGGACAAGAGAGGAAGAGGCCAGGGCAAACCATAACCTTCAGAAGTACAACAGTGAATCAGTTCCTCTGATCAGGCTCTGCTTCTAGGTTCCCCACCTCCCAATAGTCCACTTGACTAAGAGCTAGCAACAGATTAATCTATTGGCTAAGTTGGGACTTCATGATCTCATCACTTCTCCCAAAGCTCCACTTCAGAACACTATACTGGGGACCAGGCCTTCAATCACAAAGGATTGCCTAATATAGTAGGAGCCAATTAGGATCAATACTCTTAACATAAAGGGTACATTCAAAATGCCAGTCATGAGCTCAGGATGGGCATGGTCCTGTGCTTGGGACTTTGGGGATGCTGGGCATCAGACAACTTATTTCTCAGGGAATGCTATACAGGCCAGGCAAGAGAGAACTCAGAAGGCAGTGAGCACTCCAGTGTCTGCAGTATGAATAACCAGGAAGTCAGAGAACCAATCACAGAAGACCTTGGGCTTGGAAGAGGGGTTCTGAACTGGCACTGGGAGTGGAAGATACCCTTCCATGGCAAAGACCTCAACGGAGCTGGGAAGGGGAAGAAATGGGCTTACCCCAGACTGCATTACTAAAGGGCCACTGAGAGTAGGACAAGACAGACAGCAATCTAGGCTAAAGGAAGGTGGCCAAGGAGCCCCTATCAGCCCTAGAATCTGGTAACATCTAGATTACAATAAACCAGACTCACACCTTTTGAGAAATCCAATGACTACAAAAAACAGGGTGGGAGAGCTCAAAGTATCAGTCAGGAAACCTGCTGGTTGGCTGTGAGATTATCCTTCTGTCAAAATGGGGTGGGTGGATGAAAGCAGCACCCACGCAGGCACCGGGAAATACTCTTAACATTTCACACCCAGCACTTTTTTTTTTTAAAGTCAAATAAAACAGAACACACTCTGCTATGTAAAGCACCCACTTGGGGGCGGGGGTTGAGGGGAGATGTTTTGTGAAACAGTTGGTTTCAGATAGGCAGCCACAGATGAATGTGTTTGTGAAAGCATGATCAAGATCTAAAACAAGTGTCCTACTGTAGGCAGTCAGTGTAAAGGTTGGGAGAGCACAGGACAAGAGGGGCAGGAAGTGATGGTGATTCCCAGTTTCATTGTGAGTTTGAGGCAAGCCTATGTATGAGATTCTTAAGGTCCTGTCTCCAATAAACAGCTTTTTAAGTAACTAAAATAAAAAAAAAAAATCACACTTACTTTTAGGTATGAGCTCTAGTATAACATTAAATGAACCCAAGCAAAATTTACAGGTACCATCAGGTAATTCAAATTTTAATGTACCCCCCAAACAATGCTTCTCATAGGCAATGGACTGCAGAAGGCAACTACAGCTTAACTATGTGATAAGACAGACACATACACATTCAGAGTGAAGGGTCAACTTTATAAAAGGCTTTCATTTCAATAAAGATGGGTCCATATCGGAGGAACGCTCTGTGAGAATTTTTTAGACATTCCAAACATCTAGCACCAAAATTTAGTTCTAATGCCTACACTATGGCAGATTCTAGTAGTTCAAGATGGTGCGACATGTGCTTTTTAAAAATAACTGTGTGAAGAAAAAAGAAACTGTGTTTGTATGTTTGAAAGGAGTGTGTGGAGGCACAATTACTGAGGTGACAGGATAGCCTTGCAGAGCCAGTTCTCTCCTTCCACCTTTGGATTCCACGGACGAAACTCTGGTTACCAGGTTTGTCCTGCAAAGCAACCTCTACTCACTGAGCCATCCGACTAGCTCAGATACTTCTTCCAGGCAAGGTCTAACTATGGCCCTGGCCAACCTAAAACTCACCAGGTAGCTCAGGCTACCCTCAAACTTTCAGCAATCTTCCAGCTTCTGCCTCTGGAGTACTGTGGCATATCACACAGCCGCTCCCTGCTTGTGAGACATACTTTTGAAATTCTTTCTTGAACAGGTGGCATGTAACTACTTGTGGCTTCTCAGTCAGTCCATCAGGACATCTGTAGCCTCATCTATCTACATCATTTTCCAAAAGCTTTACTCCATTGAGGATATCTCTTCCAAGACCTCAACAGAGCACTTCTCTGTTATACAAGCCAATTCCCCCCAGAAGCACAAGGGATAATTTATAAACATATGTGCAACACATATGGAAACACAATCTTTACACTGGCCATGTACTAGAGCCCAGAAAATAATATTTTCATACGAACTACACAAAGCTTTTCTAACAGTGCCTATTGTCCTTATTCTGGGGACTCTATCCTCTAAAGAAGTCCAAGCTTACAACAGACAAGACCTCAGGTATGGTTGCCACCTGTGCTATAAGGATTAAGTGGGAAAGGTCACAAGCACCAAAACAGAGCAGGTCACTTGACTTTCCCACAAACCAAACGTTTGTCTAAGTTCTTTCTTTCTTTTTTCCCACCTGGTCTGTCCTCAAACTATGACAATTGTGCCTGGCATGAAAAAGACCCTCAATAAACAACCCCCAGTTCTATGAATGCTAACTCAAGGTCAACACATTCCCTCCGGCCTGTAAGACATCCTGTGCTACTGGTGGGGCTTTGGGGAGGTGCCAACATCAGCTAACTTCCTGATCTTCTAGTGCCAGCTACTCTGCCCCACCAGGAGGCAAAGTCCTCACCACACCCGACCCTCTCCAGCCTTAATGGCTGTTCAGTCATCGCCCCAGGGATATTTTCTACTAGCAAAGTCTTTCAGAGGTCATCGTCTCGCCCCTGCTTTCACAGGCACTGAAAACCCCAAGGTCACTTCTACCAGACATTTGGTGCCTCATCACACAACTGAATTCAAACCAAGTTGGTTTTGCCCGTACGTTAGCACACCCCCCCCCACTGCGGCCACGTGCGTTTAACCAGAGCCACAAAGACTCCAGGCCGCGTGGACCAGTGAAAAGAAGGCAGGACCCTTTTAAGTCTGAGCTCTCCAACCCCGCGGGGCTGGCGATCCCGAACGAATGCAACGATCCAGAAGCACAAGCCCCCACCCCACCCGCAGCACGGGGCTCACCGGGTGCGCAGCGCCTGCCACGCGGCGTCGATGTCGGCATAGAGGTTCTTCTCCGAGGGCTTGCCGGAGCTCACGCCGTAGCCCGAGTAATCGTAGGAGAAGATGTTGCAGTTGATGCGCGAGCCCAGGCCGATGTAGAAGCTACACATCTGGCCCAAGTCCACGGCGTTGCCATGCGAGAAGAGCAACGTGTAGCGGCTGGAGGGCGCGCAGCGCACGAACATGCACCCTAGCCGGTTGTCGCGAGCCGTGCGTGAGAAGAAGACCTCGACGGCGTCCAGTTCCCGCTGCGAGTACTGCCAGTCGGCGCGCTCGCTCAGGTGCAGGCTGCACGCGCCGGGGCCCGCGCCCTCCTCGGCCGGGGCGGGCTGAGCCGCCGGGGCGGGCGCGGGGGTCGTAGCAGGCGCGGGCGCGCGCTGCTCGGGCGCCAGCACCGTGTAGGTGGGTTCCGGCGGCAGGAAGGCCAGCTTGGCGGCGATGCGGCTCGGACAAGGCGGGCAGCAGAAGAGCCAGCACAGCTCGCCCAGCGAGAAGCCGTTCATCCTGGGGCCAGGCTCGGGCATCGGGGCGGCCTGGAGCCCGCCGCGGGCGGGAGGGAAGCGCAGAGAGCGCAGAGGGTGCGCGCCCGGAGCGGGAGGCCGGCCGAGGAGGCGGAGAGGCCAGGGGCGGGGCCGGGCAGGCGTTACGCGGCGAGCGGGGCGGGTCAGCGGCGGCCCCGCAGCCCCGGCGAGGCGCGGACAGCCGGGGCTTGAGCGAGGCACACAAAGCCGGCGGCGGCGGCCATGGCCCGCTCGAGCGCGCCGCCCCGCCCCCGCACGCTGCCGCCACTTCCGGGTTACCGCGCGGCGCGCCCCCACAGGTGGGCGGGGCTACCCATCCGAACGGACGCCCTAGTCTGAAGCAAGACTCTCACATGTGGGCGGGACTCCCGCCTCTGGGCGTGGATTAGCGCGTTTGGGCGGGGCAACTCGTTGGAAGTAACTCCCTTTCTGAAACTAGGCTCGTTCATCTGGGAGGTCTGGGAGGGGCTCCCGTGTCTGGGGAGGGGCTTATCTTGTCTGGGGCGGGAATGTGAAAAAAAAAAAGAGTGGGCGTGGACGGTTGGGATTAATGAAAGGAGGTAGGTGTGCAGGTATCTATGCATTCCCCAAAACCAACTTCTGTCCTGGTGGGGGTTATTGGGAATTTATGGAAAAGAAAATTATTGGGAAGGAGGATTGAATAAATTAAAAATACCTTGCTCTCGTCTATTTAATACTCCTTTTTTTCCCTCTTGGTTGTTTGAGACAGTTTAGCCTAGGCTGGTTTATAACTCATGATGCTTCTTGCCTCCACCACCAAGTGCTGAGAGTCCAGACTTTGAATAGCCACTACCATAATCGTGCTGGACCATCTTGTGCGTGTTCCCGTGTTGCATGTGGCTGTTGTGTATGTGTGTATAGCTAGTCTTTCTGTGACCACGATTACAGCAGAGCCTGGTGGTTCTTACAACAAATAATGTTGGTATGGTCCCTCCTCCCCACCCTACACACGTTACATCATACCCTGAGGTGCCAACTGGATGGATACTTTGTGTCTATCCTTTATGATGTTTCTCTCTAATTGTTTTGGCAACAGTTTAAATCATGAAAGACACAATTTTAATCCGCTGTGCCCTTGGCAATCAGCTTCAGGTTGCTTTCCAAATATAACTCTCAGGGACTTGGAAACATTGTGAACCATGGTGTCCAGTTGGCAGAGCCTCTGCCTTTTCCCGTGGGCTTTGGCACTAGGCTTCCCTTTCTGGGACAGAGAGGAGGGCATTCCAGGCTACCTGCAATGCAACCAGAGCCCCAGTGGGCAGTAACCACTCTAGACCTGTTTCCCCTCACAAATGGCCCAAGAAAAATTACAACTTTACAATTAAAAAAAAAAAATGAGCACCCTAGTAAACTAATTTATCAGTACCAACTTGACTGAGTTTTAAAAGGCCATGTCTTCACTAAATCAAGTGTTAGGTGTTTTTGAATTGTCAAGCTGTTCCCAAATCCTGCCCACAAAGCCCCTTCAAGTTAGCTGGGCAAAACTGTTCTCTCCTAGACAGGCATTGGCTTCTGGCCTTGAGTTTCCTTTTCCCCAAAACTTTCAAGTTGTTCCATGTTTTTTTTTTTTTGTTGTTGTTGTTGTTGTTTGGTTTGGTTTGGGTTTTTTGTTTGTTTGTTTGTTTTGTTTA
Source organism: Phodopus roborovskii (assembly GCF_943737965.1). Classification (NCBI taxonomy): domain Eukaryota; kingdom Metazoa; phylum Chordata; class Mammalia; order Rodentia; family Cricetidae; genus Phodopus; species Phodopus roborovskii. Next base: position 9,650,465 of record NW_026126625.1, read on the forward strand.
TTTGTTTTGTTGTGTTTTTTGAGACAGGTTTCTCTATAGCTTTGGAGCCTTTCCTGGAACAAGCTTTGTAGACAAGGCTGGCCCTAAACTCACAGAGCAACTCCTTTCTCTGCCTCCCAAGTGCTGGGACTAAAGGTGTGCTCTACCACTGCCTGGCAACCTCCTTGTTTCTTGCATTCAGTAGGTAGGTGTGTGTGTGTGTGTGTGTGTGTGTGTGTGTGTGTGTGTGTGTGGTGTTTTTCATGTTGGTGTACCCACTGGGTCAGGTACCAGAGCTACAAAAGATAAGACAATCTCTGCCATAGTCAGGACAAGAAAGAGAAGGTTAAAAAATGGATAAAAATGGATTTGCATAAGCATTAAAAAAAAACTATTAACTTAGAAACAGTGACAGGGGAATCAGAAGTTCAAGGTGATGCTCAACTGCATAGTGAGCTGAGTGAGACCAGACTGGGCAATGAGACCCTGACTCATATAAATAAATAGTGGGTTTGGGAGATTGAACTCGGGTTATCACACTGGAAATGGTGCAGCTTTACTCACTGAGCCATCTTGTAGCCTTAGGCAATGGTCTCAGGTTCCAACTTGGTGGTATTTCTATGAGGAATAGATGTGTAGTACATCGAATGCTAATCTAATGCAGAACAAGAATAGAGACTCTGAGAACAGAAATGGAAAGCATCCACTCTCCTGTTGGTCAGTCTTTCTCTAGCACCACTCCTCCCACCTAACAGAATGGACTAGCACAGAGCTCATGAAAGGAGAGCTGTGACCTATAAGATGCAAGGGCAAGGGTTAACTGGTGTCCAATTTGACTTTAAAGAACTATCATGTGATTTAGTGTTCTAGCAGAGTGAGGTCTAACTTTGAATTCAGCTTGCCAAATATATTGGGTCCTTAGCATGAATCAGTCAATGAATTGACTTAGAACATGTGAAGGAAAAAGTTTATGTCACAGCCAAATGTAAGGATTTTCACTGCTATAGAAACAACTCTATCCTTACCCACCAGCTGGGGCTAAGGAGCTACACCACGTAGCTGAAGGCATTAGTTTCTACCATTTGACAGTAGAAACATTTACATGTTTGACATTGTCTTTTGTTCTAGTCTTCTACATGCTGAGTTTCTGAAGATTGACTTAACAAAAGCATTCATACTAATATGGAAAAAATGAGGCATGCATTATGATCAGAAGAGAAGGATAAGTATATATGCTTTAAAACTTGCCTATAAGCTAGAAAGATGGATCAGCCCTTAAGAGCACGTGCTGGTCTTACAGAGGACGAGTCCAGTTCCAAGTACCGCTTGCACTCATGTGCACACATGCATGCAATAAAAATAATAGAAAAATAAATCTTTAAAATACAAAACCTATCTCTTCTGTCAGGTGGAATCAGATACATTGTCCTGTTTTACTTCTTACTTTTATTCATTCTGACACCAGAGTCTGTATTAACTCAAGGACCAGGAACTATGTGTATTCTTTCCATCATTGTTCTCCCTATGACAAGCATAGACCGTGTTTGAAAATGTTTATTAAGTTGCTAATGAATGATTTGGTGAATAATTCTATAGACCAATTCTGTGTTATGTGTGTGTGTGTGTGTGTGTGTGTGTGTGTGTGTGTGTGTGTGTGTGTTGCTGTAAACAGTATAATTGCAATGTGGTCTGCAGGAAGCAGCAAAGTGACCCGCACTCCTGCTAACATCATACCTGATGGGAAGTGTCCTTGTGCTCTGTGGCTTAGCTGTGCAGCCACCCCACCATTCTTGAAAGCAAAGCCCAGATTTTGTCCTCAGTAACAGGGCTTACAATGAAGACAGTCACCCAGCCTCCCTTGATAGAAGGAGAGCCACATGACATGGATCTGCCCAGTAGTAGGAAACATCCTGGGGAATCTTCCAGAAATGCATTCTTTCTTTTCAGGACTGGTGAGAGACTAGGAGTGAGGCAGATGACCTGGTAGGACAGATAAGAGAGAGGGGCCATGACTAAGAAATAAAGATGGGGAATGTCCAAGGTGGCCTCTTCCTCATCCTCCTTTCCTGAGGCAAAAGCCTGGCATGTTAAAGACTTAAAGGCCTTTCTCCTGCCAGCAGTCCCTCTGTTGAGGGACTGGCCCAACAAGTTCCAGGCTGAATCAGGACTTGTTATACAACAATTGTGAGCCAACCATCCTATTTGCTCCAAACAGACCAACCCTAAATCAGGAGAGGAAAACTCTTTAAAAACCCCAGCCCTCTAGAAAAGACTAGACTTTTTTTCAGCTTCCTGAGACCCACTCTGCTTTGCCAAGGACCTTCTTCATTGTGTTTCTGCTGCATGGATGTTTCCTCATTCTCAATAAACATGTTTCTTCCACCATTGATTTTGTAAGTTCCTGTTTGCTGTGTTTGAGATTTCTACACTGCTTCCAGTCTCAATTGAGATGTTTTCCTACCTTTTCATTTTTCAACTGGCAGACAGAATGAACCAGGTCAAGACCCCTAAACTGTATCACTGGGCAGAACCACTAAGCCGCGTTTACCAGCCCAGAGCCAGACTCAGCATCTCTTTCCTGTTTCATTTGGGTAGCAGACTTTGTTGCTAGAACTATAGCAACCAAGAGATGGGATTTCACACTGAAGGATGGTGGTGTTACAGGGAACCCACCAGAGATGATCACTCAAACACAGTTTATAGTCAACTGAAAGTCTTTACTCCAGCTGGCTGGGATTACACTCAGGCTTTCAGGGACCCAAGTGTAGTTCCAAATCTTTACAGCAAAAGGCTTTTAAAGGCAAAACTCATATCCTAGTATCTCACCTTGAAGGTGCAGGTGGGAGGTTTTTGCACAAGCAAGAAGTTTAACAGAACCTAAGTTAGCCAGGCATCGTAACCTTGGGTTCCTAGAGTAGAGTTGAGTAATTTTTCATGGGATTTTCCATCAAAGAGACTAAATTCTAGTTAAACCTAGAATGGCCTCGGCAAGAATACAAGATGGAGGGACCTCTGCACTGTCTCACTCTGTCATATTCCCCACTGGTTCAAATAGTTGGTCCTAAGGACCAGTATCTTAACTGAGTTTATCCACTGTTTGATGTAATTGGCCATGCAGTTGAGGATACAGGGTTCCACTATTAACCTGATCAGAATAAGAACCAACAATCTGGCTAACACTGACAGCAAGGTAGTCAGCCACGGGGATCAGGGAAACAAAGAGTGATGCCAAGTGTGTAATCTATGCCTCTTTTCTTTACTTTGAGGTTTTCTCAAACCACGCAAAGTTTCCCCTAATTACCTCTGATTGGTTGGCATAGAAACAGCAGGCTTTTCCTAAGGCCATGCAAAGTCCTCCCTCTTTCATAAAAAGGTCTGACCTCCTTCAGTTCTGTAGGACTATCTGTGAGGGAGTCAACTTGGCTTTCCAAATTCTATCTCCAGCCTGGAAGTAGAATTCTCCAAATTGCCTCAGTCTAAGTATGTCTGGGAACCAAGTTACCTAAAGTTTTGGTTCCCAGCAGTGAAGGCTGAGGTACCCATGGCAGTTGCACCGTCTATTCCTGCCCCTACTAGGATCAAGACAAGATTTTGAGCCCTTTGGCCTTCATTAACACTGACTCAAGGCCAACAGGAGCTCTCCCCTCTTCTCCATTATGAGCATATATGTGTGGGATAACATAGTCCAACATACATAGAGTGATGGTGTGTCTTTCCTGTGAGTCAGAGGAAGCACTTAGTCAAATCATTAGCACAAACAAGCCAAGTAATTTGAGGACATGATGCAGGTTGCCCTTGGCAGGGCGAATCAACATTGGCAGGACATGCATAAAAGTACAATCCCTAAAGGTCTTTTTCTAGCCAATCTTTCCCACAACCTTATTTACTGATCCTCATCCCTCCCCTAAACCCACATTTTTCCACCCCTAGAAGAGACATAAAAGAACATATTTACCCAAAAGTCAAAGTTTTCTCTCCCTGACTTTTATGAATCTCAATGTCCAGGTTTGGGGCTGATGGGGAGTGTGTATCCCAGAGAAACCCTGTCTTGAAAAACAACAAACAAACAAAGATATTGTAAGAGTGTATTGGGCCCAATCTTTCACCAGTTTCCAGAACCAAGTTGCTCAGAATCTCCTTAAGAGTTCTATTTATTCATCCTTGCTATCTGGCCTGAGTTCTGTGGCTTACATGCAGTGTGATTTCCAATTAATACTTAATACCTTTATCAGATTTGGAGACACTTTAGCCATGAAGGCTGGGCTATTATTGTACCTCAAAGCTAAGGACAGTCTAAATGTAAGAATTATTTCCTGAAGAAGTTTCTTAGTAACTATTGGAGCAGTCTCTTTTCAGGTGGACCAAACCATCCTGAGATGGTGTCTACAAACACCTGTAAATATTTATAGCCAAAACCACTAGACCAGATTTCAGTAAAGTCCAATTACCAATGCTCCCCAGGCCCATTTCCTCAAGCCTGGGTTCCATGTGGAATCCCCCTTCTCCCTTTGGGGTTTACCTGAGTACAGATGGCACATCTAAAAGTGGTGTCTTTAATTGGGGTTCCAAATTTGGAAGCCTGTGGCTCCTAAGTAAGAAACCAGTTGTCTTCTCAGACTCATGGGAAGAATGGTTCTGCATCTAGCAGGACCCACTATCCTTGCTTATCCTGTGTGGCCAGTCTTGTTTCTCTATCAGTCTGGCCCTGGGGTGCATTCTGGGCAGTCCAGTAAACTGGGCCCCAGCCAGGATACCAAGACTTGGAGAGGACCTACTGGTTCTAGGGCCACTTTTCAAGTGGCCAAGTCAGCCACACTTTTAACTCTGCCTTCTGGGAGAATCACTTTTTTGGTGTCCTTTGCAATGGACATGGGCACCCTCTTGGGTAACCAGATAGCTTCCAATAGAACTAAGATTTATTCTATATTTTTGATATCTTTTCATGTTGAGGTTTACAATCCTCATGATCCATGAGCCCATGGACATGGGACGTGAAGAAAGCATATCAGTGCATCAATGTATATGCTCACAGACTTGTCTTTCCCCCAACATAGAGATTTAATCAAAGATAAACCTTGAGCTGAGGTTCCCCTGATTAAAGATTGTGCCCAGGTGATCTTATCTTGGGTCACCACTGCTTCCTCTGCATACCTAATCCTATTTGGGGACAAAACTGCTCTCAACAGTGAAAAATACCTCATTTGGTGTCACCAACATGATATCAGTCAGATCAGGCCTGACAGACTGGTTCAGGTCAGTCACCTCAAGATAGTCATGCAGGGAACCCATGGAGTCACATTTGGCAGGAGACTATCAGGGTTGAGGGCTAATATCTGTGACCAAATGCGGGGTTCACCCAGAAGCAGGGATTGGCATTCGACATCTAGGCATTACAGAGGGGCATTAGCAGCTCTCAGGTGCTCCCATCAAGAATACCTCAACAGACTGAGGGGCTGTCAGGAGCAGTTCAAGCCCTAAAGTTAATTTGTTTTTATACCAGCAGAGCAGTGGCTGTTGTGGTCCTTATACATGCTGGCCACATAGCTGTGACCAGGTTGTCTCTTGAGCAGATAATGCCACTGGTCTTTTTCGGGGTCCCGGAGTTTGCATGAAGACCCCCTAGGCAATGTCTATGGCCTCATCCATGTACAAGTGGAATGGCTTAGTAATAATGTCTGTGAGAGTCAGTACTGGTGTCTACACCAGGGCTTTTTCAAGGCCTTGAAGGCCCTCTGCTCACTCTCAGTTCATTCCATAGGATGTGTAACCCTGGTGCTGACATTTCAGCAGATTCCACTGATCCATAGCTGGCAGCATCCAACTGCCTCCAGGAATTACTATTCTTGGTTTTTTTTTTTTTTTTTTTTTTTTGATGGGTGGGAGGTAGTGGGTGTTGGGGTTTGTAGGATAGCTGAAGTACAGTTGTGGGAAACCATCCACTTTCCTTCTTCTAGGTTGTAGTCTAGGCATGTGACCCAAGTGACACAAACTGAGACTTCTTGGCTGAGACTCGGTATACCAGGGCTTGGAGGGCCTCTAAAAGGCCTTCTGTTAGCTGTGTACATTCTTTCTTAGTGGTTGGAGCTATGAGGAAGGCAATTACACACTGGAGCATGGTGCTTTGTGGATGTTTTTGTCTAAATTCCAACAGCTCTACACTCTACATGATCAAATGATGCTGTCAAGTCCCTAAACCCCTTCTCCTGGTCTATTTCCCCCATTTCTTCTCATCTGTTCCCCCAGGGGAAGAGTCACTTCACAGAGCTTCTCCCTTTATGTCATCAGTTGAGTCTCAGCTGTTGTAAAATTCATGAGCAGTTTCCAAAAGCTGGGACATAGTTATCCCTTCAAATCCCTGTAGTTTCTGGAGTCTTATCCTTGTGTCTGGGACCAACTGCATGGTAAAGGCTACATTAGTGGTTTGTTGATGGGGGTGGGTATATTGGGTCTATGGGAGTTAATACTGGACGTGCCCCACAGAGCTGTTCCAGAAACTTAGTGGATGATTCATCAAGAACTCAAGTAACCTAACCTACCTACTTTGGATACATTGGCAGGTTTTATGACTGCTGCTTTTAGCAGGTTTTTTTTATTTATTTATTTTTTAATTACACCAATACTAGTTGGCACAAAAAAGGCATCCAATTCCTTTCTTTTTACCTTGAAATGGTTTCCAACAGGCTGAAAGGGCCTGTGGCTTCTCTGATAATGGAGGGTTTAGGGGTCTTGCAATTATTCAAGTCACTGGTAAAGAAGAGGCTGTAAATGGTGAGGAGTGGGGGGTGTTGAGCATCCACTCTCCTGCTCACACAGCACTATGTGGAGAATTGCTTCCTGTTTCTCTGGGTGCAAGCAGCTGCTTAGAGAAGGAGGAGGAAGGAGCAGAGAGCACTTCCCTGGGACCTATTTCTCCTTCCTGCACACACTCTGATGCCCTCCCCTCCTCCACACAGAGAATGAGACCAGGACCCTAGGACTACAAGCGGGAATCAGGCAGCTATACAAACCAGGAGAGGATGGGAAAAGGTCAACTTCCTTCTGTGCAGCCGAGAGAACAGACAGAGGTTTGGGTTTTCTGTGAGTGAACAGGGCAGGCCAAAAGGTCCCCAACAAGAGGGCACAAGTCTAAAGCCAAGGGGATGTGTGTGTGACTGGGGAGCCACCCACATCACCATAGCAATAAGAACAGGTGACTGCCAAGGTATGTCACCTGTAGGAAATCAGGAAATTAAGCAATGCCTCGAGGGCATTGGTACTCATGGTCTAGGACATCTCCCTCCCCTTCCACTTTACAACTGTTTCTCCAAACAACAGAATTGACAGAAACACATAGTGACACATAATCATATATGTAGTAAAGACAATGAGGGGTGGCCACCACACATTCATATACCTGATCAGACCAGGGAATCCAATGACACTTCACACAGAATCTATAGCTTCCTCAGACCTCCCCTCTAAGTCCCAAGTATACTTACCTCCCCAGTGTTCAGACTAGATGACTTGGGGTTTCTTTTGGGGGGTAGCAACAGAGTGCTTCTGGAACACTCGGCAGTGACAGGTTGAAGAAGATTTTCCCAGTTCCCTGGAATCTCTCAGTTTGCTCACCTGCTAGAAGTCCTCTCCAGCTGGCATACATTTCCCTGACCCTTGGGATCCCAAGGCCCTAAGTGTTGGGGCCCAGTCTCTGAATATCTCAGTGGAGAAAATGTTACAAGGAGCACACCAGAGATGACCACTCAGATGCAGTTTATAACCAACGGAAAGTCTTTATTCTAGTTCGTGGGGACTACACTCGGGTATCCAAGAACCCAGACTACCCCTGAACCTTTAGACTAAGAGTTGTCCACATCCCACTGCAGGGGTGGGAGGGATGCACAAGGAATCAGTTTAACAGAAGGTAAATTAGCTTGGGCATCTTGACCTTAGTTTCCTAGAAAAAAGTTAGGTGATTTTTTCATGGGATTCTCCATCAAGGAGATCAAATTCTAGTAAAACTTGAAATGGCCTTAATAAGAATTCAAAATAGAGGAACCTCTGCACTCTCTTGCCCTGTCACTGGTTCAGAAAGATAAAGTATAGCTTTCCCTTCACCATTCTCTCTCCCTCTCTTTCTCCCACACCCCCCCCCCCGTGTGTGTGTGTGTGTGTGTGTGCATTTGCATCTGCAAATATGTGTTCTTTCCTAGATATCTGGAGTCTGTTCTCTTCTTCCACCATGAATGGAACTCAGATCATTTATTTGGCTTGGTGGCAAGTGCCCTTCTCTGTTGTGCCATCTCGCCAGCCCCAAAGTTTACATTCTTATGGTATTGTTGAATTAACTTCCAGTGTTGGCCTTTGCTACACAACAAAACCGGAAATCTCTTTTCATTTCACCATCAATTTTGTATTTGCTTTGTTACCTGTGATTTAATGCAGCATTAACTGATAGAAGAAACAGAAGCAACAGATTTTATACTTCCCTAAAGTGTTTTCTCAATACTGACAAAGTGAGCATTGTATGACTCGGTTGTAGAGTAGTTAAGCCTAAATCCTACTTGTTCCTGAGCAGAAAAAAATGTGTATGACTAATGATAGAGGAGACTTTTAAGGATGTATCTGTTTAATCAACACATCTAAGTGGGAAGAAATGAAATGTTCTCCATTTCTAAATTAGAGCACGTGATGCTTTGAGATGACTGCTGGGGATCTATGTTAGCATTAATTCAGGAGAAGGCCTATCATTCAGCAAAAAGATTTTGGATGCAAAATACTTTTCATTCTTTGGCCTTTTTTTCCACACAGGGGAAGTGGGGGTGTAGGAAGGGAGCTTCAAGAGCTGCAAAATGCTGACAAAGCACCTAGGAGAGAAATAAAGCATAGGGTCCCAAATCTTCCCAACACTGAGGTCATTCATTTTGCAGACAAGTGCACCTTCCTGCTGACCTTTCTGAGGAGTCTTCACAAGAAGCCTAAAGCCTCTGAAACAGATCACAATATTTGGAGTTGCTCATCTACTTGAAGATGGGGCTTTTGTCCCCCTTGTTTCCCCTGTGACACCAGAAGGATCAAGCATCATGTCCTAATTCCATTATGGGAACTCAAAGCACAACTGTCAACTGATTGGAATTAGATTTCTAGTCACCTTGTTTTTAACTTGCAAAGCTATTGTGTCATGGTTGGATTGAATTGGATTAAGTTATTAGTACATTTTTACTGAGCAGCAACTTAGTGCAGAAAATAGGGATGGATAACCTGTGTCTGCTGAGCTTGCAAATGTGACTTCACCATAGAATGAATATCAGAACATCAATTTTAAAGTCTTCCCTCCACCCAGAATTTTGAAAAGTAGTGCATTAAAATAGTTGTATAAATGACGATGAGTAGTGTTGTATCAGGGAATTTACAATAATAAATATTAAATGTATAAATATATAAAAAAACAAAACAGTAAGGCCAGCATAAGACCAGATAGAAAAACATACTACTCCAGCAGTGGAAAAGCACTTCTAACAGGAGGAAGTTGGTGTTTCAAACCTGTGAAGACACAGGAACTTACTCAGCTAGTTACAGATTTGAAAATTTTCAGTCCTAACCAATCTAAAGTTCAAAGCTCTCTCTCTCTCTGTCTCTCTCTCTCTCTCTCTCTCTCTCTGTGTGTGTGTGTGTGTGTGTGTGTGTATGTATGTGTGTATGTATGCGTGCATGTATTCATGTGCTCTTGTATGTGCAAGTTTAGATGTATGTGCACGGGGAGACCCTAGGTCAATGTCCAGGTGTCTTCCTCTATTACTCTCCATCTTAAGTTTTTGAGACAGTTTTTTGTTTTTTTTTCAGTTCTTCAACTTTATTTGACATTTATCAGGTTAGTTCTCATACCAAGACCATGGCGTCCCCCAAAATCCAACAAGGAGACCAAATCCTATATGTAAAAGCAAAGATCCTTTATTCAAGTTCAAACTTGAACTCTCCCTGTGTCCAACACATTGACACCATCCGAGCACCTCCAGCTCATAGTAGAGATTGGGGTGGGGGATTTCTCAGGTTCAGGATCTCTGATTGGCTAACACTTATGTAGGGGTGTCAAGGTGAAAAGGGATGGATGTGTCCTGGCCTAAGGGACATCTTGTGATGGTTGGAACTTTAGGTACTTTTCCCTTGGATAGTCCCAGTGTGTGGCCTCTCCTGGAGTCAGATATTGCCTTAGGGTATACTGAAACTTCAGGCCTGCTTCCTGGTGCCCTAGGCCCTATATCATCCACACTGACTTTATGTAAAAATTTTAATGTGCTAATAGACACTTAAGTTACCAGTGTGTAGAGCTTGTTTATTGAGTCCTCATCCTCATTACATTTTCTGGACAAATGTGCACATATATGGTATGGAACATTTCTTACTCCTTTGGACTAGGCAGCTTTATTGAACCTGGTATCAGTGCACACATCTGGAGTCCCCATGGCAAATTTCTGGATTTCTTTGCCTGCCCAAGAAGCACATTTCTTGAAACACACTCCATGGATGCACTTGTGAATGTGTATTCTGGGGTCACCACCTCACTGATAGCAGAACAGCCCTTCTTAGTACTCTTCTTTGTGGGAGCCATTCTGGTGGGCACAAGTTGGAAAGGATAGGTGCAAGGGACTGTGGGAAGGAAAACCCTCACAAGTATCTAGACAGGGTTTCTTGCTGAGTCTGTAGTGTACTGATTGGCTACACTGGTTGGTGAGTTTAGCTTTTATGTGAGTGCTGGGGATCCAAAGTCAGGTCCTCATGCTTGAGCATCAAGTCTTTTAGCAATTGCATCATCAGCCCTAAATAAAGTATTTTAATTTATGAAACCACAGTCAACTGAAAAAAGGTAGATAAAGATAATCGATACTTTTTAATGGTTTTTAAAATTATGTCTATGGAGATGCATGCAGGTAGGGACATTGGCTCTGATGAAGTGTTGATCAAGCAAACTATACACGGGTGTCTGCAATCTCCTAGCAAGTCATTGACCATCTAAAGGGGAGGTACCCTGGGCCCATTCTACATCACAACCAGAGCCCTCCCAGAAAGCAGGGCAACCAACTCCAGGGAAGAGTAGCAGCCTCTTAGCACCAGTCAATTTGCGGACCCAGAGGTCAATCTCTCACCTCTATCTTCCACCTAAATAAGAGGGAATGAAGGAACTTCTTGTCCTGGGGGTTTGTCCAACCCTTCTGGCGACTGTTTGCCCAGTCTTCTGGACTAGGGCATATGCACCTACCGGAGACTTCTCTGCTGTAAGTAAAAAACCCTGCCTCCACCTCCCCAACACTACTAGAATGCCCTACTTATACTCAGGCACCAATGTCTGGAATCCACTAGATGTTCATCTCCTGGTTTCCTTGGGTAACTTGTAGAACTAGAGAACACCCTCTGCTCTCCATCCTTTACCCAGGAAAAAGACAGAGGGGTTCTAGACAAACATTACTTATAATATGAACTATTACTTATTTTGGTTGTACTTCTTTTGTAATAAACTACTTGTTTATTTGTTTGTTTTGTTGTTGGGGTTTTGTTTTGTTGTTTTTGTTTTTTGTTGTTGTTTTTTTTTTTTTTGAGACGGGGTCTTCCTACTTATCCCCAGCTGCCCTAGAACATGTTGGTCTTGAACTAATAGATATCTACCTGCTCTTGCCTTTTGAGTGCTAGGATTAAAGGCGTGTATGACCACACCCACAGTAATAAATACTTCTATGCCAGTAAAAAAAACAAATGTGTATGGGGACCATTTGTGTGCATGAGTCAGAGATACCCTTAAAGGTCAGAAGTGCTAGCTATCCTGGAGTTGGAGTTACAAATGATTGTGAGCCACCTGATAGGAGAAGCTGTTGACATGGATGCTGGCAACCAAATTCAGGTCCTCTACAAGAGTAGTGTGGGCTCTTAGCTGCTATACTGTGTTATCAGCCCTTGACATTTTTTTTGAGAGTAATAGTAAAAGCAGAAACCACAAAGGAAAAAGTGGGAAAGTGGATGATTTGTCTCATACTGAAATATTTGCAATGAAATGATGAGATGTTGAAGGTGAACTGTCAAAAAAGAAGTTATAGAAAGAAGGTGATAGGTATGAAACACGACTGATTATCTGTGAGCTGATAATTGTTGAGTCTGGGTAATAAGTTAATGGGTACAGGGGGATTTTATATATACTACCCTATTACTGTAAATGTTTGAAGGTAGTTTTCATGATAAAAATTAAGTTGTTTTAGTCCAGTATTTACACAAACTGGGCAAAACTTTTGTCACAAACTCATTATTAAATAGTCAGGGTAAGGAGGCTAGGCCGATGGTTCAGGGAGTAAATTGCTAGCTGTGCAGTCATGAGGACCTGAGTTTGATTCCCAGCACCCACAAAAAACAAAACAAAACAAACAAACAAACAAAAAAAAAAAAACAAAGAAAAAAAGCCAGGTGTGGTGAGGAGTAATCCCAGCATGGAATGGGCAGAGAGGCACGTGGGGGGTTTAGCCAGTCTAGATCCAAGTTCAGTAAGAGACTTTGTCTATGAAAAGAAGGTGGAGGGAGGTAAAGAAAAGGACTCCATACCATTTGGCAACCCACACGCACTAAAGAGAGCGCGCGCGTGCGCGCGCACACACACACACACACACACACACACACACACACACACACACACGCCCCTACCTTTACTCAGTGGGAATAAAATAGGCTGATTACAGGCATTTTAGTTTAATTTTTGTATTTTGTATACATTGATATTTTGCCCAATTTGGTATATGTCTGTGTGAGGGTGTCTAATCCCCTGGAAGAATTACAGACAGGTGTAAGCTGCCATGTGGGTACTGGGAACTGAACCTGGGTCCTCTAGAATAGCAACAAGTGCTCTTAACCATTGAGCCAGCTCTCCAGACCCCAGACATTTTTATTTTAAAAAAGTACAAAAATCCTGGCACTAGGAGACTAAGGTAGAAGATTCAGAGAATTGCCCCAAGTTTGAGGCCAACCTGGGCGGCATAGTGCATTTTGGGTTCACTTGGGCTTCATAATGAACCTCTTTTGGTGTACAAAGAGAGTTCCAGAATAGCCAGGGCTAAGGGTAAAGGGGCTCACCACCAAGCCTGACACTCAGAGTTCAGTCTCCAGGACCCACAAGGTAGGTGAGGGGACTGACTCCTGCATGTAATCTATGACTCCCACATGTATGTGCATGGTGGCATAGTCACCCTTCCCCTTCTCACACAAAATAAATATGATGAAGTTATTTTAATAAGTATATTTTTATTCATGGATCCTCTCAAACACTTTCAATAAAAAGAGGAATGCACCTCAGGGTGTGGTGAGGGGAAAGAGATCACCCTCATAGTTTTCTTTGAAAAATGTTCATTGGAATTAGTTTCTGAACATAAAAGACGTTTAAAAATATACCAGATCTGTAATGCAGTCATTCAGGTTGGAATTTGGTCAAAAGGAACAACTGACAAGGATTTTCAACACTAGGATACCTATGACAGCATACTTCGAAGAGTAAATGAATGGAGGGCTTCAAAAGCAAAAGGAGCAAGAAACCATGCATTTATACAAATGGTTGGCTAATAAGGACCACTAAAGCTGGAACTATTATATCAAAACATAACAGGCCAGGCTGGCAAGCCCAACTTCTTGGGTGGCAGAGGCAGAAAGCTCAAGTTCACAGCCTGCTGGGTTACAAAGTAACACCTTGTCTCAAAAGAATGAGCGGAGAGGCAGGGAATGGATACAGCTCAGTGACAGAGAGCTTGCCAGGCACACAGGAGTCCAGTTCTAGGTCCATCTATTCATCCAATCCCTAGTATTAAAGAAACAAAGCAAACATACCAATGGAATTATGCGATGCTTAGCTTGGTTCGATTGTGGCTGCCTGTTTCTGACATGTGTATGGATTCCATGTTTTAACATTTTCTTAGTTTTATAATTAAGAAAACAATTAAGTTCATTTCATGCCAACCATACACAAATGGAGACAATATTTCAAAAGTAAATATGTTTCATAGCCATCAAGTATATTTAATACTTTAAAAAACTGACACCCTAAAGCTATATGTGAGGACACTGAAGCAGAAAGGTTGCAAGGCCAGCGTGGGCTATGTGACCAGGCCCTATCTTACAAACTAATCAGTACTGTTCACTTGCCAGGGAGATGGCAAGGCCAAGAGGGTGGAATTCCCAGGGTAAGGCCCAACTCCTGCAGCCTGATGTGCTGACCCTGAGATTTCCTCACATCCAGGAAACTCAGCTGCATAATTTGTGGTAGGTAGTAGGGGACTGCACTCATGTTCTCCCCTGTTCAGAAAAGAAAAGCAAGAATAAAAAAATAGTTCAAAGAAGATATAATTTTCTATTAGTACACAAATAATATAATGTTATTACCAAGACCTATTCAGTAATTTCTCAGAAACTATAGAAAATCATCAATAGGGCAGTCAAGATGACTCTGTGGGTAGAGGATTGCCTGTGGCCAAGCATTTGATCACAGGCATTGATCCTTGGGTTCCATGTAATGTAATGAAAGGGGAAAACCAACTCCCCAAAGTTGTTCTCTGACCTCCATGTGTGCAATGTGTGCAGCATGGCACAGGTACTCCCACACTCATGGAATAAATAAAATGTAATCTTTAAAAATCCTTTTTAGAAAATGAACAAAACAGCCCATGGCCCTCCCTCAAAGGCTTGCCTCTCTCCCTGTTTTTCTGTTTCTGTCTCTGTCTGCCTGTCTGTTTCTACCCCCCTCCCCACTACATTCTTTTTTCTTTTCTTTCTTTCCTTCCTTCCTTCCTTCCATCCTTCCTTCCTTCCTTCCTTTCTTCTCCTTGGTTTTTCATGGCAGGGTTTCTCTGTGTATTTCTGGCTGTCTTGGCACTTCCTCTGTAGACCAGGCTGACCTCAAACTCACAGAGATCCTCCTTCCTCTGCCTCCTGAGTGTACCACCACTGCCCAGCTATATGTGTATATCCTTTATCAATCACTACTAGTAAAGAAGATGTGAGCAGGATCATTCAATCCTTTGAAGACCTGAATAGATCAAAAGGGAGAAGGACGAAGTCCCTCCTATGGGCAACCTCTCCTCACAAACCCCTCTGGCCCCAGACTTTGGCCTCAGACTGGGTTCAGACCTATGAACTGAATGACGTCACTGGCTGCCAGCCAGCAGGTCATGGGATGTCTCAGCCCAGCCCTACAGTCCATTTACACTCATCTACCTCCTATCATATGACCTGTTGGTCTTATTCTCTGCTGTTCTAGGAGGAACAGCTTTGCAACTGACCTGTTCCCTCTATCTCTCTCCTCCTTTCTCTGATGATGACATCCTTAATTAAAGGTCTGGCCTCAGAGTTCTCTTTTGTCTCATTTCTCCAGTGTTTCTACTTCTGCTCTGCTGAGCTACCCATACATTTTCCCTTGCACCCTGTGGCTACATGACACTGCTATCCTCTGGAGGGACATGCCCTTCCCTGGCCACACCATCTTAATTCTGCCACAGACATGCTTCCACAGGTCTTTGTCTAGAGTATTCTTCCTGACCTTGGTCTTTGGTGAATAGTGGCATGGATGCTGTCATTAGCTCCTTGGTGTATAACCTGCTTCCCCCTCATCCTTGTGGTCTCTCTGCTGTGTGCATTCTGCTAATTTCTGAGTCATCCTCATCTCATGGATAAACTTCATAGACAGGCTTGCTTTAGTAGAGAAAACCAGCATAGAACATAGGGTAGATCTGGAATTGAATCCTCATTTGTAGGGTACGAAAACCACTTCTCTGAAGTCGGGGTTTTCATTTATAAAAAGGTCTAGCAACACCTGGAAGAAAGTGCCCTGTATCCAAGGATGATGCCCAAGTTCTTCAGGACCTCATGACCAATTTCCAGTACATAATACAAGGTCTGCAAAGAATCCCTGTAAGGCTAGGGATGTAACTTAGTTGGAGCACAGCAAAAACCACACAAACTGGTCAGACACTTGTAATCTAGCCTTCAGGAGTTAGAGGCAGGAGAGTCAGAAGTTCAAGGTCACCCATGGCTACATAGCAAAGTCTGAGGACAACTTGAGCTAGAGATCCTGTTTCAAAAAGAAAAAGGGGATGGCAGGGTGGGGGCTTGGGGTGACGAGGAAGAACAACAACAAAAAAACCCAAAGACTCCCTTTTAACCTTTGGTAGGCCAATTGGTGATGAAGAACTTTGGTTCAAACCCTAGATCTACCAGTTACAAACTGGGTGAACCTGGGAACAAGGCTGTCCCGCTTGCTGTAAAGTGAGGGTGATCAAAGACATATATATACTGGGTCAAGCACCAGGCACTGAGGTGGCTTGCTTTGGCTCTACTACCATCCTCCTTTTAAACCTGTGAGATCACATCAGACAGGCACAGACCACAGAGGTTTCATCTTTTTCCAGAAAATTCCTTTGCACACATGCTTTGTGTTCTGTTTGCAAATCATAGTGCCTCAAATGTAATGATTATAGTGGTGCTAGTGGTGATTACAGAAATGAGTACTTTGGAGTAATTACTATGCTCATGTATGATGTATTGATGTCATACATGTATTGACTTATTTTGTTTGCCCAACCATCTTTATAAAGTAGGTACTATGATTTTCTTCAATTGGAGACAAAGAAACTGTCATAGTGACATTGACTAATTTCTAAGGTTACAGCACTTACTAAGTAGAAAAATCTAGATTCACTCTTGATCTAACCACCACACTAAAATCTACTGAGTTTCACGGACTACTCAATGACTATTTGTCAACTGAAACCAAGTATTTATGAATGAAGTATTGTCACAGACTATGCTGAGAAAAGAGAAAAGAAACAGGCTTGCCGATGATGACAAGATAGCCTGTGGTTCCCTCTGTCCCTGCACAGCTTGTCCCCTCACTAGGTGGTTGATTCTATTCCCCTTCCCACTTGAACCTGGGTTTCCTGTGGCTGTCTTTCTAAGTAGCCTAGGTAGGCATAGGACTTATATTTAAGCAAGTCTCTGAATCTAGCTTCTGATTTACAATCCTCCTGCCTCTGTGTCCTGAGTACTTTGATTACAACATGTTACCACATCCAACTAATTACCACTAAGAGCAGTGTGAGTGTTCTCATTCTTTTTCTGGTTTGCTTGTTTGTTGTCCATTGTTGAAGACTGAACCCAGGGTCTTATACATGCTAGGCAAGCACAGTCCCAAGTCCGTACTTGGCTAATCTGATTAATAGAGCATGGTATGAGTGATTCTGGGAAACCTCCAAGCTTAGGTCTTAGGGTAACTTCCAAGTTCCTCCTGACTCTTTTGTTATGTTTTCTTTGGGGGAAGCCAGCCGCCATGATGTGAAGAAATTCCAGCTATTCAAAAGCAGAGTGTATGTGCAGAGATATGGTGTGCCAATATCCACATCCTCCAGTGGTCCCAGCTCAGACACCATACTTCCAAGGGAAAACACCTTCTGACAACATTGCCATCTTCCACAGCCTTGTAGGGGATCCATCGGGAGACCTCCAGCCAAGTCCCTCCAGAGAACCCCTGGGAACAGTAACACATTGTTTTTACTGCCAAGCTTTGCTGCTTTTCCTTGACTAGCAGTAGGAAACTCGTTTTGTCCTGCCATACAAAATCCTCTGCACCAGAAGCACCAGGGAGAAATTTCAACTTAACCTTGATTCCAAGAAAAGCTGGGAAATGAAGTATCCTCCCCCTGCCCAAGTCCAGCCATGGCCTGTGAATTGAGTGTTCCAGAAGAGACCCTCTCACTTTGGCTGATCCAACACTCACTGCCAAGTGCTTTCTTTCCCTGCAAAAGTCCAGGGTAGTCATCATTTGCAATTGTAATTGACTTTTCATTTTCACTCTGATGCTTCTCTACTTTCTTTTAACAGACCCATCTAGGTACTTATCCTTTTCTCTCTTCCCCCTCCTTCTCTCCAACCTTCCTCCCTTTCTTCCTCTCCTTTTTTGTGGAGACAGACCTCTTGTTGCCCAGGCTGCTCACAGACCCACTATGTAGCTGAGGATGATCTGAATCCTCCTGCCTCCACCTAGGAAATGCTGGAATGACAAGCATGTACCATTATGGCCAGTTTCCTTATAAGCTTTCTTTAAAAAAAAATTATATACATATATACATATATATATATATATATATGGAAAAATAGACAGTTTACAAAAGAAAGAAAAAAGTCACCAGGTTTCAGGAGAGAGCCCATGGTTGTTGTGTCATTTGCATAGTAGCAGTAATAGGAAACATGGTGGATGCATCTTGAGAGGACAGAATGAGTCAGTATTGTGGGGCCTTGATAGATACCCTTTTAAAATGAGGGTCCAGGGCTAGCTCTGGGGACAAACAAAAACCAGTGCAGAACCCAAAAGTGTTTTGTATTGGCATGAAGGAGAGCCTGCAGGTGATGTATCTTGTACTGTGTTCAAGGCTACATGTTAGCTGGAGGTGAAATTAAATCAAATGTTGTAACTAAATTATGAAGGCCTTGTGGGGGATGCCTTTCTCCTCTAAGGGGATCTAGTATCGACACAGGAGCTCAGATTCTAACCCCATATTCCACAGGCAGCCTGCCCTCTTCCCCTGGTGAAGTGCTACTGTTGCTTTCTGACACCTTAAGCAAGGCTAGGGGGCATAACCCCAGACTCGCAGACAGAAAAATGGAATCACATCGGCTACAGCAATGTTTGCTGCTAAGACTATGGGGAATGTTTACTTTTCATTTTTCTTCCCGTATGCTTTTCAGTTTTCCTATAATGAACATTGATTGTTACTTGCAGAATGTTGGAAAATAAAAAATTAGCTTTATTTTTGTAATGCCTCCTGTGCCATACTAAAAGGACTTTAGTTTATTTTGTAGGCAGCAGAGATACATTGGACTATTTAGGAAAGAAAGAATCCCAGCTGGCCTGGGAGGAGTACCCAGTACAATGTGGAGGTGTCTCTAGAGCATCTGTCAGCGCCAAGCCCCAGAAGCACCAAGACCCACAGGATGATTCTACAAACATTACAGACAGGCTCTAGTGTAAAGACCACTAAGCAACCTCTGCACTTCTGAGTCTGCTGTTGCTTGGCAACCTTTTCAGTGACACCCTTTCTTTTCTGCCAGCAGCTCTTCCAAATCTGCTCTTTCCTAGCTCTGCCTGAGTGCTCTCTAAAGGTGATGGCAGACAGAACTCATTATTGTTAGGATGCCATGGTGGGATTGCTCTTGCCTTCCTGCTGCCTATTAGGCCTGGTGACTCAGTAGCTAGGTCCCAACAAAGGTTTTATATCTTCTCTAATCAGAAGGAAAAAAAAAATGAACTTTTATGTTGAAGGAAGTATTTTAATGTACTATATTATAATGCACGATATTTGCCTTTCTTATAGGAACGGATCTGAGTTTGGAGGGCTCTTGACAAAATTTTCAGATTCTGTGTTCCAGGGTTATGGCTCGTACCAGGGACAGACGGTTAGAAACAGAAACAAGGATAATTTACTAAGAAACGGTAAGGTATTCCCAAGACTGGGAACAGGCTTGTAAGCTCATAGGTAGCAATTTCCTCCCGCACAAAACCTTCCAATTTGGGGTGGGGGAGCACTTGAAACATAGGATGTTCTAAAAGGAGCCAGAACTTTCCCTCCTTGTTAAGATCAAGAAGTAAGAAACTCAAAGGCTTCGGGAAGTCCCTAAAACCGACCAGATTCACTGGGCCTCCTTCCCTAAGCATCTATAAGCTGTGAGGACTGCTGAAAGACACTGCCAGACAAACCGAGCTCCTATGGAACAGATTGAGAGCAGCTGGGCTGCCTGGAAGGGGCGGAGACCAACCGAGCTGCCCAGAAAGGATGCTCTCTCTTCAAGTTGCTAATCAATGAGCTCCAGGTTTCCGGCTTTGTGAATCCCCACCACCGAGGGTGAGGGGTGAGGGATGGGGGGGGGGTGGGGGTAGGGGTACGGAGTGGGGGGTGGGGGTGGGAGTGGACTTTCGGTGATGCAGCTATCTTTGGGTCATTTCTGCTCCTGTAAATAACCTCTCTCCCATGTTCCTATGAGTAACTTCAGTAAAATTCAACAAGCAGGACTTCGGCAATTTCTTTTTCTTTTTCTTTTCTTTTATTTCGAGACAGGGTTTCTACATAGTTTTGGAACTCACTCTGTACACCAGGCTGGCCTCTGCTAGAGATCACAGAGATCTGCCTGTCTCTACCTCTGGAGTGCTGGGATTAATGGCAAGTGTCACAACCACTGTTCAGCAGGTAATTTACTTTAGTCTTTCTTTTGTTCACTATCTGGGGTGAATAGGGGTTTGTTCACGTTCACATCTTCCCAGCAATAGCTCTCTCTCTCTCTCTCTCTCTCTCTCTCTCTCTCTCTCTCTCTCTCACACACACACACACACACACACACACATGCAGGTGGGCATGCAAGCCCCATGAGGTTCATGACCTTTCATAGGCACCCGTTTTTTCTATGTAGCTTTTGTGCTGCTTGTTACCTGTAGCCCAGGTGGGGAACAGGGTTCCAAGTCTTCTGCCAGCTAGCGTCTTTCATATGCTAATCTTTCTGCTGCCACCTCCACCCCTCCCCCTACCCACAGCTTCAAATCCTATAGTCATAGAATGTTTTAATGAAAGGAGACTACTGTAATGAGTAGGTTTTTCCCTGCTGGTCTGGTCCCAGCACTGTGCTCACCCCAAATAACACAGAGACTCTGTATTAGATATAAAGCTGTTGGCCAGTTACTAGTATTTCTTATCAGCTAGCTCTGTCTTAAATATTAACCCATTTCTAGTAATCTGAGTATTTCCATGTGACCTTATCTTACCAGAGAGAGGGCCCAGACCTCTGTTCTCTCAAGTCTCTACATCTTGACTCTCCCTACTACTTCCTCTCTCCTTGTCTCCTAGTCCCACCTATCTTGCTTTCCTATTGGCCAACAGTGCTTTATTCATTAACCAGTACGAGAAACATATTTACAGAATGACATATCCCATCAGACTACAAGACTAAAGTGCCCACAGTCCATGATGTTGAAACCTGCCAAAGCATTTCAGTCTTACAGAGTATGACCTTTCTCCTCCTAAACAAACATTTCCTCTGGTGGTGACAGTTGTTCCTGTGAACGACTACTGTAGAAACTACTCTCTCTGCTTCAGTCTCAACACTTCCCTGAATGTCACCTCATCTTGTAGAGCCTCATTTTGTAAGCAAATGGCCAAACCTCACCTTCCTGCCATCTTCCTGCACAAGCTTCCTTGCTGCCTTGTCACTCCATGGCTACAGGAAGGGAAAGATGGTCCATGCTCATTAGTTCTACTGTCTCAGTATCCGAGAGTCCTCAACCTAGTGGCTCTGTGTATCAAAACTTCCTAAGCCAGTCTCTGGAGGAGATAATGATGTGAGTTCCCTAAGAAACCCACAGCCACAAGCCCTTGTATTGCGGTAAATAAGGGTCAGGATAAACAAATAGGCCGAATAGATGTTTATTCAGGGAGAAATAACTTACAACCTAGACAGATGAACACCAGGAAATTCAACCCGATCCTCTCCTGTCCGAGTCACGCCAGAAAGAGAGCGCCTTCCTGGCCCCCTCCGACCTCCTTCCTCAGGTCACCTCCGCCCATCGCTCCACCCCCCAATGGGCGTGGTCAGTGCTACAGAAGGACTACCTCACTACAATTCCCCTTTTAGTCTAAAGAAAAGATTTAGGCTTAATACAAAACTATATACAAAACAGTGAATAACAAGTGTGCTCTAAGAAAAGGAAAATCGAGAACAAAATGACCTACATATCTAGTCCTAGGGTGAGGGCATAATGGAGTTTACAATAGAGTTGTCCTAAGCTGGAAAACGTAAGTCTAGTACCTAATATATCTAACTAGGAAGAGAGAATAATAGTTGTGATAGTTTAATCTTCAACCTCATCAAGACCTGAGAAGGAAAATAACAATACTAGAGTAGACAGGAAATGCGGATGGACAACTTCCAAAACGGTGCAGCAAGGACAGAAGCAGCAAGCCACCTGAACAGTCACCCTAGGTCTCACAGCGACGTTGGTACACCCAGATTTGGCTAAGGCCAAGAGAACTTGACAGACCACAACAACAGCAGGGAAATAGAATGGCTGTCTTACCCTGACTTGGCAAGGTCAAGCAGTCTTCTATATTTGTCTCCTGCAAGCACATAGGACTGCATGTCCAAATCAGTGGTCAAGGTGGGGGCAATTCTATGCCCAACAGGCCATTAGCTGAGGCGAGATTGAACTCCAGCAGGAGCAACAACAGTGTCCAACATATTTTCGGGAAAATGCACGGTGCTGTCAGGAGCAACAGTGTCTCATGTCAAAGGAGTACTAATATTAAAACATTTAAATGCCATGTTCTGCATGTCTATGAAGGATTGAAGATTAAGCATCTATATCTGACTAATCTCATAGGTACAGGAAATGTGAGTGAAGATAATCTATAATACTCGGGAACTTAGCTAAAAAGACTGATTAAAACTTTCCTGAGTAAAGCAGGAACAAATACTTAAACAATATAACTATTTACATATACCTACATGTAAATCCCTAAAATAGAGGTAGAGTATAAGTGTCAAGACAAGAGGTAGAACTATAAAGGGCAGCAAGATAAATATCCCAAATTGTATCAATATACAAAATGTCTTGAACACAAGAAAAGTATACATACATAGAATATGGTAAAAAATAATGTGCATAAATATTATAAGTGGAAACATTTAACACAATATAACAAAATATAAACTTAATTTTACATAGCTTACCACATAGGAATGCATAACAATGTAAGCTGTAAAATACTATCTCATTCAAACTCAAATTCTCAAGGAAATAGGCTAATCTACTTATATCCCATCTAAACCATACCTTTACCCACCATTCCCTATTCCTGTCTAAAAGATAAACCCGAGTGTAAGCATCACCCAATCCCAAATAACTAAAACCAACCCAAAGACGATGACTATTATCCCAAATTTCCAAGGGTAGGGAAAGGGGGCGTAGTCATATTAAGATTACTTCCTGCTGAAATGGGACGATGATTGCTCCAATGGATCCTGTAGGAAGAAAATTTTTAGCAACCAAATTTCTCAACAGAACTGGCTGTGACATACGTAGTTAGTCACTGTGTGGCAGAAAATTCTTGACTGTAGTTCTATTTGAAACTGGCCAGGGTGTAATAAAAAGGTGCACCATTACAGCTAGCTAGTCATGAGTTGTCTCGAGCAAAACAGTCTCAAACCGGTTTTAGGGTGATGTTTGTAGTTCCGATGCATCAGGTTGAGTCAAGTGGAAATGATGATGTGGGGCCCCATCTTCTTTCCGGAAAGTTCAAAGACTGCTGTTAGGAATCGTTATTATTCCTTGTGGAAAAGTTACACATCAATATTAAAGTAAAATTTTCAAGTTTTAAGGTATGCATTAGGGAAAGACAACAATAAGCATTAAAAGTATGTGAGAAAATTAGGATTTCAGAGAGAAAATTGCATAAGATATGAGTCCCCAGATTTTGTTTCTTCTGCCTTACACCAATTGGCTTCTTGATTTAAGGCAGAAACCATGAATTTAATCTTAACAACATGCTTGAATTTAGAGAAGGAAAGCCAAATCCAACTCCAAAGCCAGCATTGGTTTACAAAATTTGGGACTTCAGGAATACTAGATAATAGAGAGAAATAGATTTCTATATAGAAATAGTTTACTACAATTAAATTTTTTTTTTTTTTTTTTTTTTTTTTTACCATATATCAGATTCTGCTTCCTTAAGTGATTGTTTCTGAAAAGCTGTCTTCTCTTCTGTAGGCACCTACATGTTCAGTGTCTTTTGGCTGTTTGATGATAGGTTTTCTCTGTTTTCCTGTAAAAACAAGAACAGAACACTTCCCCTACCTTTGAGAGGCCTCCGCACACCTCATAGGACCTAGTTTGTTGGATGACTTGTCATTTCTCTTCATTAAGATGCTTCTCTTGTTCAACTCGGATCTTGATTAACTTAGATGGTATCCATAGTTTTTCTTCTCCTGTAGATACAAATGCAAAACCCCTACCCCAACGTAACACATATCCTGCTTTCCATTCTGAGGTCAGTACATCCTTGAAATACACTGGCTGATTTAGTTCAGAAGTTTTTTCTATTGTCCAGTGTCTTTCTGCAGCTGTTTTTCCTTTTTCATCAGCATTAAGAAAGTTTAATGTTAATAAAGCATTATGTAATCTGTGTTTGGGTGTTTTGGTTCCTCCTGCCTGGTCTCCGAATGGAGGCGTGGGTTCGTATCCCACTTCTGACACCAGATATTGCGGTAAATAAGGGTCAGGATAAACAAACAGGCCGAATAGATGTTTATTCAGGGAGAAATAACTTACAACCTAGACAGATGAACACCAGGAAATTCAACCCGATCCTCTCCTGTCCGAGTCACGCCAGAAAGAGAGCGCCTTCCTGGCCCCCTCCGACCTCCTTCCTCAGGTCACCTCCGCCCATCGCTCCACCCCCCAATGGGCGTGGTCAGTGCTACAGAAGGACTACCTCACTACACCCTTGTAGGCTACTTCCTGAGAGTCACCAAGTGCTTCCCTGTCTGTTATGATAAAGCTGGTGGGGGACCATGATGGGTTCCATGGCATGTGAGGGTGACCGAGCGTGTGTGGGGGAGGGGGACAAAAATGCCAGGCAGACAGAGCTTAAGAGAGAAGTTTTATTAGAAAGGAAAAGCGGGGGAGAGGTAAAGAGACACAGAGACAGAGGACGGGAGAGAAGAGGGAGACAGGAAAACTCCCGTCTGCCTGGGGAACAGCAGGAAAGGGAGCAGGGAAGAGATGTTAGTGGGTGGGGATCTGTCTTTTAAAGGGGTCCTTTGCACCTGTGTGAAGACTACACAATCATGGAGCCATGGGCTAACAGGGTATGGCCTGAGTGCATTCTGCCAGGTGCCAGGGGTAGGCCAGCATAATGCCTGAATCCTTACTCTGTCAGCTAAGTCAGTCTCCAACTCCATGCTCTACAGGAATAATTGCTTATCCCCAGATGTTAGAAATAGTAGCCCTAAGTGCAAATGCTCACTTTCCACAGACTTTGGTAATCAGTCTTTGAGAAACTCAAAACTACGCTTCTTCAAATGAGCCTGTGGGCTATCATAAACACAGTGGGGCCTGGAATCTGGAAACAAAGGTATTTTGATTCTGGATGAGTGAGTGGCCCAGCAACCATTCATACTACTCTGTGCCAGCACAGAGATGTCACTGCTGAGAGGGGCTTATGGAGAGTGTGCCACATAGTGCCAAGAAGCTTCTACCTCACACCTTGGAAAGATAGGCATCAGCAGATGCACCCCGGAGCAGAGCAAAGCATCCAGAGAGCCTAACAAGAGGTCTGAAGCAACTCCCCTTCATGATGCTGCCTCTGTGCCAGGCAGGGTAGAGTACTGCTGTAATATGCTCTTTGGGAAGCTGGCATGCAGGAAGTTCTCCAGGGAGTGCTGTTGGCAGCAACAGAAGGAAGAGAAACACCCTGGCAGAAAGAAGGAGTGGTGGATGGTGAAGGGACCTCAATCTAAGTCTTGGCTGCCCAAACAGGAACTCTGGAGACTGGCGAGGTTGAATAATTCTCCATGGTCATACAGGTGGGAGTGACATAGTATCTCACAGTATTAAAACTGACTTTGGAGAAGCCAGGGAAACTTAGAAACTCCAGGGTTGATGGTTTCCCAAAGTGGCATAGACTATTAAGTATAGTTCCAGCATATTTTTACAAGTACAGCAGGGAGGACCAACTAAGGAGAAAGCACCTGGAAAGGCTGGAGTGAGGAGCAGAGACAGCAACAGGTTGAGAACCTATCCAGAGAATGCTTAGGGGCAAGGTATTGTGTAAGCCTAGGTAGGGCCTCAGGCACTCAATTACAGAGGAATGAGGAAACATTGGATGGGCTCCTTCAGGCCTTGTAGAGCCATCTGTGTGTCTCCTTGAGGAAGAAATGTCCCTTTCAGAGAAGAGGCTGTATCAGTAATATGAAAGGGTGGATTACAAACAGGAACAATCATAGATAAGAGGATGATGCAGCAAACCAAGAGAGACAGAATGAGAGGGGTTGAACAGACAGAGATTTGCCAGTGATTAAGTCAGATAGATCAGTAAGGTTTGGGAGCTGATTTAGGAGAAGGGGGAAGGGAGTCAAATGCCTTGAGCCTTGGTGCTATTGGTTTCTGGGAAGAGATGGTCTCATAGGCACAGCAAACCTAAAAAAACATTTTAGAGTCAATGATATGTGTAAGGTCACTGCAGGACACTTGGTGGGGGGGGCACTCAACAAGAACAAGATGACCAGGCTGGTCAGAAGCCCACATATAACGTGTGTGAGGTATAGCCGAGTTATGGAAAAAGTGATGGGTGAAATTGTGGGGGTAAAGGAAGGCTCTGGGGACCACAGCAGAGGCCAAGAAAGGGGAAGTAGAGGGAATGGGGATGAAAGGAGGAAAAGAAGCCAGAGAGGAGAGATTCATTCCAGCATGGTGGCTTACATTTGTTTCCTTAGCACTCATGAGGCTGAGGCAGGAAGACCAAAAGTTCAAGGCAAGCCCAAGCTACATTGTAAAAGCCTGCCTTAAAACAAAACAAAACAAAAACTGATTTGCAAGCTGGAGAGGGTCAACATATCAGATGAGAAAGTTGGAACATAAGGACATTTTTGAGACATGGTGTCATATATCCCAGGGTGTCACATATCTCAGGTTGTCCTTCAACTTGCAATGTAGCTGATGATAACCTGGAACTTTTGATCCTCCTATCTCTACCTCCTAAACTTAGGTATCACAGGTACAGGCCACCATTCATGGCTTATGCAGTGCTAAAGACAAAAACCTAGGGCCTCATGCATGTAGACAAACACTCTATTGCCTGAGCCCAAAACATTTGTTTAAGTGTTAGAAGATCCACCACCATCTTAGAAAGAACATGTCAACAGAATGAAAGCCACACCACCAGGGACTGGCGATCCCAGCCAAGAGTTTGTACTCAGGAACCTGGTAGGCCCACCTGATCCCATTAGTTACTGGGCTCTTCAGTGAGCACTCTCTTTTATTAACTCATCTGTACACATTTGGATGGTGAGTCAACTTTAATGAGACTACACATCAAGTAGGTATATGTTTTAGAGAGCAAGACATATATTAATTGTTCAATAAAAACCCTGATGGTGGTGGTGGTGGTGGTGGTGGTGGTGTGTGTGTGTGTGTGTGTGTGTGTGTTGCTAAGGATCACATTAGGGCTAATGCAAGCTTGGCAAGCACTATCCAGTGAGTACCACCCCAAGCCTTGGTTAATGTATTTGTTTGAGCTTTTGGAGAGGAAGAGGGTAAAGTAGATTCTATTCATTTCTTTGCTGCACAGTAAATTACCACAAATTGGGTGGGTAGACAGGTTAACTCTACCATGAGCCTAGAAGTTAGGAGTCTGAAGTTGAAGAGTTATCAGGGCCCTACTCTTCCTTATAAGGCTCTAAGAAAGATTGTTCTCCTTGCCTGATTCTGACTTCTGGAGATCCTAGATGTCTGGAAGCACATGGAAGCAGTGTCCACCTCTGTTGCTATCTTCACATGACCTTCATTCTGGTAACATACCGGCTGAGACAAAATTGATTTCACCCAAGTGGAAATGTCCCTACTTTATCTTTTTCTAATGTCAGAACTGGGCACATCTCTGGAGGCAGAGTCAGTGGCTATAGCATGCTGTGCACACTCCACTGTAAGGCTCTGCTTACAGTTTTCTGAGAAACTGTGTGAAAAACCAAGTAGAATTAGTGTGGGGAGCAGTTATGGTGGTAAGATGGCTGCAGTTGTGTCAAGCTGGATTTGTACTCAAAAGTCATTTATAGGCCATGAATTTGTCTAGTTGTTCTGAATTAAATATTCAGAGACTGTTTCCAAATGATGACATGTTCTGAGTTTGAAATGGATACCAGTCTAGGTCAAACACTGTCCCATTACATGAGAACAAGGCCTGGTTTAGAGATGTTGGTGGTATTTATGTCGAGGAGGGGAGAAGCACCCCATTGTTTTGGAAAGAGTGATTATTTTCTGTGATAGAAGACAGAAATTTTGAAGGGAAGAGGCATCCAGTGGGGGGCATTTGAGAAGCACTGCCCATGAGAATGGGAAGAGGAGAAGAGCCATAGAAGAGCAAGTATGTAAGTGCAGGGAAGGGGTGGGGTAGCTTGGCCAGAGGCAGCATCATAGTCCAGTATAGCAAGAAGAGAAAGATGATAGTGTGTAAACTGGCTTCACACCAATATAACAAACATCCAAGGCCATCAGTTTATATAGAGAAAAGGTCTGTTCTAGCTCACAGATTTGGAGGTTCTGACTATTATCCATTTGATGGGAGATGTCGTTCTGTAAATATGTTTCTCTTATTGGTTAATGAATAAAGCACTGTTGGCCATAGGGAAGCAAGATAGGAGGGGCTAGGAAACAAGGAGGATTCTGGAAGGAGTAGGGAGGAGACAAGATGGAAAACAGAGAGAGCAGAAGGCCTGCCCCACTTTCCGGTAAGATGAGACCACGTGGAAATACTTAGATTAATAGAAATGAGTTAATAATTAAGACAGAGCTAGCCGATAAGAAACTGGTACCTGTCCAACAGTGCTTTATTCATTAACCAGTAAGAGAAACATATTTGCAGAATGACATCTCCCATCTTCCATTGGCCTCTGAGATGAGGCAAAAATCAGAGCAGGGGTGATGGGAGGCAAACTGCTCAATTCACAGCCAGGACGTGGGGGTTCCTTTTAAGGGTAAGTCCCCAGTGACCTGAAGGATGCTCATGGGGGCTGGCCTATTAAAAGATCTACCACTTCCTAAGAGTGCTACTCTGGAGACCAAGCCTGCAACACATACACTTTGCAGACACTCAAGATCCAAATATTGACAGAGCATATGGTTAGGGACCTGGACTTTGTCACCTGGCTAGTCAGTTATATGAACAATTATTTACTGGAAATTGTGGAGGAAGAAATGATTGAACAGGCTAACAAGAAAAGCTTAGGCTCCAAATACTGCTTTGGTATGTGCAATCCTGTGTGTGGTCATATTTCAAGTAACAAACTTAAGTGAGCTATCAGAAGCTACTCATTAAAAAAGGGCTTTGCAGGGTTAGAGAGATGCTCAGTTGGTAAGGTGCTTGCCTTGGAAACATAAATATATGAACCAAGTACCCAGCACCTGTGTAAAACACCAGGCATAGTGTTATACCACTCCTGGACACATACCCAAACGACACCCCATCTTAACACAAGGACAATTGCTCAATTATGGTCACAGCAGCTTTATTCCTAATAGTCAGAAACTGGAATCAACCAAAATGCCCCTCAACTGAAGAATGGAGTACTACTCAGCTGTTAAATACAATGACATCTTGAAATTTTCTGATAAGTGAATGAAACTAGAAAAGATCAT
This sequence comes from Phodopus roborovskii, assembly GCF_943737965.1. NCBI lineage: Eukaryota > Metazoa > Chordata > Mammalia > Rodentia > Cricetidae > Phodopus > Phodopus roborovskii. The sequence continues at coordinate 9,679,881 of NW_026126625.1, forward strand.
TGTGACTGAGGTAACCTAGACCCAGAAGAACAAACATGGTATATACTCACTTACAACTGGGTATTAACTGTAAAGTAAAGGATTATCAATCCTCAGACTCAGAAAGGCTAAGTAATAAGGAAGGCTCAAGGGTTGGGGAGGGGAGTGCATGAATCTCACTGTGGAAGGGAAAGAGAATAGATATTGTCAGTGGAGGGGGATCTGGTTTGGGGATAGGGATGGAAATAGGGGAGATCAGGTAGGGTAGGATAGGATAGATGGGAGAGACAAATGTAATCAGGGGCATCTCTGGGATGAGCTTAGTGCAATGGAAACTCTCAGGACCCTATGACAGTGACCATATCTAGCAATTGGGGTAAACAGAGCCTGAACTGGTCATCTTCTATAACCAGGAAATACTTCCAGTGGAGGGACTGGGACACTAACCCAGCCACTAAACCTTCAGCCTACAATTTGTCCTGCCTAGGAAATGTGCTGGGGTAAAGGTATTGCAGAAATTGTGAGTGGGCCAACCAATGACTGCTCTGGTTTGAGACCCATACCATGAGAGGAAGCTCACCTCTGACACTGTCTGGAGGGCCAGGACCCAGAGGCAGGATAGTTCAGAGACCTAAGATAGAACCAAACATGACTGGAAGACAAAAAAAAAAAAAAAAAAAAAAAAAAAAAAAAAAAAAAAAAGAAAGAAAGAAAGAAAAAAGTCAACAAAATGATTCTTAATGACATTCTGTTATATTCATAGATTGGTGCCTATCCCAGTGGTCCAGAGAGGCTTCATCCACCAACTGATGGAAACAGATGCAGACCCACAGCCAAGCATTAGGTGGAGTTAGGAATCCTGTGGAAAAGGGGGAGGAAGGATTGTAGGAGTCAGAGGGGTCAAGGACACACACACACACAAAAAAAAATCCCTCACAGAATCAACTAACCTGGGCTCATAGGGGCTCACAGAGACTGAACCTCCAACCAGGGAGCCAGCATGGGACTGACCTAGGCCCTCTGTACATATGTGACACTTGTGTAGCTTGGTTTTCTTGTGGGATTCCTAATAGTGGGAGCAGGGGCTGTCTCTGACTCTGGTGCCTGCTTTTAGTATTTTTTTCCCTCCTACTAGGCTGCCTCATCCAGTCTTAATAGAAGAGGAGGCACCTAGTCTCACAGCAACTTGATATGCCATGGCTGGGTGATATCCATAAGTGGCCTGCATTTTTCTGAAGAGAAATGGAGAATTGGGGAGGGGTTGGGAGGAGAGGAGGAAAACTGTTGTTGGGAGGTAAAAACAACAACAAAAATAACAAATAGAAAACAGGCTGTTTATCTAATTATGGAGCATAAGACTTAAGTCTGGTGCTCACTCTTAAAGCAGAAGAAGGAAACACCACACAATTAACATGTATCTGGGTTCCCGTATAAATCATTTATAATAAACCCAGCACCTATGTTCAAATAAACTTCTAAATGTACAACAAACATTAGGGGAGTAGTTTATGATTTACAAACAAAGAAAGAATTACTGGAACTGGAATGGGGGTGGGATGGGGGGGGATGGAGCCCCTGTGTTCTCTGGGATTGGACAGGGAATGGCAGAGAGATGCAATTTCTGCATGGACTCTTTCTCAGGTGTGAGGGATGTCTATGTGAGGAAAATACTGTACGATGGCTGCATGCAGAGCTGTGTCAAGTTAGATCTGACTGAAAAGGCTGGCTGATGTGTCTAGTGTCAGGATTTCTTGGGGGCTGCTGACAAGTCAGTGTGTAACATTATGCATTCATTCACACACAGATGATAAAACCATCAGAATCTGTGCAGAGTCTCACTGGAACCTTTGTGAATGAATTTAGGCAAAGCTGCCTCCTCCTCATCTTACTCTTCAGTCAAGGGACCAAGAGAGGGCTGGGAATTGCTTGAGTAGCATTTAGGAAGCCCTGTGTTGGGTCCCTACCACCCCACAGACTGGGTGTGGTGACACACATGCAGACCTATGAACTTAAGACAATGATATAGTAGTCCAGTGCCATAGCATCCCAGTCACTCATCACTTGCTTCAGGGAGAATGTTCATCAACCACAAACTTCTTAAGTGCCACATAATTCTCATATGCTGTCATTACACAACTGGTTCATGCCTTCTTTAGCCATCTGGGAGGCCCTGTGAACAGGAACATCTGATGTACCCAGTATGTTGAGAGACTTAGTTGTGAGCCCACACACAGTTTGATTAAAGAGCACTGTGAGTGTGCCAAAGGCTGTAAATATGGGTACTCTGATAATAAGTGAGAGGCAGCTTGGGTAATTGATGCTACTTGACAGATCAAGGCAGCAATTATGGAATGATCCAGTCTGGTGTGCCCCAAAGAGTGGCAAGGACCTTTTATGCAAAGAGACAGGTCAGAAAATTTGCATCCCACTCACTCTTGAGACCACAAGAAATGATATTAAACCAAGTTTCAATATGTGGAGGAAATTATTTTCTTAGCATTTCCTGCCTACCTGTCTGTGTGCCTCTCTGTCTGTCTGTCTACCTGTCCATCTATCTTTATAGTCTTTTAACTTTCCAGTCAGTTGCCAGTTCCAAGAGACACTGGGTCCACATTACCCACCAAATCTCAGGTCCTTTGCCAAATCCACCAGGGTATGATGTGCCTGGAAAGCGTTTCCCTGACTAGGATATAATGAGAAGAGGATAACTCAGGGATACAGATGTTAAGCGGTGCAGGGCTTACGACAATGACATCACTACTGCTGCAGAGCTGCAGGCTGACCTTGTTCTCCATGTAGATCCCGATGCTTTCCATTTGCATGTTCAATCGCAAACTCCATTTATTTATTTCAAAAAAGCTGGTGTGAGAGGACTATAAAAGGGAATGGTGTGAAAGCGTATGCATTTCTCTGCAGTTTGCTTTCACAGCTCATTTCACAGATGGCATGCTGATGTGTCCCTTCATTCTTGGGTCTCTCCCTAGGTAGCCTCATATTTAAACCTCGAACACCAGCCTCCTCCTCTCCCTGCATCTTTCAACTCCTACTCCACCTGCCTTGGAGACATTGCTTTGGGAATGGTCTGTAACCCCTCCATTCCAGACACCCACCCTGAGCTTCCTGTCTCCCCAGCTCATGAAGCCATGTTCTCAACTCAGTGGTTAACACTGCCTAAAAATCAGAAGCAGAAGGGCAGGCATTATCTTTGAAGAATTAAGAGGTGTATCACAGAGGGGTAGGGCCTTTTGAATTGAGCTCTGACTACTTGTGAATATGATGAAAGTGCTCAGCTGTTCCTACCACTATGCCTTTATGCTATCATCATGTACTATTATAACTCTCTGAAACTCTGAAATCTGAAAAAAATGAAGGTCGCATTAAATGCTTCCTTCTATAAGTTGCCTTGGTCATGGTGTCTTATCACAGCCATAGGAGAGTAACTAAGAGAGCTACTATTTTCAAGGGACTCAATTACAAACTCCCAATATTTGGAGAAGCTGATAGATACAATTTTAATAAATTAGTAAGACCCACCTTCCTTTTTCCAGTGTTTTCCTTTGGAATGAACAATCTAGGAAGGAAGTCTTGCACATATCTCCCCAGTGCTCAAACTCTTCTAAGCAGAAAAATAAATCTTGGACCATTCCCATCTTTCATGACATGAGAAAGAGCAATGGTGGTACTTAATGGAGAACTTACATGTGAAAATCTGAGGTAAGCTTTACTTTATTTCCTTGTATAACCTCTATTAAAATCTCTAATATCAAATGTCAAGCAACATATTATTAGGGGAATAGTGTGTTGGACTTTGGCTGGGACTTTCACAATTCTTTGTGAAGAGAAATGATAGACAAGAAATATCAATACATTTTGAGTGCGGCCAGCAAGATGCATGGACAAACTCACATTAAATGTCTTCAAAGAGTGAAGGGACTCTTCTAGAGATGATGTGATGATGGTAAGACTGGGAAGAATGAGCTTCAAAAGTGTTTCCCTTCTCTATGAACTGCCCTTCCTTTGCCAGTCCCCAGCCCTGGATATGAGCACCCTTTGTTCTTTGGCATGGGTGGTGAGCCTTGCTAAGGAAAACTGTCTATTAGGCAACACCAGCTGCACCCTTGGTTCTGTTCCTGTGTCCTTACTCATCTCTTGTTGGTACCTTGCTTCAATTCAGGCCACACCTTATGCTGTGTAAAGCCCCTAGCACTATGGATCCATAGAGACTGGGGCAGGATGGAGCATGCCTAGAAGCTTGGCCACTCAAAGCCATGCCCAGTGAGGAATTCTCAAAAGAATTCTAGGCGTGTCACTGGAGCACTCAGGAGCTGGCTTCAGACGGCATAGAGTCCTCTGGGAAATTCAAAGGATTGGAACTTGAACTGATGGCAAGAACTTCAGGAAAAAAGAGTGCAAAGACCAGGATGAGAAAGACCCTCCAGGGAGCTGCTCAAGAGAGAGAGAGAGTTCCCTTTCCCTGGATCAATGCTGACTCTTCAGTTGCTGATGGAACCAGAATTTGGGGGTCCCTGATAGTCAAATAGACCATTATCCTTTTACAGCTTCAGATTTATTTTTAAAAATATCTCCACATTGCTTTATGTGCAGGAGATATATTCTTTGTGTCTAAAACAGCTTCTGCTGGGAAGGAGAATATGAATGTGAAAAGATAATTGCTGCATGGTATTAGAAGTGCCACACTAAAGGATGTCTCCGACAGCACAAAAGAGGGAGTGACGGCTGCTGCAGAAGTGGGAGAAGGTTTTCTACAAAGGAGGTGGGTTTTAAGATCCATCTTATACAATCAGGCCAATGTGTTCACATGGGAGAAATAGTGTTTGCAGAACGCTGTGTTCACATGGCAGGAAGCATTTAAGATCACAGTTGGTACCGTTTTAGAAGAACTTGAGGTCCTTGTACCTTTAATTATGGGAAAAACTACTGGAGATGAGTAGTGGATGGGTGAAAAGAAGACTCTGTTGTTCTAAAAAGTTGTGAAATGTCATATGAAGTGGTTGGACGTGAGACCACTGAGGGAACAAGGAAATTGGCCACAGGGAACAAGGGCGGAGCAGGTAGTTGTGGGAGAATTGATACCGGGTTCATAAAGATACAAGATCAAGTGAGAATGGCTCAGAGATACCAGCTGGCATGGCTGAGTAGGTGATGAGAACAGGCGATAATCGAGAGCTAGACTTTGGTCATAGTGATTTGTACATACTCCTAGAGCTTCAAGTTGGAATTGTCTGATGAAATGAAGCCGAGTAGAGAGAGGTGGCAATATAATACCACAAGAGGCTGTCAAGATGCCTTCTCAGGAAATTCTTCCTTAATTTAAAGAAAATTTCCCAAATAAGCTGGGTGTGGTAGCACATGCTTGTAATCCCAACCCTGGGGAGGCAAAGGCAGGTAGATCTCTGTGAGTTCTAGACCAGCATATACAGTGAGATGCTACCTCAAAACAGCTACAATGAAATTTCCAAAACTTGTAACAGCATAAAAAACAAAACAACAAATCATCCTGTTAACACAAAGTTTCAATAATGATTACCTTAGACTGGGGCAGGATAGAACATGCCCAGAAGCTTGGCCACTCAAAGCCATGCCCAGTGAGGAATTCTCAAAAGAATTCTAGGCGTGTCACTGGAGCACTCAGGAGCTGGCTTCAGAAGTCAGAGTCCTCTGGGAGATTCAAAGGACTGGAACTTGAACTGAGTGGCAACTGTGACTCAACTGTCCCTCTGTCTCTTATATAGTTTACCATTTTAAATATAATATTTTAAATAAATTCTTTAAGACTTTCATACAGTACAGTGTGTTTTGATTGTATTCATCCCCCACTCCTCTCCCACCTCTTCCTGAGCCCCCCCTCACCTCTTCACTCCCCTTTCAATTTTATGTCTGCCTTAGTTAATGTTTATACTGTAATAAAACACCATGACCAAAAGCAACTTGGGCGGGAAAAGGTTTATCTCAGTTTTCAACTTTCAGGTCATACTCCTTCACCAAGAGCAGTCAGGTGAGGAATGTAGAAACAGAAACTGACGTAGAAGCCATGGAGAAATGCAGTTTACTGGCTTGTTCCCTGGGCTTGTTCAGTTTGCTTTCTTATGCAGCTCATAACCACCAGCCCAGGGTAGTCCATTGTTATGGATGACATTCTAAATTAGGAGTCCCTCTTTTCAAACGACTCTAGTTTGTGTCACATTGACATAAAACTAACCAACAAAATGTCTTTTTTAATTTTTATGAACCACTGAGTCCAATTTGGGCTGCCCCTATATGCACGAGTATGGTGCTTGCTAATCATTTAGATTCAAATACCCTGTGTCTGGGATTTCCCTCTCAAGTGTAGCCCTTCATGTTTATCAGTCACGTTTCTGTCATGCCAAGAAAGCCAGTTAAAACAAGAGAATAAGATAGGAATAAGACAAACACAGAGAGAAGAGTCTCCATATTTGGAGTCTGGGACTCTCAGAGTTCTGGAGTCTTCCCTGAATTATTTGACCTGCAGAATCTTACAGCCAGAATTTTCTTTACCACCAGATATTCTGACTAGTCAGCCCTCCCCAGTGCTGTGAGTAGCCTAGGAAGCACATTCTCTCCTGGGGACAGCTTTCCTCCACTGACCTTTGACACAGAACAAATTTCCTTAATGACACTGTCCTTAATCCCAGTAGCAGGGAGGGATGGCCACTCCCATCTCTGAATCACCAGGCTCTCATGGTGCCCTGGCATTCTCTGTTGTTCTAAAGCTTCCAGGGCCACACAGAAGCTTCTTAAACAGTTAGAGGCTTCTGAAAGTCTGTAGATTCCCTCTCTCACTACCAACATCAACACACACAGCCCAAAGTTTCCACAAAGGTCTGAATATTGTATAAAGAAATAGAGTTTTACTTTGCTTAAAGGATGGCAGAGAGCCATGAAAATGCTGAGAAGACAGTTACAAAGACTAGGGCAGTACCTCAGAGTTTCTAAGTCACAAATATATAATAGAAAGTGAGCATCAAAATTTTTTTCAGTATAGTCAAAATGAAATCAAGAAATCGGCATTATTGTTATGTTATTCTTTTTGAGACTATGTAGCCCAAATTGTAATATAACTCATTCTGTAGCCCAGGTTGTCCTCAAATTAGTGGCACTTTTTAATGTCTCTGTCTTCCCAAGGGTTACTGCTACAGGTATGACCCAGTATGTCCAACTGCTTATGTATTAATTTAACAAAACTATGAAGGCTGCCCACATGAAGCCATAGCCAATGCTCTTCCTAGCATGCCCCCCCCCCCAACTTCACCCAGTGAAGATGACCAGGACTAAAAAGAGACCATGTCCTATACCAGATCTTCTCAGACTATACTACCCTAGAAACATCTGGGGGCCCTGTTTCAACATAGATTTTCACTTCCTAGGTCTGTAGTGATCTGAGAGATGGATTCAGACAGGGCAAACTCCTGGCAATAACAATGACAACTCAGGTAGGACACTAGAGCACAAGCATGGTCAGCAGTGGCTCCAAAGGAAGCAGCCAGGGAGATTCAAATGTACACAACACCCACCCCTAGATGTTATGGCTTGATTCATCTGGGCTGAAGTTGGGTTTGGGGGATTTTAAAAGATCTCCAAGCTATTAAAATATGCAAACAAGTTAGGAACCTTTATACACATGAAAATTCAAGATATTTGTGACACTGATGCTTCTACAGAAGCATCATATGTTTTAGTATGTAAATACAGACAAGCAAAAACACAGAGAAAGCTTTTGTTCTGCTCTGAGATTAATAATCACCAACACATTACCAACACATTACCATACTAAGTCATTTGGGTCATATATGTATATATATATACACACACACACAATATACATATATGTTCAGATAATTTTTATTTCTGCTGAAAGAGATCAAATCTATAGAACCCTTTAATTCATCATAATTTATTTTTTGAACTAACCCATTTGGGGACACTTGTATTATCTGAGATCTGAAACATTTAAATAATTTCATACTTAATTTCCACATTATGCTCATAGGTTTAAAAGTATGTTCTGTTTTCCTTTAGCCTATTTGGACATATGGCTGTCTTTCCTTCTGGGAGATTTATTTTACGTGTGTGTGTGCCTGTATCTGTGTGTCTGCCACATGTGCACAGGTACACTTGGAGGTCAGAAGAGGGCATCAGGTCCCCTGGACCTGGACCCTTTTGATCTCCTTCCTCTTCCATGACCAGGTCTTTTTCTTTCTTTCTTTGTTTTTTTTTTTTTAAACAACCTATTGCATTTCAGTAGGGTTGTTTCCAACAACATGAGCACCCAACTAGTGGCTACGTCGAAGAAAATGTCTCTCCTTCTGTCAGTAACCATTAGCTATGTATAAATCCTCAGGGAGGGGAGGAGCCTCGTGAGCCCCTCCCTTTTCCATGACAGCATATTTGTAGGTTCAATCTTGTGCAGATAATCACAATTACTATGAGTTCTTGGAAGGGGCAATATAGATGTTCCATTTATTGCTGAGTACTCAACTGTCACTTATTCTTATCACTATGACTAGTTAGGGGGCCTCTGCAGCTACCTGCTGCAAAAAGAACTTTCTCTGGTCAAAACTGATAACATCACTTATCCTTGGCCATACCATACTCACTTGAAAAGCAATTTGATAGGTCCATCATTTTCTTTTGGAAAACAGTACCAGTAGCTGCCCCTACTAGGGTCTATGCATGGCCTTCCCAGTCACAGGCTTTTGACTGGGTTCATACTACCAGATGTGAATTCCCTCCTGTGGAATGGGCCTCAAATCCAATCAAAGAGTGGTTTGTTACCCCTATAACAGACTTGCCATTATTACAACGGTGGGTGCATCTTGCTTGGGCTGTGAATTGTGTTGCACCCAAGGTCCATGCCTGAGTTGTTGCTATTTCTTACTGAGCAGGCTGCATAGCATTTTCCAGTGCTATGGGGGCTAGCCAGTAAGAAGGAAGCTTCCAGTCAGGTTTCAGCTTGATTTTTGTGTTCTCCCGCAGGGCTTTTAGTAATGACAATCTCCTCACTGTTTCTTATGAATTTTCATGAGCTGATGCCATTTTGGTGCTTGTGATCTTGAATTTACTGCTAAATCTTAGGCTGAGGCCAAGTGTCTTTGCTTTAGAGAGGAAATTACCTCCTCAGAGCCCCAACATTTTCTTAAGCTTAAGTAAGTAATCTGCTCAAGGTAATGAAAGCTTTTCCAAGTCCAGGTAGAACCTTGCATCTTACTTTGTATTGGAGATGGCTCATTAAGAGTTGATTCAGTGGGTTTAGGATGTTTAAACTCTGACTCCCTCTCTCCCAGTGTTCGCAGAGCCTTGCACCTTACTTTGGATTGGAGATGGCTCATTAAGAGTTGATTCAGTGGGTTTAAGATGTTTAAACTCTGACTCCCTCTCTCCCAGTGTTCCAAAGAGCAGGCTGGTCCTGCATTTGCTCCTTATGGCCACTGATGATCTGTGTTTTTGTATCAAGCTTTGGAAAACACGGGAAGACTTAAACTAACACTGATTTCCGAGGAAGACCTGCTACATTGTATCAATTTGATCTCTGGCTCAGCCAGGAATAAAGAACAAAGCCTTGGCCACCAGGTGCTGTGGTTTGAGCTTCTTTTATCTCCAAAGGTTGCCTACTTACTCCCCAGAGCAGAGGTGTTGGGAAGTCATGAGACCTTTAGACAGGTGTGCGTGGGGAGACCAGAGGGAAGTAATTAGGTCAGCAGGAGAACCATGCTCAGAAGAGATAAAAGTAGTTCTCACAAGAATTGTGTAGTTTCTGTAAGAGTAGGCTGTTATCAAAAGAAGCAAGGCTGCCTCCTGATTTCTCTCACATCCCATCTTGCCATGTGATCTTTCACTTTCACACATGTTGTGACACAGCTATGGTTTCCCTCAGCAGAGGCCAAACCAATGGGCTCTTTGTCTCAAAATGGTGACCTAATCACCTTTTTTTTTTTTTTCATCTGTTGCTCAGCTTCAGAAAACGGAAGTTGCTACAGCTCTCTGAGAGTTCTATGGGTGGTGATAGGTTGTTTCTGAGAGAACTGAGTACTGCCAGAAGACTGGAGCATGTGCCTGGTCTCTTCTCAATTCTGCCTTTGCTCACCCCTTTGAGGCAGTCTCTGTCTCTGTTCTTTCACTGTTGTAAACCATGTCTGTAAGTAAGCCTTACAGCTTTTCTCAATCCAGAGACACCAAACCTGAGAGACACCAAGTGTCTTAGTGTTCTATTGCTATGATGAAACACCAGGACCAAAAGCAGGTGGGGGAGGGAAGAGCTTATTTGGCTTACACTTCTACATCATGGTCCATCACTAAAGGAAGTCAGTACAGGAATTCAAGCAGGGCTAGAACACGGAGGCAGGAACTGATGCAGAGGCCACCCAGGACTACCAGCCCAGGGATGGGACCACATATAATGAATGGGTTGGGTCCTCCCTCATCAATCACTAATTAAGAAAATGCCTTACAGAGTGATCTTAGAAACACATTTTTCTTAGTTGAGGCTCTCTCCTTTCAGACGACTCTAGCTTTTGTCACCCTGACATGAAACTAGCCAGCATACCTTGGTAGTTCCTAATATTGGAACCCAGATTAAAAGTAGAATACCTAATAACATAGTAATAATATGGTCATTCAAAAACTCAAACCTCAGAAAATCATAAAAGTTAATGTAACAAACACCCACATTTCATCTCTTAGAAAGGATGAATGTTGTGTTTATTTAATTATTCTTTATTAATAAAAAAATCAGGAGTCAGCTGTTGGAGTAAGAACCCTAATGATCAGAGAAGCAGTAGAGAAGTGACTGGTGACTTCCTATCTCTTTTGTTCCTCCATGCAAAAGGACTGAGATCCTCTCTAAGCTCTGCCTTACCTCTTCCTGTTTCTCTATTTGTCATTAGTCCTCTGAAGCCTCAATGGTTAGTTTTGGTGAACTAGTAGCCCCACTCAATTCAAAGCAAACTTTATTGTCAAAATGTGATTAAAAATATCAAACAGATGAATACTTTTTATTTTCTCTAGTTCTAGAATACCATTCTTTAATACAGTGGCTCTTGACCTTCCTAATGCTATGGCCCTTTAATACAATTCCTCATGGTACGGTGAACCCCAACTATAAAATTTTAGTTGCTACTTCATAACTGTAATTTTGCTCCTGTTATGAATCACAATGTAAGTATCTGTGTTTTCTGATGGTTTTAGGTGACCCTGTGAAAGGGTTGTTTGACCCCCAAAAGGGTCACGATCCTCAGGTTGAGAACTGCTACCTTAATAATTTGAACATTGTTCCATTATACCATGGGTAAATATGACAAGAAGAGGAAGTGAGGATCAGGCCTGGGGAATGCTCAGAGCTGAGTGCTTCTCAGGCCTCAGGATGCCCTGTTTAGAGTGTAGACAGCTCAGCAGCAGAAGGAAAAAGCAATGTTCTAGGCTTGTTAATGAAGCTTCTTGCCACCTTGTTCCCTGCATATTGGGCTCAATTACCAAACCTTGCTGTTTTAGAATTCACAGTCCTCACAATGTCTGTATTCAAGAGAAACACAAAAGTGAAACCCAGTCCATTGGCCATCAACTTGTGTTAGTGAACTGTTCTGTGTTGGCCTTTGTCTCTCCATCTAGAAGATAAATGACTTTAAAAAACTTGTTCATCCACCTCTCATCCTACAAAACAAACAACAAACAAACAAGCACAAACTAACAATAACCACAGAAACACAACTCAAAATGTATTGGAGGCCTGAATGTAAGACCTGGAATATTAAAACTGTTAAACACGAGAATGGGCAATGTTTAGTAACCTTAGCCATTGAGATTACATCATCTTGTTTTTTGTTTGTTTGTTTTGTTTTGTTTTGTTTTGAGACAAGGTTTCTCTGTGTAGCCCTGGCTGTCCTGGAACTCACTCTGTAAACAAGGCTGGACTCAAACTCAGAGATCTACCTGCCTCTGCCTATTGAGTGCTGGGATTAAAGGCATGCCCTACTACTGACTGAGATTATGTTTTAATCTAGTCAGAATGCTTATTATCAATAAAACAAACTATAACATATGTGGCAAGGAGATGAGGAAAGAGGAACCCTGTTCACTTTTGGTGGGAATGTGAGCTGGTGCAGCTACTATGAAAATCAGTGTAGAGTTTCCTCAAAACTAAAGAGAGAACTACCATATGACTTGGTCATAGCCTTCCTGGGCAGGTACCCGAAGACATAAAAGTTAACACACTACAGAGCCATTGACACACCCATTTATTGCTGCTCTATTCACAAAAGTCAAGATACAGAAGGAATCAGCCTTGGTATCTATTAGCAGATGATTAGATAGTGAAAATGTGGCCTATATAGACTATGGAAATACTATTCAGCCTTGAAGAAAAATGAAGTTATGTCATATTCAGGAAAATGAATAAAATGTAAAGCCATCATATTAAGCAAAATAAACCACTCTGAAAAACAAACACCATATTTTAATTTGAGGACAAGTTTTATGCCTATAATTATAAAAAAATTACTATTTCATCTTTCAGGTCCTTACAATGTTTGCATCCTACCTATTTGAATTTCTATGATGTCCAAAGGTTCCATGAACCTCTCCTCTCAAAGGAAGATGAAAATACCACAGAGATGATTCTGAATGAGAATCCACGTTTCCCCCAGAATTTTCAGACTGTATGTTTTCAACAGAAGGGAAAGAACTCTCCTGGGCTCAGAGTGGGGAGAACAGTTTGATCTGCAGTACTGTGGTTAGAGAGCTCAGTTTACTGCCAACCAGCATTCTCTTAGCACTTCCTAAGTGACAACTAGAGCCATAGAAAGGGAACAGAAACCTTCAGAGAGGCACTCTCTGTGTGTGTGTGTGTGTGTGTGTGTGTGTGTGTGTGTCCCATGGGGATGCCTTCTAAGATAGAAGGATCAGAGTGCCTTAGTAGAGAATGTGCCCTTGAAGGTTCTCTTTTCACACATAGATATTTGCTCTTATTTGGTATGTATTTACAGAGCCTGTACCACATTAAGGCCCTGGAATACCAGGGAGTAAGACAGAATGTCAGAATCCTTGGCTGAGCATGTTCCCAAGCACAGGAGGATGTTACAGAGTACAACAGAGGAGCCCATCTAAGGATGTCCACCTTGTCTGAGGGAGGGGCTTATGCAGATATCCAGGAGAAAGGTGTGGGACTGAGCTGGGCTTGGAAGGATGCAGAGTATCAAAGTGAACAAATGCTTGTGTGTGGTGATATTTTGTTTATGATCTAATAGAGTTTGCCTGAGGATCAGAGTGCAGAGCTAAGCCACTAATAAGCCACACACACACACACACACACACACACACACACACACACACACACACACTAAACCACTAATTAGCCATAAAAGACAGGCAGTGATGGCCACACTTTAATCCCAGCACTCGGGAGACAGAGGCAGATGGATCTCTGTGAGTTCAAGGCTACCCTAGGCTATGTCAGAGTGAATCAGTTTAAAAGAGAAACAGATCTCACAGCTTTGATCTCAGCCATAGGTAGGAATATAAGACTGAGAGACAGGATCAATCTAAGTATTCTGAGGTTTTGGTGGAGAGTCTGAGGTTCAGTGGATCTTTCCTTCAGTCTGAGCATTGGTAGAGGTGAGAACTCTCTAGTGGCTGGCTGATTTGCTTATGTGATCTTCAGTTTTAACCCCAATATTTGCCTTTGGGTTTGCATTATCCATGCTACACTTGTATACAGGGCAAGCATCCAAATGAACAGTAGGACCCACTTGCAAAGCCATCAGTGAACAGCCATGCCCGTTCACTTAGCTGTAGTCATTTTCTAATGAACTTGAACTCAACGGCATAGATTGACGTCATTAAGACTGAAAACAAAAACATGCAAACATCCCCTGATGCTCACAAGGCGTAGGTTTGGAAAGTTTGGAGTTTCAAGCATGATGATCCCTCCTTGCAGATGACTGGAAAGCTCATTTTGAAAATAAGCTTTTGAAAAAAGAAAGAGGAAATGAATTTATCATCTATTAAACAACTGGGTTTTCCATTTTCTGCTAAAGCAGAATTGACTCTCTCCCGGAAAACCACAATCCACAGAGGAGGAGAATAAGCAAGACACAAACATAAATGAGGGGCAGGCAGAAGACGCAAGCTTCCTTAGGAGATGAGCCCTTGATGGCAAAGTGAGGTCAGATACAATGACTCATCACTAGTAAACTGGTTAAGCAAGGAAAACCCAGGAAGGTCACAGATACCACGCTGATTATAAATTATCCTGGCCAAAGTCACCATGGCACTTTTTGCTTATGTTATGGTGATAAACAGGAAATTCTCTTCTGGAAGTTTCTTGTCCTTTATCCCTCCTCTGCACCCCTCTGGGTAATGGTGTGTTCTGACTGCATAGCATCCAAGCCCAGAATCACAGCCACACTTGAGGGGTTCAGCCCAGCTTGCTAGCCACTGCCTTCTCCAAAGCTCCTGTGTCCCAGCTGCTGCCAGCACTGCTGTTCTGTGGTGGGAAACTCTGTATTCGCACCTCAGGGCTCTGCACACACCTTTCCCAACTCCATCCTTGTGGAGCTCTGCAGGCCAAGCATCAGCACATTCTCTTGCTCCTTAGCCTCATCACTCTGAATTTGCTCTAGCTTTTCAGTCATCAAAGAAAGGAAATATGACTCTAGTTTGCATTAGCAAAAAAACCTCTCTCCACCCCTACACATACACAAGACAGGACACCCAAGGCTGCGGGTGGAATTTGATGCAGAGTTTGACTCAATTGGTACCAAGTACTAACATATAACTCCCAGTCGTTATTTCCTCTATGTTCTTCTGCTGTAGATTGCACAATATCTCTTCTCTGAGGCTTATATGGTCAAGAACAGGCACAGAGAAGCAGCACTTCTACTCTGGGTATCTACAGTCTACAAAGGGCCTGAGAGCAGACCTAGTGGGTCAGAATCTGCGGAAAGCTGGAAGAGGAGACCTCTTGTATAGGTCCGATGGGCCATGTGTTTAGAATTCTGTCTGAACTGGAAATAAACTATCATGATTCCATTTGGCTTCAGTTGTAAATGGTTGCGGAGGGAGAGTTTCCCAGAGCCAGGCCCCATGGGGTCCTGGGCAGAGAGGGGCAGTGATGTGTGTATGGCTGAAGCTACTCACTCATTACCGACACTTGTGTCATCACAAACCAGTGACGTCCTCAGGTTGTGAAAAGAAATCAGGATGTGGATGGTGATGGTTGCACAACATCGTGAATGGATTTACAGCTACTGAAATGTACACTTAAAAGCAGCCAAGATGTTAAGTTTTATAACAATTAAAAACAAAGATGATATCCAGTGACCATGAATCAGCCTTCAGGAATTCCTTCAGAAAGTACAACTTCAGATCTTAGTCAGCTGGCATCTCTCACCTCTGTGTTACCTGGGCACATTTCTTAATTGCTTGACATTCTCCATGCTTGTTTGTGTAAAGCAAAGAGGTGGTGTAGTGATTCAATAAGATCAGTTAAAACTCTAAATTGTACTTGGATGTTCAACCATTTCAATTTGCCTGGAACTGAGGGAGTCCTAGGACATGGAACATTCAGTGTTAAATCCATGATGAGTTAGACAAATGAGGATGACTGTCATTGTTTCAGTCCTGTCCGGGATGGTTAAAACTATCAACTCAATGAGAAATAGCTGTAGTCATCATCAAGGAGACAAGTGCCTGGCCGCGCCTGGGAGAGAGTAAGCTGCTTGCAGTGAGAAGACCCTCCTTAACTGTGAGTGGTCTCATTCCATAGGATGGAGTCCTAGACTGACTGGAAAGGAGAAAGCATGCTGAGCACCCGGAGAGAGTCCTGCTGCCTCCACTACCTCAAGGAGAAGCTAGCACTTCATAGCTGTATACCAAGCCCTATTCTATGAGTCTTGTGCTGATAACATTTCATCCTCACAGCCACAGGGTGAAGGGGTTGGGGCAGGGAGTGGTTATCTCAGTTTTTCAGGGGAGGAAGCTAAGCAGCTACAATCTGAGTGCAGGCAACATTGGGTTAAGGTGTGATACCATGAAGTCTAAGTAGACTATGGTACTCTGTGGTAAAGAGCTTGGCTGGCACACACAAGGTGCTGGACTCCATTCCCAACAAAACAAAAGCAATATGTGCTTCCCCCTTCCTCAAATGTGTGCATTCAGTCCCAGGCAGGGTTAAGTGCTTAAATTGTGGCATCATTTAAAATGATTCTATTGCCACTGTACAGGAGAAAAGGGAAAGGAGGCCCATCTTTGAAGAGCTGGAAGGAGTGATTAGTAATATACTGATATCTATTCTGTCACAGTGTGTTACTTATCTCAACACTGGAACAAAACACCAGACAAAAGCAACATAAGGGAGCAGAAGTTTCATTTTTGGCTCATGGTTCCAGCATACAGTCCATTGTGACAGAAATTCATGACAGCTGTAGGCTAAAGCTGGCTATCACATTGCACCAAACCCAGAGTGTTCAAATGCCAAACCCTGAAGAAGACAAGGCAACCAACTTGCCTTCAGATTAAGACTCCAAACTTAGTCCTCAGACTTGAGCAAACCCAGATTCACCTGTGTGAGGAGTCACAGGATCAGGAGAGCCAGAGAAACCTGATAGAGTGACCCAGGCTGGAAGAGCCATGACTGATAAACAAGAGTTGACTCAAGGTTGTCCCTCCTACTTACAAAAGGAAATGCAAAACCTATCACGAGCGTCAATGTTTAACAGATGCATAAACATTTCAAATACTAATGATGACCCAAAGCACTAAAGTTACTGGAAACTGGTACACTCACCCATTGTTGGTGGCATTGGTGACAACACCCAGTGAGATGCTGTGTAGTTATTAAGCTGATGAAGTGTGTGTAACAACATGCAAACATGCTCAGTACGTGAGCCTAAGGGAGAGCAGCCGAATTTGGAACTTTGGAACTGGGCCCGAGCTTGTGTTTACCACACAGCCTAACATTTTTGCATAAATGTCACCGAGGCCTGGAAAATGACTTGGGAAAATAAAAACATCTGATGTGTTAAGTGGGGAGGACTGTGGCGATTCTCCCCTCTCCGCCCTCATTCCCATTGCTGCTATTTTATTTGTTTGTGTAATAGCCACACGAGAGAGAACGACACCCCACTTGGCCCACTTTCCTACCTGCAGCTCTACTTTGGCCCTTGGCCCTTCTAACTTGCTGGGTAATTCCAAACTAAGCAACCATCCTGCTTCTGAACTCAGCTCTTGCCTTATTCCTCTCCTTCAGCTTCATCTGGCTCTACCTGCAATGATCACAACACACATTCCTTGTTTACATCTGGCACAGACAACACTTAACCAAAACAGGGCAAGTTCAACCCACCTTAGCTGATTTCCTCTTTTGGTAGTGAGAGTCCAATGGGTAAGTAGAAGCAAGTGGAAGGTGAGGTGAGAACAGCCTGATGCTCTAAAGCTACGGGAAGCTGAATTGTGAGCTGGAGGAAAAATGAAAAAATGAAAAGATGAAGGCAAACATGCCAACATGGCCCAAGGAAAAGCCCAGCCACATGCTTCTTGTCTCAGACTCTAGAGAAGGTGGCAAGTGAGTTGGAGGCTCACAGACAGCATCCGGAATTTTCTTCAGCCTAAGGACACAGATGGATGGTGCTGAGCACTGAGAGAGAAGCACCCAGGGTGAGTCACAGCTCACTCAGGTCTTTCCCTCTCTCTGTTCTCTATGAGCCTCCTTTCTCAGTAGTATAGATCCTCTGCTCTGCCAGGGTTCTAGAACTTCATGTCACTGTGACTCATTCCCCTTGCGATTGTGTTCTGATAAATATGTTTTGTTTCCTGGAAGTGGGAGCTGGGGAACCCATTTGAGGCCATTGTCACTTGACCTCCGACCTAGCTTTACAAAACCTACCTTCTCTATATTTACCTTGTGCTTACATAAGTTTATGGGTTTTGTATGTGCTTCTAGGGTGGGCATTGATGTGCAAAGGACTGGAATTTCATCTGTAGTTATCAGTAAGGTCCAGACCTTTGACTCAGATCTATTCAGAAACCATTTGCTTAAATGTTAATTCTTTTGTCTCTAATTTGAAATACTGCTTCATTATGTATTATATTTTTAACAATGTAGTTGATACTTTAATGAATTCATTGATTAAAAACAGCAACAAACACCTAGCTTTTAACTAGGTCCCAGAGGAGACAAGAGAAAGGACACATTAGTAGAAAATATAGAACTGGGGGACAAGCCCAGAGTGAGTATCAAGGATGTTGAAGAGAAAGTTAGGATAGTAAATCCAGACTACTGTGGTGATGATGTAGGGAGATGGGCTTTCCAGGGAGAAACTGGAAGTTCAGATGGAAATATGGCCCTGGAACCCCTTCTGTGTTTTAATCCACAGCCTTGGGCAAAACTTCCATGTCCTTCAAAGGCAACAGCCACAGAAAATGTCTTCACTCTCAGCTGTTGTGAGGACCTGAGGAGTCACCATGTTTTAGTTCTGGAAGAAGCCATTTAGTGCTCTTCAGGCAAGGGAATGGAGCCTAGGGCAGAAAATTGATGGATTTAATTGGAGGTCACACAATATGAGAAGAGAAAGCAGGGGCTACAGTGAGCCACGCTCCTGGCCAGGTGTCTGATGATGGATATGGAAATTCTCATGGTTGTAAAATTTGTTCTGGTTGTCACTGAGCCAGGTCATCATCCTGTGTAGCATCATTGCCAAGGCCAGATGATACCTTAGCGAACAACAAATGTTCCACATCCCCAGAAACTTTTCTTTCAAGAGTCTTCCTCATTGTTGTCTTTGTTCTCCTCCTCCTTGCCCTCCTCCTCCCAAGTCCCATGCTTCCTTACCCAAAATGGTACTACTTATTGAAAAGCATTCCTCAATGAATGTGAGGCTCAGTCTCTTGCATCACAGGCACAGGGCACAGAACAGGATACTCTAAGGGAAACAGGACACAGTGAAGGGAGTGTAGGGCCAAGGTGAAGGAAACAGGTCAAGATGATAGGAATAGGGCAAGCTGCCTCACAGTCCATGAAAACAAGTGTCACTGACAGAAAGTACTGGCCTTATCCCAAATGTCTTGTAAGAATCTGGGGTTTGTATATGTGTGTGGGGGAGGGGATCCTTGTTACAAATAAGAAAACTGAGGCACATAGAAATTAAATAATTCTCACAGCTAATACATAGTTAAACCATGATTTAGCCTTTGTCATGCTGACACTAAGACACTGAAATCTGGTGACACTCAGGGAAAGTGCCAACACAATGCTTACTGCCCATGCATGGTCTTACAAAAGTACAGCTAAAGAAGGTGGCAAAAGTGGGCTCCATTTGCAGCTAAGTTAGGATCCCAACAGGCACTTATGCATCCCGGCATCCCCTGTAAAATAGAGGAGGGGGTGCCCCGGGTGAAGTCTAAGATACTCTTCAATTCCAACTGAAGACATTTTCCTATTAAATCCTGGGCTCTCCCAACATCATGTGGTGTCTATTTAGATCAATAGACAACAGTCTAGAGGAGGGTTGGGACTTCCAAATCAGACAAGTGCTGTTTGGCAAAGTCTTCTCAAAGACCAAGAGAGCTTGTCAGAAACAATTGAGGCATTTTCTTTGCTTTCCAAAGGAAATAATTCAGTCTATCCAAGGGTCATTAACAAAAGAGACTAGTTCAATCATGTTATAAACACTGAAGGTTCTGCAACTCATCGTACCTAAATGAGGAATCAACGTTGGCTCTGTTTTGTGTGGCTATGTGGACATGCTATATGTGTCATGTGCACATGGTGTGTGGTGGGTGGGATGTATACATGGTGTGAATGTAGTGTGTGGTATGTGTGGTGTGTATTCATGTGTGTGTATGTATAGTATGTATGGTATTCAGTAAGTGTAGGGTGTGATGTGTGTACATGGTGTGTGTATTCTGTATCTTTTAAGTCTCTGAAGTCTCTTATCTTTTCAAAGTGTAGATCTCAAACCCAGGTATTTATTACACTGTCTGAGACCTTGTGAAAATCCCACAGTTGAGCTTCCCCAGAGGACTCTGAATTTGAGTTGCCCTGGAGTGTAAGGCTCTGGTGTTGGTTTTTCACACAGCTCCCCAGAGGGCTTTAAAGGCTTGGGATAGAGACA